>NC_040905.2:69427615-70069246 GCF_004126475.2 Phyllostomus discolor | reverse complement strand
GAATCAGATTTTAATGAAAATTACAATGCTCAGTTTTGATCATCAGACTCTAGTGCAGCTAATTGTCTTCAAAGTGTGTTCTCACTTGAAAGTCGAACTGGTTTAACCCAATGATATCAAATTATCACGGCTTAGTACTATTCCAGAAAAGACCTTGCAACTGAATGTCTGAAAAGACAGATTTGTGAAATTAGAAAAGGTGTAAGCCCCACTTGAGAAGCCCACCTGCATCGCCACCTCTTAGCTCTCAATGGTTTGGCTGGACTAAATGGTTGAGTTAATGAAGTAAGGGGTAACTTATTGGCTTTGCTTTAAAACTTCTTTCTTTCCAGCCTTAATCATTTGGACAGAAAGCATCCAAAAGTGTTAAAAGAGGGAATCTCAGGATAGTCCCTTAAGCCCAGTTTGAGTATAGTAGGCAGTAATTCAGTTTGGAGTGACTCCTTGTATACCTTCCTCTAAGAAAGCCATCTTATTCTTAATCAGGGATAATGTAGAATTAGTTTCTACCTTTGTTATTTAGTTATTATAGTTTAATTGTGCCTTTTAACCTGCTTACTAAATTTGTCACCTCCAGAACAAGGATGTCAATTTTTCCTGTAATGCCATACTTTGGACATCACACACAGCTTTCCAGGGACAACCAACTGATCTGGACTTTGAAAGAGACTTCTCCCTTATGCAAAGGCTCCCCTCCACTCTAAACTCCCTTTGTTAGGGACTTCTGGACCAGGGGATAGGTATGGCTATGCCTTTTGGTCAGCAGGAAGTAGTTACAGAAGAACAAGACCTTTGTCCATTTGCTCTTGTACAATTACAAGTCTCCAGAGTGTTAAAGTGATGAATTGAAACATAAGGGAAACATCCCCCTGAAAATGGAGAAGCACCTAAGACAGTACATGAGTGCATCACTTCAGCAACTGGGATGACACATGCACAACACACACAAAAAGGCATGTAAGGCTGGCACCAAAAACCAGGGAAGTGACTGGATGAGGGGGACAAACCCTCCTATCTGCTGCCACTGCACAAGGAATTCTGAGGGAGGCTTTAAAAGGAGAGCAGACAGAAACACTGTGGTGTCTTTGATTCTTCCCTCCTCCCTGACCAACAGTGACTAGAGTACCTAGACTCCGAACCTTAGGGACTGAATGGCCTGGGAACATTCCTGGGTTTCCTTCCTGAGTGCTCCAGTGTGGGCCTGGAGTACAGCAAGCTCTGGTAAGAATGGAAAGGAGGAGACTCAGGCAAGCTGGCTTGGGGAGGCTCTGGATGGCATATTCAGGGTGACATAGACCTGGCAAGCCCTGCACCTCTCCTCCAGGTGGGACTGCATTGTGGCTGCTGCCTATTCACTTCCCACACCTCTGGCTCTGACCAGCAAGCCCCACATTCCTCCCTGAACACTTTGGTACTGACCCAGAGCACTGTAGATACTGGGAGCAAGGCTGATTAAAAAGGGGTATCGGGGTAGGAAGAGGAGATTTGGGCCATCAGGTCTTGGGAGGCAGGTCCTGGAAGATGCCACAACTGGGCCACAAGCTTGATGCCCCTTCGCTGTGAAAAACCATGGAAAGTAGCTGTGGCAGTCACCCACCAGCAACTGCTTGCTCCTGCAGCAGCAGAGGCAGATGTGTGGGCATCAAGAAATCTGTATATATCTGTTAAGTGAATAAAAATATCATTTTCCTTTCCAGTAGACTCTGTCTCCAGAGTTATTGCCTATGGGTAGCAGGCAATGGGACCCCAGTAGTTTGGTTATGAAATGATAATATTAAATATTGGGAAAACTCACATTAGATAAAATGATTTTAAAATATGGAAAATGAAAAATAATACAATCATAATAGATTTCAATAACTTTAAATGTTTCAAAGCATTACTAGTGTAAGTAGAAACTACCAAAATGCATTAATAACTATACTACATATGAAAATTGGAAGATCCTATATTCTTCAGATGTTGTTTTCCCTATTTTAATTACAGATTCAAAGTTACCCCTACAACAACAACAACAATAACAACAAAAAGAAAAGCTAATTCTAAAATTTACAAAAAAAAACTGTAAATGACTTAGAAAAGCCAAAAGGGTCTTTTAACATTAGACCAAATTTAGAAGACATATACTACCTGATGCCCCCAATTACTATAAAGCTACACTAATCAAAATGCCATATTTGTATCAGGACAGATAAAACAGTCAATTAACAGAATGAGTCTAAATATACACCATATTTTTATGACCAACTGCTTTTCCATCAAAGTGTCATATCAATCCAATAGAGAAAAAAAGTATTTTTAACAAAATTGCTTGAAAAATTAGACACTTGTATAGAAAAATTAATTTTAACCAGCTTCCCATGCCATACACAACTGTAATTTAATGTAGAGCATAAAAACTGAAGTCTACAAAAATAGATTTAAAACAATACTATGAGAACTTAGCATAGTCAAGGATGTTTCAAACATGAGGCAAAATTCATCTGCTATAAAAAATGTATAAATTGAACTTTATCAATATTAAAAATGTTTGGTCTCTAGAAGACACTACTAAGACGATGAATAATTGGCCTACACATTGCAAAAATACTTATTACAAAGAATCTGTACTTAGAGCACATAGGAAAAACTTCTACAAATAAAGAATAAAAAGACAAATGGCCCAATTAAATGTGGCCAAAAATTTCAGTGAATATTTTATATGGAAAGATACCACCACTATCATTTTTCAAGGAAATACAAGTTAAAATTCTAACAATATATTATCTTTTACCATCATAGTAGCTAATTTAAAAATATTTTATAATACCAAATACTGATATGGATATGAAGCAACTGGAACTCTCATTTAGTGATGGTAGCAGTGCAATATCTTTAAAATAATGTTTAGAAGCTTCTAATGAAGTTAAACATACATCTGCCCACTGCCTTAGGAATATTACAAGACATTCACTTCTATGACCCCCATTAAAAATGTACATCTACAAAAAGACTCAAGCAAGAATCATCATACAACCCTTATCTATAATAGCCAAAACTGACACAACTAACAAGTCTGTCAACAATAGAACAGATAAAAATATAATGGCATATTCATACTATGGAATACTATTCAACAATAACAAAATAATAATAGTGAACTACCAATGCATGCAATAGCAACATGATTAACTCTCAAACATTATGTTTAGTGAAAGTAGCTAGACATAAAAAATACATGATATGTAATTCTATTTATAAAGTAGAAGAACAGTAGAAAGGGTTGAATTTGAGGGTAAGGAGAGAAAATTTATTGGAAAAATTTATGAGAAAAATTTTTGGACTGGTTGAAATTTTTTATCTTTCTTTGGACATTAGTTATATAGCTACATAAAATTAACAAAACTCTTTAAACTGCATTTATTCCATTATTCTATATTATGGTAATGATACATGATATACATATATATATATATATATATCAATTGGAAATATAATGCCATGCTAAGTTACATAATGTTTTAAATGTCATTCAAATTATATCTTCAATTTTCTGATTTCTTTCTTATATACAATTTAATCTCAATCAGGAAAAAGATTTTTCTCTAAGTCTTTTGGATATGCTAATATTTTAAATTTAACTTAATTCTTTTCTACTATCAATTATTGCAAGAAACAGGAGAAACATGAGCAACCGAACACTGGTAACTTCATGTCATTGTTAGACTGTAAAATCTTCTTTTTTCATATTTAAGCAATTTTTGTTTCTATTTGATTACATTTGTTTTAATATTTTTAATAACACATTTATTAATATTATATAAAGTTATTTGGTATATGCCATTTAGCCATATGTGTATATTTAACTTACTCTAAACTCTTATGTAGAAAACAACTAAGATAAACATATTGCTCTAAGGAAAAGTACTTATTTGTTCATTAAAAATGCAATTATTGATCAACTGTACTCTGTAAACACTTAGGAAACTCATGTATTGTGAATAAAAAATTATTCAATTTTCTTTTATTCCAAATAAAAGAAAAAATATTGAGTTAAACATTGAGTTTTTAATATTTCTTTGGTTTTGTTTTTCTTTGTGGTTTTAATTCTGTGAATTAAAATAAAGGCTATAGTGACTGAATTATAGATACAAAAAAAAGGGAATGGAATTCAAAATAAATAGAAAGAAAACTTGGAAAAAGCAAATCAGAAGCAAAGAAGTTTAAAATGTGAACATTCTGTATACTAGTAATATGAGCCCCATCAAAAAGTATACACCTAAAGTCTCTTTTCTCTGGAAAGTGTAAAATCACCCAGTATAGGTGAAGCTCGGAGATGAATGAGAATACTTCAAGTATCTTTCCCCATATGTACATAGTCAGTTCACAAAAGGAGGCTTCTTAAGCAGGCATTGGTAGAAAGTTTTTACTCCTCAATAGCCTATTTAACTGAGCATGAGTAATGATTTTCCTGTTTGAAAAAAATGCCAGGTAATTCTTATACAATATTAAGCTAAAAACTGCTAAATAACTGGAAACATGTAAATCTTTAAGTATTTTCCTGAAGGTTGTCTTAAGTATTAAAATACAATGAACATATTAACTTTAATAAATATAAATTCAGAGATTTTCTGAGATAAATTAATATAATTTTTCTTTATAAAGATAATTTTGAATGTAGTTTAGATTGACCCAACTGTCATTTTAACTGAGAGGTTTGGTCAGACATTATCCTAGACATCTGTTATCCTATTCAATAAAGTTTATATGTATAATTTATTAAATGTATATTGAGTGACCTAGGAAATCATAATTGGAGTTATAATATCCCATTAATAGAAAGAAGTAAATATGCACATGTTTTTTCCATTTGTGGAAAATTATATATACCGTACACACACATACACATATATAGATACATTGAGGATAATTATGTCTTAAAGTCTATGTAGAATCATAGCAATGTGAAATGTGTTTAAAAGTCTCGGACATCAACATATTATACAGCATATTATACAATGTTTACCAAGACCTATGAACAGTCTCAGGTAGGGTAATTTAGACAAATGTAGTCATTTGAATTTGCTGATTCCATTTTACATATCTCTAGATCATTCATGTTTTTATTTCTTCTAATGTTTCTTTGTTTTGCTGGTAACCTAGAATGAAAACCTCAGTGTTAGATTAGAGTAGGGCAGGAGTGTTTCAATTTAAACAATTAAGTCTACTTACCCTATATTTGAAAATACCAAGAGTACTTAAAGGTGAATTATAGAATCAATTAAAATAGAAGATGAATCTAGAGAGTTTTGTGAATTACAGAGAATTGTTAACAACCAAGAAAATTTCAGATAGGAAATATTTTATTCAATTTCCATTTTAAGAAAGAATTGGTAAGCTTAGCAATACATGCTGAAATAATTCTAGACTAAATAACTAAGCATGCAACTTGAGAAAACTAAAAGAAAATTTATTACATATATATGAATTTATCTAAATTAACATCCACATAGTAATTAATATTTTTTCTAAGGTGGAAGTTATTTTAATCTCTAAGGATTCCAGGATACTTTACTCCTGTATAATTTCCAAATAAGGTAAATGTAACCAAACGTGTATCTTTAGTTTCCATATAAGCATCATTAGGAGACAGATTTTAGTTCAAAGTAAGAGGGAGCATTTAAAAAAGTGGACTGTTTTATGAAACAAATGTCTCATGCTAAAGAATACAATTCTACATTCTAGAGGCTTGATGCTAATCTCCTTGAGCCTTTTCATGATTCCTGTGAAACAATTTCTCATACTCTGTGACATGTATATAACAGTAGGTATACAAGATGGTTTTAGGTGGTGCATAAAAAACAATCAGGCTAATATGTATTCAAAAGTACAATTAACATAGTCTGTTTTCAAGGGTGTTATTTTCTGAGATGAGGCTAAAATAGATAGTGATTACAAGCCCTATTATATTTAAATGGAATATTAATTTAATAATAATGAAATTACTAGGTGATATAAAAATTAGAGAGTAATAATGAAAGAACTAAATGTAGGAAACATTACAATGAGAATATTAACTGGTAATTAGCTGTACTTTCTATGGTATTTTCTATGATTTCTTGAGGCCTTGCTAACTCCTAAATCTTTCTTCTTTTATATTCTATCTCAGCTTTTAAATGAAGGTTCTCTATTTTACTACCCTCATATTTAGTCTAATCAGTGTTTCCTCCCTCCTCTTGAATAGATATTCAGTAAGTAGTAATTTATTTTACTTGATTATGTGTATTTAAATAATTTTAATTTTTTTCCAGATGTTTCCTTGTTTTGAAAAAGATATTCAATTTTACTGGTTTCATAAAGATTCAAAATGATATACTTCATGGTTTAAATGGAGTATATTTAAAAAGTGCTCACATCAATCACCTAACTGAAAACTGTGCCCCCATTGTAATCAAACTCAAAATCACAAAACAAATACAATACTGTTCTGTCCTAAACTCCCATTGAAAGCTATTGGCAGAGGGAACACAACAGTTTGAATAATTAAATCATCATTCTTATACAAATCCTGATCCAAAGATAAACAAAAGTTTTGTGGAAATATTTTAAACTTTGCATTGTCTTAAAAATGACTGATGACACATGTGATAAAATTGTCAGACCTCAAAATCACAAGTATATTGTGTTCCTAGAGCCCAATTTTAAAATGATTGTTTATAACTCAGAACATATACTTGAATGAGAATACATTGTTAAATTTGTTCAGTTCTCAGGTTAGTCAGTGCTAGTTCTACTGCCTGAATTCTGAATCCTGGGATAAGAAGACAATGAAATATCAAAAGAAAGAAGCAGACATTTCCAATTTTTCCTGAGAATAAATATTAAACAAAGTTGCAGTATTATTTATTATAATGGTTACTATTATTATTGGTATCTCTTTTTCTCCCTTTCAGTACATTTGACTTACCCAATTAGTTTCCCTTCTCTAAAGTGTTTCGTTTTACTCTTCCCTAGAGCACCTGCCCTGTATTTTCCTGGTTATTCCATTCCACCCACTTGCTTCAAATTGTTTCATATCCAAAGTCATTGCCCTTATACATGATCAAAACTCCTCTTTATCAAAGACTGGTGATTTAGCTATGATTTAAGAAAATGTAATATGATTTAATTATCTTACAACTTAATCTGTAATTATTGCCTGTGAAAGTCTAAAGATTTTTTAGAGGTTATATTTTTAAAAATTTGTAATGATTATATCTATTAGCAGTCCTCTCTCAAAATTAGCTCATGAATTTATCTCCACCAAGGCTGATTATTTCTGGGTTAGCTTGAGTATCATTTATTTTATCATCATCCTAATTTCTTCCATTATTCCACTTCTGAATTTATAAGACCACTGACATTTCCAAGTCTTATTTCTCTCACACAAAAGCTTCTGTGACCAAAGTGGTGGCTTGGGGTCAGTAGATTCCAGGGAAAGACTATAGGAGAGATGATGTCCATAAATAAGTTAAGAATGTTTCCAATAGAGATCATTGTAAGACAGTGTATTAGAGTTCTCCAGAGAAACAGAGCCATTAGTGTTTTGTGTGTGGTATGTGTGAGTGTGTGTGTGTGTGTGTGTGTGTGTGTGTGTGTAAGAGAGAGAGAGAGACAGAGACTTCAAAGGCTTGGCTTAAGCCACTGTGGGGTCTGGCAAGTCTGAAAACTGGGAGGCAGAAAGACCAAGAATCAAGGAAGTACTGATGCTCTGGATGGAGTTGGAAAGCAGTCTGGAGGCAGACTTCCTTCTTTCTTGAGGAACCTCAGTCTTGTTTTCTTAAGGCCTTCAGCTGATTAGATGAGGTTTGAGGTTATGGAGATTAATCTGATTTATTCAATGTCCACTGATTTAAATGCTAATCTTATCCAAAAATACCTTCACAGCCATATCTAGACCTGTGCTTGACCAAAGAGGTGGGTATCTTAACCTAGCAAAAGTTACACATAAAATTAACTATCTCAGACTGCCTGCCAGGACTTTAAAAATGGTGTTTTGGGTTTAAATATATTTAGAGGTAAACATAATTATTACTATTTTAAAGAAAATAATAGTATATTAGCATAGGAGCATATATAGAGTTAAATTTTTCAATGTAAAAAAAATGAGACAGAAAATAAACCATGTTTTTTAAAATTTAGTACTAGTTATTTTTAGTAATAAATAACATATATTATTTATATGTTTAATGATATATGTTATTTAATGATCACAAATTCTCACCTGTGAATTTGATAGAGGTTATGCCCACTGTGAGCTCAAAATGTATATGGAATATATATTCATATAAAAATTAGTCAGAAGTTGAAAATACTGTACTTTCTAAAATGACTCTAGTGGTTGTTCACCTAAAGAGATGACTGCAGGAGTAGAGAATGTTTATATTTTGTAACTGGATAAAATTCAAAGCAATTATTGTATCTTTTCAAAAAAATCCATTCTGGGATCTAAATTCCCACTTTAATTTGGCAGTATATTTAATTCATATAAGACATAAACTTGTTTTACCTAGAGTATGCATATATTACCATCCTCATTATTTCATTTCTCTTTAAACAATAAAAGACAGTATTTTAAGGTTTAAATACAGACATAGGTTTAATAAGTCTGAACAACCAAACAAAAATACTGTGAAAGCTGTTGTTCACTGATATTATAATAAACCCAAAAACACTCATCTGATACTAAAATAAATAATGGCGTTTTATGTTTAATGAAGTTCCTTCTTTTAACAGATTATAGTAAAGACTGATTTTTAAATAAAATACTTTTATTTCTGTATCTATGACAGTATAAATTGTCCCTTTATGGTAATTGTAGTGCTGACCTAATGATAAAGTCACACACATACAAAATGAATATAAATGAAAGGTAGTAGTTAGCTAAATAATGTGTGCCACACAGATGTATGAAATACTAATTTAGAAATTTCTAGCAACCAAAGTGACTATCAGTGAGAAATAACCTAGAGCAAGAAAGAACCAGTTTGATGAATTGGGCTATATTAAATAAGTTCTGAGACTTTTTTTTTCCAACTCTAGCAATAAAATAGACAAAACTTTCATGTGAGAAAGTAATATTTTACTCTTGGAAAATGAAAACTCTGAACCTTTTCCTTAAGGGAATAACTTTGCATTTAAACCATTGGCTCTTTAGAGACATTTTCAGGATGAAAAAAATCAAAAGATTCATTTTACTTGGAGCATTAAAAAAGATGAAACACATGGGGATCCTGGTATTTTTCTCATTTAAGTTTAGTGTCACAATGGTTTGAAGGGCCTGAACATTCATTTAGAAGGATATGCCAAGTAATTAAAAATATTGCAGGTAAGTTGAACATTTGACCTATTTGCTTATTTTAAGCTCTGCCTCGGGATCACTCCTACTCCACATTGAGGGCTATTCCACAGAAGTTATAGGCCATGCATATATTTTAACATGATGAATGTTGGTATTAAAAGGCTACAGTATGTTCTGTCTGAGGGAGTACTTTATATCAATGTAGAAACAGTGTGAGATTAAGGGTTACTGCAGCACCCTACGGAATCAAGAAAAGTCACATTCTAGAAGGAACAATGTATAAATGTACCATATTTTGAACAATATCTCTAAAACAGCATAATATATATTCTGTTATTTTTTATTTTGATGGCAACATTTGCTTGACTTTATCCTATAAGTCACTCATTCATTCATTTATATTCATTCATTCAACACATTTTTATTGAGCATCAGTTATGTTTCCAGAAACACTTCCAAGTCCTCAGACATAGCTGTGACTAAAACAAACAAGAATCCCCAATCCAGGTTTCCTGAGAGGAGATAGAAAATAAGCTAAATAAATAAGTATAATGTATGGTGTTTTAGGTGACTAATAATAAAACACAATGGGAATAGCGTGTTGGCAGAGGGTGGCAAGATACCACTTTAGTAAGCACAGTTACAGAAAGCCTTGGTTAACAAGCTCAGTTTGAGAAAATATCCAAAGGATAAGTGGAGAGACAAGTGTTGATAAATAGGAGAAAAACTTTCCAGGAAGAGAGAGAAGTAAGCACAAAGGTCCTAAAATAGAAATATGATCACCAATTTTAGCAAACAGCAAGAAGTGCTGTTGCTGGAGTGGAGCAAATGAATTCAGAGAAGAGGCTAGCCTCTCAGGATATTGTAGGTTTTGGCTTTTCTTCTGAGCTTGTTATGGAAGACACTGGAGGATTTAAACTAAGGATAATACGATGTGACTTGGCTTTTAATAGTAACATCTGACTGCTGTGTTGAGAATTGACTGTCTATGTTCAAGGAAGAAAGCATGTACAGGAGGTAAAGGACTTTCCCAATAATTCTGGTGAGAAATGACAGTGACAGATTAGCTGCTGAAAACTGGTGAGACACTGAATGAATTTTAACTGTAGAACAAGCAGGATCTAGATGCAAGATGATTTTCTGCTCCTCCCTTATGGACAGAGGTCTTTTGCTTCTAGCTAGGTTTGACAGATAAGATACAGAATTCACCGTTAAATTAGAATTTCAGATAACTGATAAATCACTTTTAGTATAAGTATGCCCTATGTAATATACTGTCCATGGAAGTATTTCTCAGGCAATATAAAACTATACTTATAATAAAACTATCTGTTTTGTCTTTAAATGGTGATTAAATGGAAGTTGTATACTTTTATTGCTGAACTCTACTTCTCCCCTTTCCCAAGCTATGATGGATCTTTACTTGCATCCTATTGGTGAGAGTGGTCTTACTTATCCTTGAATGAAGATGTATTTCCCTACTACTAACCCCAACCTCCTCCTCGCCCCCAGAAGCAATGAATTTTGCCTGGTTCCTGGAAGCTGAAGAATTTGCAGTCCTTCACCAGTAGCCAAAGATTTTTTTTGCTCCAATAAGCATGTTTCTGATGGAAATAAACTTTTTTTTGTCTTTCCCTAGCAAGAACTAATCACCTGCTGCATCGTGTATCATGAAGAATGGTTGTCGCAATTCTTATGAGTATTCTTTAGAGGTTGTAAATTCACCTTCGGTTTGGATTTGGGGTCCCAGATTTTCAACATTGTCATTATGTTCCAAATTTGACCTTTAAGAATGGGTTAACAATATTTCCTTGGTAAAATATGTTTTACCATATCTTGTAATTTTATGTTGAAGGCTGAACATGATGTATCAGGAAATAAGAACTGAGGTAAACAGGCCTTTGTGAGAGGCACTATGTTTGCATAGCTAGGGGTCAAGCTACATTTAATGTTCGACGTAGCTGAAAGGGCTTCCATTTCCTCTATGCCCTTATTTCCGTCTCCACTGTTGTATTTGGATTTTCCTAGAAACACCTTCTTAAACAGAGTCTGTCTTGAAGCTCTCAGTTTTAATTCACTGTTACTATAGTACATATTGATGTTGTAAGGCATTTTGGGAGGAGAAGCATTCTACAATTTTATGAATAAAAATTGTTCATTTTTGGAGTGTACCAGTTTCCCTGGGTTGTAACCTTTAGAAGCATTTCTTAGCTTTTGTTTTTAGTCTTTCCTGTGTTTGACCTGAAGGCTACTGGGTGTTAGTGTTTCTAATTCCTCTTCCTCTGGTAAAGTATTGTCTTAAGGTCAGCTTGTTGTGGAGAAAATACTGGTGTGGGCATATGTTCTTTTCTCTCCCCTTCTCCACCACTGGATCTTTCTTTGACCTTCATCAAGATAATCTGATAGGGCTTTCATAGGTAAAATTCACAGAAAGTGCAAAATCCCTCCCTAAGACTGCACCCCCAGGAGTTTTAATTCTGTAGTAGCTAGTCCGCTTCAGTTTGCACTTACAGTCATTTGTCAATTACTAGCTCTGTTCCTACCTGTTATTTGCACCAGTGACTCTGTGTTTTTCTTTCCCGAGTTTTTAGGGCAGCGGTTTTCTAAATGACCTCAATTATCTGATGAATCTAACAAAAGTTTTTGATTATCAATTTGTTTAGTTTTTTGTTGTGAGTATTGGAGTTGATGATGGCTTCCAAGATCTTTACCTATCAGGGAAGAAAGTGAAATTGTCTTTTAGAGTTTTAAAATAGCTTTTTATACTAGTCTGAAAATGCTTAAATATTGCTGAGTATAATATATTTTTGTGTATATCACACTTTGTGCCACCCATCTCAATTAATTATAATCTATATAGATAAGAGTATTTTTCATCTCATTACACCTTAATAAATAAGTTCTAAAGCTGAGACTATGTCTTATTCGTATAAGCATTACAATTTGTGGAATTTTTGCAGCAGATATTTGTAGGAGACATACTCTGATCATGAATGAATTTAAATGTTTAACTAAACATCAAGTTTTTATTCTTGATATTATTTTTTCTATTCAGGGATGATTTTAGATATTTAAGTTCTTCTTAAGTCAAAAACATGATTTAAGCTTTCAGTACTATGTAAATTCTTATTGGCATATAATACCTATTGTGCAAACATTTTCTTTAGTTTCTTAACTGATATTTAATGTGAGGAATGTTTGATAGCTATGCTATTTTTATTTACTTGATCTTTGCTATTTCTTGAACCGAAGCTACCTTAAAAGATAGGATTTTAGAAAATTTCCTCTAGAGAATTACTTCAAGCTATTTAAGGTGCCATCAGCTCTTGATTTAGCATTTTTAATAAACTTCCTAGGGCAAAGGATTAATTTCCCTGGACCCTCTTTATCTTTGATGTAAAAGTATAATGTTTAATCGAGGATGGATCATTGTTTGCCTGCTGTCTTCTCTGTGTGTTTATGAAGAAGTAGATAGAAGTTCTGGGAATGGAAGAAAGCCAGGGCAAAATAAAAGTATTCCCAATCCTTAAAATTTGTTGCTAAATAAAAACAAAAACTAATACAAATGAATGCAAATAGAATTATTTTTACCACATTAAAGCAAACAAATTAAAGGAACATGTCCACAGAGGCAGTTTATAGGCAATAGTTGCATTTAATTGCCTCCATGCTTGTTGATCCTTACTGAAAACTCACCTAAAATCAGAAGTTCCACTGTTTTAGCAAAACTATGGTTCAGATGGTAACCCAAAGATTTTGGATTATATCATTTTAGGGACATTTGAATCAGTAAGTCAACTCTCAACAGTTCTTCAGCATTATAATAGGAAGAATGTCTTAGAAAATCTGTGTGTTTATTCCTACTTCCATCACAAATATACATGTTAATATTCATAACTCAGTGACTTCACACTGTAGCAAATATTCATTTGTGAGATTTTCTAGATGCAAGTTTGGATCCACAAAAAATATCTTCAAGAGAATGAGAAATGAGCTGAGAAGCCATATTTGAGCTGGAAAGAGGTATAATAAATGTTGGCAGAAAATACTAAATAAAGATGTCCTGAATATCACACTTTCTCTCAATGTTTCTAATAATACCTGACATAACTCATTTATGACAAAAACATATATATTCCATGTTAAGATGCCAAATACCCAGCCACAGTGCCATTAACAAACATAAGCCAGAGCCATCCACAAGCCTTTTCTTAATGATAATTAATAATGAAGTTACCTCACATGTCACTCGGTTATTCCATCTTCCTGAAGCTAACCATTTAATTTATGGTCCAAATGGGGCATATTGGAGGATTAGTGAAGGCACTTACTGAAGAGGATGTTAAGACAACAGGCTTAAATTGAGTATCTTTCAGACTAGTTAAGAAAAAAAAGATATTTAAAGTATTTAACAATATCAGACTGATGGCCAGTTGACTAATTTCCCTTCAACCAAAAGAGAAATGTTTCAGAATTATCAATGTTTTATATGATAAAATGTGCATGCTAGGAAAATAACTATAAAATATTTTTAAAATAAATAAACCTGAAATCTATCTTTTGGGGGTCAGTATTTAACATAAGAAGAAAACAGTCACTTTTTAAAGAAACAGGTGCTAATGCAAAAAGATTAAAAAATACATGTTTAGAAATATATCTAAAATTAAAGTTTTTATTGCTGAAAATAATGTATTTCATATTGAAAAACATCATTATCTGTAGACTTTTACACATTGAAAACCCATATCCACACTCTTTAACAATTTCCAAAAGGAAAAGATGTAATGGGACATGAATCCATATAATTATGTTCTTTCTACATTTTTATTTACTTACTTTTAATTGAGATGTTTTGTGTCATTATAGAGTTATAAAAAATTCAGCAGAAAGTACAAAGAGTTCCCATACATACTCTCACAGCAATCCTGTTTCCCTTATACCACCTTGCACTAGTGTACCTTGCACTAGCGTGGTATACTTGTTATTGTACATTTGATGAGCAAAAAATTGATGTATTATTAACTAAAATCCATGAATTACATTAAGGTTTACTCTTAGTGTTTTAAAGTCTGTGGGTTTTGATAAAGGTATGACATGCATTCACCATTACAGTATCATACAAATAGCTTGACTGTCCCTAAAAATCTCCTGGGAAAATCAGTAAGGTTGTAGTTGAATCCAATAACACCATCAATCAATTGGATATAATTGACATTTGTAGGCTACTTCAGCCAACAGCAACAGAATTGATATTTTTTACAAAATTACATAGAACATTCTGTAAGAGAGACCACAGCCTGGGCTGCAAAACACACCTAAACATATTTAAAACAAGAGAAATCATACAGTGTCTACTCTCAGACCACAGTGGAATTAGACTAGAAATCACTAACAGAAGAGGTTATAAGAGGTCAAATATATGGTGATGGAAGGAAACATGATTGTCAGTGCTGAGCACACCATAGAATGTACAAATGTTGTATTATAAAGTTGTACAACTGAAATTTATGTTGTTAACCAAGGTTAACCCAATAAGTTTAATAAAAAGGAGTAACTAAAATTTCAAAATGCAGGTGATTAAACAGCACACTACTATATAATGCCTAGGTCAAAGAAGACCTATCAAGAAAAATTTAACCATATTTTAAAGTAAGTGAAAATGAGAACACAACTTATTAAGATTTTGGGATGCAGTGAAAACAATGCATAGATGGAAATTTATATCATTGCACTCATACTAGAAAACAAGAAATAAACAAGAAATATCCAAAATTATTCATCTAAGTTTCCACCTTAGGAAACCCCAAAACAAGAGTAAATTAAATTCCAAGTAAGCAGAATAAAAGCAATAATAAAAATTAGAGCAGTAATCAATAAAGTTAATACCAAAAATCAACAGAGAAAATAAATAAAACCAAAAGCCGATTCATTGAAAGCATCAATAAATTAATAAGCTTCAAGAAAGAGGACATGGACACACATTACAAATATCTGAGCTAGAAGGGAGGAATCACTACAAATCCCATAAAAAATTAAAAATAATAAAAAACTATGAATATCTCTATGTCTCCAAATTTGACAACCAGGCCTGGGTAGAGCTCAGAGAACTTTTAGGACAGTGAAAATGATCTGTATAGTATTACAATGATGAATGCATGTCATTATATATTTTTCCACATCCACTTAATGTACACCTTAAATTGTGAACCCTAAGGTAAACTGTGAATTTGGGTGATACTGATGTCTTCCTGTAGGTTCATCATTGATTAAAAAAAATTCTGGTTAATGCTATTGACAATGGGAGGCGTGTACAGACAGGTAGTATATGAGACATCTTTGTATCTACCTCTCAATTTTGTTGTAGAGCTTCTTTAAAAAAATATCTTGTAAAAAATACAGTGTTCTACATATTTATTCCTCCCTACACCCCCCAAATTCTGGCAACCATTAACTTTTCCCATTTCAATAGTTTTATCTTTTTTAGAATTTCTTATAGTTGAAATTATATAGTACACAACATTTTCAAATTATTTTCTTCACTTAGTAACATTTCTTTAAAGTTTCTCCGTATCTTTTTTGTTTGAGAATTCATTTATTTGTGTCACCAAATAACATTATGCTGCACAAATATATCACAATTTGTTTATGTATTTACCTATTGATGTACATCTTGGATGCTTGCAAGTTTAACAATTATGAAAAAAGTTCATACAAGCATTGGTGTACAGGTTCATTTTGGGCATAACTTTTCAACTCTTTTGTGTAAGTAGTGCCATTGGCAGATCATATGGTGAGAGTATGTTTAGTTTTGTAATAAACAGCCAAATTGACTTCCAAACTGTCTTTATCATTTTGAAGTCCCACCAACATGAATGAGACTTCCTATTGGTTCTCAACTTTATAAAATTACAGCGTAAGTATTTCAATGTAAAAAGTTCATTATCTGCACTTAGAAAAATTGGATGCACATATCTAAATTCTTTAACAATATTCAAAAATAAGTTTCAACACATGAATTTATATAATAAATATTTTTTAAAACAGCAATTTTCAAAAGTTTCTAAGAGCAATTTAAGGTTCTCAAGAGTGCTAAAATTTTACTAGCCAGTTTAAAGATAGAAACACACAACCAAAAGTAATAATCCTATACATTCTTAATGGATAGATTTTTTAAAAAATCTATAAATTTCAGTGAGCAGAAGTCATAATTAGTTCCATTTTGCTCTACATAAGTTTGTCAACTGTATTTTAGTTATAATTATTATAGTTAAGATGTAGAACTCAAGCCCTGGCTGGTGTAGCTCAGTGGATTGAGCATGGGCTGGGAACCAAAGTGCCCCAGGTTCGATTCCCAGCCAGGGTACATTCCTGGGTTGCAGGCCATAACCCCCAGCAACCGCACATTGATGTTTCTTTCTCTCTCTCTCTGTCTCTGTCTCTGTCTCTTTCTCCCTCTCCCCCTTCCCTCCCTAAAAATAAATAAAATCTTTAAAAAAAAAGATGTAGAACTCAGTTCCAATTACAGTCATAAAATAAAAATGGAAAAATAATTTTTAAGGTAACTTCATACTACTTTCCACAGTGGTGCCCCAATTTGCATTCCCACCAACAGTGCACAAGGGTTCTTTTTTCTTCCCATCTTTGACAGCACTTGTTATATGCTGATTATGTGATGACAGCCATTCTGATATGTATGATATTATATCTCCTTGTGGTTTTAACCTGCATCTCTCTGACAACTAATGACATTGAACATCTCTTCATACATCTATTGGCCGTACTCTCAAAGACTATGTACTCTTTGGAGAAGTATGTATTTCAGTCTTCTGTCCAGTGTTAAGTTGGAATGTCTGGTTTTGGGTGTTGAGTTGTATTAGGTCTTTATAAATTTGGATATTAACCCCTATCAGATGTCTCATTGATGAATATGTTTACCTATTCTGTGGGTTGTTTTTTGATTTTGTTGATGGTTTCTTTTGGTATACAAAAACTTTTCAGTTTCATGTACCTCATTTCTTTGTTTTTTATTTTGTTCATCTTGCACAAAGAGATATATCAGAAATAAATATTATTAAGAAAAGTGTCCAAGATATTACTGCCTATGATTTCTTCTAGGAGTTTTATTTCATTGCAGCATTATTTGCAATAGCTGCAGTATGGAAGCAACCCAATAGATGAGTGGATAAAACAGTTGTGCTACATTTATACAATGGACTATTACTTGGTCATAAGAAAGAATGAAATCTTACCATTTATAACATGGATGGACCTAAAGGGTATTATGCTAAGTGAAATAAGTCAGAAAGAGAAAGACAAATACCATATGATTTCATTTATACGCAGATTCTAAAGAATATAAGCAAACTCAGACTTAAACACACTAAAAACCGAAGCAAACTCATAGATACAGAGAATAGATTGACAGCTGCCAGAGGGAAGAGACTGAAAAATGTGAAGGGATTGAGTAATACAGCTCGGTAGCTAAAGAAGAGTCATGAGGATGTAAAGTATGGCATAAGAAAAAGTAGTTAATAACATAGTAATAACTAATTAAGGTGCCAGGTGGGTACTGGGAATATCATGGGGAATACTTTGTAAAGTGTGTGATTGTCTAACCACTATGCTCTACACCTGCAACTAATACAAAATAATATTGAATCTAAACTGTAATTTTATTAAATGAAAATCAGGATTTTTTCAAATAATGAGACATTTATTCCACTACTGTCACTTAAAGTCTATCATTATTAATATTTAAGTGAGAGTCCATACATATTTTAATATGAGAAAAGATTTCAAATATGCTTTTTAAATTGCTCATCATAATTTATTTTATGTTAAAATGTACAGTTTTTGATTGTTTTGAAGTGACTAAAAAGAATGATTCACATAAGAGTGTCACTGGCTTCTATTTTATACAAAGATTACACTTTTTTATTCTATCATTGCATCATAATTTTAATTTTGTATTTTTTTGTAAAATAATGGAGAAGGATAGATTAATATAAGATTTTTTCCTTATGAAGTAAATTTTAGCTAAGTTAATGATTTTTGAAAACTATGTTTGGGACTTCTTACGCTTTTATTATGATGTATTTTTTTTTCTTTTACCACTCAGCAATTGAAATAAAATATAGAGATCTTGACAGAGATCCAAAGAAAAAATAACATGATACATGATTAAAAGTCTCAGAAATAAAATTTATTAGGAAAGAACAAGGACTGGGGGTAGAAAGAAGCAATGACTTAACTGTAGTTGCCAAACTTTATAGAATACATTGAATTAAACTCACAGGACTTCTGTCTTTTCCTTCTGAAGACTAAGTTGAGTGTGGTTTAAATTAATCAATTCTGATATTCAGAGTCATGTTGTCAGTATAGACTATGGGTCAATATCTCTAAAGATTTCTTATGAAAACTACATTTATACATAAACTAGAAAAAGAAGTCTGACTGCATGTGGGAAAAAAACAGGTTGTCTTAATTCTTTAAGGACTGATGCTACCAAAATGAGTTGTCTTCTCCCCAGTGGTTGACTACTCCATTAACATCCACACAACTCCAATCCCACTTCTCTCCACAATCACCTGAGTAAGAGTCTCAAAACTTTTTCCAAATATGCTGTCATGACAGCTAGGCTGAGACAAGGTTGTAATGTCAATTTCTAAGCAGAACACCAAACTTCCCAACACTGTAGAAGTTAAACTAAAATAATTTATGATATAACTTAAATGTTGTCCCAATTCCTTCAAATACTAGGATTCCACAATACTCCATGTTTCTTTCAAAAATATTCTCTAAAAATAAGAGAGAAGGTTTAAACAGAATTCTGGTAGTGGAATTAAGAAAATATTGCTACTTTTCTTCTAACCAGACACTTAGTCTCATAACTGAAAAAAAAAGCATTGTAAAAAGTTAAATTACCTTTTGTACTACTTTTTAAAAATTGCCCTCCCAATGCAAATCAACTTCCTATGTAATATTTTTTAAAGTGTTTTGGTGCTGTGAAGAATATTTAGTTATGTGATTATCTTTCACAATGTTTATAGTTAGTGATCTTTATGTCAAATGTAAATAATTTTGAACAATCAAAGTGAATGAATAAAATGGAACCATAGGCATAGACACATAGAACAGACTAAAAGTGATCAGAGGGGATGGGGGAGGGGGATAATGGTGAAAAGATGGGGACAAAGAACATGTACAAATGACCTGTGGCCATGGACAACATTGTGGGAATTGACTGTGAGGGGGATGGAAGGAGCAGGGCAAAGTGGGGAAAACTGGGACAACTGTAATACAATAAAAGTAATTTTAGGAAAGTAAACGAATAATGCTCTGTCTGTGAGCAACAGATGTCGTGTGGGTTTTGATTTCTTAGTCATTTATAAATGTTTCTTTTTAAGTTTAGAAAAGCAATTAGTTAAGATTATAGACTAATAGTTGTTGAGATCTAGATTTAAGAATGAAAAGTAATATGAATCACAAAACTGCAGACAACTACTTAGAAAAAATTCATTATATTCATGTTCTTTAAAAATATCAAAATAATTTTTATAAAATATGAGAAGCCTAATTATAATTCCCTGGGAAGGTTTGTGCTACTCATAAAGAAATATCTTTTCTGCCTCTGACCAGTGCCTTCATGTGGCCTCATACACTCACTAGACAACAGACATCTCTTGTTTATTGAATGGTATAGGTAAGAGTCAGAAAAATAAAAGGTGTACTCTTTTAGTACAGTGAGCATTTTCTGTTAGCTGACAGTGACAGGCATTCATTCCATCTTTTCTTTTATTCTATTTTTTTAAAGATTTTATTTACTTATTTTTAGACAGAGGGGAAGGAAGGGAGGAGAGGGAGAGAGACATCAATGTGTGGTTGCCTCTCATGTACCCTGCACAGGGGAACCTGGCCTGAAACCCAAGCATGTGTCCTGGCTGGGTATTGAACCAGGGACCCTTTGGTTTGCAGGCCGGCGCTCAATCCACTGAGCCACACCAGCCAGGGCTTATTATTCTTTTATTTATTCTTGATCAGGTACATCTGTCTCCATTTTGCCACCACCATTTTCTCCCCATCCCATCTACCACCACCTCCCACCTTCAATACTTCCAACCTTTGTCTTTGTCCATGGGTCCTTTATACATGTTCCTTGACCACACTTCCCCTTCTTCCCCAGTTACTGTTCTCCCTCACCCCCA
Source organism: Phyllostomus discolor (assembly GCF_004126475.2). Lineage (NCBI taxonomy): Eukaryota > Metazoa > Chordata > Mammalia > Chiroptera > Phyllostomidae > Phyllostomus > Phyllostomus discolor. The sequence goes on along the minus strand of NC_040905.2, from coordinate 70,048,723 downwards.
CTCTGATTACTGTCAATTTGTTCTTTATTTCAATGTCTCTGGTTACATTTTGCTTGCTTGTTTACTTTATTGATTAAGTCCATTCCCCTTTTATCTGAAAATAGAACATATCTTCTTGGTGATAAACTACTCACCCACTTTCAGTTCACATAATTTAGGTAGGATGATTGCAATTCTGGATCCAGGAATAGTGGATTCAGAACTGCATCCAGAATTACAGTTCCAGCCAACAAGAACATTACATGCCTCACTCAGAGTACTTTGGCTCAGAGATGGTAACATGATTCACTTAGTGCCAGACTCTTGGAACCTTTGCTTGAGTGATTAAGAGAGAGGGAAACACTCCTTTGCATTGGAATGACTGAAGGGACCAGAAAAGCTTGGAGCTCAGAGAATCACCAAGAGGAGTCATTTTGCTTAGGAGAGAAGCCAAAAGAGAAGGAAACAGAGCTGTGAGGCAGAGAAAGATGAATATTAATGAAGTCATTTGAGCTCTTTTACCCAGCCACGGATAATAGTTTTTTCCCCTAATTTGTGACAAACATTATCTTAACCAAACTTCAGGTTCCCCTGAGTCCTTTCTTAACTAGGTCTCAACCTTAGTCTATAAGGAATTGAACAAACATGAACGGTTTCTAACAATTCAGGGTCATATCCCAAGGACGACCCTTTCCCCTTAAACCAGCGGTCCCCAACTTTTTTGGCACCAGGGACTGGTTTTGTGGAAGATAATTTATCCACGGTTGTTTTCTGGATGTTTCAAATGTATTATATTCGAACTCACCTCTTTCTGTGAGGCCAGGTTCCTAACAGGCCCAGAATGGTACTGGTCTGCTACCCAGAGGTTAGGGACCTCTGCATTACAGTAGCTGCTGAGGAAATACAAGGTTATAAAAATAACTTACTATTTATTCCAGGCAACACCTGAAGACAGATTCCCTGTTTCATAGTCTCTGTGGGAGGGTAGGAGTGTTACAGAGCAACGGGGCTGGAGAGGGGGGACCCTCAAAGGCAATATACTATTACCCAAAAGGAACTCCCCCAGGTTCATTATGTCTGCTGCCAAAGTAAAGATATCTCTCAATATGAGATTCAGTGAAAAGAAAAGGATTTACTATTCACTCGGAATAACACAAACTAAAGTTCCCCACAAATGCACACAGTCCTCCCAGCACCCTCCATGTGGCAAAAGGGAGCACTTCCAAAGCCTCATGGTCCTGACTCTCACCCAAGCCTCATGGTGTTACAGAACAAACAAGGGGGGGGGCCTGGGATGATATACTATTATTGAAAGAAGGCCCCGGGTCCGTTGTGTCCGCTGCCAGAGGAAAGACGTCTCTCAATGCCAGAGATTTGTGAAAAGGAAAGGAAACGTTTATTTAATGCTATATACAAACTTAAAGTAGTGACCTAATGTCTTTACCAAAATCCCAAAGTCCCTTAAAACACCCACAAACACACAGTCCTTCCTTCCTTCCCCCTTTGCCCAGTCCAGAGTACCGTATCTCAGGGAAGGAAAGAGAAGTCCATGGCTCAGGCAGTCCCTGGTTCTTCCCAGTTAGTACTCCCTCTCGACTGGGAGACCTCCCTGGGTTCCCGGCACCCTCGGCTGAGTCACCGGGATCTCTGCTAAAACCAGGTGGTGGTTCCCCCTTCTAAAGCTGTGGGGGCCCCACTCTGCCAGGCCGCGTGGTTATCTTCTCAGGGCTGCAGGAGTCTACACTCCGTCAAGTCCGCGTGCTTCTCTTTCTCCTCTCAGGGCCAAGGGAGTCTTCACTCTGCCAAAGCTGTGGGGTTCTCTCTTGCAGGGCTGCGCATACCTCTCCCCCTCCAATGGCTGCTGCGTCTCGGTTTAAATCCCGGTGCCAATCTTCCTCTGAAGCCCCATTTCCAGCTCCTCTCACAATTGGCTACAGCTGCCAGATTCTGGGCAGGTGTGGCCCTGTGGTGTGGAGCCAATTATTTCCAGGCTCTTCTGGATCTTATTACAGATCCCTATCTGAGGCTCCCCTCTTGGCTGCACCCTGTTACACTCTCACAATTGGCTACAGCTGCCAGATTCCGGGCAGGTGTGGCCCTGTGGGGTGGAGCCAATTATCTCCAGGCTCTTCTGGATCTTATTACAGATCCCTATTTGAGGCTACCCTCTTGGCTGCACCCTGTTACAATGGTCCCAACCAAGACACCAAAGCCACGTGGTCCTAAACAGATGCATGGTCTCAATAAGAGAGATGTGTGGTCCCAAAAAGAGAGAAGTGTGGTCCCAAACGAGAGATGCGGTCCTAAAAGGAGAAACCTGGTCCCAAAAAGAGACCTGAAATGGCTGCCCTGCTGGGTTTCAATCTCAGCCCTAATCTTCTTCTGCAGCCCCATTTCCGGCTCCTCCCACAATTGGCTACAGCTGCCAGCATTCTAGGCAGGTGTGCCCTGTGGTGTGGAGCCAATCATCTCCAAGCTCTTCTGGATCCTATTACAAATCCCTATTTGGGACTCCCCTCTTGGCTGCACCCTGTTACAGGAGCCTAGCTCTAAAAGGCACCAGTTAGCAAACCCAGATGAGTTTCACATTTCACTTCCCTGACTTTACTAAGCCCTGCCCACCTCTTTCCCTCTTCCCTCATTCCCCTTTAAAAATTTCAGTCTCCTCTGTACAAATAAAAGTTGAGTTCAGTGCATGTTAAACTCTTCCTTATTGTAATACAATACTACTGATTAAAATCTGTTCTTACTGCTTTAATTAGTGTTAGGCTTTGCTTACCTTTGATACTTGTTGTTTATGGGAGTTCAAAACCTGATACATCTCACATTGAGTTTAGTTTCTCCATCATTTGCATCCTCAAAGAATCATAATTAGTCTGTTGTCTCACCTAGAATTTGAGTTCTCCTCTCTATGTGCCTTCATTCATATTTTGTAAAGATTATCACAAAGTTATTGATGTGCAGCAGTTGCTCCACAAAGACTCCTCATTATCTTTAGGAAGAAACAAGCAAGCATGAAGCTTGTTTGATAGTTAGTGAGATTGGCTAAATTGGAGGGGCACTAAATGATAGAATGGAGTTTACAGACAGACAGAATAAATTGTTTCCTAGCTTACTAACTTTTAAAAGCTAGGACTTGTCTTTTTACAGTCACAAATTTTTAAATGAAGTCTACTTTTTATTATTAGATGTTTCTCATTCAATAAAAGCTTAAAATTCTTCTTTTACCTCCTTCTTCCTCCCTCCTCTTTTCCTTCCCTCCCTCCCTACCTTCCTTCCTTCCTTCCTCCCTTCCTTCCTTCCTTCATCTTTCTTATTTTTCTTCCATTTTCTATACACAGACTAATTATAAAAGCTAAGAACGTCTGTCTAAGCACATGTATAAAAGAAAAAGTGTCATGCTTCAGAGCAACATGAGCCAGGATAAACAGAATTTATACTAACTCATTATACTCTGATTGGAAAAGACCAATAGAAGTCATTTATTCATACGCTTTAATTGATCCTTATCAAAATGTTATGCTTAGTGTTTCTTTAACTGTGGAGAGAAGAAAGAATCATAGTTCATAAGAGAGACAAGTGGAGGACTAACATACAAGCTTGAAAGGGTGGATTTAAGATCCCTAATGGAGACTAAATAAGCTGGAAAGCCAACATGATAGGAAGATATTGGGGAAGGCAATTGAATATTTTTTATATCAATGGAGAATGAAAGGTACATAATTATTTTTAAATTGAAGAAAAAGTGAGTAGGAAGGACTTATTGAGTGTTAAAAGAATAGGGACACACGCACATTGAGTATATAAGAAAAGTGTAAATTCTATTTTCTGTCTAGATATCATTAGGAGAGGAAGGCTTACTGAAGGTTGGACTCAGTTTATTCAGTAGTTATTCTGGTGTGTGAGAACATAAGTAATGCACATGGTCCTTCTCAACTCTGACTTTGTTTTTTAATATTTTGTTATGTAATTTTCATATTAGAAGTTAAAGACAACTTAGTGTCAACTATTACCAATACTGAGACTACTATTGCAATCAACTTGTTCCTTCGAAATGCACTAGTGTAAATGTAACTATTGACTTACAGGTACAATTACTTTAAAAATACTCAAATCATTAATGACCTGTACCTATAATACAAACTTATATTTTAGCATAATAGCAGGAGTCTGTGTCTCTATGAAAATTTTGTGTTAGAAAACAACAATACTAATCTTCAGATGACCAATTGTTTTTTTAAAGCAAGGAGGAGTTAGTATACAACAGGAATGCATTTTAGAGTTATTGCTTTCAAACTTAATTTTACTTTGGAATCAAGAAAGACATTTTAAAAAATAATGCTGATGCCTGTTTCTCCGTCCTGAGATTTTTGTTTAACTGGATGAGAATTAAGGCTGGCTATTAAATTTAAAAAGACAGTGCCTCCTTAGATGGACAGTATCTCCTAAGATTCAAGTTAAAAATTATTGTTTTGAGAATCCAGGCCAGGGGCAGGCTACTTTCTTGGCATTGGGAGGGGGTGTGATTTTTTACACTGACTTCCAAAGTAGTTATTTGACACTCTGGAATTAAAGTTTGAATGGTGGTAATGTGTATATTCTTTAAAGGCCAGTAGCTCTCTGATGATCTAAATACACTTTTTATTATAACTTAATTAATAATTATTATATTTATATAGCAAAAATGTGAACAATTTCTTAGTGAACTTTGGAAGAAAGACCGCCATGATTGTGAATTATGGGGCACATTGTACATTATTAATGTAATGTAACAGAAACATTCCCTTAATGGAAACAATTTTATATACATTATACAGCTTAAAGTGTGTTTCAAATTCTTAGGTAAATTGCTACAGTTGGGAGAATAATAATGTGTGTTACATTGAATGCATTTGAAAACTTTTAGGGAAGTACTTGACAGCAATGTTTATGTGTAGGTAAGATAGGAACTGGTTTTCAGGTTTGTCTGATTCTGAGAATTGTGGCTGAGTGTGTTTTTATGATGTACCATGTAAGATTGTATTTCACTTCTGCTTGTAGACAATTCAACTTATAAGCTTTATTTAACTGTTACTAATTATTCTCTTTTAAATACATCGTATTTCCTTCAAAAAATATATTTTACTGTCAAACACTTTTTTAATTTTGTAGAACCTTTGAAGAAATATTACCCTAAAATCATCACTTTATAAATGAGGTATTAAGAATAATTAAATAGGTATATATTGTTTGTTAACAAGTGGTACAAAATAATTATTACTGTAAAATCAAGTTAATATCTGAAGCCTTTATTTGGGTTTTAAAACATTATCATTCAAAATATATAGTGATTTTTCAAAAAATTGGATGAAAACATAAAATATTGATAAGATAATAAAGAATATTGTTGATTTCAGAGTCCTTAGTTATGGATAAAGACTATATACATAGAGGTGGAATTGCTAACTCAAAGAGTATATGTTGTTTTATTTTGAAGGTCATTACCAAATTATCCTGCATAAAGTTTAGGTATTTCAATCCCGAATATGTGAAAATAATCCTCCACCTCATAGCTACTAATCCTTTAGGTATAAGTTATATTTTACTATACTCATAATGTGCATGTTTTACTCATAAGTGTTTTGAGCATGTTTTCACATATTTCTACCTTTTTCGAAAGATTGTGTACTATGTAATTTGCCACATTTTTTGTAGTGGGATGGTTTAGCCACACTGACTTATATAAAGGCTTTGCATTTTTTTAAAAGGGTCTATAGTCGGTGGTCTGCGTGTGCATGTGTGATGCATGTATGTATGCATGTATGCATGTTGCAGGTTTGTTTTCCTGGTTCATTTATTAGGTCTAGCAGTTTTTTGGTGGAGTAATTAGGGTTTTCTAAGTATAATATCATGTCATCTGTAAATAATGATAGTTTTACTTCTTCCTTTCCAATTTAGATGCCTTTTATTTCTTCTTGTCTGATCACTGTGGCTAGGGCTTCCAGTATTATAATGAATAAAAGAGGTGAAAGTGGACATCCCTGTATTGCTCCTGATCTTAAGGGGAAGCTTATAGTTTTGCCCATTGAGTATGATGTTTGCCATGGGATTTTTATTTATGGACTTTATTATATTGAGGTATGATCACTCTGTTCACACTTTGCTGAGAATTTTTACCATAAATGGGTTCTGGATTTTATCGAATTTTTTTTGGCATCTATTGATATGATCATGTGGTTTTTGTCTTTCCTTTCATTTGTGTGTCGTATGAAAGTTATTGATTCATGAATATTGTACCAACCTTGCATCCCCAGGATAAATCCCACTTGATTGTGGTGTATGTTCTTTTAGTGTATTCCTGGATGTACTCTGCTAATATTTTTTTGAGGATTTTAGCATCTATGTTCATCAGGGATATCAGCCTATAATTGTCTTTCTTTGTTGTGTCTTTATATAGTCTTGGAATTAGCAAAATGCTGGCCTCCTGTTCATTGTGTGATTTTGGACTCCTTGATATTTTGAGAACTGGAAAATTTTTTAAGTATTGTGTAATGAAAGTTGATGTGGACCTAGCTCGTGGGGTTCATCACATTGTGGATGAGACATGAGACAAATTCACATGGACTACCGAGTCCTGTGGAGGAAAAGGGACAGCATGGCTTCTCTCTCAAGAGGAGAAAAAGCCTTGGAGCGCCTCGACTACTCTCTCAAGGGGAAAGCACCCTGACCTTTGCCTTGAAAAGCTTTTATTACTTTCCTGGGCACATTACATGATGGTCCTCATTTACTATGAACAGGTTTGCTTTAGGTAGTTACATTTTACAGAAAACAAAGGAGAGGGTGCCGCTAATCACATCACAGAAGAAGGATATTTGCAAATGCAAAGGGAAAAGTGGTTGAACTGGTTATTACACTCGTCCTTGGAATGTTTAGCATGGATTTTAGGAAGTTACTTTAAAGGTATGCAGTAAACATATGCTGCTCAATTCAGGGTGAGGGAGTTTTAACAAAAGCAAGTCTCATAGAAGTCGAGATACAATGCAGGCCTGATTCCCTGCGGGAGAACCTATCCATGGGTGTGGGTCCTGTCTGGGACCACACCATGCAGAATGGTCTCCTGTATTTCCCCCCTTGTTTTTAGTTAGGACCACTATAGATCCCACAAAGCTTGCTATTTGCTGGTCTCTCACACGACTGTGGGAAAATAATTTGCAAATGCGTCAAAGTACATAGAGGCATTGTTATAATCAGTAAGCTACCAGCAGTTCCAAAGACCCACATTCTCAGAACAAGCCTATCAATCACTGTCAGGCAGTAATGATCAAATAGATAATATCCAAAGAACTCTGAGGGCCCATTCTGAGCCAGGGTCTGATAGCTAAAGGGCCCTAAAACTTTGGGGAAACAAGCTCATTTCAGGTTTGGATCCTTATCATTTAAATTGAGGGTATTAGCAGAGCAGGTTTCACAGGATTTTATGCATTCTTTCTTAGGCCTGATCGCCCTGAAGAACCCGTCCTTTACAGAACAGGGTTGCACCCACCTCAGGCTTTGTTTCAGGCTTAGGTGGAGTAGGAGAAATAAGGCAGCCAAGAGATTCGGAGACTTCTTGCAGACAGAATGAAGGCTCAGGCTATGTCAAAGCTGAGGGGTGAGGGTTCATCACTCCCTTTTTCTATAGCTCCCCAAGTCCTTCCCTGGGGGCCCCCCATTATAGTGCCTGCCTTAAGTCGTCCCTCCCTTGAAGAATCTTACCCATCACTGGCTAACTGATCAAGCATTGGGGGCCAGGCAGGGTGAAGTAAAAGTAGCAGAGGTGACACTCCTGCCAAGGAGATAAGCTTCTTCTCCTTAGTGGCTTATGGTCCAAAGGTCGCTCACTCAGCCTTGGACCATAGGGGGTGGGTTACAGCTTCTGAAACCAGGCAGGGCAATTCCCAACAGAAAGTTATCAACCACTTATAGTTTATTTTTAAAATTTTATATCTTTCTTCGAAAAGCCACCTCCTCTCTGAGATTACCATTATAATAATCACCCATGCTTTCAATTGGTATCATTATGGTTTAGATTTTTAATTTTTTCCTGGTTTTTATTAAAATATAAGACTTGGAAAATGAGTGATAGAGATAGGAAGAGTTAGAGAGAGTGAATTAGAGATAGAGATATAGATAGACTATAGATAGATAGATAATAAAACAAAGTAAACATTTATATAATTGAAACCTAAAAAAGACAGAGAATGTTCCCAGAACTGGGGCATTTTTTATTTGTTCTAGGACTGGATTAAAAAAAAATGGGTGGCTTAACACAAGAGGCATTTAAACTCTCACAATTCAAGAAGCCAGAAGTACAAAATCAAAGTGTCAGCTAAGCTGACTTCTTCCTTTTAAGAAATTTATGGTGAAGCTATCTTGGTTTTCATTTTTTCTTTGAGAAATACTGAATTGGTTGTATTCAATAGATATAAAATTAACCAACATTCCTATATTTTTATTTTAATTTTGGGGGGAATTGGTGTGTATTCAGGAATTTGTCCATTTAAAGTAGATATTCAGAAGGTCTGGAAGGTGGCTGCCAAGTACATAGGAGCTAAGTCCACTTGCTCTTGCATCCAACTAGGACACGTAGCTGGTCTTCCAAATAATAAAGTGAATGGTCAACGGAATCTTAGATGATATGAAGTTTGGAAGCCAAAGAGTACAGAAGATGCTTCAAAATGGGTGGGAAAGAGGTGTTATAGTTGGATGTGGAAAATTCCCAGGCATGGTGCCAGCAGTTGCTATGCCAGCAGTTGTGACCCTTACATCCATGGAGAGCCCAGTTAGAGATGGCAGTTTGGTGGCTCCCTTGCCTCCCAGGGCAGGAATCCCCAGACCCTGGCCAGAAGCAACCAGGATGCACAAAGTGTCAGGGAGAACCAGGATAAGCACACACAAAGTTAGTGGCACACCCTTAGCTACAGGGACAAATGCCAACCAGGAGAGTGCCAGAGAGTGAGAGAGATACTATCTGTACCTGAATCTGGTAGAGGAGGAAGGCAGTGGCTAGCCATGACTATGATAGAATCTTGACTTTTTGGAGAGGCTGTGTACAGGAAGCTAGGCAGTGACTCCACAGTGCAGTAAGAGTGCCCAGAGAGACTGTTTAAAAATGGGAGCTGAGATGTGCTGGGCAGGGACCTGGCATGTGCAGCTGCCTTGCCAACAACAACAAAAGAAAAGGATTGTGGGTGCAATTTGCTCCCACTCAGTACAGCTGGACAGATTGCTCAAAAAGGTGCAAAATGAGGTAATTTCTCAACCCCAAAGCTGCACAGAATATAGAGTATGGGCGGCTATATGCTGTGAGGGCAGTGGGCTGGGATCTGTGCACCTGAAATTATTTAAAGCTAGGTTGAGCCCCTTCCTTGGTGGAACCACTAGGAAGGAAAGGTTGCACCCAGCCCCCACCTCCTGCAAGAGCAGGGGAAGATCTCAAAAACCAACCTGGCAGGTTCAACAACCCCTCAGGGGGAATTTCCTCCACAAAAGAAAGACACCAAGAGGAATGCCTAAAAGGGTCCATTGTGAATTCCTCACAGGGAGACAAAGTACACTGAGTCCCAGGGCCTTATTTCACTGAGACCATCAAAGCAGGGAGTTCAGAAAGTGATGCAACAAGGGGGAATTCAGGGCCCTGCCCAGCCGCAGCTCAAACACAGAACTGCCATCTGCACCAAGCAGGAGAGCTGACACTTTTACACAGATTGGCCACCCCCCATGAAATAAACAGCTATTTAATGAGAAGCTATACATTATTGGAAATAAACTGGGGCAGACTAAGACAGGAGATTTCAGGGCGGGGGAACACACCCACAATTCTCCCAGAAGACTGAACAGTGCCTCCCAGGAGAGACCTAGGGGTCCCATCCTTCCAATCACAACAGACGCTCCCTCTAGAGGCAGGTGAAGGAGATACAGGCAGTGTTGCCAGAAGTTGGACCACCTACCCTGGGACCTTGAACTGATAAAAAAAAAAAACAAACAGAGAGGGATCCAGAAAGAAGTCAGAAGGTGAACACCAACAGTTGAGATGAATTATATGTTGTTCTTCCTCAGAAGTTGTGTTTTTTCTTTCTTCTTTTTTCTTTTCACGTAGCCTTTTAATATTTCTTCTTTTGCTTCAGTTATATACCAGCTAACTCACTATTCTTGGTTTTTTATTTTTTATTCTTTTTATTCATATTATTATATTTTTTTCATATTATTGTTATTTCAAATCCCAGGTAGCTGTCTTACCTGGTCTTAGTCCACTTTGCTTTCTTCCTGACCTTATTGTTGTTTTAAACTCCATTTTCTCTGATATTATGCCATGGTCCTATTCCTTGCTCCTAGTATTTCTCCTCCATCTATCCCTGCAAAAGCATTCTTCCTTCCTTAAGTCAGCTTGGATTCTTTTTCCCTCTCTTATAGTAGTCTTATTTCCTTTCCACCTTTATAAATAGTAGCTAGTTGTGGGAGGATATCATGGTTACTCCTGTTCTTCTCCAACGGTATTCCTATTTGTTCACTATTTTGCTTGTATTTCAAATCCTATAGGATTCTCTCCCTTTGACTTACTTCATTTTGCCTTCCCCCTGCCCTTGATCAGTTGAGTTAGAAATTTTTTCTTAATTCTTTTTCCCTTTCTTAGCCTGGGTTTTATTCCTTACTCTTATTGTATTTCCTCCCCAATCCTCTCAAATCATTTTTCTTTATTGTAGACATCTCATATTCACTTTTCCCTTTTGTATAATATTCTTATTCCCTTTCCACCTTTATTAATCTTCACTCAGCTGGCATTGTTATTGATCTTTCTGTGCTTTTTTCTGTAATTTTGTTCCCATTGGTTCAATAACTTTTTAATTTTACTTCAAACCTCATAGTGTACTCTTCCCTTTTCTTACTCCATTTTTGCCATCACTCTTTCAAGTTTTCCTTATGTTTTAAAATGTATTATTTCCCTTTCTTTGTCTTATTTCTATTCCCTACTCATAATTTCTCCTCCCTCTTCCCACTCAAAATCATTTTCCCCTGCCTCAGTCATCTCATGTTACCTTTTTCTTATCTTATATTATTCTTAATCTCTCTCCACCTTTATTAATCTTTGGTCAATTGCTGTTGATATTGCTGATGTGGCAGTTTTTTGTTTTTTTGTGTGTTTTTTTTCTGGTGTGGGTTTGTTTTTCTGGTAACATTGCTTTGTTAATCAACACCTGTACAAAAGCATACAAGACGCTGTCAGAGTTGTGACTACCAGCGAGCCAGCTGGTGGGGAAAATCCACCAATGAATGAGCCACAAACAAGCCAAGTCCAAGTACAATGAGAGAGCCCACACAAACTGAATAAAGGGAAACCTGCATCCAGATCATGGGATAAAAGAGACAGCACCACTGAATCCCACAGAACTCCTACCACAGAAGACCACTCCACAAAGATAGGGAGGCAGACCAGAGCATCCTGAGATGCAGAAATAAACAAAGAGTTGCCTAAAATGGAGAGATAAAGAAAGAACGCTCAATCAAAAGGAATGGAAGATTCCCCAGAAAAAAGTTATTTTACTTTTACTTCCAAGATTTTTACGAGATCTGTCCAGAAAGTATACATCCATGCACTATGAACAATAGGAATATGTATTAAAGAAGATACAAGAAACATTGTGCACAGGACAATGATGCCTTTTTTAAAGATTTTATTTGTTTATTTTTAGACCGAGGGGTAAGGAGAGAGAGAGAGAGAAAACCATCCATGTGTGGTTGCTTCTCACGTGTATCCCCCAGCTCTGCCCCTCTGAGGACCTGGCCTGCAACCCAGGCATGTGTTTGCAGTAAAAAACCTCTGACAGGGAACAGAACCAGTGACCCTTTGGTTCACAGGATGGAGCTGAGTCCACTGAGGCACACCGGCCAGGGCACACTGATGCCTTATTCCCTTTCAAAGTAGGCACCTTGGAAGCTCACACAGTTCTCTCAATCACCATCAGCTGCCCCATTGTATTTTCCTGAATCTCATTGACAGTCTGAAATCTCTTCCCTGTCAAAGGGTTTTTTTAGTTTTGGGAAAAGTCAAAAGTCAATGGGTGCCAAATTTGGGCTATAGCGGTGCTGAGTAAGCTGGGTGATTTGATGTTTGTCAAACACACTCTGCATGAGACCTGATGCATGAGCAGGTGTGTTGTTGTGATGAAGTTGCCAATCACCAGTTGACCATAGGTGTGGCCTTTTGAATCATCTAATAGTTTCCATAGAGAAATATTCAAGTTTAATGCAAAATCTGATGCAGGTTCATTGTTCTACTCTCTCAGTCACTTTGAATGAGATAGCCACACATTACACATGCTCACCCAACAGTGTCTACTGTTCCCACTGACTAATACAATGAAGTGAAGTCATCATTGTTAATGCATGCTCATTCCAGTCCACTTTTCTGGCTGCCAGATTATGTTGATGTTACACAAGCCATTCTCATCATGTTAATAATGGTTGGACATTTTCTGGACAGATCTCATACACCTAAATAAAAATGATAGTCTAATTTTGTCTAAATTAGTATTTTTTATCATTTTAACTTAATTATTCTGTGTTCATGAAAAACGGAATTATTTTGACCAGAATAATTTCAACTTTTAATAAATAACCCCAGTGAATTTGGGGATAATATGTATCCCACAGCTTTTGGTGTAGTATTTCACATATGTCAATATAATTGTGTGTTTTTCAAGTCATTTATGTGCTTACTAAAATTCATTTTCTTTGCAAAAACTGATAGATTCTTATTAATATTCCTCATTATAGATTTTGGATATCTAAGACATTTATTTTCTACACATAAAGATTTTTTTGCTTCATGTATTTTTACACAAAGTAATAAGGTAGACATCACCTTAGAGAATTATTTCATATCTCCAGAAAATGGTTAACATGTTGAACTGTCTCTATCATTGATAGTATTTCTTACCTTAAAGTCTTTTTGTGTAGTATCATGTTGCCTTCAAGCATTTTTTTGCTTAAATTGATATAACATCTTTATTCCCTTCTTTCACTTTTAACCATTCTGCATGTTTATATTTTACTTATGTTTTCCAACACATATATTTGAATTTTATTTTGTTTTTGTTTTTAGTGCCTTTTATTGGAGCATATACTGTATTTACATTAGGCCTCATTACTGATATGTTTATTTATTAGATGATATACAATTGACACAGAACATTATATTAGTTTCAGGCATACAACATAATGATTAGATATTTCAATATATTTGTATAATGATCACCAGAATAACTCTAGTTAACATCTGTTACAATTCAGTTACATTTTGTTCTTGTGATGAGAACTTTTAATATCTACTCTCTTAGCAACTTTCAAAAGTCCAATACAATATTAACTCTAATAACCATGCTGTGCATTAGAGCTCCATGACTTATTTATTTATAACTGGAAGTTTGTACTTTTGACTCTTCACTCCTTAGTTTTTAATTTATTATCTTACTGCTTACTTCCTATTTATGCTAATTTTGTTTTACTTATTTCTTTTGAATTGATTGCACTTTTTAAATATATTTTCCATCTTATTTGCTTGAACATAGTCCAGAGATTACAACTACATGTGCTTGATTTACCAAAATCTAATGTAAATTGAAACACACTAAAACATATTTGTTTGTTTACCATATTCCTAACCTATCTGCCAGAGAGTGTACTTCACTTTTATGTTTATAATATTCACAATACAATTTTCCTAAATCCATTTATTGAATAAACTATATTTAGCCCATTGTATGCATTTACTTCTGCATCAAATAGTAACTGACTATAAAGATGTTGGTTTATTTCTGGGCTCTCTATTCTGTTCCATTGATCCATGTGTCTGTTTTTATGCAAGTACCATGCTGTTTTGATTACTGTGGCCATACAGTATAGTTTGATATTATGTAACATAATTCCTCCATCTTTGTTCTTCTTTCTCAAGATCACTGTTGCTATTCTGAGTTCTTTGTGGTTCCATATAAATTTTTGAAGTATTTGTTTTAGTTCTGTGAAATACATCAATGATATCTTGATAAGAATTGTGTTAAATCTATAGATTGCTTTGGGCGGTATGGACATTTCACAATATATAATTTTTAAAGTTCTATACATATGAAAAAATTTTATAGCCAAAGTTGTATTAAGTAGTATTCTACCAGTGATGAAACTACATATTTTTATTTGCTTGATTTTGCTTTTTAAAAATCTTTTTACCTACACATTAATTTAATTTAATTATAGATTTCAACACATTCAAAACACCTATTTAATTGTTCTGTATTCACATTGTTTTGGTTAAAATGTTAATTTTGCATGTTTATTTTTTTTTATTTTTATCTATATGGATTTCAAAATTTGGGTAAAGATATTTTTCAGAAGATTGTTCAATTTTTCTATTTTATTTTACTTTATTTTGTCTGTACTGATTTTATTTTTCTTTATCATATATTAACTTCTTTATATCACATTATAAATTTAATTCTCTATGTCCTTGGATAGTTTTCTGGGTTTTCCTTACTTTTACATTGATTTGCTGTCTAATCATGCACTGGCTTTAATTTGTGTTATATAATGTGTCATTATAATAAGATTAAAATTTGTGTCATTAGTGCTGACTATAATATTCTTTCAAAGCTATTTTCAGGTTATTCTTTGATGGTTTAACTACCATATGACTTTTATCATTTTGCCCATTTGAAAAATCTTGTTGGTATTATTAATTTGAAAAAGCTCATCATATTTTCTAACATTTTAAATTTGTTTCATTGCTTACTAAATGTATTACATAACTTTTTAAACACTTTCCACAAAACATCCAGCTGGGAATTAGTGTTCTTCACCAATTCGGCTTGGTTATTATTAAATTTAATATGTGTATACCTCAGTACTGTACTTTTCAATTCTTTTGGTGACTTTCTTCCTCACCCATATAAGTTGGATGCCATAAATTTTGTATCTCATATTTTATTGTGTTCTTTTTGATATTTTTTATTGTTGTTTTTATTTGGTTATTTGATTGCTCGACTACTGTCTCTTTTTGAGAAGCATTGCATGAGAAAAAATCATGAGAGTAAATTTTTTTTAATGTTCAAAGTCTAGCAATGTTTTATTCTACTTTTACTTTTGATAGTTTTATATGCATACTACTTTGACTAAACATCATTTTTTCCTTAGCATTTTTTTCTTTTGAAATTTTAATTGTTGTTCAAGTACAGTTTTCTGTCCATTACCCCCATCCCAGCCCACCTCTCCAGCCATCCCCACCTCCCTCCCTTCTCCACCCCTCCTTGTTATTGTCCATGTGTCCTTTATACTAGTTTTTGCAAACCCTTCCCCTCTTCCCCTGAAATTCCCTCTCCTCTCTCCTTTGGTCACTGTCAGCCTGTTCTCAATTTCAGTGTTGCTTCTTTGCAACATTTTCTTCTTACACTTTTCTGTGTAGGTGTTTCTTTCTGTGTCATTCTTTTCTGTACAGCAACTATTTCTTCCTCAGCCCTTCTAAGTGTCATCAAAGACATATCATTTTTGGTTCATCATCTTCAGAGAGCAAACCTCCAAACTTCTGCTGAAGTGAGTATGGTTTACCTGATTTGGTGAGGACAGAGCCCAGGTCTGGGTACGTAATAGCTCCATAAAAATCACTTTAACCAATTTTCTTCTCTTTATGCAACTCTGCTTTGACTTCAACAATACCTGTTGTTTTCAGTCCTGGTTTTGTTACATTAACCAGCTTGCTTCTTGCTGGCATTCTCTGTGCAGATAGTTATGTTGTAGGCACTAATTTAATGACTTTTGTTTTATTAACCATTATAGTGGAGAAGTGATCCATAAAAAAAGTGCTCTGATACCATGTTAATTCAAACAATTTAAAACCAGAAAAATTTTTAACAGCATTGTAGATCGTATCTTTGTAGAAAAAAACATAATTACAGAGTTTTAGTTTTATTGTTTAATTGTTTTTCTTTACTTGATGAATGGATCTTCCTAATTTTTCAGGCCTTCATTCAAATCTCACCTTTTCAGTGAAGTCTTGCCTGACCATGTCGTCAAGCCCATCACTTGCCATCTATTGTATTGTGCTTGTACACTGGTTTTCCAGAACTTCTCTGAAATAATTTATTATATTTCACACACTTTATTTCCTTTATATTTTGCTCCACCTATATACTATGCAAGTTGAAAAGTGTGTCTGAAGGAACACAGTGTGTGATAGATATGTGATGAATGAAGGAATGTATAAATGAATATGACAGTTTGTGTATTAAGAATTTGGGTTACTGAAAAGATGTAATGAAAAAATAGCTTGTTGCCATAGTCCACATTATGTACGCACTTTTGCACAGGTAAAGTACCTAATAAAATGTTGGTTTAATAGAGATGGAATTTTGGTTCTCACCACAGATAGAATTTTCTGTATTATATTGTACACCTATGTTTTCTAGTAAGCAAATCCCTGTGTATCAGAGATTTTGGTATGTATTCAGAGCATTAGCTGTGTGTTACTAGTCCTTTATTTTTGTTAATTTTTTTAAAAGATTTTATTTATTTATTTTTTGAGAGGGAAGGAGGGGAGAGAGAGAGAGAGGGAGAGAAACATCAATGTGCGGTTGCTGGGGGTTATGGCCTGTAACCCAGGCATGTACCCTGGCTGGGAATCGAACCTGCGACACTTTGGTTCGCAGCCTGCGCTCTATCCACTGAGCTATGCCAGCCAGGGCTATTTTTGTTAATTTTTGTTTGTTGATTTTAGAAAGAAGTAAGAAAAGGGGGAGAAAGTGGGAGAGATATAAATTTGTTGATCCACATATTTATGCATTCATTAGTTGATTTTTGTATGTGCCCTGACTGGGGATTGACTCACAACCTTTGCATGTTGCAAAAATGCTCTACCAAGTAAGCTACCCAGCCATGGTTTCTGATCCTTTAAATCAGGGGTCCCTCACTCCCAGCCATGGACTGGTATCCTGTTAGGAACTGGGCCATACAGCAGGAGGTAATTGGTGGGCAAGGGAGTGAAGCGTTTTCTGTATTTACAGCTGATCCCCATTGCTAGCATTACTACTGCCTGAGCTCTGCCTCCTGCCAGATCAGCGGTGGTATTACATTCTCATAGGAGTGCAAACTCTACTGGAACTGAGCAAGTGAGGGATCTAGGTTGCCCATCCTTTGTGAGAAACTAAGGATTGATGGTCTGAGATGGGGCTGAGGCAGTGATACTAGCACTGTGGAGCAGCTGCAGATACAGATTGTCATTAGCGGAGAGGTTTGACTGCAAAAAGACAATAATAAATCAATTGCTTGCAGATGCATTAAAACTCTGTCAGTGAGTGGCAAGTGACAGTTAAGCTTCTTCTTGTGTCAGGTTATAAAGCCATCCTCCCCCAAGTCCATGGAAAAGTTGTCTTGCACAAAACCAGTCCCTGGGGCAAAAAAGGTGGGGACCACTGCTTTAAATTATTTTTCAAACCACTCCATTGGAGTTTCAATTAATACTTCCTACTTCAAATAGTAAATATGAGATCCTGAAATATGATTTTGTTACAACTTTAATTTTAATGTTTGTGGGTATTTTTTGTTTGTTTTTGTTTTTTAATATTCTCAGGCAACATGAGTTTTCTGCTATATGAGCCCAGAGACACAATTTGTTCTTAGATGACCTTTTTATTCTCTTTAGAAGAATCAATGTCTTGCTGTTTTACTACTTGTGAACTTTTACACATTATTGTATATATATTGTTAAAAATACACCAAAAGAAAGATGCCTCAAAGGACTAGAAAAGAACAATTGAAAGCTCGAAAGAATCAGGGTAAAATGCATATTTCATGTCATGGTGGTAAGTGCTGCTTTATATTAGCAATTTCGCCATAGGATCAGTGACTTTTCTGTCCTTTATTGAATTTCTAATATCATATGAAAGTTACTAATGTGATAAAAGTCTTAAAGTATTACTGACTTTCTATCATGCTTTTGAAGTGAATTTTTTATAGTATTAGCAAAAACAGAGTTTCATAATGCCTTATACACTGACCAAAATGATAAAAAAAGGCTAAAAAATCAATAATACAGTATATTCAGCTGATCTATTTGAAGCTTCTCATATTTCATTTTCTGATCTTTCTCTTTTAGTGGCTCCTGCTCATTGATAAGAATAGAAGCTGCAAATTCCAGCTTCCTCTGAAACAACATCTAGTTTTCAATAGATGGTCTTGGTAAGAACAGACTCTAAAAATTGTTGGTAGAAAAAAAATAATAACGAAGGACTTGCAACACTATAAATGTTACCTGGCTTTACAAAACCTCCAGCAAAAATAAAGTCCAGCGAGTGAATCACCTTGTAAAGTTATTAGTAGTTTTTCTGTAATTTTTTTTGTTTTACATCGTATACATATGGAATTTTTCAGTTTGATAGACAGAATGTCATGTACAAATGAGTTACTTTTATTTCCTATAAACAGCATATTAAACATTAAAACTAAGAAAAACAGAAAAATGTTTGCTTTTGTTCACTCCTAGAGAGACAAAGTAATTGTTATTATTTATCACCTACTCAATTTTACTAATGTAAATTCATTAGTCATTTATAATTGAAATGAAATAGAAACTGATCAGAGAAACACATTTTAAAAATACAGCTTCCTCAAACTAATTTCATAGGTTGAATTTCCTTAGCAACAATTGTGTATTATTTGAAAAACTTTGATGGCTTATTGAGGACTTTTATATTCTCTTATAAAATAGCTACTTTGTGCTATTTAGTGATAAGTACTCCTTGCCCAAGTGTTTTTCCTGTGTACTTCATGAATAATTAAAAGCCAAAATGTGATCTGGAAAATAAAAGAGTTAAGTATTAAAACACTTTGTTCCAATCCTGCCCAGGTTGCTCAGATGGTTGGAACGTTGTACAGTTTGATGTCCAATCAGGGCACATACCTAGGTTGAGAGTTTGAGCCCCAGTCTGGGTGCCTCTGGGGGGAAACTGATGGATGTTTCTCTCTCCCATCAATGTTTATCTCTCTCTGTCTCTTGCTCTTCCCTTCTCTCTCTCTAAAATCAACAACCATATCCTCAAGTGAGAATTAAAAAAAAAATTGGTTTCATGAATTTGGAAAACAATCACAAAAATTATTTATACTCTCATATTTTTTCTGTATACAAGACCACAAAGTAAAAATTGATAATATTAGTAAAATAACTAAAAATAGCTAGCTATTGTCTTTAATTTCTTGGTTATTTCATGCTTCTTCCCCATTAGTTACAAAACATCAGATTGATTTTTAATTTTCTATGAAATTGATTAATTATATTTATTCATATTCTGTGTTTATTCTCTTTGTACTGTAGTTTATTTAATTTAAAAACTATATTAAGTCTTTATAGTTTTCCATTTCTTTTCAGTGTTTGGTAGTTTGTATTTGATTAAGAGAATGGGGGCAGTGAAAATCACCAAAATGTTTATGATAGCAAACCTTACACATCATTCCACTCTAAAGATTCAGTGTTCCTTTACACCTTCACACAGTGCTCACAGTGTGACTATAGCCATACTGCTAAGTACAGATGTGAGAATGAATGTTCCCTGCAGACCATGACATTTATATCATAACCCTTTGTGACCCAAGAAATATAGAACCAATATAAAATATCTTTTAAAAGCAGTTTGAATTAATCCAGTCATTTATTGCATAAGATTAATGTTTCTCCTCAAAACTGGTCTCTTTTTATTACTGTTTCTCCTCAAAACTGGTTGTTCAAGTGCAGTTGTCTCCATTTTCCCCTCACCACTGTCCCCTACCTCCTACCCTCAATCTTTCCCCACTTTGGCTTTGTCCGTGGGTCCTTTATACATGTTCCTTGATGACCCTTCCCTTAAGTTTAGTCTTTCATAATTTTATTCATGAATTTCTTTACCTATGATCTGATAAAAGTAATGTTTGATCTGATAAAAGTTTGTTTGATCTGATAAAAGTAATAGTGGAACATAGACATACTATTACAAATATTAAATTCCAAATAATAAATCAATGATTCCCAGACCCGCTGGAACACATATTTTACAAGGTGAGCTTAGTTGCAACAAAAAGGCACTCCCTGGGGAACCATGAGACATCTATTTAAGAGCATGTTAAATAATTTGAAGGAAGATTTTAAAAAGTGGGAACTTATTGAAGATGGTATGTTATCAAAAATTGGGATAAATCTATGATTATTTTTAAATTTTATGTATTAGGAGGAAAGGATAGACAGAGGGTAAAGGTATAATTTATAAATAAGCAGCAGTGGGAGATGTTAGGTTGTGACTTGAAAGTGTTTCTGCTTTGCTTGTCTTCAGACGTGATTGCACAGTGAGCTTGGGTTTGCTTTGATCCACCATGCTCAGAACGACCTGGTCCGACGCTGATGTTCTTTGAAATTGTTTATGTTCAAGAGAAGAACAGTCAAAACTGGCGATGAGTGTACCCAAGTCTAGCAGATTTTACTAGGAGAGTTCCTGGATGGCAGAGGTTACTATTCTCTTTCTCAGTAATAAACATATTTTAATATACAGGGTGGGGCAATACAATACAAAAAATACAATAATTAATAAAACAACAATAGTAAACTCTGTGTTACAATTGTAAGCCTACGTTTGTTTCACCCTGTATGTTCTAGCAAACAAATGTTTATTAAATATATTGGACATTTTAATAATAAAGTAAGTGTTGGAAAGGATGCCTAAGAAATTTTATGCAAAACTACTTTTGCTCTACTTTTCACTGACATTATGTCATTGTTTCTAACAACAAATGCTAACATACACAGAAACAACTTCCCATACTCCTGAGTGAGCCTGATTTACAGTCTTTAATATTATCCCATGATTTGATGCCAGACACTTTGGGCACTTTGTAGTTCATTTTGAATGTTTTTCCAATTGAATATTCCAGAGGAAAATTAGCTGTTAGCTTCATCATTGTACAGATCAACTCTCACCCTACTCTAAAAATTTCATTGTAGGTAGAGAAAAAAATCATTGTGAGTTTGTAATTGTCAATTTAAATATTATTGATTGTGTTAATTATGAGTGAATATTCAACAAACCAAGTTTAGAATACCAGCTCCGGTGTGGTGGCTTGACAGCTTCTGCATGAGCTGTCCATCATTATAGTCTTGTTTAGAAAAGTAGATTAAGGTTTCATGAATGTGAAATTTAAAAACTAGAGCTCTCAGTGAAGGACCTCTTAACTAATTTAATAAAAATGCTTATTCTTGTGGATCTGAAGAAGAAAGTCTCAGAAACTGATGAGAGACTGCCTAAAGGCAGAAGAAAAGGCTAGGCCCTAGTAAGGTTATCCTTTCCTCAAGTTTAGCCTCGCAATGGCATCAGAGAACCAATGCAATTTTATTCGCTTTGTAAATTTAGAAAGAAACCTGAGCCATTGTGCAGGGTAAAAGACTCATCCCATACAGCCCTGTTGCCTTGACATGCTTGGCTTAATCTCAGTAAAGACGCTGGCTTCTCAGTTATTTTTGTCATTCTTCCTGCCAAACCTCCCACTCCCCAATATTGCCAAGTGGAACTAAAACAAAAATGTTCAGACTAGAGAGAGGATTTATGACTGATATGGAATGGAAAATGTTAATTGGACATTTTTTAATGTCAGGGCACTCTTGCAACTGTTAACTATATTCCAGTCACAGAAGAAGCCTTGTGTCTAGAACGTGATGAGATAGCCCCTATTACTGGTCAATTAAGAGATAACAACAAGGTGGCAGTCGTTTGCCTCTCCATCTAGAGCAAGCTGTCACTGACTCTAAAAGCCACTTACCCTGGGAAGACAACCCTAAAATAACCTGAAGAATTAAGAATAAAACATAACCAGCAAAGGAAGATTTCAGGAAAGAGCTGCCCAGCAACAAAATCAATTTGACATCATTACATATTATTTGTATATCCTAAATATTATTTTGACTTCATATAGAGATTGAAGATAAATATTGCCTTCAATCTATGGGAATTGATGAGAAAATCTCTTCACAAATAATAAAACATTTGAAATAATTTTCATTTTATTATTTTTAAGAAAAGTTTCAGATTTGCAGGTGATATAAACATTTCACTCACCCAGGCTTACTTTGTGTTACACCATACAAACAAAAACATACCAGGGCACTCACTTTGAACAAGATTTGACCATATATCTCTATTATATTACCCCAGGGAAATTTTAGAGGAAATTATTACATGTGATTTTTCTCATATTAATTAATTTGTAAAGTGAATTTCTTACCAGTTCAATGACAAAGAATCTACTGATATATGTATTGATCTACTTAAGTCTTGTGAGATAGTGTAACAGGGTACAGCCAAGAGGGGAGCCCCAAATAGGGATTTGAAATGGGGTCCAGAACACAAGGTGTCCAGGAAATATTAGGATGTCCTCACCCCTTCTCCCACAGGTGTGAGTTGGGGGAAGGGACACATGGAGCAGGAACATGCAGGGCTGTTTTGTACAGCAACAGCTTTGCAGCTAACCTCTGGTATGATCATTTAACATATCTATAACCTTTAACTGGTTTCATGGATATGTTAAATGGCAGTGGCCATGCTTTGAGACAGGGAGAAGGGAGTGACTTCCACCCAAGATGTAACTAGGGGACAGGTCCCCCAAGTTACAGCACCCACATGAGAGCTTGGAGGTGATTGGCTTCATGGCATGGGGCCATACCTGCCCAGACTCACTACGGTAGCCCAGTAAAGCTGAAAGGATATGAGAGTGCGGGCAAGTGTAACTGATTATGGGAGGAGTCAGAAATGGGGCTGTAGAGGAAGGTTGGAGCAGGGATTTAAACCCAGATGCTGCAGCCATTGCAGAGAGAGCCACTCGGCTTTGGCAGAGTGGGGGATAAATTTTGTCCCCCAACAAATTTATATGTGAAATTCTCAGTTTGTATAGTATAATTATTTAACCTCACTAACAAATATTTATGTAAATAATAAACATTAGAAAAATATTTAATCAAAGTAAATTTTGGAGGACATCACAAATTTGTCTATGGTCTTCTTTCATTTATTGGGTTGAAGATTTAAGGAATAATATTAATATTGCTTATTAACAATAAGATCATGGTAGTTTTCTTTTTTATAGACTATAATACAGAAATGCTAATTTTTTAAAGAA
Organism: Phyllostomus discolor; assembly: GCF_004126475.2. Classification (NCBI taxonomy): domain Eukaryota; kingdom Metazoa; phylum Chordata; class Mammalia; order Chiroptera; family Phyllostomidae; genus Phyllostomus; species Phyllostomus discolor. The sequence goes on along the minus strand of NC_040905.2, from coordinate 70,025,557 downwards.
CGGATTACATTTGATATTTATTTGAATTCAATATAATTGGTTTTCTTGGATGCAAAAAAATATCCTATTTTCCTTTCCTCTTGGTTGCCTTAAAAATAATACTCTTTCCTTAAATAAATAAAATAAAAAAGTAATAATTGACTTTATTAACTATAATTGAGACCCAATCTTTTGCAAGACATGCTATGTGATTATATGTTTTCTTGATCCTCTTAATATAAATACCCAGTTATGTCATAAATATAAAATCTATTTTTGGAGTAGAAGTAACTGATCGTGATTTTCTTTCTTTAAAATATCATATAGAATATCATATCATATCATATCATATTCTAATAGAGGAGACTTTTCTTCTTAGGATTTAGCAAAGTTACCATAGTCATACAAGAATATTAAGTGCCATTGAAGCCTGAAACCCAAACATTTATTTACTTAAAAATTTGTTGGAGAAACTGACAACTATAGAAATGCAAAAGGAAACTAACATTTAAGAACAAGATCATAAAATCCTATCCCTTTTAACAAAATAACTTACCAATCTCCTTGATATTTTTGATCAGATTTACACATTTAACATTGCTTTAATGGTTGACAAATGCTCAATAAATTTCTCTGCAGAAAATTTGCTTTCAATCTTCAAATTTATATTTGACATTTAAAACTACCGTTACAAGTCTCACCATTGATGCATATCATTAGTTACTCCTTTTTTTATTTGTTGTAACCTCATGAGTATGAGAACACACTGTTAAATTGAAAATATCAACTTTGCAATGTTTCCATCTCATCAGGTGAACTATTCGAAACAAAACTTTCTGTCAACAATATGTGACACATAAATTTGATGAAAATATTTTTCAGTTAATTTACAATGGGATTGTAGGTTTTGATTCAACATTGAAAATCAATGCTTCCTGAAGTTCTGGTTTTATTTAAGAGATTGTTTTGGTTTTCATTTGAGATATGAAACTTAGTAATTATTTTTGTTTGAAGGTAGTATTTTTGGAAGCAAATAACAGGTCTGTTGATGTTAACAATTGCCTCTGGAAATGGACACATAACAACAACTTGAACAGCAACACAAAGAATACACAGCTTGATATTAATGGCCAGTGACAGTCAATCTTAAGGGAATTTCTTATATATAGAAAAAGAAAAATAATCACTATGCTATAACTGCTCTCAGATTTTGATAGGTGTCTTTTTGGTCAATTTATAGTAAATTGATTGCGGTAAATACTATCTATATTTGCAAAATAAAATTGATAGTATTTAATCTGCAGCTAAAGAAACTAAACTACTGTGGCTAAGGTTTCCAAAGTACATGAAGAGCTTTTCATTAAATCAGACATATTTTGAATAGACATGTTCAAGGGCCTGAGATATGCTCAGTATCTGAGATTACTTTGCTAGTCATTCAGACAGTTATCTCTTTACCAAGAGGGTCCCATCTACATTCAATGTCATTACTGAGGATTCAACATGAGGAGTAATCTATCAGATCTCTCATGTCAGGAACTGATTCAATCTTTTTTTTTTAAGATTTTATTTATTTATTTTTAGAGAGGGAAGGGAGGGAGAAAAAGAGAGAGAGAGAAACATCAATGTGCGGTTGCTGGGGGCCGTGGCCTGCAACCCAGGTATGTGCCCTGACTGGGAATCGAACTTGCGACACTTTGGTTCGCAGCCCGTGCTCAATTCACTGTGCTACACCAGCCAGGGCTAGGAAGTGATTCAGTCTTAACCAAAGGAATCATAGGTCTGCCTAAATCTAAAAGAATATTCAATTGTAGTAATGAAGTCATATGGTAGTAATAATAGGTTTTTTGTCTAATCAAATCAGTTCTTTAAAACTGTACTTCTATCCTAGCAAAACAAAAGAATACGAGGTGGAGAGTGTGTTACTTATCTGTGACCAGGTAAGCCATTCTTAAAAATGCTACTAAGACCATTAAATAAACTTAAAGAGCAATACCCAGTTAGTTAAATTTACATTTTCATTTGAAAGGTACATTACCTTTAACATAGGAATCTTGAATTCTCTATTTATGGCACATATTTCCATGTTTTTAAGTTTGTTTTCTGGAATTGTGTTTTCTGAGCTGCCTTGCTACCTTGGTTACTTATGGTATTTGATGGATTTCTTTTCTGTCTAGGCATCCATGTATGAATGGCACTTCTCTAGCAGATTAATACAAAGAGATCTTTCTATTATTTTCCAGTAGGTGATACTAAATCACAAATTTTTAGCTCTCTTGTACTTTTTTTCTTTGTTACTCCATAGGGTGGTGTTCCCTAGGTCAGTGGTTTCCTCTCCTTTATTCTGTTTACCTCAGTAATGGGGGGCTAACCCCATGGGGGAATGCAGTTGATGACAGAGCTCCAAATCTGAGGAATCCAAGTGCTGTCCCTTGCAGCCAGATACTGCCATCAATGTAGTGGCAATGTGTGGGGGTTGGATGGGCTGGGGAAACCTGGCTGGCTTCTTTGTTGTTTTGTCCTCCCTGTAATGGTGCCCCAGACCTCCCTGGGGTTCTTCCTGCAACACAACCTTAGGACTAGTTACAGAGTGCATCCTTACCTAAGGAGAAAAAAGTGTTTCTGTAGTATCATTTTTCAGGTTTGCAGATAATGTGCTCTGCTGCCAGACATAAAGTGTGAAGAGAGGTGAGCTCCTGGAGGTTATGTTCAGTCTGGGATCCATGGCTTTCTTTGTCAGGGATGCCTACTACTCAACAACTGCGGCCACAAGGTGCTGTGTCCTTGCCTAGGTCATTGGGTTCAGATGCAACCCCTATTGCCTACTCCTGCAGGAATGTTCACTGGACCTCTTTGCTTCTCCAGGCTGAAGGGAGTGCCAGACAATCTGATTTCTACCCCTCTCCAGGCTGAGACCTGCCGAAAGCTCCCAGCTAAAAGCTGCCTCCTTGGCTTGTCTCAGCTTTTCTCCCTTCTCACCTCCCCAGTTTGCACCGACTTTAGATGTTTTAATGCACAGATCTCTTTGGCATGTTTGTGCATTGAGCAGGGAATTTTTGTTGATGTATAGTTGCTCTAATTGTTAAAACTTCAATGGTAGAGACCAAGGAAATATCTGATGCTGCCATTCCTCTGACACATCATCAGCATTTCTTAATTCTATCTGAATATGGGTACAATTAAGGCAAGCATGTCTAAAAAGACATTTTGAAACATACATCAAATTTTACTGCCACAAAAATCAGTTAAATTTTATGGATAATAGACTATACAGGGCCTGGCACAAATAAAGCCCCCTTTTATTAAGAAATATTTTATTATGAAATCATAAGCATGTAATTCTATAACATAACAATATCATACTCAAGCACACCATATGACATTTTAGGTGAAATATTCAAATTGAAACTATAAATTATTACACCCATAATATCAGCCTACTGACCACACTCAAGCAAGTGTTACTTCTGCTAGACCCCTGTATATTAGATAACAGTATTAAACACTTTATAAATCCATTATATCAATAGATGCTCAGATTTCTTCATTAGGAAATGAAGTGAACTGAGAGATTTTTAATGTAATAACACTAAATTATACTTGGTTCACCTAATAAATTATTGCCATGGCTGTCTTTGTTATTACTGGATAGTTGTGACTTGAAATAATTAGTAGAGAGGAAAAAAGAGCTGGGTGAACAACTATGGCTGTACAAGCACACTGCTATCACTTCAGCTTACCATCTTGTAATTTCAAAAAAGGGAGTGGAAAAAGTGAAGTTTTTGATCTTTTGAAAATTTTCACAATTCATATCCTATTCATGTGGTAGAATAATTATTTTGCCTCCCAATTAATTCATTCAAGTTATTTTCCCATAATATATTTAAATTATGTAACTCTTTTATGCAGCCTTATAAAATAAACTAAAAAGGGTAAATTTTCTAAAAACTACTACCACATTGCCTATCATGAATTTTACTTATTTAAAATGCATTTTAAAATTCACTATCAATGGTAAAACATTCTATTCTGTCAAAAATGCTTAGTGTCTTGATATTGAGTTGTAGAAATTTGGAATTACAATTGTTTCAAATATTGCCTTGTTCATTTTTTCTTATTTTTAAATTTCAATTGCATGTTTATTATACTTTTTGTAGTTGTTCAAGATTTTTTGTATATTCTGTCTTTCATTTGTTTGTTTTACTTGTTTAATTTTAATTTTTGTAAAGACATTTTTTTTTTTGTTTTTAGAAAGAGGGGAAAAGAGGGAGAGAAACATCAATGTGTGGTTGCCTCTTGCACGTCCCCTACTGGGGCCCTGGCCTGAAACCCAGGCATGTGCCCTGACTGGGATCAACCTGGCGATCCTTTGGTTCACAGGCCAGCCATTATTCCACTGAGCCACAGAGCCAGGTGAGTTTATTTTTTATAGCAGCTTTAAATTACAATAAAATTGAATGAGAAGTACAGCCATATTTGCAGTACTAGAGACCTGCTACTCCCTCCACATATGTATACCTTCTTCCATTGTCTGCGTCACACACCAGAATGGTATATGTTTTTTACAAACAATAAACCCATAGTTTACTTTAAGGTTCACTACTGGTGTTGTACATTCCATGGGTTGGAAAAAATGTATAATGATATATATTCATTATATCATACATAGTAATTTCACTGCCCTGAAAATCCTCTGTGCTCTGCCTATTTATCTCTTCCACTTTACCTCAAACCCTGGAAACCAATGATCCTTCTCCTGTCTCTATAATTCTGCCTTGTTCAGAAAGTCATATAGATAGCATTATATAATATGTAGCCTTTGTAGATTGGCTTCCTTTACTTAGTAATATGCATTTAATTTCCTCCACATCCTTTCATGGCTTGATACCTTAATTCTTTTTGACAATGAATGAATAATATTCCATTGCCTGTATGTACTATAGTTTATCTATTCATCTATTGAGGGGCATCTTGATTGTTTCCAAGTTTTGGCAGTTATGAATAGAGCTTCTGTAAACAACCATGCACAGGTATGGGCATAAGTGTTTAACTTGTTATGGTAAATGCCAAGGAGCATAGTTGTTGGATAATATAGTAGAAGTATGTTTAGTTTGTAAGAAAATGCCAAATTATCTTCCAAAGTGCCTGCAACATTCATCTAGAAATTGAAGGGAGTTTCTGTTGTTCCACATCCACACCAACACTTGGTGTCATCAGAATTCCTGATTTTGGCCATTTTAATATGTGTGTAGTGGTATTTTACTGTCATTTTAATTCGTTTTCCAATAATGAATACACAATATGGAACATCTTTTCATATGCTTCTTTACCATCTGTATGTGTTCTTTGGTGAAGTATCTGTTAAGGATTTTGGCTCATACCTTCAATGGAAATATTGTTGGGTTTTAAGAATTCTCTGTATATTTTGGATAATAGTACTTTATGAGATGTGTCCTTTGAAAATGTTTTGTCAGAGTATATTTCTTGTTTCTCTGACATTGTCTTTTGAATGACAAAAGTTTTTAATTTTAATAAAGTCCAGATTATCAATTATTTCTTTCATAAATTTAGCATTCATTGTCTCTAAATAGGCATTGCCACACCCAAGGCCATCCAGGCTTTCATGTATGTTAACTTTTTGAAGTTTTATAGTTTTGCATTTTCCTTTTAGGTTCATGATCTATTTTGAAATACATTTTTGTGAAGGTTGTAAAGTCTGCGTTTAGATATATTTTTTTGCATGTGAATATCAATTGTCCCAGCACCACTTGTTTAGAATACTATTCTTACTTCATTGTATTGCCTTTTCACCTTTGTCAAAGACCATTTTGTGCCCTGGCCGGTGTTGCTCAGTGGTTTGAGTGTCATTCTGTGAACCAAAGGGTCTCCGGTTTGATTCCCAGTCAGGGCACATGCCTGGGTTTCAGGTAAGGGCCCCAGTAAGGGGTACGTGAGAAGAAACCACACATCGATGTTTCTTTCCCTTTCTCCCTCCCTTCCCACCTCTCTAAAAATAAATAAATAAATAAATACATAAAATATTTAAAAAGAAAAAATTAAAAAGACCGGTTTGTTATATTTATGAAAGCCTATTTCTTGGCTCCCAATTCTAGTCCATTTGTCTATTTGTCTATTATTTTGCCAATACCACACTGTCTTGATTACTGTAGATGTATTAGTCTTCAGTTGGAGTAGAGTCAGTCTTCCAACATGTTTTTTTGTCTTTTCATATTGTATTAGTTCTTCTGGTCTTTTGACTCTTCATGTAAACTGTAGAATCAATTTAAAAATATCTACAAAATACAAAAAAATCTACAAAATATTAATTGCTAGTATATAAGAAAAAAAATTGAATTTTGTATATTCACTTTATATACTACCTTGCTATAATTATTTGCAGAAAGTTTTTGCCAGTTTCATTAGATATTCTCCTGAGATAATCATGTCACCTGTGAACAAAGACATTTTTTTCTTTCTTCCCAGCCCGTGTACCTATAGCAATGAATAAACAAATTCAGCAAAGATTTATGTCTAAGATCAACATATGAAAATTATTTTTTTGTTGTTTTTTTTATATACACTAGCAAAAAGCCACTGGAAATAAATTAAGAAAACAATTCCACTTACAATAGTATCAAAAAGAGTAAACTTTCCCTAGCTGAATATTTCAGTTGGTTGGAGTTTCATCCTGATATGCCTGGGTTGTGGGATCGATCACCACTCAGGGTACACACACACACATTAAAGTAAACTAATCTGAAATATATTAATCAAGAAGGTGTAAAATTAGTACACTAAAAACTACTAGCAATTGACAGAAATTAAAAGTGAGCTAAAAAACCCCCAAAATATCTACCATATTCATGTACAAAGATTTAATATTTTTAAGAATATAATATTCTGCAATGTAACCCCTATCAAAATCCCATCTGTCTTAGTTTGAGGAAATGAATAAAATAATCTTAAAATTATATTGCATCACAAGAGACTTAGGATAGTTAAAGCAAACTTGTAAAAAAGCTAAGTTGGAAGACTCCCTCTTCTCAATTTCAAAACTTCTGCAAATCTGCATTATCCAAAATAATGTGGCACTGGCATAAGCATAGTTATGTAGACTAATAGAATATACCTAAGAGTCTAGAAATAAATGTATATATTTTTGGTGCATTGAGTTTTGACAAGGGTGCTATGGCCATTCATAGAATGTTAGGAAAACCACAAATAAATGTAGTTATACATACAAAGGTATGAAGTTTGATATGGTAAATCTTCATAACTTTGGATTTAGTAGTCGGATTTTAGATACAACACCAAAATCATAAGCAACAACAACAGAAAGATAATTTGGACTTTATTTTTTTAAACTATACATCAGTGTACACTATTAACAAGGTTAAAACCAAAATATATCCCTGGCTGATGTGGCTGTGGATTGAGTGCTGGCCTGCGAACCAAAAGGTCTCCAATTTGATTCCCAGTCAGAGAATGTGCCTTGGTTTGCCAGCCAGGTCCCCTGTTGTGGGCAAGTGAGAGGCAACTATATATTGATGTTTCTTTCTCTCTCTTTCTCCCTCCTTTCCTCTTTCTCCAAAAATAAGTAAAAACCTTTCAAAAATTAAGAGAAAGCTATTTCTTATTAAAAACAAACTATAAAATGGTAAAAATATTTGGAATTTATATATCTAATAAAGTCTAATGACCAGAATATATAGAAAAACACTTTCTACTGAACGATAAAAAGATAGACAACACAATTAAAAATAAGCAAAGGACTTAAGTAGACATTTTTTCTGAAGACAATATAGCAGTAGCCAACAAAAATAAACACATTATGTTCAACATCATTACTCATGAAGAAAATGCAAATCAAAATCATTATGAGGTTTTATTTCACATCCACTAGGATGGCTATAATAATTTTTTAATAAACATGACAAGACAAAAGCAAAACAAAATGTCATGTGTTAGCAAAGATGTGGAGAAATTTTAATCCTCATACATTGGCAGTAGACATGGAAGATGGTTCAATGGCTGTGAGAAACAGTTTGGCTGTTTTTAAAAAGTTAAACATAGAGTTCTCATGTGACCCCACATTTTGACTCCCATGCTTTAACCCAAGAGAATTGAAAATTATGCGTTAATGTTCTTTTCAGTTATATCCACAGTACCTAAAATGTATAAACAACTTAATGTCTATCAACTAATGGATGGATAAATAATATGTGACATATGTAAAAAATAAAGTATTATTCATCCACAAAAAGAACTGATACTGATACATGTTATAACATGATAAATCTCAAAAACATTATGCTAAATAAAAGAAGCCATAAATGGCTGCATATTAAATGATTCCATTTATATAAAATATTTAGAATAATCAGGTACATATAGACAGAAAGTAGATTAATGGACCCAGGTACTGGAAGAAGGGAGATCATGTAGAATGACTGGGTAATGAATATGGGGTCTATTTTGTGAAAGATAAAAATGCTGTGGAATTAGATAGTGTTGACAGGTGTACAATATTGTGAACATTCTAAAAATCAATTAATTGCACCATCTAAAATAGTGAAATAGAAAATTTTGTGTTATGGTGACTATACCTCAATAAAATAAGTAAGCAAGGGTTTCAGGATATAAGGAAAGTAAAATCTGATTAATTTGAAAATGAGTAATATTTAATTGGAGGTCTTATGGACTACAGATAACTTGGATTTTAAAAAGTTATGGGCAATATAACAAGCCATCAAATATAAAGCAAACACAGGCAGGAAAGAAGAGACTTTATTTTAAAAGACTTGCAATAAGGAGAATATTCCAACTACAAAATTTAAACAGTAAAACAACACAGCTAGAAAAACTGGCTGTGAGTGGAGTGGGGTAAGCTAGTAGTGTTATTAAGTTACTAAACAGGAAATGATTTTATTTTCCAGCAACGGATTCTCAGATGGAGCTATTAAGGAGGTCTCTTCATGCTTCAGTGCTTGCATTAGTTCAAGTGTAAATCAAAATAAGGAGTCTTTGGGAAGGATAGAATCTCAAATAAAATTTTTGAACTTCATGGATTTTTTTTTTTTTTGTCCAGACTGGTCAAATTTCAATGGTGATATGAAGTATTTCAAAGGAAAGGAAATATCTAATGAATGTAGGATGATCTGTAATTTAACTTACTTATAAGTGCCTAAAACACAGAACAAGACTATGCTCTTTTTAAATATTCTAACCTTTTTGGTATAAAATACCCCAATAAGAGCTCTGTGCAAGAGTGTTCTGTTAAGCTGTGTTTTTTTTTTTTTTTTTTTGCTACTTGCAGCTACTTAAAGTCACTAAATTCATACTTCTCTAAGAAAGATTCTATAGTTCATATAACTCTCTAATTCAAGGAGACCTTTCTTCCTAGTTATTTTAAGTTAATGAGGCTAGCTAACTGCACTTGTATGGATCATAAAATAATCAAAAGGTAGATGGCAGTTGAGATTAGTGGAGTTCACACATGTGGTAATGATAAATAAGATCACAGATGTTCACAGAGTTTGATAGAAAATAATGAGGACTTCAAAACACACCATTTAAGTGTGCTTTCATGTGCATTCCTTAAGCTGTATTTATAATCAACTGTTAATAATATGCGGAAAGATGTTCCCACAAGGTAACAGAGGCAGAATTTCTGTAACACCAAAAAGCTTGGGCTTTTGGGCTTCTGATTACATGGCCTTATCCAAGGCCCAGGAAGGAACCCTGGAAAGGCCATGTGTTTTCATAAATGTCAGTGAAGTAAAATATTTTAATCATAACCATTTAAAACCACTGTCTCTTTCCATTCTGACTCACCCTTCATTTTCACTTCCCCTTGTGTCATGGTGGTGCTGATTGTGCTATGAATTTTTGGGGGTCGAGCCAAAGGAAAGTTGATTTTAAAATTTATTTAGTTTTAGTTTAAAAGGATATAATTATGTGGCTCACATTTTTAAATATATATGTGGCTAAGTTATTGTTAACGGCCCAATGTGGGAACAAGGTCCAGAAATACTTATACCGCTACCCATACATTGACAACATAGCATTGCATCGTGTCACAAAGGGATGGGCAGAATTGTGGTATGGATATGACCTGTGGTCCCTGGCAGAGGAAGTGTGGGAGGAGTAGAGAACTGAATGCAGCCAGAACTTGACTGTGCAAAATAGTTCCCCACATTAATTATGTAAAATTTGGTTGTTATCAATACCTAGTCAATACAGAAGCTCCTTTCTGCATGGTATATACGTAAAAATGCTCCATGATTTCTGAAAGGAACATCAGACATTCCTAAGGTACAAACCTGGATCTTTACTTAAAAATAGTGTACATGTTTGTGTGTGATATCACATGTTTTAGGCACCCCAACGGTTGATAATAACAATAATAAAGTTATGTTTTGATTAACCGTCCAAGAGAAAAGATTGAGTTGTTATATAAAGAATTAAACCAAGAGCATAATATCAAAAATACAAGGGATTATATTTTAATAGTGTAAATGTAAGATAATTCATGTAAATATTATGGCATTTATTAATATTTTGTGATGACTTTAATTTGTCTCCTTGTGGTAGACTGAATAATGGGTCTGTAAAATATCTGGGTCCAAATTCCTCAGACCTGTGACTTTCACCTTATATGTTAAAAGAGACTTTGCAGATTGTAAATTAAGGATCTTCCAATCAGGACATCAGCCCAGATTATGCAGTGACACACATGCAGTCATGAGCGTTCTGCAATGGAAGAGGCAGGTGAGATCTGAAATGGAAACAGAAGTCAATATGATGACTCAGACAAGTCACTCTGCTGTTGGCTTTGAGGATAAAAAGAAGACCATTTAAAGGAACTGAGGAACGCAATTCAAGAAGCTGAAAAAGTTAAAGAAACAGATTTTCCTCTGAGCTTTCAGAGGGATCAAAGCCTTGCCAACACTTCTGGCCTCCAGAACTGTAAGAAAATGAATTTGCATTGTTTTATGACACCAAATTTGTGATAATTTGTCAAAGCAGCAATATAAAGCTAACACATGCCTTTTAAAAATTTGATGTCTTGTGATTAAATTTTCTCTTTTAAAATAAACACATTTGTTTCACGTATACATCAATAATTATGCATATTTTTCCTTAGAGATGGCTTTACAAATTAAGTATCTGATCTCATAAAAGCTAGCTCCAATTCAAGGATATCCATTTCTATTCATTAATGTTACAAATGAGGTCATTAATGTAAATATATACTAAGAATCTTTTCAATGTTAAGTGCTATGCTGGTCATGATGGAGAGTAGTAACACAGTCATAACTTAGATTGAATGTCTAGTGTATTAGTTCTTACAGAGGATACTAGGGCCACAAGTTGATTTGGTGAGTAGAAGATTATGACCTTTGATGGCCCTATATGACCTTGGGGAAACTACATAACTTTTAACATTGATTTTCTTAATCATGAAAATGAAGAGATTATATTAGAAGTAATTACCATTTTATTTTCTGTGATCTCACTAAATATTTCTTTGTTATTTTTAGACTCCAGAAAATACAGGATTATAAAAAAGTAAATGTCATATTAGCAAATATTTATAGTTTTTTAATGTAAGATACCATTCTATTACTAATAGGATATCAGATAAATTAAGGAATATAATTTTTATAAAACAATGTGAATTCTTTCAAATGTGAAATTCAAAATTAACATGGGATTTTACAGCAGAGGAAGATATAAAAATGTAATTATTTCTGAGAAAAGATCAATATTTTTATTTCTTACTCTCTTTTTATACATTTAATTTTTTATCAAGATATCCTTTCTAAAAAAAGTACTGAAAGATGTATTATCATGTATCCCAATCACTCTTTCATTCTATAGCTCTTCATTTCTCATTTTCATTTTCTTTATGTCTCTCTGTTACTCTATAGGGAAATGTAGAAACAAGACCCCTTATAAGCGTTATGCACAATAGCACAATTTCTAGTGGTCACTGTTTAGAATTTCTATTTTACCAAGAAATGATGACTACTTGACCTTTTCTTGATATAAGGAAGAAAGGAAAAATTTTTAAGCTAATGACACTAAAAGAGAATGATGTTTCTAAAATTAGTTCTTAATTTCTCTCTTGTGGGAAATGCAGTAATACATTTGAACAAGTTCTTGTTATGATTGCTTTATCTGATTTTTCACTTCCCACAGGGTAGTAATTGTAAAAGTGTGATTTGGTGATGTAAAAAAAATTTATTAAGAAAGTATGTAGCAAAGACATTTATGTATATGTATATATGTATGTTTGTGTTTGTATATGTATATTATACATATGTACATACATATATACACATACATGCATGTACACAATTATGTAGAATTTATTTCAGGGAAAAAGTTGTTGCTGTATTAACCCAAACTCACCTCCTTCCTTATTTTCAATCTTTAGTAAGTATCCTAGTGTCTGAATTGACAGAAAACATTAAGTTATTTAAAACTACAAATTTTGTTAAGGTGTTGAGTGTGGTATTAACATGCTTTTACTTTGTAATAGGAAAATGTCTATTGATTTGAAGAACTGCAAACATCTCCTTTGTTAAAGCATTTTATGAACTTTTCTACATGTCACAGTGTTAACATCATAAAAAATTGTTTTAACTAATTTTAAATTACATAGAAAACTTTAAGCAGTTATGTTCTGTTGTTTTTCACGTCACATGCTATTCAGCAGGAAGGTGTTGAATATTTTATTGATACTTCTTAAAATAGTCCTGTGGTAGGGTATGCTTATTTTTCTTTTCTATGCTAGATTCATGTAAATTGCACAGTTATTAAAAGAACACCTATGCCAAAGGAAGAGGTGTGTTTTATTGGAAAATGAATTAAATGTATACCCAATGTAAAGGTTTTGTTCAGGGAATGAATGTTTGCATATATGAATATGTATATTAAGTAGATAATAATAGAAGGAGGATTTTCTTTTTTAAAAATTGTACTTCAAAGAAATTTTAGATCTAAGTATGAAAATTTAAAGAGTAAAACATTTTGAGGAAATCAGCTGCACATCCTTGGAATAGAAATATTGAAATATTTATTGAATAAGTCACAAAATTCTAGTCATAAAATAAAAAGTATATAAATTGGACTTTAATAAAGAAAAGAACTACTGTTCTTCAAAGTGCTCCATTATAGGAATGAAAAAGCAACTCAGGAGTGAGGAGTTTTTCACAATATATATAACTGACAAAGGATATAAATCTCATTTATGAAAAGATACCAAACAAATCATTAAGAAAAAGACAACAGAATAAAACTAAACAAAAATCTTGACCTGACAATTTACAAAAGTAAAATTAAAATGGCTAATACACTTATAAAAAGTTGCTCAGCTTCCATATGTGTTATAAAGGTGCCCATCAAAAATACAATGTGGTACCACTGCACACTTACCAGAACAGGTAAAGTTATAAAGTTAGAAAGCATCAAGCATTAATTGGTAAGGATATTGGACAAGTTACACCATGTAAGAAGTGCAACTTGGTCAAGTCACTCAGGAAAATTTCTTTGAAGTTTCTTATAAATTTAAACTTATACCTACACTATTACACTGTAATTCAACTTCCGTGTATATTTCTAACAGAAGTATGCCCAACTATTCACCAAAAAATATTGGTCAGAATCTTTATAGAAATATTCATCACAATGGCAAAAACTGAAAACCACAAATGTAAGTAATCTAATGTAGAATGGAATACTGCCCAGCAATGAGAATAAATAATCTAAAACAACAAGTAATAATATAAATGAATTTCACAAAAGAAGTCAAACACAAAAGAAGATTGATTATTCCATTGAAACGAAGTACAAAAGCAAGCACAATTAATTTATGGTGCTAGAAATCAAGGCTAGTGGTGCTGGTGAGGAAGAGGGTAAAGAAATCTAAGGTGGGTTCTTAATGTATATGCTGGTTATGAGTAAATTTGATTTGCCAAAAATTTGATCAGGATTTATACTTACATGAATTGTATTCCACATACATTTTACTTCAATATAAAGTATTAAAATATAGTTATAATCCTTAAATCAATTTCCATTATCAATAAAGTATGAGACCTATAAAAAACCTCTTGAGATATAAAAAGCTTATTTTTCTGTTGTTCCTTCCTATTATTACTTTTTACTCCATGTGTTTGGCTATATTTTTATACTCAAATTCTCCAAATATCATAATGATACAATGTAGAAAGTTCAACCCAGACATAGCATTTCAAATTTGATGAAGGAAAACTCCTAAACAAAAGATTCTTCCCCTAAGATTCCATTCTATATTGAAGTTGAGTTGACATTTTTACTGAAAGTCAACAAATGGTGGGAGCCTCATATATGTAAAATAAATTAAAAAATACTGGTTGAATGTTAAACTTGAAATTACTCAAAGGAGTTTTCTAGATTAAATCATCAGTTTTAATATGGCTCCAGGGTTTTATTTGTTCCTCACACTAGAAATGTGTGCTATTGTGAAACAAACGCTGAGCTCAGGAAGCCCTTGTAAAAGCATTGCTCAACTTCAGCAAATGATTTTTGACATTTTTCTGTTCCAATTATTCTGAAAATACTTATGTACACATGCTTTGAATTGCTAAATATTTAAATTTTCAAAGAAGAATGCAATTATTCAAGTGGGGCATGGAGAAGGTTACAAGCATACCTATTACATCAATTTCTAATCTTTTCATATTTATGTTTTACAATGTTTCAAATATTGAAATGAGGGAATTCCCTTTAAATGAGGGAATATTCTCACCTATATTAATGCACAATAGGAAAATACATTAGTTACTGGAGAGGAACAATTTGCATCAGTACTCAGTAACTTCACAGTTCGGAAGACCTGGCTGGCCCCAGTGCTCCATCCCAACCCAACTAATATGATATGGTTTCCACCATCTTACTTTGGGTGTGCTGAATTTTGGGGAATTGCTCTCTTTCCAGATATAACAGAAATAGGTTAGTTCTACCTTTGGACTTAAACATGCATATTCTCTCCAATCTTTGATTAATTCCTGATGACAGCCAGGTGACCTGAAATGTACTGACACAACTGCCTAAATGACACAGGCCAGAGAATCCTAGTGCCAACATCTTTAGCACTTTATTATCTCCACTCCCACCTTCACCTGAGGGTTGATCATTTCCACTGGGGATTTATGAGCTGTATGATGCACTTTTTTTTTAAGTCTTTCTACTAGTGAGTTAAAATCTACTTTGAAAGTAGTTGGACGTTGTGAACATTCAGCTACATTTTTATACTTTAAAACTCTCACACAATTTCACTGAAAAGTACACATTATTTTCCTTCCTAAGTTGTTTTATATTTTAGTTTGCATTAAAATTTCACCATTATATGTCAGTGAAAAAATTATTTATTGGCCCTCTGCTAGATGTTTTTTGTCCCCTTCCCCTGCCTCCCTAAAGTTGCTGTGACCACTCTGCCAGAGTGTACAGTAGACTGAAAAGGAGAGATGGAAGCTTAACTTCTCTCTCTTCCTTCACCTGGAGGCAGTCCTCACCATCCAAAAGAATAAAACATGTGTGATTCTGGGGCTGGGACATTCAATCCAACATCTCAATATGGTATCACCTGAGAAAACACAACAGCTAGTCTTGCCTAAAGCTAGCAAAAGTGGCATTTTGTGAACAAGATGTTCCCAGATCTAGAAAAGACAATTTCCACAGGAATTTCTGTAATTCTTTAATATATTTTATCCTTTTGAGGTTAACTCATGTATGTAGTATATATATATATATATATATATATATATATATATATATATATAATTGCAGTTTTCTTCTTCAAGTCTTTTCTTGCTTGTTAATCCTAGATTTTTGGTAAGAAACATTACAATTTCATAGTTTGACTCTCCCTTCATTTAACTTTTATTTTGTGGAAACATGAGTGAAGGCTCAGGTAAGATGAACCAAAGTCATCCTTTTACCTTAAGAGTAAATAGTCTATACTCTAGAAGAGTTACTAAAAACTTCTAATACATGGTCAGTACATTTTAGTTAGAAGTGGACTTTTACATACAATCACATTTTCATTGGAATTTTTTCTAGAGCCACTAATTATTTTTATTCTCAAGGAAAAAAATGAATATAGCCTAACTCAAGTGCTCTCTGATCCACCCTTCATCCACTTCATGTTATTATTTTTATCATATGATGATAGAATAGTGTGTATAGCTAACTATCTCATCCTGTCAGTTCCTTGAAGTATTCGACTTGGTCTTGATGGGGTTAGGATAAGATGTGGCAAATGACATGTATTTATGACTGAGTTCTAAATATAACAAGCAAAGTTAGTTAAAGGCACCAACTAGTAAGTGCCAAAAATATTAAATTTGACCATCTACTGTAAGTTTTGAGCTTCTTTCACTAAATATGTATATATAATCTGCCTATTCCAGCAATTAGGCATTAAAGCTAGTTAAGGCCTCTGTATTAAATGATAAATGCTTATCCAACCTCTGTAACTAACTGATACCAGTAATAAGATAAGGAGCAGTGGCTGGCTTCTTATAAAATTTTGTTTTGTTTTGATCTTCACTTCCTAATTGAGCAGATCACAAAATCCACCTCACCACTTTCATTTCTCTTAGTGCAATAGACTCAAAATTCTTCCTTTTGTTTTCATTTCACATTTTTAGATTTAAGAAGCATTGTATTTTAAACTTTCAAAAATGTGTCAAGAAGTACTCTTTAGCATAAAAAATGAAAGTCATACCAGTTGACTTATAAGCTTTTGGAGAGGAAAGTTTGTGTGGAATGAAGAAGGGGCTCAAAGTGAATTTAAAACTGGAAAAGACACTGGAGTTTGGGCTGCCTGTCACTACCAAACCCAATAAGCAATGACAGTGATTTATGGGCGCTTTATTCAGATGTCCTGTGATCTGAGAAGATGGCAGGTTCATACCCTAACAGACCATCTTGTCTTTTCTTTCTAGGCCAAGGTTTTTATAGCAGGGAATAAACAAGGTGCAGTGAGGGGTTTTGAAATTCAGGGAGGGTCAGGTAGAAGAAACTGCAACATTCCTGTTCTTGGCAGTTAGCTGTTCCCAGGGACAGGTGGTCGTTTGCCCTTCCCTGAAACACAATGGCCTGGATGCCTCAACTTGTCCCCAGGTGGTCACCTTTAGCGGTGCCCCAGGAGGTCAGCTGTTTTCCCAGGATCCGGGATGGGCCTTACCTGTAATTTCTGAAACAAAAGCTTTAACATATATATTACTTGCTAGGCTTATAACTATTTGCCTTAAACTAAAATTTCCAACTCTTAAGTCCCCTATCAAATTCAGAAATAAGTGCCTTTATAACACCTATTTATGAAAATAATTCAATGGGTATACTATTTTTATTCACCAATAAAGTAAAAGAAAAGGAAGAAAATGAGATAAAACAACTGTTGAGTAGCTTGTTAAAATAAAAGAAAAATAAAAGTGTTGGAGTGTTGGTTGAATGAACTTTGAGGTTAATGCTGAATTGTCTGTTCTATATCTGTGAAATATATCACTGGTATTTTAATAGGGATTGTGTTGAATCTATAAATTGCTTTGGGTGGTATGAACATTTTGATTATGTTAACTATCCTAATCCATGAACACAGCTTCCATTTTGTTTCTACCTTCCTTAATTTCTTTCTTCAATGCTGTGTAGCTCTCTGAGTACAGGTCTTCTACCTCCTTGGTTAGGTTTATTCCTAGGTACTTTATTTTTCTTGTTGCTATATCAGTGGGGTTTTTCTTCTGATTTCTGTTTCTTATATTTTATTGTTGGTGTACAAAAATATCTTCAATTTCTGAATATGGATATTGTATTATGCTGTTTTGCTAAATTCACTTATTAGCTCAAGTAATTTTTTTGGTGGAGTCTATAGGATTTTCTATGTAAACTATTATGTCATGTGCAAACAATGCCAGTTTTGCTTCCTCCTTTCCAGTTTGGATGACTTTTATTTCTTTTTCTTGTCTGATCCCTGTGGCTAGGACTCCCAATATTATGTTGAATAGAAGTGGTGAAAATGGACATCCCTCTCTTGTTACTGATCTTAGTGGCAAAGCTTTTAGTTTTTGCCCATTGAGTAGGATGTTGGCTGAAGGCTTCTCATATATGGCCTTTATTATGTTGAGGTATGCTCCCTCTACTCCCCCTTTGCTGAATGGTTTTTTCATAAATCAGTGCTGTACCTTATCAAATGCTTTTTCTGTATCTATTGATATGCATGTGATTTTTGTCTTTCCTTTGGTTTATGTGATGTATTACTTTTATTGATTTCAAATATTGTACTATCCAAACATTTCAAAAATTTGTATGGAACCATGAACAACCCTGACTAGCTGCAGCAGTTCTGAGAAAGAAGAACAAAGTAGGAGGGATCACAACACCTGATATCAAACTATATTACAAGACCACGGTAATCAAAAGCCTGGTACTGGCATAAGAACTGACACATAGATCAATGGAACAGAATACAGAACTCAGAAATAAGCCCCAATCTCTATGGTCAAATAATGTTTGACAAAGGAGCAGAAACATAAAATGGAGTAAAAATAACCTCTTCAACAATGGCATTGGAGATCTGGACAGCTACATGCAAGAAAATGAAACTCAACTACCAACATATACCATACACAAAAATAACCTCAAGATTATTAACCCCTGGGCAAAGGGGGAAGGAAGGACGGACTGTGTCTGTTCGTGGGTGCTTTAAGGGACTTTAGGATTTTCGGTGAAGACATTAGGTCCCTACTTTAAGTTTGTATAGCATTAAATAAACGTTTCCTTTCCTTTTCACAAAGGACTTATGAAAGACTTAAATATAAGTCGTGATACCATAAAAGTCCTACAGGAGAACATACACAGGTAAATTTCAGATATTCCACACAGCAGTGTTTTCACCAATATATCCCGTAGAGCAAGGGACATAAAGGAAAGAATAAATAAATGGGACTACATCAAAATAAAAAGCTTCTGCACAGCTCAAGAAAACATCAGCAAACTGAAAAGGGAACCAACCATATGGGAAAACATTTGGGAATGATACCTCAGAAAAGGGTTTGATCTCCAAAATATATAAAGAACT
This sequence comes from Phyllostomus discolor, assembly GCF_004126475.2. Lineage (NCBI taxonomy): Eukaryota > Metazoa > Chordata > Mammalia > Chiroptera > Phyllostomidae > Phyllostomus > Phyllostomus discolor. The sequence goes on along the minus strand of NC_040905.2, from coordinate 70,006,449 downwards.
CACAGGACTCCACTCCAGGAAGACAGAAAAGCCAATTGAAAAATGGGCAAAAGACCAGAATAGACATTTCTCTAAGAAGGACATACAGAGGGTCCAGAGACATATGAAAGGATACTCAGCATCACTAGCTACCAGAGAGGTGTAAACTAAAACCACAATGAGATACCACTTCACTTAGGTCAGAATGGCCATCGTAACCAAATCAACAAGTGCTGGCAAGGATGTGGAGAAAAGGGAACACTGTTCTCTTTTCACTAGTGTCCCTAGTACACTGTTGGTGAGAATGCAGACTGGTGCAACCACTATGGAAAACAGTATGGAATTTCCTCAGAAAACTAAAGGTGGAACTGCCTTTTGACCCAGCAATTCCACTACTGGGATTACACCCTTAGAATCCAGAAACACCAATTCAAAAGAACCTATGCACTCTAATGTTCATTCACTTTATAATAGCCAAGTGTTAGAAGTAACCTAAGTGTCCATCAGTAAATGAATGGATCAAAAAACTCTGGTACATTTATACAATGAAATACTATGCAGCAGAAACAAAGAATGAGCTCCTACTGTAACAGGGTGCAGCCAAGAGGGGAGCCTCAAATAGGGATCTGTAATAAGATCCAGAAGAGCCTGGAGATAATTGGCTCCATACCACAGGGCCACACCTGCCCAGAATCTGGCAGCTGTAGCCAATTGTGAGAGGAGCCGGAAATGGGGCTTCAGAGGAAGATTGGCGCTGGGATTTAAACCGAGATGCGGCAGCCATTTGAGGGGGAGAACCATGCTCAGCCCAGCAAGAGAGAACCACACAGCTTTAGCAGAGTGAAGACTCGTGGCCCTGAGGGAGAGAACCATGTGGCTCTGGCAGAGTGGGGACTCCCGTGGTCCAGGGAGAGAGGACCACGTGCCTTTGCCAGAGTAGAGACCCCCGAAGCTTTAGGAGATATGGTACTCTGGACTGGGCAAAGGGGGAAGGAAGGAAGGAAGGACTGTGTCTGTTTGTGGGTGCTTTAAGGGACTTTAGGATTTTCGGTGAAGACATTAGGTCCCTACTTTAAGTTTGTATAGCATTAAATAAACGTTTCCTTTCCTTTTCACAAATCTCTGGCATTGAGAGATGTCTTTCCTCTGGCGGCGGACATAACGGACCTGGGGGTTTCTTTCAATAATAGTATATCGTTGCAGGCCCCCCTTGTTCTGTAACACTACCCTTTTGTGACAGCATGGATGGATCTGGACATCATTATGCTAAAATAAGCCAGGGAGTGAAAGACAAATACCATATGATCTTATCTATAAGTGGAACCTAGTCAACAAAACAAACAAGCAAGCAAAATATAATCAGACACATTAAAAACAAACTGACAGTGACCAGAGGGGAGGTGGGAGAGGATAATTGGAGGGTATGGGGGGAGGGTAGTCAAGGAACATGTATAAAGGACACATGGACAAAGCCAAAGGGGTATAGGATTGAGGGGAGGAGGTGGAGATGGCTAGGGTTGGGGGGAGTCACAGGGAGAAAATGGAGACAACTGTACTTGAACAACAATAAAGAAAAAAGAAAAATACTGAATTAATTTGTTAGAATTATATTTTAATTTCCCATTCAAAGCAAGAATGACATGAAAAAGTTTTTCTCCTAGTATTATAAACTTTTGAGTAACGTGTTTTAAATTTGAATGTAGTTTAGAACTGTGTAGTGAAACCAGAAAACACAGAATTTGTGGGCTGGTCACCTAGCAGACCCAATAAGCAGAGACAGGGATTGAATCTTTATGGGCACTTTGTTCAGAAAGTCTTTGGTCTGAGAAGATGATGGGTTTGTACCCTAACAGACCATCTTGCATTCCATATTAAACTGACACTTTTTATAAGAAGAAAAGTGTAGGTAAGGGGTTTGGATTCAGAGAAAAAGTTAATCAGATAAGCTGCAGCATTCTTTCATCTGTGCCCTGGATGGTGGTCTTCATCTGTGTTCCGGACATAGGAGTCTCACCCTGGAGTGCAATGGCTCAGGTACCATCTTCATTACTTGCAGTCCTCCTGAGGCACAGAGGTGGACTGCTTATGGTCTCCTGGAGTGAAGGTGGGTCATTCCTTCAGTTCCTGGAACAAAAGCTTTTTACATGTGTTGATTGCTGACCTTCTTAGCTATTATCTGAAACTAATTTTTTTCCCAATATTTGAGTCCCCCATCAGTAGCAGCACATGTATGCCTTTTATTCAGTAAATCTTTCAATAATTGAGTCAAGGAATCTACATCCTTATGTTTTAAAAGCACAGAAATCTATAAGTTATACCACAGAAAGTACAAATGTGTGGAACCAAAGGATATTATATTTCAAATATGAATCTAGTGTTTTTCATTAGAAGATCAAACAGGGGAGAAAGAGGAGATACTGGGTATATCTCATCAAGACAATTTGATCAAGACTATTTTCTGTATTTTTACAACCATGGGGCTGACGTGTACCTTGCAAAGTCATCAGGTCCAGCCCTCTGCCTTGAGGCAGAAGTACATCACTGAGGCAGATGAGAATCAATACTCTTTGTTGAGACACCCCCAGGGAAGATCATCTCCAGCCTCTTTCACAACCATGAATCCTCTTCTGGTGGCTATTTAAAATGGTTTAAATCCATATGGTTTTCTGTAGCCTTGAGGTTCCTTTAGAAGAATTAAACAATAAGCTTCTGAAACAAATCAGCCCCCCTTTAAGGAGATCTTTGATCACACTCTAGAGATTACTTTAAAATATTCAACTAGGAGAAAACCACACAATTTAAATTTTAAAAAGAAAGAAAGGAAGGAAGGAAGAAAGAGAAAGCAAAACCACCAAATCATTAGCATTTTTAAATAAAAACTGCTCAAATAATGTTACTTCTAAAATGGTTTATTCATTTATTAGGAGAGAACCACTAATGCTTGCTAGAAAAAAAAATGCAATGGTTATAGTAGTGCTGGTGTTACAGGTTGTGTAAGATTTTGGGGAAAAAAAGAAGAAAAATACTACTTATTCTTTATTTCAATAAAGCCCTTTTCCATGTAGGATACAACAGAGCAGAAAAATATTTAACTAAATCAGGCAGAGTGTTTAAAACGAGATCAACAAAGACAAATAACATATAATTGACACTTATAAAAGCTTGAAGACTAAAAAGATACTTAAGAATTTCATATTTACATTGAATTCTGGTTAGTAATGACTTATTCTGAGATCCAAAGCTAACATTATCTGTGTGCCCAATATGTCATACAAATTCCCTAATTTCAAAATCAGTAAATCTTAACTTCTTGTTTTACTTTTCAAAGTCATGGCATTGTCCTTCTAATTTTAATTCATACCTACCCTTCCCTTCCATCTTCTCCCCTTCTCACAAGACACACAAATGTAGAGGCTTACTATATTTTATGGCATACATGCTTTGCCAACTGAATGGTGTAATAAATAGATTATTACATAAGTTAAATGTGTTAATTTTTGCAACATTTTTGTTAGAATAGGCTTACTTCAAATATTTATAATACAACCCATAGATTTAGCATGTGAAGTCCTCTAATGCATTTAAAGTTTATCAATATTTTCATTGCTCTTTATATGTTTTATGTGTATTTTCTTTAGTTTATACTATTTCTTTTATTTTTTAAAATATATTTTATTGATTATGCTATTATAGTTGTCCCATTTTCCCCCCTTCACTCCCCTCTGACCTTCACTCCCCTACCCCCCTTTAGTTCATGTCCATGGATCATACATATAAGTTCTTTGGCTTCTACATTTCCCATACTATTCTTATCCTCCCCCGTCTATTTTCTACCTACCATCTATCCTACTTATTCTCTGTACCTTTGCCTCCTGTATCCCCCTCCCACTCCCCTGTTGATAACCCTCCATGTGATCTCCATTTCTGTGGTTCTGTTCCTGTTCTAGTTGTTTGCTTAATTTGCTTTTGTTTTAGTTTTAGGTGTGGTTGCTAATGATTGTGAGTTTGCTATCATTTTACTGTTTATATTTTTATCTTCTTTTTTCTTAGATAAATCCCTTTAACATTTCATATAATAAGGGGTTGGTGATGATGAACTCCTTTAACTTAACCTTATCTGAGAAGCACTTTATCTGCCCTTCCATTCTAAATGAAAGCTTTGCTGGATAGAGCAATCTTGGATGTAGGTTCTTGTCTTTCATGACTCAGAATACTTCTGTCCAGCCCCTTCTTGCCTGTAAGGTCTCTTTTGAGAAATCAGCTGACAATCTGATGGGAACTTCTTTGTAGGTAACTGCCCCTTTTCTTTTGCTGCTTCTAGGACTCTCTCCTTAATATTAATCTTGGGTAGTGTAATATGATGTGCCTTGGTGTGTTCCTCCTCGGGTCCAACTTCTTTGGGACTCTCTGAGCTTCCTGGACTTGCTGGAACTGTATTTCCTTTGTCAGGTTGAGGAAGTTCTCCTTTATTATTTGTTCAAATACTTTTTCCACTTGTTGCTCATCCTCTTCCCCTTCTGGTACCCCTATAATTCTGATGTTGGAACATTTAAAGATGTCCTGGAGGTTCCTAAACCTCTCCTCATTTTTTGGAATTCTTGTTTCTTCATTCTTTTCTGGTTGAATGTTTCTTTCTTCCCTCTAGTCCACATCATTGATTTGAGTCCCGGTTTCCTTCCCATCACTGTTGGTTCCCTATACATTTTCCTTTATTTTACCTAGTGTAGCCTTCATTTTTTCATTTAATTTGTGACCAAATTCAACCAATCCTGTGAACATCCTTATTACCAGTGCTTTGAACTATGCATCTGGTAGGTTGGCTATCTCATCATCACCTAGTTGTATTGTTACTGGAGCTTTGCTCTGTTCTTTCATTTGGGCCATTTTTTTTTATCTTGACGCACCGGTTATGTATGAGGGGTGGAGCCTTAGTTGCTCACCAGGGTGGGGTAACCCATGTCGCTGGGTTGTGATGTTGTATTTGGGGAAGGGGTCCAAGAGGGAACAATGGCACTTGCTCAGCTTTCTGCAGGCTTTCAGTCACTTCCTCCACTACCCACAATCAAATCTGGTGCTGATTCCTGGGTGGGTGGGCGGGCTTGTGTATGTTCTAGGATCCTGTGGGTCTCTCCAATAGACTATCCTGTGAGGCTGGGAGTTTCTCCCAGTGCCTCAACCCCCACAGGTGTTTTCAATCAGTGGTCTGCGGCTTTATTTCCTGGTGCTGGGCCCTGGGTTGCACAGTCTGTCCTGCTCTCCAGTTGTTTCTCCTGGTTTATTTGCACGTGAATGCGGGACCACCCAATCCACCACCTTGCTGGGTCTGACAGCCACTGCCTTGCTGTGAGTCCTCTCTGCCTGGCTGCCTGTCTCTGTCCCTCCTGTAGGTCTGGATGGATGTTTCTTCTTTAACTCCTTGGTTGCTAGACTTCCATACAGTTCAGTTTTCTGTCAGTTCTGGTTGTTTCTTGTTTTTAAATTATTGTTGTCCTTCTTTTGGTAGTGCAAGGAGGCACAGTGTGTCTACCTATGCCTCCATCTTGGCTGGAAGTCCTTTAGTTTATGTTATTTTTTAAATGTCATTTTACTCTGATGTATTTTGCTTTGTTCTTTATTTCATGACAACAGCATTCAAACATAATAAAAGTAAAGGTTATTAAAAACCCTGAAATATCCATCTTCCATCATTAAATTCAACAAATATCAATTAACATATACTTATATTTTCCTCTACTGTTCTCCCCATATGGCATGATATTAAAGCAAATCTGAGGTATTATATTACCTGTCCTGTAATTCTTAATCAGAATTTTTAAAATAGCAAGTAGGTTATTCATTCAAGTTTCAAAATGATCTTTCCATGAAAATTGATAATGCCCTAAATAACTCAGCTTCATATTGAAAACATGCTATTCCTGAACTTGACTATGTGATTGTAGCAGAACCTAAAATCATCAAGGTGCTTGGACCGTTCTAACAGGCAGATGTGCTGTGATCATGTTCTGTGCAATTAGGTTGGAATGTAGGTGGAATACTCGTGTATGCACCATAGATATCTACTAAACAAGGAGGAATATGATTTAGATTTGACTTTTGGATTTATTGTGTTCACACTGCATTAATTTCATTGAGATAAAAATGAATGAGCAATTGCTATGTGATAAAACCTTAGTATTCATGTACATCTATAAATTTGAGAACATCCCCAGCAATTCAACACCATGGAATAGAGGAAGAAAATAAAAACTTTATAACCTAGGGAAATAAATGCAAAGCAGCTTCCAAAAAATGATCCCAGAGAGAAAACAAAGAATTTAAAAATTTAAAAGACAAAAAATTATTTAAATAATTATCTTAAGCAAATATGACAAGCTAAAATAGAAAAAAAAGCAAACCTATAAAATATAGTTTGAATATTAGAGACAACATAGACAACATAAAACAAATTTTTTTAAGTAGGAGTTTTGGAAAGTCTTCAGGAAAGTATTGAAAACTAGTAAGTCCCAGTCTTTCCTAAGCATATACTCTAGTGTTCCAATTGTTCCTCTTGTTTTTGCTTTGACACAGGTCAACTGGGGCAACTGTGCCATCGCACCACATCTATGGTTTCCAAACAGAATGAGGAAGTTGGTCCATACATCCTTTACTCAAAAAGTAGAATCTCCTCCAAGGATATATGTAGTTAAATATTCAAACTTTAGCATCATGGTATAAAGGTGCTATAATACCACAGACTTCTAAGAATGTAAATTAAATCCTAATAGAACTTCCTTAATGTGTAGGGGACAGAGGTAACAATGACTTTAGTAGAATTTCAATTAATGCATATCATTAAATGACTAAATATCTGGATTTTCAGTGCAGTCATATTGCAAACAGAGGTATTTATGCTGCAGCTGGTATTGGGAACTAACACACCAGGTGTTCTCAATTCTAGTGCTTAAAATGTCTAAAAGATATTCTAAATAAAATGATCCATGACTATATGCTGTTTTTAGGAAAGTGAGTCATGCTGTGACTGAGCTTTCTTTTCAAAAAGAATTATGGAAAATGCTCTGGAATTTCGAAGGAACCAGCTTCCTAAAGCTCATTGATTTCTATAAAGCTTTTGATAGCCATTCCTCTTCACTTTAATTAGGTTTATTCAGGGAAGCTATAATCTCTTCCAGTAAGGCCTTATTTTGAGGATTCTAAGGGAAGTCCATGGAGAACATTAAATGAAAGGCCCCTTTGAATACAGTGGCATTTTATTCTTTTTTTACCTATCACTTCAGACATTGATGTTAGAGTTTTGGCTAAATTAAGGTGCTCCTGGGTACAATATTATATTTCCTATGAAAAAGTGTTACCTAAATGTCACCATGCCATCTTTGGGCACATAGTGAAATTTAAAGGGCTAATCTAAATCCTAACCCTAATTTAAAAAAGGTAAACTTTAGCATTGAAAGTAATAATTGCCCTTTATCAAGTCTAAGTTTTAAGCTATATAATACACGTAATATATATATGTTGCATTTTATATATACAATACATACCGGATGTAAGTGTGTATGTATATACACATATTTACAACACTCTTAAATGATTATTATCCTTATTTTCTAGGTGTAAAAGCTAAAGCTTAGGAAATTAAGTATCTGACACAAAACCATGGCCCTTTTAAGTGGTAGACACAGATTAATAAACTCCTACTTAACTCATTGCCCAAACTTTCTTCACTCAGTGGTATAGTCATGATTGGGCCAAGCTTTAGGACCAAGGTAATTTACACATTTCAGAGTTATCTATTATTTTTCTAATTTTGTTTTTCTTAAAAGGAGTATATAAGACACAATAGTCTACAACTGTGGGAAACAGTCCATCATCTTGCTGTGACAGGATAGTTTTGCAATGTTAATACCTCCAAAAATATTCAAGTGTACCTGAGCATAGAGAAAACAAATGAGCAAACAAAAAGAAAAAAGAAAATGTTCATATGCAAAACAACAAAACCCTTGGCAACTACAGGTAGAATGAACTGAGTCTTTCTCCTTTATTAATTAAAAAGAAAGGTGGGGCTGTAAAGTACAGCATAGGAAATACAGTTAATGGTATTATAATAATAGTGCATTGGGTCATGTGGGTACAGTACTTAGGGGGATCACTTGGTGAGTTGTGTAAATGTCTAACCACTATGCTGTAGACTTGAAACTAATATAATATTGAATGTAACTATAATTGAAACATTTTTAAAAAGTGGATAAATGGATTATTGATCAAAGCAGAAATCCACTTAGAACCTACTGCTCTCAGCCAAGATTGATAATCTGCTAGTGCACACCAGTCCTGGCATGTGTAGATTCTGTCCTGAGTTCCCTGAGGCTGGATCCTGCCTGCAGCCTTCTTTCCTGGCCCTTTTCCTAACTAGCAACTAAGAGACTTGGGAACATATGGCAGAAGCAGGCTTCTTTAGGACCTGTTATGCCATGTCTGTTCTGACTGATCATTCCCAGGCACACTGATAGTTATGTGAATGAAAAGTCCTAGCTGGTGTCTATGTGGATCATGTTATTCCAGGAGAAATAAGCAGTCACATAAAAATATAAGGAAATAGCCCAGACAGTGTGGTTCTGTTGATTTGGTGTTGTCCCACAAACCGAAAGACTGCTGATTTAATTCCCAGTTAGTGTGCAAGCCCGAGGTGAGGGTTTGGTCCCTAGCTGGGGCACGTGCAGGAGGCAGCTGATTGGTGTTTCTCTCCCTCCCTTCCTTCCTCCCTTCCCATAACCCTAACATCAAAAATAAAAATAAAAAAATAAAAAAATAAAAGAAATATTTAACTGATAATTGGTAAAATTAGGCTATCTAAGCACAAAGGCAATAAAAGAAATTTCTTTTTATCATTAAAAATTATTTTCAATTAAAGTTGATACACAATATTATATTATCTGCAGGTGTACAGCATAGTGACTGGACATTTATATAGCTTACGAAATAATCACCCCAATAAGTCTATTACGCACCTGATAACAGCAAATGGAAGAAATTTCAAAGATAAAGGTTAATAGCTTTCATAACCTTTTAAACAAGTTCAGTTATAAGTGGATCTGATGAGAATGCTGGGGAGTGGGAAGGGAACCTCGAAGTGGTGAGAGCCTCCGTAGGCCCTGGAGAAGGGAGTGGTCAGGAAGTGTCAGAGGTGGCAGAACAGAAACCACAGCAAGCATGTGATCGATTTCAATGGCCCTGGGTAAAGGTAAACAAACTAGCACAGCTTGTGACACAGCAGAGGAAGCTTGCACAGAATATGTGTGGGCTGACAAAGTCACAGCACACATGAACCGTGGAGGTCACGTGGTGGCAAGAGGAGGGGCAGACCTGCCAGTCTAGGTGGGATTGGCTAGAAAAGCAGGATGTTTCCACTATGCAGGGAAATTTTGGGCCAGGTTTTTAAACAGAGGGTGACAGAGACGCTCCCTTTTTTCTTTCCTCTTGCTCACCCTGTTGGGCCATCGATCCCTGGAGACCACAGGGTCTAGCAGCAACCCTTGGACCCTCCCATTGTGAGAAGCATTGGCAGCAGGGGTACTGGTGCTGTGCTGTGTGGTCCTCCTTGGCTAGGCACATGGATGCACTGGTATACTGATGGCTGGAGGGGCAGGGTGCAAGGTCAGGGCCAGCGGGCAGGAGAGGAGGAAAGGGCAGTCCATGGTGAGTAGGACATTGGCACATGCACAGAGTCCAAAAGACACCTGAAGCTGGACATCAACCAGGAAGCAGCTAAATCCTCCTGGATAATCATGCTGAAGTGCCTGCATTTTCTAAGGAGAGTGTTTTAAATGGGAGAAAGACCTCTGGACACAGCCTAAGACTTATCTGGCCTGGCACAGAGTGGCAGGTTATTGTCTTTGGGTATTTTACAGGGGTTGGGCTCTGAGGCAGAAAACTGTCATTCTTTCCAAATTGTATAACTTTTGAATAAATGACCCATTTCCTTTTTAACCATACCTTGGCCTCCAGAGTTTGACAAATGGGTAGCAGGTAGTAGAATCCCACTTGCTGCTCAGTAATAGCTCTACATAAAGATTTAGGTAAAAAATTAAAAATTTTCATTACTTTGAAAAATATATGAAAAAATGTAGAAAACATTACTATGTACATTTTATAGCTTTAAGTACAAAAATAATTGAATACACAAATAAGTAAAAGCAAACTAGAAAAACATATGACAAGTTAATGAAAAACACAAATAAGTAGAAAAAAATTATAACTTTGCAATTAAACCAACCATATGGGAAAACATAATTGCCAATGATATCTAGTACAAGGGTTTGATCTTCAAAATATACAAAGAACTTACACAAGTCTACGCCAGAAAGACAAAAAATCCAATTAAAAAATGGGCAGAGGGCTGAACAGATACTTTCCCAAGGAGGACTTACAGAGGGTTCATAGACACATGAAACATGTTCAACATAACTAGGCATTGGAGAGATGCAAATTAAAACCATAATGAGATATCACTTCACATAGGTCAGAATGGCCATCATTAACAAATCAACAAACAACAAGTGCTGGTGATGTTGTAGAGAAAAGGGAACTCGAATACACTGTTGGTGGGAATGCAGATTGGTACAGCCACTGTGGAAAACAGTATGGGATGTCCTCAAAACATTAAAGATGGAACTGCCTTTTGATCCAGTGATCTCACTTCTGGGATTATATCCTAAGAATCCTGAAACAGCAATTGCAAATAACTCTACCATGCACCCCAATATTCGTAGCAGTGTTACTCACAATAGTTGAGTGCTGGAAGCAACCTAAGTGCCCATCAGTAAATGAGTGGATCAAAAAACTGGCACATTTACACAATTAAATACTACACAGCATAAAGAAAGAAGGAGCCCCTACCCTTTGCAACAGAATGGATGGAACTGGAGAGCATTATGCTAAGTGAATTAAGCCAGATGGTGAAAGAAAAATACCATATGATCTCACCTATAAGTGGAACCTAATCAACAAAATAAGCAAATGAGTGAAATAGAACCAAAGACATGGAAATGAAGAACAAACTGACAGTGACTAGGGGGAAAATGGGAAAAAAGGGGAAGGGGCAACTCAAGGAACATGAATAAAAGACTCATGTGCATGGACAATGAGGGGATTGACTGTGCGGCGAGTAGGGGATGATGGGGCAGGAAAGAGCAATGGGGAAAAAGGCAGGACAACTGTAACTGAACAACAATAAAAAGTAAAGGAAATAAAAATTATTAGAACGGCATATCATTTTCAACTAAGAAGTTAGCATATTCCATCTTTTAAAAAGTGAAATCCTCCTACTTGAAATACCTCAGCTGTTTTTCTTACAAGTGCAATGATATACTCAACCCACAGCTGTTTAATGCCTCTTGGCAATGACACTCAAAGGTATTTATAGTTTTTAAATGAGTTTTTTAATATTTCTAATTGTTGCATAGTTATGCAAATCAATGTTCTACCATACAAATCATTATGTAAAATGTTACGGCTTGTAAGATCTATAGATTGCATAAGTAAACTAATTGAAAAAAATCTGTTTCTGGAAAAATATGGTTCTTAGTATCATTTTCAAAATGAAGTTGCATTTTCAAGCTTAATTTGACATTAATTATGATAATAATATTAAGCATGGTTAGAATTTTTTCTGTGATTCTAATATTATGTTTAAATTGTGTCATCCCAACTTCACTATGCATGTATAGTCTGTTATCTGAAGCCTGTTTGGAAAGAAATGCAGTCTACCTTTAAACATATAAATTAAATCAGAATAAGCTTGAAACAGTTTGCCTTTAATCTTTTAAAAACAATTAGGTTCCTAAAAAAGAGTTTTTGCTTTTAGGTTATTCTCAAGCAGTTTTTAATGAAGGCTTCTTAAGAGGATGTTCTGCCATATCTGCTGCTACTTTCCAATGAGATGTCACCATACAAATATGACATTTTAAAATTATTATTGCGTTTTTAGCAATAGAGTTGTGAATCATTCATATCTGAATCACAATGCATATACTTAAAAGCACTTTTCTTTTAAAAAATTAAGCATCTAAAAAGATTGTTAATGGAAATATGCATTACTTTACAATTAACCAAAACTACAATAAATTAAAGTGCTGATTGTAAAGGTAAAATAACACTAATCTATAATTATAATCAAGAATAGAAGCAACAGAAAACCATATTCAGCCACAAGAGGTTTCTTAGTTGAATCCAAGATAAACCATAAAAATACAATCATATTCTTTCTGAATGTTGGTAGGTCTTTGAAAGGTTTTTTTAGGCTCTGCGGAGGAATAAATGCTAATCAGCCACAAAGTTAGGCAGTATAGAGCTTTATTGAGGTTTTTGCACCCAGGCAAGGTTCCTCGGTCTGCACTGTGGGGCCGAGGAAGTTGCACCCAAACAGGGAATATGGCGGGGTTTTATTTTGGTTGGCTCTCTTCGTGGGAGCTGGGGATTGGTCCCCTTTGAACAAAGCGGCAATATATCATTGGTGATTCTCCTCGCGCCCTGGTTTGAGGTCAGCTGTCTTTTCCAGGTTCAGCCCCCATGTTTATAGCTAAGTCGCCGTAGTTGAACACCTTTGTTACTAAATATACATTTCTGTCAGTAGAAGTTAATTAGCATAAAAGTTAAATGATCTGGGTTGCTATGGTTCAAATGTTATTTTCTCTAATACTAATCATTACCTTATTTTTGTAGGTCTCCATTTCTTCCTCTTTTGCAAATAACAGTAGCATCTGTGTCTAAATTTGCTGTGAGGATGAAATCGGACAACACATGTATACTGTTTACATGATATACGGCACATAGTACAAACTTAAGCTTTTCACTATCATTATTAATATTGAGGATGGTACTGTAATTATTTCCTATATTGTATGAAAAAATCATCAAAAAACTGTCTAAAGTATCTACATTAAAATATTGAATGCATCTTCCTGCTCACTCCAAAATCCTTTATTTTTATAACATCATGCTACATTTGAGAATTGATATATTGTATAAATTGGTTTAATTCTACCCTTGCTTTGAATTAGAGGTCATAAAAGAATGATCAGTTATTGTCTTTTTTCAATGAGAAAAATATGTTAATTATTCATATGATTATTGAATATTCCAAAAGTATTTTTCATGGTTTTAGATGGTCTATGAGCAAGATTTAGAGCACACACATGCCAGCTAGATAAAAATTCTTTTTCTCATTTTCATTCACTCACATTCAAACACACATACATGTCCTTCAATATTTTGATAAAAGTCTATATCGCCCAAGAAATAAAAATAACAAATCTAATCCTATGATAATTATCTCAAATTAGTTAATTTCTCCTAGAAAGATATTAAATGAGCCCTGGCTGGCATAGCTCAGTGGATTGAGCACGGGCTTCGAACCAAAGTGTCTCAGGTTTGATTCCCAGTCAGGGTACATGCCTGGGTTGCAGGCCACAAACCCCAGCAACCACACATTGATGTTTCTCTCTCTCTCTTTCTCCCTCCCTTCCCTTTCTAAAAACAAATAAATAAAAACTTTAAATTATTTTTAAAAAGAAAGAAATTAAATTCCCAGAAGTTTGTGTTTAGAATACCGCCCTGCCCAGGCAATATAAAGGGATGGGCAAAAGTAGGTAACAGTTGGGAGTATGTGAAACACAGTTTATTTTTGTATTATTATTAATTAATTAATATTGTAGTACTTTCCATAGAAACAACTGCAAACCTACTTTTGCCTGTTGTATTTACTGGCACATGTTTTCCTTTAGGTCTATAAATAACACTTTTTTTCAAATTCACTATTAGCATTGAGCTTGGGGAAAACTTTGTATTCTCAGTGGAAGAATCAGTGATAATAAAATTGTTAGCACAATGCTTGGTATATAATAGGGTTTTTATACATCGATGAATGATTTAATAATTTGGGTGTCTAGAAGAGTAAGCATAAAAATTTATAAAAATACTTATGAGGAAACCATCTTTCTTCAGAAAGAGATAACCATAGAGTCTTGGCATAGAAGCTATATTATTAAGTTTTTCAATTAAAGGTTATTTTCCCACAATACCCTTTTATTATTAGAATGGAAAACAATTTATTTGATTGTATTTTGTTTATATTCAGCCTTCATGAGCCATTTAGTTTACTCATTGTATTCTTAAGTAAAAAAAAATATAATTTAAAAAACAATATAGAAAATAGGGAATACAATTATAAAACATAGGATGGATTTTATATAATTACATAACCTCTTTTAAATTCTAGGAAGTTGCATTTCTTTTCTAACTTATGGATAATGCAAATGACTTCTAAGTAGACAAAATATCAGTGATCATCTACTCCAGATGTTTCCAAATAATGGTCAAATGATGGACTGCTATGGGATTGGCTGTATAGTTATCACCTCAAAAAAAAAAAAAGATTAGGGAGCATCAGTTATGGAATGCTATCAGTCAGTAGTGCTAAAGTGGAACCTAGAAATCCATATATTTTACTCCAACCAAGGCCTTCTAAGAAAAGTAAGAAGTCCAACCACTCTTCTTAAGAAATGAGGAACCTAGAACCCCAAGATATTCAGTAACTTGTTCAAGTTCATAAACTTATTGAAGAGCAGAATAAGACATAGAAACATTAGGTTTTTCTAATTCATAATTTTATTCTACCACTCCCATGAAATGTATTATTATTATATTTCTCTACTTAATATTTATGTTATGTTCCAATGACGCAGACAATGGCCTGCAGTGTCCGAGGCGTTATGAGTAAGATACGAGACATATTCACATGGACTACTGAGTCCTGTGGAGGAAAAGGGACAGCACGGCTACTCTCTCAAGAGGAAAGCACCCTGGAGTGGCCTAGCAACTCTCTCAAGGGGAGAGTGCCCGGACCCTTGCTTTGACAGGCTTTTATTGGGTTTGTTTTGCACAAGAATACAGGTAAAGCTCATTAATCATTATCAGGCAGTAAGAATCAAACACACAAAGAACTATGAGGACCTATTTTGAGTAAGGGTCAGATAGCTAAAGAGCCACAAAACACTGAGGAACAAACTCACTTCTCAATTGGACCCTTATCATTTAATTGAGAGAATTCTAAACAAAGCAGTTTTCACAGGATTCTACATATTCTTTCTTAGGTCTGATTGCCCTAGGGAACCTGCCCCTTCCAGCACAGGGCTGTACCCACCACCAGCATTGTTTCAGTCTTAAGTCAGGAAGGGAGAGTAAGGCAGCTGAGAGATTAGGAGGCTTCTTGCAGACAGAATGAGGACTCAGGTTATGTCAAAGCTGAGGGGCAAGGATCCATTGCCCCCTTTTGCTGTAGCCCCCCAAGTCCTTCCCTGGGGCCTCCATGTGATCGTGCCTGTCTTAGGTTGTTCCCCGCTTAGAGAATCTTAACCGTCATTGGCTAACTGATCAAGCATTGGAGCCAGGCGGGATGAAGTAAAAAGAGCAGAAGTGGCACCACTGCCAGGGAGATAAGCTTTGTCTCCTTAGTGGCTTATGGTCTGAATGTCGCTCACTCAGCCTTAGTCATAGGGGGTTATAGCTTCTGAAACCAGGCAGAGCAGTTCCCAACATTCTAATATATGCATCTTTCTATTTATAAAATGAGTCCATTGCAAAGAAAAAAAAGTTCTTTGAAAACAAGGTATGTTAATACATATATATATATATATATATATATATATATATATATATTTCAAAATGATTACCACAGTAAGTTCATCTAACAACACATCCATTATCTCATATAGTTGCCAGTTTGTGTATATATGTGTATGGGGAGTGAGAACATTTAAAATCTACTCCCTTAGCAAATTTCATGTAAATAATACAATATTGTTAACTATAATTATCAGACTGTACAAAACATCACCAGAATTTATTCATCTTATAACTGGAAATTTGCACCCTTTAATTATAATTTCCTCCAACCCCAGTCCCTGGCAACCATCAATGTACTTTCTGTTTCTACGAGTTAAACTTTCTAAGATTCTATATGTATGTTAGATCATATAGCATTGCTTCTCTGATTTATTTCACTTAGTTCAATGCCTTCAAATTTTATTCATCTTATCAAATATTACAGGATTTCCTTCTTTTTATGGTTGAGTAACATTCCATTGTATATATACACCACATTTTCTTTGTCTTCCAATGGACACTTGGGTTGTTTCCCAAATTTGGCTATTACAGATAATGCTTCAATGAGTGTGGTGGTGCATATGTTTCTTTAAAACATTGATTTCATCTCTTTTGGATATAGAACCAGAAGTGATATTTCTGATCACATGCTAGTTCCATTTTTAATTTTTTGAGGAAGCTTCACCCTGTTACCTGTAGTGGCTGTTTCAATTTATAACCACACTGAAGTGCACAACGGTTCCCTTCTCCATATTTTTACCACTTCTTTGTTATCTCCTGTTTCTTGATAGCAATCAGGTGTGGGGTAACATCTAATTGTGGGTTAGATTTGCATTTCCCTGGTAATTAGTGATGTTGAAAATCTTTTCTTCAACCTGTTGTCCATTTGTAGGTCGTTTGACCATTTTTAATAATTTCTTTTCCTATTGAGTTATATGAGTTAAACAAGGAGTGTTTCTTACTTTATTCCTATCCCTGGTGATGATGGCAGAGAATGTTACATTAATTAATGAATAAGTATTTACATTGAATTAAATTGCTATTTTAAGAAATCACTTCAGAAAGAAAGAGAACGAATAGACTACTATATGCATTTGGAGTTAGCATATCAGAATCTGAATGGTTGGAAGGTTGTGGGGAGTTACCTGCAGTAAGAAGTAAGCATGCTATGTTTGAGAGTTCCAAGGTTGTAACAAGTCCTCACTTATTAAAACTTCTCTTCTGGAAAACCATTGACTTAAAAATGAATGCTTTATTTTTGAGGTCATGTCAAAATAAGCAATACAACGATAGTCTTTTAGAATACGCTTCCTAATTTAATCAAAGTTAATGATATTTTTATTTTGCTGTTTATTCCAGAAATGGTGCTCCTCCAGATTATGGGTTTTATGCTAAAATACTCAAATTTCATTTTTATAAAGTTTTCAGATGCTTCTTCCCTGTGTACTAGAAAACTTGTGTTTAGTTTCTGATTGCATTCCTCTCCAGTGGGAAGCACTAATACTTTGAATTGTCTTTGTCCAACTTTACGTCTTCTCAGACACCTTTCTCTTTTCACTGTATGTAGTCTTCTTGGGTAATCTCATCTACTCCCTTAGTGCACTGAGGTTGATAAAATTTATAGCTGTAATTGTAGGTTAAATATCTCCTATGTTTTAGAAATATACCTTAAACTGAATTTTATTAGCTCAACTTGGATACCCCAGAGGTGATTCTAACACAATTTGTTCAAAAATATACTCATGGTTTTCTTTCTATGACAAGTTCTTTTTAATTATTTTTATTCCAGTCACTAGTACTGTCATTTATCTTATTGATCAAAACAGAAACATGATCTTTCCTAAAAATGCTACTTACTACCCTGGATATTTTCAATAAATACCCATATATTATGCTACCCTATCTTCAAATTTCTTCTTTGACCTAATTATAAATCCAAACATTAAAACAAGACTAGAGACATCATTTCTGAATCTAATCTTGTGAATTTCTTCAATTTTCTCATCTAGATATATGCACAAGTTTTTTTCTCTACTTATAAAATTCCACCTTCATTTACCTCTCAGACAATACATCTCTTCTTTCTAATTCTATGTAATTTTTAGCATCCATGCAGCTACCATTTCCTTCAAGCACATTCTCCTGGTTTTGAATGTCTGGGTTAGGTATCAATTCAGTACACTGAACATATTCAGTTGTACAGTACTTAGAAGTTTATTGTCAGGATCCCAGTCTTTGCTCAAATCAGGCATGATTCATGGAATAGTCTTACTCTAAATGTGACCCATGGCCTGTTGATGGCCCACAGACTTTTACTAATCTGAGATGAGAAAGTAAAAAAAAAAAAAATAATAAGTATTTAGACACTTTTTAAAAGCAATTTGGCAAAGAAATTTTACGTCTAGACATTTTACAATAAATGATTTTGCCAGGTATTTCTATTTCACTTCTCTGATAATTAATTATCACTGTGTCACACAAAAATATTATTCAGTGATTGGGCATCACTGATACTGGGGCAAAAACTTTGGGGTCCATGTCTGTCCATTACACTGTTACAGCATCAAAACCCAATGCAGAGCTTTATTCACAGTAGTTACAGTATGTTTAGTGATTTATTGAATACATGAAAGTACTAATGAATAGAACTAGGCATAAATCTTATTATATTTGGTAACTAATGCTCAAATGAAGCAGAATTGTCAAATCTTGAAAAGCAAGCAATATTCTCAAGCAGAACATTTGTGAAAAACCATTCTCTATATTTGGAAAAGCTAGCAATTCCCTCAACAGCAAAAATTACTTTCAAAATATTCATACTGAAGAAAATCAGATTTTGCTAATTTCTTTTAAAAATGTATCTTATTTTATTTATTTCTTTATTTTTAGAGAGGGGAAGGGAGGGAAAAAGAAAGAAAGAGAAACATCCATGTATGGTTATTTCTTGAGTTCCCCCCACTGGGGACCTGGCCTTAACCCAGGCAGGTGCCCTGACTGGGAATCGAACTGGCAACACTTTGGATCCCAAGTCAGTGCTCCATCCACTGAGCCACACCAGCCAGGCAGATTTTGCTAATTGCTTGAAACACCTCTTTTCCTTGAAAAGTTATAATGTGTAATTTTTTTTTTGATTTGCCAGTCTTTCATCAGAAATTATTACACATTGAAGAATGTTAATCACTTTGACAAAAAATAATACTCTCTGCCTTCAAGATGGGTAAATGAGGAATCCAGATATGTTTTACAACTTCTGGGAATTTTTTCCTTTTACATCTTCTTTTTCTTTTCTTTACTATAAAATATCTTTTGTATTCTGAACTCTTTCCCCCTTATATCTTTTTTCTTCTTCTACTAACCAGAATTTCAGGAAGGAATTCCTTGAGCAATATTTTTGTATGAAATAAATGGGTATGTTCATGAAGATAAACAGTTTACAATTAACTTTTTTCTATTGATGCCGTAGTACATTATGTAGTTCTCCACTCAGACTCTACCTTTAGGACCCAGGCACTCATTTTTAGCTACATCCAATGTTTTTAACTATTAATAATTCACAGAATATTCCCTGATACTATCACCTGTCCCAAATGACCAGTTTCATTGCTTCCATTTGGAACAACTGCCAAGTCCCTCCCAGTTCCTTTATGTTTCGTGGGACAAACTGAGGTCATTGTTGTAACCCTTTTTATTGTTGTTCAATTACAGTTGTCCCCACTTTTCCCCATTACTCCCCCTGCTCTATTTTCCCCCACCCCTCACATTCAGTCCCCACCCCCCCCCCATTCTCTTTGCCCATGGGTCCTTTATACCTGTTCCTTGACCTGACCCTTTTCATTCCAATTCCTCCTCTCCTCAAACCTATTTTCCCCTTCTCACTCAGGAGTAGTTCTTGAAAGTACTCTCTGATAAACCTCAGAAATGTATGTATAATATACATCTCAGATTCTATTTTCTAGGGGAAAACAACTTCTTAGAATGAGTAAAATATGTTAGACTGGCATCATATATTACAGAGGATGTCAAAAGACATATATACTGAAATAAGTTTAAAAATATGGTACAATTCACAGAAGAGAATAATGTAAACTGGTCACGATGGATTATACAGATGATATATTATGAAAGTGTACACCAGTAACTTATATACATTTACTTTAAAAATCTATATCCATCCTACTTACAAGTATTAAAATGTAAGTAGGTAATGGACATTCACAACAGTGTGGTAATCTTGAGAGGAGCAGATATGAGTAGAGGGAGATGGAGGAGAGTATGGGGGGATAAACGGTGATGGTTGAGGAATTGACTTGGGATGGTGAACACAAAATACAGCATATAGATGATGTGTCATAGAATTGTGCACCCGAAACTGGTGTAATTTTGTTAAAAGTGTCTCCCTAGTAAACTTAATAAGAAAAAATAAATAAATTTAAATTTCCCCCAAAATGTAAATAGGATCTCTGTGAGTAAAAACACAAAGTTGACTATCTGGAGCAGTGGTTCTGGAATTTCATTAAACAAAAGAAACATGTTGGAAACTTATAACAAATTCATCTGGTTTGAGAAGGGGCCCAGAAATCTGTGTTTTACCAAGAAACATTGAAGAGTCTAGTTGGAGAATATGTATTAACATGCTTCTGAAAAGAGCTACTCATATCAATGTAGGTGAAGTCTATTTGTGTCTCTTTAGTGCTGAAGCAAAAAAGGAAATCAAGAAGTGTAAAATAAAGCTATTTTGTTTTATTTGCCTAATTTACCCATAGTCTTTTCAAGTTTAGCATTTTCAAAAGCTACTTTATTAGTCATCTAAATATGGTCACATCATATATTTTGTTTCAGATAATATCTCCATCTTGCTAATTGTTCAAGCTCTTTCCCAAACCCCCTTCTTCTTCATCAAATTAGTGTTATTTATATCATTCCTGAAGACTTTATCTCATGCATATTCCTTGGATATAGTACTTCCATCTTTCTTTGCTGATATGACTTGGTCCAGGCCTTAGTCATCTCTCACCTATATTCTTGCTATCATTCACTTGTTTCCCTGCTTCCAAATTCTTCTTTTCAGTTTCTCAAGTGGCCAGAATATGAGTTGTATTCCTGAAACTTCTATGTCACTTATTTAAAAAATCAATTTTTAGTACAATGTACAGTCTCTCTATAAACTTCATTCTACCGAGTTTTCTTTTTTAAATAACTTTTTTATGTCTTTTAAAAGGTTTTTATTTATTTTTAGAGAGAGGGGAAGGCATGGAAAAAGAGAGGGAGAGAAACATCAATGTGTGGTTGCCTCTGGCATACCTTCTTCTGGGGATCTGGCCAGAAACCCAGGCATGTGCCCTGACTGGGAATCAAACTGGCAATTCTTTGGTTTGTAGGCCAGCACTCAATCCACTGAGCCACACATGCCAAGCCTATCCTATCAAGTTTTCTACTTACATCTTGTATCATGTTTCTCTCAACATATTGACTGCTCTGTTTATGTTATCCTATCTTGCTAACTGCCATGGACAGATATAATATTTAATTGAAATAAAAAAAATAGAACTAAAGATTTTTTAAAAATTTAATTCATTACCTTAAATATAATAATAAGCCATTACAGGTTAATATGTTACATATTTTATGAGAAGTAATTGTATTTCAAGAAGTTATAAGAAAAGGTAACAGATTTATGGATCTCTTCCATGCCTAGTTTTAAGAGAACAACTAGATTCTTCTATTTGGTTTTACATTCAATCTATTGAGATATTTTCTGTGGGCTAAAGTATATGATAAAAATGTAGTGTAACACAACTACATAATAGAAAAAGGAAAGAGTGTTGAATAATCTTTTAGGACAATCATGGAAATTCTTCTTTGATATTACACCCAGATTTTCCAAGTAGTAGTTTCTTAAAGGCTAGTTACAATGTGGAATCTAAAACTATATGAACTTTCCATACTCAGTTACATGAAAATTCATCAGCCTATCTTAAATTTTGAATAGATATTTAATTCCAAATGATCCATTTGTCCTTCAGAGAATATTGGCTCATCAATTTATAAAATTTTGATGTGATTTACTACAAAATGGTGGCAGATGAAATTTTTCCAAAAATTTTAATATTTGTGTGGATGCTCAATTGTATCATTCGGAACAAATAATGTCATTTGTTTGTCCTTTTGACATGGCAGACTTCTTCACCCAACTTTACAAAATTCTCTGGCAAATACTCACCAGCTGCCTGAAAGGAGGGCAGAGGGGATGGCATGAAAGATGGTGAAGGGATTAACCAAAGAACATTTATGCACAAACCATGGACATAGACAACAATATGGGGATTGGCTTGGGGTAGGGGAAAGGGAGAGAAAGCAAGAATTGTAACAGCATAAACAACAACAAAAAATACCCACCTCTGAATATTTCAGGTATTGTGATTAGCCACTCTTCTGATTAAAAATAATATTTAATGAGAAAAGTTACTAATTCAACCTACAACTTGGTCATGCAATTTTTTTTCCCTGGGAGCAATAGTCATGCTTCCATATGCAGTGCTTTGTGCATACTTCCTAGTTTCTCACACACAATATTAAAACATTCATATTCAAGAATCCAGATTTAATCTGCCTCATTGAAGTTATTCACTATTTTTCATTATTAAAGAGTTTATTTATTTATTTTTAGAGTGTGGGAAAGGAAGGAGAAAGAGAGGGAGGGAAACATCAATGCGTGGTTACCTCTCACATGGCCCCCATTGGGGACCTGGCCCTCAATCTAGGCATGTGCCCTGACTGGGAATCAAACTGGCAACCCTTGGGTTTGCAGCCAGTGCTCAATCCACTGAACTACAGCAGCCAGGGAAGAAGTTATTTGCTTTTAAATAAAAGTATTTTTTTTCTACAAGTACCTGGTAGTGAAGCATACAATGATTACTAACTAATACCAGTGCCTTGAATCAGGTTAAGACCAGTACCACTAACACAATTTTATCACCAGTGCTATTTCAGCCATATTGCAGCCTAAAGCAAAATGAAAAAGATGTGTGTGTGCTTATGTATTTTATGTATGTTTTTATATATTTTAATGTTTTGTACATATATACACAATATTACATGCATTTTAATAATTAATATTTTATTGATTAATGTAGTTAAAATATTAAAATATTGAAATATTTTCTCAGGCCTCAATGAAGCTCAACATAGCATTGTTCTTTATTTAAATTTTAATTTTTTTCTATATGTTTTTTTGCATAAATTATTAATTTTAAAATAATGTACTAAAATATTGTCTTGATTACTCAGGGTTTCGATATTCCCTTATATTTTGCAGTCAAGTAGTGTATCACTTACTTTACAGTAATCTCTACCCTATTAAACTATGTTATTTTTATAACATCAATGCAAAATCCAAAAAAGACAAATGATAACATAGCAGTGTTGAAAACATAGTTCAATTTCAAAGACTTCCTGACAAAGTTTTAGTGACTGTATGTGGATCACATTTTAAAATCACTGCTTCATGCTAACATAATTTAAAACCTTTTAAAAAATAACTTTAATTCTAATAATTTATTCCCCCTTCCAAGCCCCACAAAAAAGAGAATAAAGCATATTAGTTTTCAAAATTATAACCATTCCATATTATAATGTATACTATTCTTCAAAGAGTCCCAGGTTTAAGAGAATTATTACAGGGGATATAAAATGTGGTGTGGAACAAGATGAGTGAAAACACACGCAAGATAGGGCAACAAACTCTTCCTGTGTCCATGTCCCATAATAAAGTAAATACAATGTGTGAGCCTATATTAGTTACACACTACTCAGTGAAGGCCCTTTTCAGCGTGACTTTCTGAATATTGGCCATGGGATGGATGATTACGTATCAGGCGATTATTAGGTTGTTTAAAATAGAAATCTTTATTGTTGTTCATTATTACCATTACAGTGAGACATTTCTAATTATTTTCAAGATTATAAACTCCTTGAACTTACCATCATACTCTTTGCACCTCAAGAGTTCCTGCATCATTTAGTATCTGATCTAACATAATTGTTTATTAAATTGAATTGATTACATAAACTGAAGGAAGGTCTGCTAGCATGGATGATATTATTTTATTTTCAAACCCCAAGCAAATAAAATTTATTAAACTAAAAAGATAATCTATTTCTCATGTTATAATGAACTCACACAAAACTGTAGAAACTTGCAAAATTATGTTTAAATATGTGTCATGACTAAGAAAAAAAACTCTTAGATGGGCAACAATTACACACAAACAATAATTATCCCTTAACCTTCTCTTTAGTTGATGGACATTGTATGTGAATAAACTATATATTACTGCATTGACAAAAATAAAGAACTTGTAAGAATTCAATTTTAGAACAAAGTAATTAGAGATGGCCCTTAAAATTTTGAATTTATTTCATTACAGGTATTTAGTTAATTATTAACCCTTTATTCCTAACAGGAGAGAAAGAAAAGAATGAACACATTCTGATAATTCACTTGCTATATAAAATAGCTCTGTGAATTATACCAAATTAAAAAGTTGAATTAGGCCACGATGCTAAAGTAGTTATAATTTTTTCCTAATTCAAATTAAAATATAAGTTGCTATTAAAGGGATTTTTAGGCTTTAGGTGTTAGGTGAGAAATGTCAATAAAGTCAGTATAAGATTCTAGGGATCATATGACTGTAGCAGATAATATGAACAAGAATGTGCTTTTATTGGGGATCATAGATGTTCAATGTTGACCATAAAAACAAGAGAGTGTTCAAGTAATGCTAATAAAGAGTAGGAATGACAGGTTTTAATCACCAGGTGACTAATGGTGATAACAAAAACAAAATTATGACTTTATTCTACAAAACATTTTTTAGTAATTTATGCCATTTATCCTATCTCAAGAGGTAACAATCATACTGCTAAATGGAAACTGATGACTAAGAACTTTCACATAAACTGGAAAACCAGAGGATTTATCAACTGACATTTCATTCCAAAGAGGTTTTTAGTACAGATTCACTGCATTTCTTAGTAAGCAAAATTCTTTTAGCTCATAAAAGGATTTAAACTGAGAAGTTCAAAAACTGTATCCTTTTTAAATATTTGTACTTTCTTAAGTGTGAAACTTTATAATGCTAAACCAGGGTTAGGGTGGAATGAACATTCCTCTTTAACAAGATAAAAGTAACCAATTTAATAAACTATAAACTCCTCTCAGAGACAAGGATGAGATGAAAGAATTACTTGTTTATTATGTTAATTTTTAAAAAGGATCTAAAGTTTGTTAAAACAAAATTGATTAAAATATATTCAGTTTGTTGAGTTAGAGTCGTGAAGCACAAAATCCACGTACAGTGTGCAAAGCATGGATATTGATTGGAGGCTGCACATAATGTATTTTTGCATGTGGTGAATACCTATGATTGTTTGAAATATTAAACACATATGGAAAATAGAAATTTAAGAAGAGAGAGAGATCACTGAGCAAGCCAGAAGGAAACGCTCAATGTTCCATTGCAATTAAGCAGCACATAAACTAAGGCATACAGAAAAAAATTCCTAATGGCCTTTTTTTATGAAACTGCTAAGAAGTTCAGTTGAAACAGTGTTCACAATGTATAGTGCTGGCTTGACAACAGAGAAAAATCTTTTTCAACAGCTTTTTTTCATTAGCCAGTCAGAGGGAGCTTGCAGGGATATAAGAGTTTAGTCATTTACCAGCTCTTTTTGATCCACCCCATATCCTTCATGAGGGCTGGAAAGTGTTCCTCTTGCACTCATAGTTCCAAGTTTTGACAAAGTCTTAGTATGTGAGTGAATATGCATGATACTAAACTCTGAACTGCTGAAAAGAAAGTAGAAAGTTTGTTTCTCATTGAGGTTAACTGTAGATCAACCTCTTTCCTAAGAGTCAAAGGATCAAATGGACTAAAATTTGGAACTAATTTGATGTGAAATAATATGCTATATTTAAACAAAATTACTATATTTTCCAAACATTTTATATGATGAAATATATTTCAAATGATAAATACAGAAATGATGAAAATCTAAAAATTTTGTAAGCTTTAAAAAAGTAGTTTAATGTAAATGATATGTATTGATTAAGTAAATTCAGGACTCTCCACTTGCATTTTACCAGATCTATTTAATGTAAGCAAAAATTTTTTTCAAAAAAGAGTAGATAGAAAATAGTTCATATTTCATGCCAGTTTAGTATGAGCTCTTTTAGCCTTAAGATTCTGCTTCACCATGTGTTTCGCTGTGAGGTTTTATTCAATATGTATAAACAGAATCAGTTATACTCTTTATGTAGTTAAAATGCTCTCTCCTTTCATTGTAAACTCTTTGGGAAGACCAGTGACATCTCAAATTCTAAAATAATAAATAGTATGGTAAAATATCAACAAATAAATAACACTATATCAATATTGGTTGGATTTATTGATATCTTTGAATATTATGATGACTACAGTCACACTCATATTTTTAAGATAGTGTGATATCATGAATAGAAGCATAGAACTCAAAGTCCAAAGACATCAGCTTGAGTTCTGAAATTAATACCATTCTGGGGAAATTAAAAAAATCTATTATTTCTCTGACCATATTTTTACATTGAAATAGGATAACCTGACTCTTTCTATCTAACTCACAGTGTAATTTGGGGACAACATATCTCAGAATATAGTCTGCTAGTTTCCTACACAGGAGCTGCCTATTAAACTGATATTTTCTGGAGCCCAGAGATGAGTATTGAAATTAACATCTAGGCGTGCACACCAAAAACCTGAATTTTAGCAAGCACCCCAGCTAATTTGAATTGTGGTTTGCAATATAATTTCAAAGAAATAATATATTATGCAATTTAATAGTTCTATATATTACTTGTATTTTTATATGATAAAAATATTGTATCTCTTCTTTTAGAGCTCTTGTTTTTCTTCCAAAAGTAGGACCTACTAAAATTTTGGATTGGCCAAAAAAGTCCATTTCAGTTTTATTGATTTGGATATTTTGAATATGTTGGCTATTAAGGGTGCTACTAAAAATCCTCCAATGCATAAGATAGCCTCTGAGCAAATAATTATTTGGCCAAAATGTCACTAGTACCAAGCAACTTTTTAAACCACTTATGACACACTCGGTCAACCAGAGAACCTTCTCCATAAATTATACACATCTTTTTTATTTTTTGCATTTTAGTTGTGTTTTTACCTTTCCTGAAATAATAAAGCATAATACACCAAAAATGTTAAGTATTTTCTTCCATCTTCAATATTAAAATGACTGCAATTCACTAATTCTGACTTTTGTTTTAAATGCATGCTGATATGACAGCTGTCACAATACAAGCTAACAAAATTGTTTCCAGTAAAGTTCAAGACGACTAAGCTCTACTAGGGCCGTCTTACAGAAAGAAAACTAAACAAACTTTTTGGTCAACCCAATAACAGGAAATTATCACCCATATTGCAAAAACAACACACTTCACTTTGATTTCTAGCCAAATAAAAAATATCTTTACTCCATTGTCATTATTATTGTTGTTCTTAATATTGTCGTTTGGCTTTCTCCTATGAGGGAAGTAGCACATACTATGAACTTGAAAATTAATTTTTTTTAAATATTTGAACTTATTCAATAGCATCTTGGCTTTAAGACGGTTGCCTTGAAAATGTAGACTCACAGCCAGCATCATCATCTTCACCACCTGGGAACTTGTTACAATCAGACAATCTGGATGTGCTCCCTGGGAGCCAGTGCTCCCATAATAATTGGACCAAAGACTGGAGTTGCAGGACAATTTGACTTAGCCCTTGGCACAATCCCACACTGGTACTAGTTGATCTTCAGAAGCACGTGCTATGTAACACCAATTCACACACTGCATTTATCTTTTTCCTAATTTTGGATAATTGTGGGAAGGCCAGTGCTGTTTTCCACAATTTTATCCTATTGTCATGCCACTCAATTATGTCTTCTCAAAGACAACCCAGAGAGTTCTCTAATTCTTATATTTAGGGCTAGACTTTAAGTCCATTCCTGATAACCCTAAAAGATAAATTTTTCTGGCAGGATGTGTCTGGTTCTTTTAGAAAAAGCTTTGATCTTTTCTCTATAGTTAATTGTACTGAAAGATTAGCTGTCTTTTCTTTATATTGGGAACAGAGATAAGGGAACTGACTGGGGTTTATTTTAGCTGGAAGCCCACAGGGGAATGAAAGTTATGCTAATGGTATGCTGAGAATTTTATTCTGAGACCATTTTAACTCTACAACTAAAACATAAAACAAATTCTTTATGGTCAATTTTTATTCTGTCTCTTGTATTCATAATTAGGGAGAGGTATTATATAAGAAATTAATTTTCTATCGCCTACTTTTTCTTTTCTTACATGGCTTAGGAAAAGAAGACACCCTATTAAGAATCTTAGTGAAAGAAAATCATCTGATTTTTTAAGATAAGGGTTCACTTGCACACACGCTGAAGAGTGGCACTTATACCACTGGTTTTATTTAGTATATTGAACAGGTTTTAGCGGAAATGGACAGGTGAGAGGCTGACACTTTGTGATCCATTATATTTTGATTTTCCTTTTTCATTTTATTTTCTTTTTTTTTCTTCTGCCACTGGATCTTCTATCCTGAATTCTCCTTTTCCTGACTGGGTCATGCTGCAAAAATGCCTGGTTATTCTTCCCATCGCTGCTGCCATTTTTGCTTCACACTGATTGGCTTGGCTAAGAATTCAAGGAAGATTCCTAGTTCTAATCCCTCTTGCCAGCATAACCAGTAGCTCTGGAATCTCTAAGCACATGGTTAATGCAGGATAATAAAGATTCAATAAAGGACAATAAAGGACAATAAATAAAATATGCTATTTCTGTCATGGATGTGACTGATTAGTCCAGGATGCTTTCAGCTATTCTGATCCACAATAATATGAAAACCAAATTATTTTATAAATAATGTCATTTAACATCTTCACATCTTACCATACTTCTTGATGTCCAACATCATCTCAAAAAGAATACTAACAAAGTGGGAAAGAAAAAAAAATATTTTACTCCAGTGTAAACTGAATGATTCATGAATTTAACTTTTAATATTGCAAAAATAGTAAGGTTAAAAAAAGCAGACAAAAAAGACATATTAAATTTAATTTCAAATTCCAGAATAAAATGAATTTGTTCTAAGTGCTATATTGTTACGGCTATGTGAGTGACATATTAAGAATACTCACATATATTTTTTGTTCTTAATATATAGACCTGTAATACACACACACACACACACACACACACACACAATAAATTGTAATGAGAAAAAGACAAAATTTTGTTAGGTGCTGATTTCAGGAGACTGCCAAGTTCACGTAACCGTGCAGCATAAGGTCCAACTATTTGTCACCATGTACATGTGACCCAAAGATTTGTGTTGAAGGAAACAGGAGTTTATTCCAATTTGGGGGAGGCTGAGAGTGCTCCTGCTTTAAGCTCTTCTCTCTCATGAGACAGAGAACTTCTCTTGTTCCCCAAAAGATTACAAGCCAAAACTATGTGCAGAAGTTCCCTATTTCTTCATATGTCCTTTTGGAGCTTAAACTGACCATGCAAAGATATCTCCATCCTCTGGGATGTGTGCTCGTGGGCTTCAGAGTCATCGTCTTCTTGCAGTAGTCCTTTCGCTCAGGATCGGGAGTGTATTGGGCATCTTCAGGTTCCACAAGTGCTCCCATTCATGCAAGGAGCAAGGGCCAGAAACAGAGAGCAACCAACAGACATCTGCAACCAAGAACCCCAAGCCAGAGCACCATGAACCAAAGGCCAAGGGCCAAGAGCCAAAAGAACAAGCTTCTCCCTGCCTGCTGTTTAAAAGTCCTCTCTCCCAGGATCCCACGCCCTCCAGAAGCCAGTGGGAGTGTCCAGCTTTCCAACCAATGAGGGCTATTGTTAGCCACATTTGACGTTGCCCCATTTCCAGCCAAACAAGGGTCAAAGTCCCCTTCTGCAGCCCCTCCCTGCTGGGAAGGCACAGCTGCCTGGTTGTCACAGTTCTGCTTGCTGGCTTGTTTACAGTGATAGCTGCTTTTGTTATACAATGTGCCTTAAACAACCTGCCTTCTGTTCTGTCACTCCTCCTGGCTCTAGAGAAGGCTGATTATTCTAGAGAATCTGCAGCCTCCTCAGCTCTCACTATCCCCACCCCCACCGTTTTTCGGCAGAAGGGGGACAAGCTTCTAGTGCCCACTCCGTGTTCCCCTGGATCTTGGGTCTCCCCTGCTTTTCAGGATCTCAGGTCCGACCTACCCCATTATATGCACACTTCCGTCCTGAAGTATCACTTCTTTATGGTTCTTCTGCCAAATAGAAGGCACTTGTTTTACTAAACTGGTATGGAAATACTGTTACTTATTTGCATTTCATTTCTCTAATTTCTTTGCCGTAAAATTTAGTCTTGGATTTCCACAATTTCCATGTGTTTCTAGATAATGGGATTGTTAAAGATAGATTTCTTATGATTTCTACTTAAGATTTTCCAATTAGGAAAGAAGGAGTAATGGCATTTAATGACTACTTATTGAGTGTCAATCTACTTGTATGGATTATTAAATTATGTTAGCTAAATGACACACACACACTCATAAATTTATATCATGAGATTGAGATTTTCTCCTAAGTAGCCTAGACTCAGAACAATTGAAAAACTTGCTAAAAATATCAGAAATTTGAGGATTGAAACCAGTATTTCAATATAAACATGTGCTATTTCTAATAGATATGTCAGCTTTTTCAAGTAAACACCAGTGTGCTGAATATATGAAACTGAAGTTCACATCACTGAATGGATTGTTTGATACAAACATTTTCTTGATAGTGTTAGACTGACCTTATAGTTTGAACCCTTCTTTTTTGGTTAAGTCGAAGTGTATTTGTTGAAGAGAAATGGAGATATATGAGAGAAGGGATAGGTGGCTCTGCCTTATTGATTCTATAAAAGTGACTAATGGAAGTTTTGGCTCTATGGCAAATTATTTTGGTAGATTTTTACAGATTGCTATTTTACATATATGTATATATACTTAATTTTCTTTTACAAAGCATGAGGAGTAGGTATAATGTATGAAATGAACACCTTAACTCATTTATTTGACTTTCAATGGGAATTATATTCTTCTGCTTGGGAGTTATGATTCAATATATATAACCTGCATTTAGAAAAGACAGACTTTGATGTTAATACAAATTTCACATTTCACTTAAATTCAATTATCTGAGAGGGTATATAATTACAATTATTATAAAGATCACTAAAATTTTGTTGGATTTTATTTATAAAATAAATATGAAATATGTGTATATTTTGTGTATTAATACATAAAAACTAATGCATTCTGTGCCCTTGAACAAACATACTTTTCATCAGAACAAAATAACGATAGCCAGATTTTGCTATTTGTTCAGAACATCTAGGTTTTAACAAAGTCACAATAAAAAAAGATACACCAAAAATGTAATTTTAAGTTGTAGTTTCCTAAGAAATAGTTCTTGACTAGTTCAAGGCTATATCTGGGTGGCCCCAGAAGACCTATTTTTGTGACAGATGCCAGCTGTATGTATGGTTTCTTTCTGTGTGCTGAACTGTTATGAGGGCATGAAATCTAGAAACTCATCACACCAAGAAAGTGCTGTAATCCACCAAAGATTGACTGACGGTCATTTGGGGTTGAATGCATTTTAACAAATGTTCTGGAAGAATCTTTTTTTTGTTGTTGTTCTTCAGTTCTTTTGATGTAAGCAACTTTGGGAGGAACTAGCTCCATGGTATAGATGAAAA
Organism: Phyllostomus discolor; assembly: GCF_004126475.2. NCBI lineage: Eukaryota > Metazoa > Chordata > Mammalia > Chiroptera > Phyllostomidae > Phyllostomus > Phyllostomus discolor. Next base: position 69,974,974 of record NC_040905.2, on the reverse strand, counting down.
TAGGTCCCTCCTATTTAAACCTCAGAAAATGGGCAAATGAGCCATCTTATCTAAATTTTGTGTTAAAAAATTAAAAGTGAAAATAAGAGGAAGGAAGGAAGGAAGGAAGGAAGGAAGGGATAATCACACACATAGTCATTTATTCAGTCCAGAATTACTGAAAAATTTGTGCTTTGACAAAATTGCTAACCATTGATTTCTAGCAGCAGTCCAACAAATATTTTGTACTGTAACTTCCAAATAATTTTCATCTATTTTGATACCTTTTGTCCTTTTTTAATGCTAATTCTCTGTGGACTTATTTTATAGGCACATATGATTCTAATACAAATCTATCTCCGATTCTTATTCTAAGTTTTGGTGCATTGAGAATCTTGCACCACGGAACTAGAAGTTTGAAGAAAAAATGCTAACAGTCTTTTCTATACAATGTCAGGCAGTTGGATGCACATATTCACATTCCTGTAAAAATCACCCATCTGTACTGGTGTCAGCGAATTTCAGTAAAAGTCACATTTCACATTTAACAGTTGAAACTTATCTTATTGAAAGTAATTCACATGCATTTTACATTTGAAATACCTAAACAGTGTAGTATACTGAACTCATGCAGTCTTCTAATGTACCTCTTGCTACTTCAATACAAATAGATGATATGTATCTACAAAGAATACAAAAGGTTATTGATTGGTTGGGATTACTATAAGAATAAAAGCAATTTCTTTTGGTTTGTGTGTTGTATCTATTTTTGCTGGATAAGGTATAGGTTTTTTTTTTAATTAGGTTAACAATTAATGACATTCCACATTCATATGTAGCACAAGGCTTTCTAGAAACATATTTTCTACAATTGTTTTTGTCAAATACAATACAGACCTTTTGTCTTTTTCAGTCATACCTTTTCTGTTTGCAATGATACCCAGGCAGTAGGAGCTTTGGCTTTAGGGTGAATGCTTTATCCTGGCAAAATCCAAAATCACTGAGTTAAACAACAGTGTCTCTTTGAAAAAACTTTGCACAAATAACTTATGTCTTACTTAGTCAGCAGTAGCAGCCACAGCAGCAAAAACTGTAATCAGGGTTTTTGTCAGGAGGTAGAAGAAAGGCCACTCAGCCTGGACTATAGAAGCAGTGTGTAAATGATGATGCTAAGATTGGAATCTAGATCTGAGTACAAAAACTGTACTATAAACCAGTGGTCCTCAACCTTTTGGCACCAGAGACCAGTTTTATGGAAGACAATTTTTCCATGGACAGAGGGGGTGGGGGATGGTTTCCAGATGCTTCAAATGCATTACATTCAAGCTCACCTTCTGCTGTGAGTCCCGGCTCCTGATAGACCTGGACTGGTAAAGGTCTGTGGCTTGGAGGTTGGAGGCCCTCCAAAGTTATAAACAACTGATTTTTGCTGCCTCATAGTAACACATTTATGAGCACTACAGGCCTTATTCACTTGCTTTGGATTCTGTACAACTAATCTTTGTGTGTTGCCATTCACTGTTTTTATTTGTTTGTTTTGTTTTGTTTTCTACTGATGCTAACTCAAGTAGTAACATGCGATTTATGTGATGGAGAGAAAGCAATGTTGTAGGATATATTGCCATGATAGTGCTAAATAACAATAAAACCTGAAAATTCACTGGCTTAAACAATAAGCATGTATAATTAATTTTGCTCACAAGCTTACAGGCTTGCTGGATTGTATATCTCACCCACACATCTGTAGGTTATCAGTGAAGATTTGCTAATTTTCCTTAGGCTCTTTCCTGTTTGGGGGGTTTCACCTAAGCCAACTAGACTGACTTAGATCTTCTCAATATGTCCTCTTTGATACGGGCACATCTCCACTGTCATCTCCCGCATTGACGAACACAAGTCGAGTTTATCGCAGAGTTACTGTGCAGAGAAACAGGCTCTCGTGAGTCCATTCAACTGTGAATAGAAATGTGGGGAAATGGGTTATTTTTTTCAATAAACCTACTCTATTAAATTCTACATATATTTTAAAAGACAAAAAATGTCTTCTAGAAATACTTAGTCTTCATTTCTAATTTTATAGTTTAGTACTTAATTTTCAGTATATGGGAAATTACTGGAAATTAATTCCAGTTATCTCAATGAAAAATTACAACTTAAGTCTTTTACAATTATTATTAAAATAGAATGTAGGCCAATGTCAAAGGGTGAGCAATAGTAAAGTTACATCTCTGTATTACAGTATGTGTAACTGCTGATCTCCTAAAACAGTGAACTCAGCAACTTGTGTTCTGCTCCAGGAATCCCTCTTCAGAACACACATCAACGTAGTAAACATTGTTTTTAATTAACAAAATGCCAGGGCCATATGTTGCTCACATCCTCACTGGAACTCCTGTTGGCATCAACAGGAATATTGTGTGCAGCATATGGTCCTAATAGGTAAAAAATTTTATTTGGAATAATTATTTTATTTTAACTCCCAAACAATAGAGCCTCTTAAAGTACAATTTTGCTTTTTGCTTCATCTATCACTCTCTCTTAAGGGGTCTGAGGTTTATTAGTAAAATTTTCTAAGATATTTTAAAAACCCATTAATTTAGAGAGAAGACAATTTTCTAATGATGTTATATATTTTTAAAACAAAATAACATTATACAAAACAATATTTGATAAAACATTTTCATTAATATTTTAACTACTTTGAACTTTCATTTATTTTTATACCTGCTTGATCTTTGAAAATGAAAAGCATGGCTTAATTCATAGTTGTTGTGCTCATATTTTATCTGATAATGAAATGGACAGATATTTACATTATAAACAATTCATGATTTATTTTATTAAAATAAGTTTATGGGCTAACACCATCTGCGAATACACAAAAAATACAGTTCAAGAATACAAACTATTAGAGTCTGTCAGAAATAAGTACTAATTCAACCTCTTCAGTAAAATGAGCTGAATAACTAACTGTGTTTTCAAAGTCAAGTTTTTTTACCCACAATCAGGAATTCCAATGGTTCTGTATGTGGATGACATGAGGATTAAATGACTTCATATATAAAAGAGATTTTACTTACTGCCTGCCCCCCCCAAAAAATTAGAAAATAAAAAATAATGTATACTAAGTTAACTAAAGCTTCTGTGTTTGGAATTTACTCTTCTTATAAGTGACGGTAAGCTTCACATTTACTTTTTTTCTTCATCATTTTCTTCTTCCAACTTTTATTTATCTCAGTATGAGTATTAATATTAGAAAATTTGAATACTACAGATGTAATAAAACTAAGTTAATTCATTGCTTATTATTTTATAACCTTCTTTCTTCAAATAGACAAGCATTAAAACAATGTATAAAATTACAGGTCTAGATAGCAATGCATTTGGAAACGAGTGACATTTTATTCCTACCTGCCTTCATTATAGTTGTAGATCTTGCACATAAAGCTTTTCATAAACTATAGGCAGCAGTTCAATCCAGAAAATCACATTAATGACCTCTCAAGAAATTCACTATCACTTTTGTAAATTACAAGAGCACTTTAGTTAGGTGGGAAATGAAGATGACATTTCAGGCTGACTTCCTATTAGGTCTTCTTCAGTAAAATATTGGACTGCTGAAAACTAATATGTGGTTCATGATAACAGAGAAGGCAGCAAGTCAGTAGTTACATGTGTAAAGTAACATCTTTCTTCAAAACAAGATCAATATAAAGACATATGGGAAGTAATTTGTTAAATATACTTTTACATGGCTCTTAACACAATACATTTTTAAATGTATTTTTTTAAAATAATCACAGATGAAATGCTCAGATCATGTAGGAAAAGGAGTTTAATTATCTGTGGTTGTCATTTGTTCCTTTCAGCATATGTAATAAAAAAGGATGCTTCCACATGTTTTGTGGAAAATATTTTATAAAGATGAAATATCTTTATGGACTGAATCCAGATAAGTAGGAAAATATTAGGTATCCTAGACATGGAAAAAAGTTTGATTCATAAAAATAAATTTTTGATTTTGTTATAATATGATTCTTAAGGTATTTAAAGTTTAGTTGATATTTGAACTATAGTTAATTTGCTTTTTAAACTTATGGAAATAAAATTGATAGCTTGTCATTAACTTTATCATTTTATACATACTATCATTATCGTTTTGTACATGCATGCATATTAGCAAATTATTTCTTATTAATTGGTGAGTTTGGAGTTCACATTGATATTTGGAAGCACTTATGGTGTGCTGTGTATTTATGGGCATGTATACAAGAGGGTGGGGAGAGGCACGGGGGAAAGTGTATAAGGGATATTCCAACGAGAATTCATTTTAATGGATGTGAAGTACAAAGATGGAAGACCCACATCCTGACAGTACTGTCTGCATGCATAAGGCATTAGAATAATTAGTTCTCACAGCACAAAAAAATACCTGGGAAACCAAAGGCTCCATCTATCTTTCCAAAAATCATCAATATTTTTGATAGTGAATGTTAATTTTCTATCAAGTAAACTTTCCCTCTGGAGCCATGGGTCAAGACTTTTGTAGTTCTTTTAAATATATTTTTGTTTTCCTTTTTTAAAGTTATGGCTGGGAGAATTTTAAAATCAATGTCAAGACTTATTGTGTTTATCATGAAGCTTTAAAATATATAGATGTATATTTATACACCACATAATTACAGATCCCCTCCCACTCCTAATCATGCATGCACATCTATTATACTCAAAGCTGCCATTCCTTAATCAAGCATTTTGTGATTATGCAAATTTGAAAAGTAATGAGGTACACCATATAACAGAGAGCAAATCAGTGTTACTAAATGAATGAAGTCCTCAAGAATCAGAGAAAATTGATTCTTTTGGGTCTGAAAATCTTAGGGAACTTTTATAGTTAGTAGACTACTCATATAGAAGAAAATGACACATTTTAATATATTGTATTTGTCTTCTCCTTGCATTCATTTGGTTATCTTTATTTCTGTGACTTAATATTCTTAAAATTTCTTGTCACACCCAGCAATCAGAAAAATTATGAAGTAGAGAAAAGGGAGATTCAATCAAAATATGTATTTGTCACATCTATTTACTACTGCTACTTCAGAATTTGTTTTAAGAAATCACTTTTCGTGGAGTTGTGATAGTTTCAAGAGTCAGTGATAGTTTAGGTTTTGACATTGTCTCTGTGAGGGAATAATTGGCGGTAGAATAGTCTGTAGACATCAAGGAAATAACTGAATTTTCATAATTTGCTATTTCTTATACTACTTTATTCCTGCCATATAACTTTGTTTTAATCATTTCAATGGACTATTAATTGGTCATTTGCAAGTTGAAGTGCATTTTTGTTGAAAGTTTTACTTATTTTTCCTTTTTAGGAAGGAATTATTAGCTTGGGAGGAGTATGAACAAAATGCTAATGTATTGTATTATCCAGATATCTCTGTTAATAGGTCTTCATTAAGGGTGGGTCAGTAAATATTTCATCTTCAAAAACCAGGAACATATTATAATATAATCATTGTTTTCCATAAGATATAAGAAATGTGGTCTTACTTTTAAAAGGGGGAAATCTTGCAACTATCCATGAGAAAGTCAATGTTTCAGAAAATAAAATCCAATTATCTCAAAATTCTGTCTCAGTGGCTTGAAGACAATTACTGGAAAAGCTAATTTTAGAAGAATTTTTAAAAATATTTTATTTGTTTATTTTTAGAAAAAAAATATTTCCTTTATTTTAGGGAAAAAGAAGGAGAAAGAGAGAGAGAGAAACATCAATGTGTGGTTGCCTTTCACGAACCCCCCCACTGGGCACCTGGCTCACAATCAAAGCATGTGCCCTGACTGGGAATCGAACCTGTGACCCTTTGGTTCTCAGACCAGCACTCAATCAATTGAGCCTCAACAGACAGGGAGAATATATATTTTTTTAATGTGAGAGGCATATTTGTTTCAGATGGAATAGAAAGCCAAAAGTATAATAACAATATCCAGGGGCTAATTGTTGTGGTCCTTATTTGCAAAATTCATTCTTTCAAATGTATTATACCTTGTTGATCATTTGCATCATATACTTGTATTTGAAGAGTCCCACAGTGTTTCACTTTGCTAAAATTTTGTCCTTTTTTTCTTTCTTAAATAGTCTCTGTGTCTCTGTTGTTAGCAAATTTATGCCTCACACACTTTTTGATCTCTATCACAATAGTCTATCAAGTTTTACTGTGAAACAATATTTGAATATTTTAAAGTGAAGATATTTTTATTTCTCTAAAAGTTTCTTCCCATTCAGTAAATTATATCCCCCTCATCCCCTTGGGGATGTAGTAGGTAAAACATAGGATAAAGAAAGTCAATTAACCTTGCTGGTGTAGCTCAGTGGATTGTGCACAGGCTGCAAACCAAAGTGTCGCAGGTTCAATTCCCAGTCAGGGTACATGCCTGGGTTGTAGGCCTTGACCCCCAGCAACCACACATTGATGTTTCTCTCTCTCTCTCTTTCTCCCACCCTTCCCTCTCTAAAAATAAATAAATAAATAAAATATTTTAAAAAGTCAATTAAAGTGATAAAGAAATGTTTTAGTTTATAGTAGATACTTCGATTTGATATAAAATACTTTTGAGATGAACATGTCAAATAAATGTAGATATATCAAATATCCAAAGGCTCAATTTGGAAAATTCACCCAGGTTCTATACATTTAGAGTCTAGGGGCATGAGGACTATGGTGACACAAGTCCTAGACATGTTGAGGGAATACTCAATATCAGGTGGCTTATTTCCTCCTTGCAATTTAGAGGCCTGGCAGAAGACCATCTTACATCAAAATGGGGAAACCACAGACTGAATTCTTTTAATAATACTTAATCCAGTCTAAGTTTTTTAAAAAAGATTTTATTTATTTATTTTTAGAGAGAGAGGAAGGGAGGGAGAAAGAGAGGGAGAGAAACATCAATGCATGGTTACCTCTCACATGGCCCCCACTGGAGACCTGGCCCACAATCCAGGCATGTGCCCTGACTGGGAATCAAACCAGTGAGCCTTTGGTTCTCAGCCTGTGCTCAATCCACTGGGCTACACCAGTTAGGACTCCAGTCTAAATTTTAAAACAGAAATAAGTCCATATCTACTGGTAAAAATGACAAAATTTTTACTATTATAAAATGACAAAATTTAATACTTTATTATACATATATTTATTGAACATATATGATACTATATAGAAACAAAGCAATGTGCCTACTCTCGTAGAACTTCTAGAGAAAGTGCAGGGATAAGAGTTTTCAAATATCAGCAGAATTAGGTACTTCTTTGTTAAGTTCAGTTTGCTATGGAAAATCAATGTTACTTTTCTGTACATCTGAGTAGTGAATGTACATCTTTTATGTAAATTTAGAACTTACCCACATTTTCTTAAATTTTACTCAAAGTTCAGCTATTTAATTTTTTATAAAATGTCAAACTTTAGAGAATTAAGCTAAGGCTCAGAAGAAAAAATGACTACATTATTTTTAAAAGAATTATTGAGGCCTATTTGTCAGAATCAACATTTTTTTCTTTTTTCATTAATAGCAGTGTTTCTGCATTCATTGCTAGGGTGTATCAAGAGAAACGATACATGTACGCTGTTGCAACTTAAGAAAACATTCCTATATGTTTCAGATAGATAAAGAGAAGGCTGAAATAGATGATAAACCATAGATAGGTAGATTAGATATAAGATGATCTGATATAACATGATAGTTTAGTGATTTTAACAACACCTTTTCAAAATAGATTCAACACATACCTATTTAATTGGTAATAATTCTTATAGTCCCTAGAAACTTGTAGATGCTAATTTTATTTTTTAAATATATTAAGTTATTTATCATCAGTCTTAGATGTACCTTAGTATGGCTAGGTATATAATACTTATTTAGTGATTGCTGTGTATGCAAATTTTCATTTTAGCTATATATTCTCTAAAGAAATATGACTAAAGTTATGAAAATTACTATCATTTTATAGAAGAGGAGGAGGGCCTTGTTGGTCAGTAGCACTGTGCTCATGAGGTCCTGGTGCCGAGTCCCTATTCTGTTAAAAAGAGCAATTAGATCATTGGCCTCTACACAGAAATGGAAGGGAGACACACTGAGAAAGCACGGGGAGATACAGTGTCTTCTATTTTGTAATTTTGCCCAGGGCTTGCTCTGTTTTCCAGTTATGATTTATGACTGTGGGAGATCCCCAAGCACTTACATGATTTCACATTATCATCTTCCTGCTTTCTGGAAAGATTTAAGTACATCTGAACAGCTGTCATTGATACAAAGTTTTGTTTAGCATGGAAGTACTCCAGGATTTTTAGTTCAGACTTAGGAGACTACTTGTCACCTCATGGCATTGTCCATGACATTCCTGTGAAAAAATTTACAATGTATAACCATCTGCAAATATGAATGAAATGGGGAATGAGGACACAGAACAATATTTTAGTTTCCCTCTTTTTCCTCAGAGTAAGTAGAAGTTTATCTTGTCTCTCTCTAGCACACAGTAGGTCACTGCCCCTGAATGACACCACTATCATGTATATCATGTCCCTTGAAGATTTAGCCTTTGCCATAAGTGAGCCAAGTCAGAAAATGCTTTGTCCACTAGCAATATTTATTTTTGCCTGCCTCCAAGAAGAACACTGGAATAAAAAATGGGCTTTCTTTTATGAAAAAAAAAAAAAAGACCACCATGAAAAACAAAGAGCCTTGAACAGCTTAGACTTAACTGGGAGAAATGGTTGGGAGAGAAGTTGCCAAGGAAAGTTTGTTGATGTTGTTTTTTTTTAATCTTCAATGAATAAGTGTTTGTATATGAAGAGGGAACACAGCTGGCAACTAGTGAAAGAGCTAGGTAAGACATTACTCACTAAGCTTCCAATTAGTAAAATATATAGAACTATAAAACAAAATCTATGTTATGAACTTAAAATACCATGAAAGAGAATCAGGAAAAGCCATCATTGGATTTACTTACAAATTTATGACTAGTTTGGTGTGGCCAATTTTTAAGTTTGGGGAAACATCACTATCATAATTATTATGAATACAAATTTTATTAGGAGACTAAATGCAAAATGCCTTTGTCTGCACTGTGCTAAAATAAAACAATTCAAAGAGATACTGCCCTTTACAACACACAACAGGTTATACTGCTTTCTACAAGAATATTAAAGGCATATATGAAACAATTTCTTAATTATGTTCAAGTGAAGAAGGTCATATTGTTGGATAAAAACAAAATCACATAATGTAATAACAAGAAAAAAAACATTTATTTTACCCTATCATTTGCAAAAACAAATCAAAGTGATTTTGAGACAGTTGATTGGGAATAAATACTATTAGTAAATTAATTTTATTTTTGACATTTATAAAAGCATTTAGTATTGACAAACTAAAGAAGAAAATCATATGATTATATTAACTGACACAGAAAAAAATTTGACAAAACATTTAGTCTAGGCCATTAAAATGCTCACCTAATATCATACATAGTGGTGACAAAATTAATCCTTTCCTAGGATTGGAAGCAAGCCTTTTTCAATATAGCACTGAAAGGTGTAGCCACTACAATAAATCAAGAAAAAGAAATAAAGGTGTATAAAATGGAAAGGAGAAAATAAAACTCTATTTGCAGATAATATGCCTATATATATAAAACAGCACACAAAATCTAAAAAGCACTTACAGAACTAATAAGTAAACATATCAAAGTTGCATGATGCAAGATTGTAATGAAGGGTCTGACTCCCTTTACGGTGTTTGACTATGACAACTTTTAAGCCTCACTCCTCCTTTTTTCCCTCTGACCCATATCCAGACAAGGTGATAAAAAAATCTGGGTTGTCCTTCCTGTAGTGCATGTAGGAAATTAAAACTATGCAAGCCTCTTCCACTGTACATGAATGTTCAGCCTGGCCCTAGCCTCTAAACATTTCTACACAATTCAAAATATTTCTGCATATTTATTATGTTAAGGGTGAGGCCTGAGTAAGGGGACCTCCCAAGCTTGTTCCTCAGTTCTTGCCTCACTCACAATAGATGGATTCCAAGAGGAGACAGACATGCATAATGGAAATGAGGTAGCAAGTTTATTTATGAAACATGTATGAACACAAAGCTGCAAGCAGGCCCTGCACTAGTCTGAATGCCCCATGTATAGAGGAAACAGGGTTGTTAGTAAGTTTTTTCTATACACTTGAGCTAAGGCTACAAGCGGGCCCTCAGCTAATGAGCATGATGACTATTGGGGTTCAGAGGTTATATACTTGGCTTTTAGGTTCCCCCTCCTTCCCTTGCTCCAGACCTTGGGATTAATACACAGTCACAAAGGCTTTTTTTTTTTTCCCTCAGCTATTGGAGATGATGCTCATAGACTTTCAAGAGTTCCCCTCCTCCTGCACTATCATATTTTGCTTGTGATGTTCCCAATGTACAGCAATCTTCTCAGACCAGGCTCAGGACTACTTAGTCAATGAGTGAAACAAGTCTGCCTTTTGTTTCCAGCCTCCCCTATTAAGTTCCTTGTTAGACTGCAATCATGAAAGGCCCTGCTATATTTCCCCTCTGGCCACGCATTCCTAGCTGCCACCTATGGTAGCAGTTGTACCATATTTTCTTCAACTATAATTCAATTTATTCCCTAAGGACTCCCAATTTAATGTCTTTAGTGGAAGTAGTGCTTTTCTCTACACTTGCTTTTGTATACTCTGGATTCAGTGAGGAGTATGTAGTTAAGATTTATGAAATCTAAAGGTGAAAAATATTAACTTATGATCTATAAGGAAAAATATTAAATATCTACTTTTAGTCACTTTTTGGGTTTTCCAAAAATTGGATATTATTTTGCATTTTTCAAGTTCTGTTTTTGAACAGTATAGGGCAATTATTTTATAGGATGTCTCTATTTTTCTGATGTTTCCTCATGATCTGATCTAGATAATAATTTTTTGCAGGAATATCACAGTTGCATTTTTACCTTCTTAGAGTATTTTATTCAGGAGGCCTCTGGTGTTTTATGACCCAATATTGATAATAATGTCATTGATCACTTTATTAAATATCCATGCATTTGTCTGCATATATGGGTAATGTATTCCCTTATAAATAAGATATTTATGGAAACATACTTTTAAACACTCTAGATAGCTGTTCCTCTTTACCTTTTCACCCTACTATTGTACTTTCCTCCTGCACTATCATACTTTGTAGCCAAGTAGTGATGAATACCACTGATGATAATTTAATGTTATTTTTAGAAGAGATTTTTCTTTCTTTTTATTTATACTGGAAAGAAATCAGATCTATCATTATAGCACTTATAATACATAAGTGTATGAGCATATTAAATATAAAATATATCAATATATTTGAAGTTCTAAGTAGAAGGATATTTATTTTTTATTCTGTAAAGTAATTTCTGTTTTTATTGCATAGTAGTGTCATATTTTTGTATGAAAAATTTACTTTGCTGTAAGTTAATAAGGGATCAGTTGTGAATGTTTTAGAGTATTGTAAAAGTGGATTTGATTTCTATTTCCATGATACAAAATTTAATATGTATCTACATGATCTACCAAGTTTTTATGCAACCAAATTAATGTATTAGATTTGAAGTCAGATTAGTGATTACCTTTGCACAGGAGGAAGTAGGTTGTGGTTGGAAGGAACTGCAAGATGTTGCCGGGTTATAATCACTGGGCTGTGACTTGAAAGGAGTACAAAGAGAATGCTAGTTGCATTATTTCTTGTCTTTTGCATGGTTATCCAGGAAACTTCCATTGTTGATGTTTTATTTGATTTTAAACTTCCGATTTGTGTATTTTCAACTTTTTAAGTTCATAGATATTATTAATGTCAGATCTAGAATAAGAAAACTTTTCTCTAGAATGTGCATGGTCAATTTCTATTGAGTAAAAGGGTCAGGTCATTCAATTATATCAAAATAAAAAGTCTGAAAATATATGTAAATAACAGGGTTATTACATATAAGTAATCAGAAGTTAAAAGTAATCAGAAGTTAATGAAATGTTTACCAAGCAACTATGTTTTGCTAAGTTTTAAGGCAACTTGGGTAATTTGAAAAGGCTTAAAATAATGAGTGTGATGTTATTTGAAAGTATACATAGTTTAGTAAAGAAAAGGAGAAAAAAATTATTATATTGCTGTGTGGTAAATTTTACCTTATATGAGGGCATTGTTAGAGTTGTGATGTCAACTGGCAAAGGAGACTGAGTAGAAATGCTTGGAAGAGTTGAAGAAGATAGCTTGGGGATGAGAATCACAGGGAAAAATGATAAACTAAAATAATACAGGAGGTCATTGGGTATTTTCAAGAAGAACATTTGTTGTGGTTGTTGGGGTAAAAGAAATATTAGGTTAGTGTGGAACATACTCTTTTTATGAGTTTGGCTAGAGGAAAAAAGATATAGCTGCTTTCTTTCTTCTTCTTTTTTTTTAATTGATAAGTATGATAGGAAAACTTGAGCAAGTTATAGACTGGGATGGAGATCCCAGCAAAAAAGGAACACATTGAAGAAATAATAAAATAGAAGAGCTTGATTATTTCTGAAAAAATTGTAGAGTAGAATCATAACTATTGTAATGTAGGATCAAGACTATGACATTTCTTATGAGTGTAGCAAATACACTGAAAAACAGATGCAATTGAATTTAAGACACAAATTAGAATGATTTTCTTCTGTTTGTAATTTTGCTTTTCCCTCTGAATCTCTGACCACAACTACCTGCCTTTCCTGTTCTTCCCACACACTTGTTCCTCCTACCTCTGCTCTTTACTTCTTCAATATCTCTAGTCCCTTATAGTCCCTTACTCCTCACTTTCTAACAACCTATTCTAAGATTAGAATAGGTCAGATACTCTTCACGAAATGAGAATGTGGTTCATCATTGTCACTCCTCCTGTCAAAGTCCACATTATCAAATTAACTCTAACCTACAAATCCTATTCTTCACTTTTATCCTTTCTTCCACAATTTGACTTCTCTATTTCTGCTTTGGGAAACTTTAACTTTCATACCTCCCAGACCATGGAAGATCCAGGTGGAAATCATAAAAGAGGATGGCAGAAGGAGACGAGGGTGAAACCAGGCTCTCACAACAATGGAGACCTTATCTTAGATGGTGAAAAAAGTTGAATTTTCAGGGAAAATTGTATGACCATAACCAAGTGTTAATAATATGAGTGGATCTTTAAAGTTTACAGTCACAAGAAGGAGTTTGGATAGTGCTCTCAAATCATACAAAGTGTAATGGAGGAAGATTTTTGTTGTTGTTGTTGTTGGTTTGCTAGTTTATTTGGTCGGAGCGAGTGGAAGATTGATGATCTGCGTGGGTAGTGGAGACATGCGCCTGCAGCCTGACCGATGGTGTTTCCTGAAAGAAGAGACTCTTTCACAGATCTGTAAGACGGACTGTTGTGGATTATTATTTTTTTTTTTTGTAAAGGGGGAGAGGGCAGCTTTCTGTTAGTGCAAAGAGAACATGAGAAATAAGGTTGCCTTCATCATTCTCAATACTGTCCCCTTCTCCAAAATCCGGCAGAGATTCTTACAAGTTGGCCAAAACTGTCCCTTCAACATCCAAAGCAGTTGAAAGCTATCAAAGGTCTCAGAAACAGTCAGGATGTGAAATCTATGGGGGAAAGGTTTTCTCTTTGTTTTGTCTCATTTCCCTTTGGCAGCACTCATCTATAGAGGGTGTTTTTCTGTATCACTGTAAAATCATAACCTGTAAGCTGTGTGACTGGAGAGAAAATTTATTTTTCTGAAGGAGCAGGGTAAAGTAGAAAAGGATTACAGCACAATTCAAACCTACTTTCCTATACTTTTCTGAACAACCACAGTTACAGAAACTTAACAGCAGAATACAGGGTAGTAATGAAATTTTTAAAATAGGAACCGCTGAAGAAGCAAAGAGAACTAGGATTATTAAATCCCCATGTTCCTTTATATCTAGCTTCTTCTCATAGGTCCCATTCAAAGCAGGTTGCCTTCAGAGGAGACAATTAGACTCCCTTGCCATCCCCACTTGAATACTTGTTTTAACATATGGCAATTTAGATTTGGTTGCCTGTCTCTTTAACAGTCTCTCTAGGACAATTTACTGGTTTTATGGTCAGTTTTTGGTCCTTAGCTGCCAGAAAGTATTTTAATACTGGCGTATCTCTTGCAAGGAAACAACACGATTCATTATTAAGTTATCTTTTCTTGGCAGTAAGTTCTGCCTGACTTAAAGATTATGTGGAATAAGAATAATGTCCTTTAACAATCATGGTTACCTCCTAGACATTTCTCTGATAAACTTATTTTATTTTATCTCCTGTTTTCTTTGTAGAGTTTTTCTTCCCAGATTTCATTACAGCTTGGGTGACAAGGATTTTGTTGTTGTTTTTTTTAAGTATGTTGGCATGTGCTAAATTACCTTTGATAGAAGAAGAACTCAATCAAAACTGACATTGTCTAGTGCTTCACTAAAAGGTTGTGATATGTTTTAGTTTTTAAACTTCAGTTCTGCAATGAACATTAAATCAACAACTCTGGCTCACATATACAAGAAGAACTCAATCAAAACTGACATCATCTGTCTAGTGCTTTACTAAAAGCCCATGATGTTGGGATATATTTTAGTTTCTAAACTTTACTTCTGCAATGAACATTAGATCAACAACTCTGGCTTGCATACCAATTCAAGGAATTAGCACAGAGCTTGGAACTCCTAGAAATGAGGTGTGACTCTACTGAAGATAATTCTGGCTTCCAGGCTTTCATGAAGGATATATTAATTCATTAAATTATTCAAGCATGCTGCATACAAAAGCTGACAGGGATTCAAAGGTTTGTTGTCTCCTATTAATCACTTTATTATTCAGATCATTCTTTCACTAGAGGCATTAGAATATGTTTGATTAATATCTCACTTCTATTATTCTTGTGAGCAATGTTCATTGGCTCTGCTCTAGAGAACATTTGTTTCCCTTCAAGTAAATGAGAAGAGAACAATAGATAATTATCAAATGCTGGTGTGTTTCTGTGAATGCACAGTGATTCCTAACAACCGTGGCTATCACACCTAGTTCGGCCTGTGGCTAGGAGGACGGTGATATCTGGTGTCTCATCCAAATCTGACAAGAGATGAGGAGCCTCTAAAGGTCACTTGACTTAAAGCAAATCTTAGCAGCCTCTCAAGATTTCCTGGCTACTTCACTGTTCTCTCAATTGGAGTCGATTATCCTGGGATCCTATCCATTTGGTTTGAATGTCAGATCGAGAGATTCTTTAATTTATTCTACTAAACATAAAGAGAGATGAAGGAAAGTTTAGAAGACTCTTAATGCTTCAAATATTGAGCTCAATACTGCATATATTTCTTGCTCTGATCTTGAAAGCAAAACCATTAGACAAATCTTAATGGTTTATATGCCAGATAATTTGCTTTGATTTTTGAAGCATAAATTATTATAGAGCATGTTTTGAATTGATTTAGAAAAAGCCTCTGATTTGGATGTGTTTCATGTAGAAATGTCATAAAACTGGATTTCTGAACATTATTATTAGTTAATGTTTTAAAGAGAAAAATCACATTTACTATAAAAAAGAAGGTAAGCAAATTCAGCTTGGAAACTAATGGAAACACAATGCACATAGAAACATGCTTTGCACCTGAAAACATCAACTTCAGTTGCTAGATTTTTCTGTAGTCCCTGGATTCAACACCTATTTTTTAAAATTTGGGAGATGCCTTTGACATTGGGGTCCTGTACTCTCTCAGAGAGGCCTTGCCCTGTATCCCCTGGGCTGAGAAGCTCACCACAGGAAGCTCCACAGAACATGATGCTTAGATCTAACTCCTCAACATCCATATGGCTCAGTCCCCGTCCCTCACAAGCTCAACTGCATGCATGTTGTACCCAGTATTTACTGACCCTGCTGCTCTCCTGTTCACTGCATTGTCTCTGTATGCTTGTGTGTGTTTTCTGCCTTTCTAAAGTTAATAAATAATCAACCAATTGGGCAGAAGATGGTTCCAGAGAAGTCAATGCTCTCTCACTAATCCATATCTGAGTTTTCTGGTTGTCTAAATTCTATAAAATATTTAGCTATGAGCAACCCAAGATGTGTGGGGTGGGAGAAAAGCTGTTGAATGAGAGCTTAGTTTTGCAGGTGGGCAAAAATCAGCATAGTACCACAAGAGAAAGAAGTAAAGGTAGGCTCTCAGAGTGGTGCTGCTTTTTGCAAATGACATCATCTCTTTGGCACCTCTTTTTGCACTCCTTGTGTGTATTAGAAAGGAGGTGAGGAGACATAGGAAGAAAAACGACAATTGTGGAGGGAGCATAGTATAAAGGAAAGTTCACAGGTTTCATGTTTAGGAGAGGCAAAGTCAAATCTCAGCTGTACCACTTATGACTTTGGACAAGTTTTTTTAAAACTTGAGTTTTATTTACTTCATCTATTAAATAGAAAAAGTATTCTTTGCTTAATGTGTATTTAAAGGTTTTGGTGATTTCATCTGAAGTTACAGACCCATAATATAACTTCAATAATTGGAATTTTATATTTAATTTTCTTTAACTTTATGGGTCCAGGTTTCCCTTTCCCGAGGACACATGTTATTTTCCTCTTTGCATCTTGCACACCTGAAATGTGTGAAGAACTGAATAATAGTCATGTGAATCTGCATGAATAAGTAATCAGTGATATTCCTCAGAAAAATATTGGACCTTTGTTAAGATATCTTTGTAAATATTACTTTTTTCTGATAACTCTAGTTATCTAGTTTCAAATGATTCAGCAGAATGGAAAAATAAATTAAAATTGAGCTTGAAGGCTGCCAGTTAGACACATAGACAATAGTATAAGTTAGAGATGACAGATTGAGGACAGAGAGGAGCTAAAAAACACTTGAATGTGACCTATTCTCCAGCTCTCTAAGCCACACTGATCCCATCTGGTTTTATCATTTTACAGAACAGATTGACATTCACATGGATACTTTGAGCTTTAATGGAATGGTAAAATCAAATTAAACCCATTGTGCTTTAGAATGTGTAAATGTGTGTAATAAGTTTCAGAAAAATTTCTATTCAAATGGTAACTTTTTATTACTAGAAAAGTTAAGCTTCAGTTATCTGTAAAATTAACATATGTGTACATATTGTTCCCCATCAATGTCAGGGTAATAGAGTGTTCTGCCACTTGCCATTACCAGTCATTCTTCTGCCACTTTTTGGCATTTGTCCCATACCAAAATATGCTGCAGGACGAATATGACTTTCAAGGAAGGTTCCTTTTAAGAAAGGTAGGGAGATCTACTTTAAAAGGCCACCCCAGACCTGCTTCAGGTGATCATTCAAACTTTTATACTTCACTATGATGTCAAGGAAATTCCCAGGCACAGCCTGGCATCAATGCCATTGTATATGTTTGTAATCTGAGCCAGACATCTGTGAGCGAATTCAACAAGCCCTAGGGCAGGAAAACTGGCATGTTTCCACCTGAATGACTGTTTAAGTAAAAGCAGCGCAAGGGAGAAAAGACAGGGTAGTCTGTTTTCTTTGTAATTGGTGTTGGCTTGAAATTATGCAATTTATAAACTGACTCAAAAGCTGTTCATTTTCAAGAAGACAATGCTTTCATATAATGTAGCAATCATCAAAGAGTTGGAAGATATAGTAAAGTCTTAACTATATGCATAGTCTAAACTTTTCCTTACAGCTTTTCATGCATGCCACAGCTCTAACCTTCACAAATAGACCACCACATCATTTACCACACACACACACACACACACACACACTCACCCTTGAAATAATGTGGCAATTTCTTTGCTTTCTTGGCTTATTCAATAAATGTATATAAGTAAAGTGGATTCCCATAAAAAATAATTAGCAAGGTTTTTAGGGGGTTCACTGAGTGAAAAAATATATGCACTGATGAATATAGAATATGAAAGAAAACTAATTACAAAATTCATCATACATATATTTTAATATTCCTATGTAAATTAGAATTTAGAAAATTATGAGGAAGTAAAAAGTGATTAGTATTGTCTAAAATTAGCAAGTAAATGGGAGGGTAGTGTCAGTAATCATTTCTGAGAGCAACTTTAATATATGGCTGCTCATACTGGTAACAGGTTATTTAGTGTAAGTGCTAGACAGAAGGGTCAACTGGTGGCACATGGCAGAGGGACGATTATCATCTGCTATAGAAATAGACAAAATACACAGGACTGTACATGGGACTGCATCCCAGCAATGGGACCCTAGTTCTGCACTGGTATCACTTTTATTCTGAGACAAGACTAAAAGCAGCCTTTGGGTTCAAGTATTAAACAGGCTGATCCTAGTTGCCAGTTTGGGAAAGAATCCAAGGAAATGTCACCTGCCTGACACTTGCAGACACTGGGGGGTCTTCAGCTCCTGGGGGCAAATTGAATGTGAACCAATCCTTTCCCCTAATGAGAAGGGCAAGCTCCCAGGTCCAATTTATATTGTTGTCAGATGCTCTATAATGAATCTTGCAATTTCTAATTTGATTTTCATAACTGCTTATTTCTACAAATGGTTATAAAATTATTAAATATAAATTTAAATCTGAGGTTTTATTTGTATTATTTTAAAGAAAATATGGATTTGATGGAGTTTATTTAGAATGCATAGAATTAGGAGGGTATTTTAATTTCTCCACACCCTTAAGTTTGTATGTAAAAAAAATAGTTTAAAGGCATAAGTCATTGCTGGGATTTCTTACCTTTCATGGTTTGTGCTTTTAATTCACAGCCAGCTTTTCAAAACGAATCAATTTTCTTAAAATACAGTATGTTGTACATGTCTCAAGCAATATGACCTGCAGGTCACCATTTGCCTTCTAATTTCTTCCATTTCTTTTTTATACTAATTCTACAGTGAACCAAACCCCCATCAGCTTCACTGATACAAGTTAACTTTTGTTAACACATCTTTAGTTACTAGGAGTTTAGAGGAAGGTGCCTAACTCACCCACAGATCAGTCTGTCAGCTGAAGTTACCCTGTGGTATGTGCCCTCTTTTTCTCTACTGCTTTGACACTTTCTTATTAATATCTGATCTTGTTAATATCTAAATTCTCACCCTTGGCTTTGCTGAAGATTTGATCCAAAGAACATCTGATGTCAGTCTTCAGTCAGTACAAATATTCTACTTACAAAGATACAAAATATTTTCTATTTTATGAATAGGTTAAGAGAACAATCTCTAACTTGCCCTAAGATCCCTATATAATAATGCCAATTTCAGCTCTAAAACAATAACAATAACAAAATAGAAATCAAACCAATCTAAAAAGCCATCAGAAGAGATAACTCAATAAAAAACATGATTATATATGAGGTCTATCCAGAAGGTATACAGCCGTGAAATATGAAAAATAGAAACATTTATTGAATAAGATACAAGAAACTTTGTACATAGAACAATGATGTCTCAGTTCCTTCAAAGTAGGCCCCTTTGGATTTCATACAGTTCTCCCAATCACCATCAGCTACCCCATTGTATTTTTTCTGAATCTCATTGACTGAAATCTCTTTCCTTTCAAAGGTAATTTTAGTTTTGGGAAAACCCAGAAGTCACAGGACACCAAATCTGGGCTGTAGTGGGGCTGAGTCACCTGGGTGATTTGATGTTTTACCAAAAACTTCTGCATGAGATCTGATTCATGAGTGGGCTCAGTGTTGTGATGAAGCTGCCAATCACCAGTTGCCCATGGCTGTGACCTTCTGAATCATCCAAACAGTTTCCACAGAGGACTGTTCAAGCTAAACACAAAATCTGATGCAGATTCATCGTTCTACCTCCTCAGTTGTTTTGAATTTGATGGCCACACAGTACACATGTTCACTCAATGGTGTCTACTGCCCCAACCCCACTGACTAGTACAGTGAAGTTGTCATTGTTCACACATGTGCATTCCAGTTCACTCTCCTTGGCTGCCAGGTTACATTGATGTTGCACTACCTGTTCTTACTATATTAACAATGACTCAACTATTTTTGGACAGACCTTGTGTATATCCAAACAGAAATGAGGTTCTGCTCACCACTCATTGGCAAACTCTGGAGGCAGAGGTTTGGTTAAAAAGGAAACAGTTCATTCATTCAAAAGCTACACACTATTTTGTAAGAATGACAGGCTTCTGCCTCAGAGCCCCTCCCCTCCAAAACACACAGAGAAAAATAAGCCTGTGGCCTTTTATCAGACCAATCTGAGGCTGCAGCCAGAGTTCCTTCTCCCATTTAAAAGAGCATTCTTTGGGAAACTGCAGGATGCTCCAAGCTGCTCTGCTTCTTTCCCCATCACTGTCAGGTCTCACGCTCCTGTCTGTGCTCAAAACCAAATCCTACACACTGCCTGCTGCCCTTTCTTCTGCTCACTACTTGCTGACCTAGTGCCTGTGCCCCATCCCTCTGGCACAGGGGACCCTCTCTTACCATGTTTCTCAGCTTGGGGTTATGGAAATCTGATGACAGGCACCATGCTTGGTTTCATTCATTATGCTTCTGGCATTTCCTGTGATCCCCTCCCTTACTCTGGGGTGTGGACAGGCTGTCTACTTGTATCATACACACACACTAAGGCAAAGCTACTCACGTGAGGTAGTGGGTCTAATAATTCCCACGTTATTATGTTACATCAATAGATGGTTGCAGAGTAGTATTTTATTTCAAGTAATAATGAAATTCCCCCATTATATACAATATTTATGATTTGGCTAGTTAATGAGTCAAGTGCAAGTAAGAAAAGTATAGAGAAAATTCAAGAAAGTACTTTCCATTTTGGAGTAATGAAGGGAGTAGATCTGGAGATACAGATCAAAAGGACTTTTATCTAATAATTTTTAACAAAAACTTATTAAAATATTTTCTGTGCAAATCAATCAACTTTGCTATCTGTTTCCCTGAGCCCATGAGAATATGAAGGAAAATTATGGAAGGCTGTATGAAGGAGTCAGCGCAGTTCAGGAAACTATTTTTTTAAGTGTAACAATAACTTTACTTATTAATATGCAATTGCAGATTATCCTGTAAGCAATACGTGAATAAGTAGTCATTCTAGTTTATTATATCTCTTTCCTCCTTAAACTTTCTTTGGGAAGTATAAGTCAAAGTATCAACTCCAGAAAGTTATGCTGTGAATACCAGTGTCCCAAGCTTTCTGATCCTTCTCTCTCACCAGGAGGCAGTGTTTTATTTGGAAGCACTCTGGTTGGTCATTGTGTAGAGAGAATAATTTTATTTTTGGTCTTTACATGTCACCTGGTCAATTATTTGTTGACCAGTGAAGCTCTTGCATAAAACTACAAGGGCCCAGATTTTGGATAAACATTACATTCAATCAGGCATTTTTCAGTCTGAAGAAATTTCTCATTAGTATCACAAGACCAAATTTTGTATCAGGAACTCCAAAGCTCTTGGTGACACCAGGAGCTAACTTTTCCTTTCCTGTTAAGACTGCACCCATCCTTACTCCTTTCAGTGAATTTTCCCTGGTTGTGCCCCACTGGGTACCATGTCTCTATCAGTAAAGTCTTCTGGGTAAAAATTCCTGCTGAGCAGGAGCCTAACGTAGAGATCAACTTCCTTTTGAAAAAAACTTACCTTTGTGGTGTCTGGTTGCATTTATTTATTTATTTATTTATTTGGTGACTCAAATTGAATATTTTATTCTCTGATGAAAGCATCTAATGTTAGAGTTGAATTTGTCTTGAACACCCCAAGCAAACAATCTAATAAAGATTCAAAAATCCATTATAAAATGTCAAACCAGTTTCTATTTTAGATAAAACCACTTAAGTTCATAGTTGTGCCTTCCCTTACTTTCTCTGGAGTTTTTATTCATTATGCGTTTCTTCCTTCCTTACATTTCTCTGTATTTCTCTCTCTCCTGTCCCTTAGCTTTTAAACACAAATGGTCTTTCACATTTAAAACTAACAGGGAGAACCAAGATGGCAGAAGAGTAGGTGGAAACTACACTAATCTCCTCCCAAGACCAAGGTAGAATTACAGCTAAAGTATGGAAAAATCATCCTGAATAACCAACTGAACATTAGCTGGAGAGAAGCCTTATAACCACAAAAGACTGAAGAAACTACATCACCATATGTGACTGGTAGGGAGTGCAGAGGAAATGCAAGAGGCCTGGAGGGGTTCCCATAGGTGGCAATTGAGTCCTAGAGGGATATTCAGCAGCCAGGGGGATCCCCTGAGAAATGTGGGATCTAAACCCTAAGCTGGACTCCTGGACTTACAGCACTAAACCAGCAAAGGGGCCAAAACATCTGATATGAAAAGCATCAGGGTTTCTATCTGGCAGAAAGAAGAGATGGCTGGAGACTTGGAGAGCCCTTAAAGGACCAACACAAGAATATTCCATTTGCAGCCACTTACCCTGGGCTCCAGCAGAAGGAGATAAAAATGGACTAGAGATGCCTGAGGAGAGTCTGGGGCTGTGGTTCTGAAGAAGGAGCTGAAAGAACAGACACCAAGATCCCTGTGGTGAATCATTTCCCATAGTGCAAGAGCCAACTTTCTCAGGCAGAGCACTCCTCATCAGCCTGAGAGGAAGCAATAGCCCCAGCAACCAGAATTACTGTGTCCCACCCTGTGTTGGTTAAGTCCTGCTCCTGAGAAGTATAACTAGAAGACTTTCACTCTTTAATACTATAGCAAGTCTACAGGTAGAAGCAAATCAATGGGAGGTCTGAGGCTTCAGCTGGGACCTGGTCCTGGTTAATGTTGGTCATGGTGTGCGCATTGGTTCTTTCTGTACACACCCAGGCAACACCAGTACTGCAACAAGTATTAAAGGACTTGCTTTAAGATGAAGTAGAAAAAGAGAAAGAAAAAAAAAACAGAGGAAAATAGTCTAACAATAAAATGACTGTAAATGTGTATTTATCAAGAATCACGTTAAATATAAATGGCTAAAATGCTCCAACAGAAAGACATAGGGTATCTGAATGGATAATAAAACAAGAACCATATGCATGCTTCTCCCAAGAGACCCACCTAAGATTGAAATATACACACAAACTAAAAATAAAAGGATGGAAAAAGGTATTCCATGGAAATGCAAACAAAAAAAGCTGGGGTAGCAATATTTCTATCTGACAACATAGAGTTTAAAACCAAGGCTACAGTAAGAGACATAGAAGGGCACTACATAATGATAAAGGGACCAATACCATAAGAGGGCATAACCCTAGTAAACTTTAGGCACCCAACACAGGAGCACCAAAATATGTAAAGCAAATTTTGATGGACATAAGGGGAGAAATCAACAGAAATACAGTCCCAGTCAGGGGTTTTAACACCCCATTGACTTCAAAGGATAGATCTTCAGACAAAATCAATGAGGAGACAGCAGCTTTAAATGGCACACCAGACCTAATGGATTTAGTTGATATCTTCAGAGTATTTCACCCCAAAGCAGCCAAATATACATACTTTTCAAATGTACATGAAACATTTTCTAGGATAGACCACATGTTAGGCAACAAACAAGTCTTAATAAATTCAAGAATATTGAAATCATACCAAGCATCTTTTCTGACAACAATACTATGAAACAACAAATCAATCACAAAACACCGAAATATAAACAAAGACATAGAAGCTTAATAACATGTTATTAAACAATTAATATTTCAACAAAGAGATCAAGGAAAATCAAAATATACTTGAAACAAATTAAAATGAGAACACAACAATCCAAAATCTGTGGGACACTGGGAAGGCAATCCTAAGAGGAAAATTCATAGAATTATAGGCTTATCTCAAAAAAACAGGAAGCTCAAATAAACAATCTAACTTTACACTTAAAAGAGCAGGAAAAAGAAAACAAAGCCCAAAGTGAGTAGAAGGAAGGATATAATAAAGATTACAGCAGAAATAAATGCAAAAGAGTATAAAAAAAGATGTAAAAGATCAATGAATCCAAGAGGTGGTGGTTTGAAAAGATAAACAAGATTGATAAACTTTTAACCAGACTCATGAAGAAAAAAAAGAGGGAGGACCCAAGTAAATAAAATCAGAAATGGAAGAGGAAGTATAACAACTGACACCAAAGAAATATAAGGGACTTTAAGAAAATATTATGAACAAGATATGTCATCCAAAAGGACAAACTGGAAGAAATGGAAAAATTCCTAGAAACATACAATCTTACAAAACTAAGTCAGGAAGAATTACGGAATCTGAATAGACAGATTGCACCTAATGAAATTGAAGCAGTAATCAAAGAACTCCCAAGAAACAAAAGACCTGGATCACATGGACTCACAAGTAAATTTTGCCAAAGTTTCCAAGAACTAATACCTCTTCTCAAACTATTTCAAAAACTTCAAGAGGAGGAAAGGATCCCAAACTCATTTTACAAGGCCAGCATTATTATCTTAATTTCCAAATCAGATAAACATACTGCAAAAAAAAGAAAATTATAAGCCAATATCTCTGATGAACATAGATGCTAAAATCCTTAACCAAATATTAGTAAAGCGAATATAGCAATGCATCAGAAAGATCATAAACCATGATCAAGTGGGATTTATTCTGGGAATGCAAGGTTGTACGACACTCTGAAATCAATAAATGTGATTCACCATGTAAACAAATGAAGGATAAAAACCACATCATCATATCAATAGATGCAGAAAAAGCATTTGATAAAATCCAACACCAATTTATGATAAAAATTCTCAGCAAAATAAGAATAGAGGGAACATACCTAAACATAATAAAGGCCACATATGACAAACCAACTTCCAGCATCATACTCAATGGGCAAAAATTACAAATGTTCCCCTTAAGATTGGGTACAAGACAATGATGTCTGCTTTCACCTCTCTTAGTCAACATAGGACTGGGAGTCCTAGCTGTAACACTCATACAAGAAGAAGAAATAAATGGTATCCAAATTGAAAAGGAAGAAGTAAACTGTCTTTATTTGCATATGATATACTATATAGAAAGAATCCCAAAAATTCCACCAAAATACTACTAGATCTGATAAATGAACTCAACAAAGTAACAGGATACACAATTAATATCCAGTAATCGGTTACATTTTTATATGCCCATAACAAACTAACAGAAAGGGAAATTAAGAAAATAATCCCACTTACAATTGCTTCAAAAAGAATAAACTGCCTAGGGATAAAGCTAACAAAGGGTACAAAAGTCCTATACTCAGAAAATTACAGGACACTGAAGAAAGAAATTGAACAGGATACAAATAAGTGGAAGCACATAACATGTTCATGGATAGGAATAATTAACATCATTAAAATGTCCATACTACTGAAAGCGATCTATAAATTCAATTCCTATCAAGATTCCAATGACATGTTTCACAGAATTAGAACAAATATTTCAAAAGTTTATATGGAACCACAAAAGGCTCTGCATATTAACAGTGATCTTGAGACAGAACAAAGTTGGAGGAATCATGCTAAGATCAAACTAGCTCGAAGGCCATAGTAATCAAAACAGCCAGATACTGTCATAAAAACATATAGATCAATGGGACAGAACAGGGAGCCCAGAAATAAATTCACACCTTGATAATCAACTGATATTCAGCAGAGCATGTAAGCATATACAATGGTCTTAAGATGATTTATTCAATAGATGGTTTTAAGAAAATTGGACAGATGTATACAGACATGTGAAACTAGACAACTTTGGTATACTACACAGAAGAATCAATTCAAGTGGATGAAAGACTTAAACACTAGACCTGAAACCATAAAAATCTTCAAAGAAAACATAGGCAGCAAAATCTCAGACATGGCTTGTAGAAGCATTTTATCAGATATGTATCACCAGACAAGGAAAACAAAAGAAAAAAAAATAAACAAGTGAGACTACATCAAATTAAAAGTTTCTGCATAGCAAAGGAAAACATCAACAAGGTAAAAAAGATAACCAATAGAATAGGATAATATATTCACGGGTACATCTCATGAGGGATTAATATTAAAAATTTATAAAGAACTTAAAAAACTCAACACCAAAACAACAAACAACCCAATTAAAAAATGGGCAAAGGACCTTAATAGACACTTTTCTAAACAGGACATAGAGATGGCCAATAGACATATGAAATGATGCTCAACATCACTAATCATCAGAGAAGTGCAAATAAAGCCATAATGAGACAGCTCACACGTGTCAGAATGGGTGTTGTCAATAAATCAACAAACAAGTGCTGGCGTGGATGTGGAGAAAGTGGGAATCTTTTGCACTGTTGATGGGAATGCAGACTGGTAAACCACTGAGGAAAGCAATATGGAATTACCTCAAAATATTAGAAATGGATCTGTCTTTTGACATAGCGATCCCACTTCTTGGAATATATCCAAAGGAACCAAAAACACTAATTCAAAAGAACATAAACATCCCTATGTTCACTCTAGTTATTTACAATTACCAATATATGGAAGCAGCCCAAGTATCCATCAGTAGATGAGTAGATAAAACAAGTATGGGACATTTACACAATGGAATACTATTCAACTTTAAAAAGAAAGTTTTACCCTTTGCGACAGTATGGATGGACCTGGAGAATATTATGCTAAGTGAAATAAGCCACTCAGAGAAAGTCAAACACCATATGATTTTACTCATATGTGGAATCTAATGAACAAGCTGAACTAACAAGCAAAATATAGACAGACTTACAGATGGAAAGCAGATGATACCTGAGGGTGAAGGGTAAGAGGTGGAAGGATTGAGCAAAAAGGGAAAAAACACTCCTGGTCATGGACAACAATGTAGTTATTGTGGGGGGATGGGAGATGGGTATAAGGGGATTAAGTAGTAACATATAAATAAATAAATAAATAAATAAATAAATAAATAAATAAAATCTTCCAAATAAAGGTTTTTTTTTTCTTTTTGCTCCATAAGGTCCTCATATCCTTATGGACCATTCATTCTCTCCTCAGTGAACAGTAATTTGTTTATGACACCAACTTTTTTCACTGAGTCAAAGAATTTTTAGGTATTTGGAAAATAAATTGCTCTGAGAATCTGTTCAAAGCCTTAGGGTCTAACCTCCAGGAAAAAAAATATGTATACTTATAATACATTCACAAACAAAATTTGGCAGAGTCTATTAATGTGTCTGTCCTTGACCTACATTACTCCTAAATTGTATACATTGAAAGTAAAAGTTATGAATCTAATAACCACAACTGTCTTTTTATCTATTATATTCTTAACAAGCATACTTTCCAGATGCTTTAATAAATAAGTGTTAAGTAAATAAATCAATGCCCTACTTGCTATGAAACATGAGTATTTTTATTTTATTAATAACCAAAATTTATTGAATACTAACAATGGAACTTGCCATGTACTATGCTTTTTATAGTACACGTTATAGTTACACATGTTACATGTATAAGTATACATGTACTACACATGTTACATGTATAGCACACCTGCATTATTATACATGTTACACGTATGGTTACATATAACATGGTTACACATGTTATATGTGTAACTAACATGAAATCTGGAATCAATATTTGTCTGTTATTACCCGGGCAGCATTCAAATCATTCAATTTAAATAGCTAGAGAGAAAAAGACAGTCATTCTAGTCCTTACTGAAAAACATTAAAAAGAATGCAATTCATAACCTCTAGCAACTTTTTTAGTACTTTAATTTCAGCCTCACCTTCTCTGAAACTTTGTATTCACTATTAGCATCCTAATTTCTGTCCCTCTAATCTATCCAGTACTAATTCTATTTCCTTTTATCTCTTCCCCCAACCTCTGTCAAAATTTACAATTTAGATTGGCATAATCTCTTTATCTAAGTAGGTTTTTTTTTTTTTTTACTGATAAAGTGTTAATGACTTTGCCTTTTTGTACCTGTCATTATACTGAACAAAAATCCAGGACTTGTCTGAAAAAGATCAGTTTTCTACAGAAGATGGAGGAGAGAGGAGGGTTAAGTAGGAATAGCTTTCAATTTATGAATCCAAAATAACTGTAGACTTTCTTGTTATCCTTCTGTTAGTTACCAGAAACCAAAGCTCAAAAATATATATCACCTTGCCCACAGGCTAAGTGGCAAAACCAAGACTCACTGGAACCATTTGATTCCTAAAATGTTCTTTAGCACAATACTTTACTGCCTGCTTAAGACTATTCATTCAGGATTATCCACTATGTACTAAGGATACAGAAATTAACAGAAAACTATATAAAACTCTGTACCTTGTGAATTTGATTTTCATGTGGGATGATATAAAATAGAAAAAAATGTATACTCAAGAGTTACAAAATATAGAAAAAATAAGGAGTATATACAGTGTGGGAGGTGATGAAGAGATTGAAGTTTTAAATAGACTGCTTGGGATCGTCCATATGAGAAGGGGACATTTGAGCAGTAATTTGAAGGAAATGAGAGAATAAGCCAGACATAATTCCAGGAGCATCATTCCTGGCATGTGAAATAGTCAGTGCAAAGGCACTAAATTGTTCTGGTTATTCAGAAAACAGCAAAGGGGCTGCTATGGCTACTGTAGAACAAGCCAAGAAAATAGTAATGTACAGAGCTATATGAACTTTTGTGTGTTTCTATATTTTTTCTAAGTTAAAGTCACAGTATTAAGTTCTCCAAAGAATTTATGAGTCTGAAAGAATAAAATTTACTGCCTTGGGGAAAAGAATTTAGGTAGATGGCTGGGATACTCATATTATTCCCATTAGCTCTTACATTTGACTGTGTATTATTATTCACTCCTTGAAATCATTTACTCTTATCTGCCATAAAAGTGTATGCTCCTGGGTCTCCTGATAGCTCTTGGAATTTGCAAGTTATTTCATCATGAGCTCATATTTCTGAGCCTAAGAGGCTGGCAAATGTTCATTGTAAATATAAATGCATACAAAATAAATGAATCAAATATCTGAAATATGTATATTTAGCAACAGACTAGAATATTTTTATGTGAACCCATCAGAGGATTGATCCCTATATTGACTTTGAGACCTTGTCAGAATTTTTCTAGAGACTGATAATGAAGAGAGGGAGGCTTTCTGTATTCTCAAAGTTCTGTCCTTGTCAGGAGTTGACTCACCAAACAACAATCTTGAGTCAAATTTTCTGTTGTCTTTGACTTATAATGAGACGTTTGTCAGAAGTGTTACCTGAGAATTATATTTTATTTTGGCAAATTATAATTAAATATACTGTTCATTTAATTATCCATTCCCCCTATCATGAGGATGCATTTCACATAGTCTAGAATTCAGTGCAGGGGAAATATTTATTTTGCAAATAAACTTTCATGTTTTGTTGTTGTTGTTGTTTATGAGAACAACCTGAGCCTAACAACTTCTTACCTGCTTGTCTTCTGTGCAGCTCAAAACTATACAGAGAGTTTAATGAAAATCTGTGATATCGAGGATGCTGCAAGGGTACACACATTGATTGGACAATGATAATGTTTTCACAAGGCTTGAAGGGGACTATTAAACTTATATGTAAACAACAGTGACATAAGAAGTAAAGTGATAATGACTTTAGTGAGGTTAAGGAGAGAGATTACTTACATTAATGGAGAATTATAACAATTAACTCTTAAAAGTAAGTAACACCTGTTAAAAATGTTTTCCATCTAATCATTTTATTCTGTCTGTCAGCTAAGCCACAAAATTTTCAGGGATAGGCAAGGGATATATCAATGTTTATAATAGTTGCAAATCTTTATCATACTTGACATCATACATGCTGATTATCTTCTATGTAACTTTAGAATTTGTTCTAAATTGAATGCAAACAAAGACAAATTTCTTTACCTCTAAGAATGATAAAATAAGGGTAATGATTAAAATAAGTTGTGAAGATTTCCTGGAAAAAATAAGATAACAGTCTCTCTTGGATTATATAATTGCTTCCCTTTCTGTAGTTAGAGAAATGAACCAGATAAATGATGGGGTCAATTGTTTTCATAGGTTTCTTTGTAATGCTATTGATTTTCCATAAGCAGTAAGAGAAAGCACTGCCCACGTCTAAATATGTATGTAAATTGACAAGGGAAGAGTGTGGTTTTGGTGTGTCTTCCTGTGTCTTTGTGTGATTCTATAGGTCTGACTTCTGTGTCTAGAAATGTCATTGGCCATGATTGGAATCTGGAATTTACCCAAGATTTGATTGGCATTTAAGTTAGAATTGACTTAGCAGTGTGAAGTAAGTAAAGTCTGGAAGAAGACAAAGATAATAAAAGTATTCCTTTGAAAAATAAGAGACTGAGTCATAATTTAGAGTTAGTAGAAGTAATCATGTAGTTTCTCACAAAGTAGCTGTTTTCAAATACTATATGCACAAGATGGAATTTTGGTGATCTTCACATTTAGGATTTGACTTTTAGAACATTAAAAGGAAGTATGCATTTTCCATGAGAGTATCACTTGTTCAATGTTCCATTTAATTTCATAAAATACAGTTCTCTGAACAACACATTATTTACATGAAATCCCTTTACAGGTATAGCAACTCACTTTCTATTAAGATACAAGGTAGATGTTGATGAAATCATAATTGCTGGTCAAAGCCAACCTTAGTTGACTTTCAGCATTATGGCATTACTTTTATTTCATGATAAACAAATTCATACTTCATGGACTAAAGGGATTTTGTCATTAGATTTTTGCAGAAAAAAAGGAAGCATAGTTGTTAACTATTTCTAAGTTTGTCAGAGTATCCAGAGACTTTTTGTGGCCCACATTTTCCATTTGCCAACACTGTAGTCAAGGCCCAGCTTCTCTTTATGATATAAAAAGCCTGTTATAATGTCATGATTCCATAAATGTGCTAACCACTGCTAAAGGAGCCTTAGCTGGCTAATTCATCTCATTTCACAGTTTGGGGTGGAGGCAGAGTAGCTATGTTTAGAAGTCCTTTAACATAAGGGTTCCATAGCAGTCTTTTTGTCCACACAATCAGCTCTTCATGATGAAAGAGGATCTTACATAAAATACATTTGTGATCTAAAGAATACATGCTCATTACATTTTTAGATCTCCATTTCAAAGACATCAGGGCTACTTTCCTCTCATAAAGTAAGACCTCTCTAAGGAGCATCACAAATGGGCTGTCACAAACCGGGTCATAAACTGCATATTGGTTGATTAGAGAAATCTAAAAGGCAACGTTGGGATTCGCTCCCCTGGAAGTTGGTATTCGTACCACTAGCTTTTACCCTTGCCTTCTGTGGCACATCTCTCAGCATCCCATCTCATTTCTTTTAGATCAAACTGGTATAAAACATCCCTGTAGGTGGCTTTATTCTCATGGTAAGGTTTGTGAATTTGAGGGCTTTGTTTTATAAAAGTCTGACAAATTCAACTTTTACTCAGGTTCTGAACTCAGTTGTTAACCAACTAAACAAGAATAGTAAAAAGCTGATAGCTAACAGGCTTTGCACAGATTTTATCTGCAAGTACATCATTTCAAAGAATTTAAACCTCAGGATTTTGACAAAAACTCTATTAATTTACGTCATATATTGTTATATCAGCTGCAGCTTAATACTCAAAGATTGGAGAGATTTAAACTTAGGTTGAATGAACCTGAACAGCAAAATTTCTTTCTATTTAAAGCAAGCACCTTGGAATTATTGTATATCAGTTATTTACTGACTTGCTTCAGAACTCAGTAACATCTCCGACATGCCCATCTACAAAGAGAAGTAGTCTCTACTCCTTTTAGATTCTAGCTATTCCTAAAGAGAAGGAAAAAGCAAAGTAAAAGTAAGTCACTGGTTGAGGATGTGTCCTGAAATGAGAGACTAGTGACTGTGGTTTAAATAAAAAGTTAAGAGAGTGAACTTATTAACAACAAAGATACAAAAAACTAAATAAAGCTTGAACATGAAAACATGAAAGTTAACTACCCATGAAAACACAGCTAAGAAATTAAATAAACTGTCCTGAAATATTAATAGCCTAATCAATGTAGAAAGGTATCATGAATTGTAGAAAATATCTGAAAGTTACATATTGAAAACCATACCACAGGCAAGAAAAAATATTTTACCAACACCAAAATACAGATAAATGTGCAAGGCATAGATTTAAATTTCTCTTCCATGAATTTATATATTTCACAAATCATGATAAGTATTAAGTGTGTGTGTATGTGTGCATATTTTTAAGATTACATATAAGTAGTAGGAATAGAATGGGATGGGAGCAGGTGGTTAGCCATATTTTGGGAAAGGAGTTAATTTTGAAGCAGCTGCTGACAATTTTCCTACAGTATTATTCATCATTTTTAAAAATTAAAATGATTATAATTACCCTGATATGTCACATCATATGTGACTGAAAAGAGGAAATGATGGAGATGGAGAAAATGTCCATATCCCTGGAGTAGATGCTCATTACTCCATGAACTCCTGAGCGGCAGGCTTCCATGGGATGCCGTCCCAATGGATGAAGCTCAGGTGAGTAATAAAACTGAGCAGAAGGCCTGCAAGTGCCAGTGGCCACCTGATCAGAACTCATTTAGTGATTGTCATCACTTTGTAGCAACCATGCAGTTAATACCCAGTGTATTTGACACCTGCTATGTTAAATTAGTACTTGCAGAATTAACACCTGCTGTCAGCCACCCAGCATGAATTTTTTTTTTAAGAATAAAGGGGAAATGAATTATTTCTCTAGAAATTTGTGTAAACTATTTTTGTGCATGGAGAATTACTTGGAAAGGTCTTGGGACTGGCAGTCAAGATTCTGCATGTTTTTATAATGTTAGCACTGTTAGTAACTCAGAGTCACTAATTGTCAGCATAGAACAAATGAGCTTAATATTTGTTCCTAGGAACAAACAAGGCACTGGAGATAAATGTGACTTTTAAAATATGAAAACCTATGCAGTTGTGAAGTGGTATGCTAATTATCCATTAGTAATAATCATAATACATGTCATTTAAAATTCTCATTGATTATTTGAGAATGAAAAAACCTTTATCTCTTGCACTATATTTTTTATAGTAGGGCATAGTATACATTTTTTTATTTATATAGAACTCTAAACCTATTTTTGTATATTATATATGATATCATATCCATATCTTTCTTTTTAAAACATTATATTATAATTGATATTAATATTATCCATTTAATGTATTAAATTATAAAATATAATATATGCACATGTGTCTATACCATGGACAAATTACTGACTTTTCTAACATCCATCACCTCATACAAAAAAACAATAATAATAACAATGATATTATTATGGTATAATAGAGAGAAAGCCCCTTAGCAAAATAATATTGTAGGATAACCCTTTCCTGAATAAGTTAGTGACAAAATAACATAAAAGAAAACAAAAGCAAACCCAAAACATCATTATACTGCAATGACTTCTACTGTGGGTCATAAGAAATAATAAATTTGTATAAGACTTGAAACTTACCTTGGTTTTTACTCAGAAAAAAATTATTTAATGCTGTGGGAAATACTCATAAGTATGTAATACAATTTCTGAAACTAAAAAGCAGAAAGGAGTCTGTCCATGAAACACTTGATACTATAATCAGGAGGATACTTTATATTCTATAGGTGATAATAGTCACTGAAGGTCAGGAAACAAGGAAAAGGTGGCATGTAGAAACTGGATGTGTTCAGGAAATGTTATAGTCAAGAAAGTTGGAGAACTAGCACAGTGAAAATAATAGTTCCCAGCCTCCTGTCAGGATAAAAGTCTCTCCTTACTAATTTTCTAGAGAAAGCTATATATAAACCAGATAGTCTCTAGAACTAAAAACTTAAATTCATTGTCTTTTCTTGACTGAGACTCATGCCATGAGCATTAACAGTGGACACTTCTTGAGTTTTGGCTATGTGAAAAGTTCTGTCAGAAACTCATTGATACTGTGATGTCAGGGTTGCAAATTTAAAGAAAAAACTACCATAACTGCCAGAAAATCAAATTATATGAAAGTCCAACACCAAGAAGTTAAAGAGGAAACATTCATCCAGACCAGCAGGAAGGGAAAAGATGAGAAGCCGGGGTAGAGTATATATGGCAAGGCAATGAACAAGGCAGGTTAGGCAGAGGCTGGTGTACCAGGCAGTACAATATTCATTTGTGGATACATTGGGAGGAACAACTGAGGAGCAAGACAGACTGGTAACCCAGGGTTCCAGCATGGGAAATAAAGCCACAAAACTACTGGCTGTTAAAATATCTGGAGGTTGTGGCAGTAGAAGAAACTCCCAGTCTCAAAGGAGAGTCTGTTGGAGTGGCCCATGGGATCCTAAAACATATGCAAGCCCACTCAGCATCTGAAAGGGCATCTGAAAGGGCACAATCCACTTGTGGCAAGTGAGGGAAGTGACAAAAAGTGGGGCAAGAGCTGAGCAAGCTAGCAAGTAGCATTGTTCCCTCCCTTACTCCCCCTCCACATACAGCACTATCATGCAGCCAAGGGAGTTGTCCCATCCTTCTGAATACCTAAGGCTCTGCCCCTTACAATGTAACAGGTGCACTGAGATAAAGAAATATGGCCCAAATGAGAACCAATAAAAACTAAGAAAAAGAACTAAGCAATGAGAAGATAGCTAACCTATCAGATGCAGAGTTCAAAACACTGGTAATCAGGGTGCTAACTGTAATGATTGAGTCTGATTGCAAAATAAAGGAAGAAATGAAGGCTATACAATGTGAAATAAAGCAAAATAAACAAGGAACCAACAATGAAGGGAAGGAAATGGGGACTTAAATAAACAATTTGGAACAGAAGGAAGAAATAAACATCCAGCCAGAAAAGAATGAAGAAACAAGAATTCAGAAAAATGAGGAGAGGCTTAGGAACCTCCAGGACAACTTTAAACATTCCAACATCTGAATCATAGGGGTGCCCAAAGGAGAAGAGGTAGAGCAAGAAATTGAAAACTTATCTGAAC
The DNA here is from genome assembly GCF_004126475.2 of Phyllostomus discolor. NCBI lineage: Eukaryota > Metazoa > Chordata > Mammalia > Chiroptera > Phyllostomidae > Phyllostomus > Phyllostomus discolor. The sequence continues at coordinate 69,939,967 of NC_040905.2, read as the reverse complement.
AAATAATGAAGGAAAACTTCCCCAATCGGGTGAAGGAAATAGACATACAATTCCAGGAAGCTCAGAGGGTCCCAAAGAAGTTGGATCCAAGAAGAAACACACCAAGACACATCATAATTAAGTTACCCAAGATTAAAGATAAGGAGAGAATCTTAAAAGCAGCAAGAGAAAAGGAGACAGTTACCTACAAAGGAGTTACCATAAGACTATCAGCTGATTTCTCAAAAGAAACATTACAACAGGTAAGAAGGGGCTGGAAAGAAGTATTCAAAGTCATGAAAAGCAAAGACCTACATCCAAGACTATTCTATTCAGCAAAACTATAATTTAGAAGGGCAGTCTACGGCCATACCACCCTGAATGTGCCCTGATCTCGTCTGATCTTGGAAGCTAAGCAGGATCAGGCCTGGTTAGTACTTGGATGGGAGAATAGAAGGGCAGATAAAGTGCTTCCCAGATAAGGTAAACTTAAAGAAGTTCATTATCACCAAGCCCTTATTATATAAAATATTAAAGGGACTTATCTAAGAAAAAGAAGATAAAAAACTCTGAACAGTAAAATGACAACAAACTCACAATGATCAACAATTGAATCTAAAAATTAAAAACAAAAATAAGCAAAGAATGAGAACAGGAACAAAAATCAAAGAAATGGACATCACATGGAGGGTTATCAGTGGGAAGGGGGAGAGGGAGATTGGAAGAAAAAGTAACAGAAAATAAGAAGCATAATTGGTAGGCACAAAATAGACAGGGGGAGGTTAAAAATATTATAGGAAATGGAGAAGCTGAAGAACTTATATGCACAACACATGGACATGAACTAAGGGGGTAAATGCTGAAGGAAGGAGAGATGCAGGGTGGACAAGGATAAAATGGAGAAAAATGGGGCAATTGTATTACCATGATCAATAAAATATACTTAAAAATGGTGAGAAACAAACTTTGGAATTCAATGAGATCCAATGGCTTTAAGGCTGAGGTCAGTAACATTTTTTTGTACCAGACTTCAGAAACTTAGAGTTCTAAAAGAGACTGGGGAACAACAACAATAACAACAAGAACATAGAATAATTAATTTAGCTAAAGCTAACAGCAATAGTTATCACTTCAGAAACTTACAAAAAGCCATGTCCAAGTTTGATTTCATAACCTCCTTAGAGGTCCTTAACTCAATGAAAGAAGGGGATTCTGAGTACCACACAATTGTACTTACTCTAACTGATCCCTTTCTCTGCCTTCTTGTTGCAGGTTTTTGTCATAAAGATATAGAGCATACATTTTGTAAAATACAAAAATTATTTATTAAACTCTGAAGTACATGGGGACATACTCAGTATTGTACTGGGAAACCTCACCTATAGGTCACTTCACAGCTTCCTGAAATGGTGTTTGAAAACTGCTTTAAGAACAGTCTGTAACACAGAATTCCAGTGGTTACAAAGTTCATGGACTTCAGCAAGATTCAAAGTGAGAAGGTAAGCGTGCATTTATCTATGACTGAGCACATAGAACTGTGCTTAGCATAGCATTGCATAGCGCTGTGACAACCCTAAGAGGCAGTGGTGTTGTAAGAAACACAAATGATCGAGGAACGCTATCTTCCTTTCTTCCTAGTGTTGGTACTCATGTAGACACTGCTGTATTAGCTAACCATTTAATCCTGAAAATAATAACATAGGATTGAGAAAGATAGAGCAACTCAGAGTCTTGTTCTTCCTTTCCTCTTCCTTTCCTTTCCTTTCCTCTTTCCTTTCCTTTTCCTTTCCTTTCTTTCCTTTCCTTCCTTTCCTTTCCTCTTTCCTTTCCCTTCCTTTCCTTCCTTTTCCTTTCCTTTCCTTTCCTTCCTTCCCTTTCCTTTCCTTTCCTTTCCTTTCCTTCCTTTCCTTTCCTTCCTTTCCTTTCCTTTCTCCTTTCCTTTCCTTTCCTTCTTTCCTTTCCTTTCCTTTCCTTTCCTTTCCTTTCTTTTTTTCTTTTCTTTTTTCTTTCTTCTTTTTATCCACAATACTAAACAGTAAGCTGAAGGTTAGAGAGGAAGAACTTCAGTAATACCAGGAAGTGAAATGAAAAAAGCAGTTAGTTTGTTTGTTGCATTGTTTTCACTACCTGATTATACACACACATGCACACACGCACACACAAACTATATGTAAATAAATAAAATATAATACATAGTGTATATTATTTATATATGTAAAATTTTAATAGTATGCAATACATACTATATATTATTTATTTATATTATATATCACATACCACATATGCATATTTACATCTAATATGATATTTAATAATATATCACATATATATTATATACGACACATCATAATATATATTTGATATAGTATAAACATAATATATAAGTATATACTATATGCAAACATGTATATATTAATATATAATATACTATATATGTTATATGTGTTATATATATGCATGTAGGTATAAGCTACAAAATGCAATTTGTGTAATTTCAGTGTTTCCACATGCGAGTAAGTGTTCTTATATTTGCATTTAAAACTGCTATCCCACAACATGAGGTTAATCAGTAAAGTTCATGATAATAATTTAGAAATTTTATTTCCTTTTATTTAGGAAATAATAAAACAAATTTTTAAAAAATGACAAATCAAAAGCAAGACCATGGAAGAAAAGAAAAACATTATATATTCTATTATAATTTATAGTACATTTTTCCCTCTTTTTCCACAAAGGACCCCGACTTGACATTTTCATTTTGCACTGGGCCCCCAGATTTATGTAGCTCACCCACCAATTCCTTTCCAACTACTTCACTTTTTACACCATGCTTTCTTTTCCTTGAATATGCCAGACTTGCTTCTATTTCAAGGCCTTTACATTCACTCTTGCCTGTACTAGACATGCTCTCTTTCCAAATGTCCACAGCAGGCTTTCTCACTTCTATCACATTATTTCTTCTAATAAAATCTTTCCACTAAAACTTTCTTTCCATGCTGTTTAATCTCTTGTGGAAAGGCAATTCTTAATTCTTTTTTCTCAGATATTTATGGTACCTATCTCCTTCTAACTTAGTACACATTTTACTTAATTTGTTTATTGTCTTTCTGCAACATAAATATTTATTGAGAAAAGTAACAAATTACCATCCAGAAATAAAGATCTGGGGAGATACAGAGTAATGTATTCATGATTTCCTATAGAATAAATCATTTTAACCAAACTTTAAAGTTCTTGCCTTTTGAGTTAATATTCAAAATAAGACTGAAATTTGTGGTCAAGTGGAATCTTGGCCTTAATGTAAAATTTTAATTTTTTGGTAATATATTTGAGAATACATTTGTATGTTTCTTTTGTAATAATATTTAATTATGACAAATGTAAATTAAGATTATAAATTACTTCATTTTAAATCTTCAAGTAATTTAATGTCTCTAGTCTAACTTTTTGTTTTTACTTGAAATTAGCAATAAGCATTCCGAGTAGTGAATAGCAGGTGTTCATTGTAATTTAACAAAGCAGGTGTCAAATTGTTTACCGGGGCTAACTGCTACTCCTTTTGGAAAGCTCTTTACTTTGGGTTTTCTCCTAATTAAAAATATCTGGTCATCAACTGTCAACCTTGTCTCCATGAGACAGCAAATTCTTCAGGGAACATGACTTGAACAATCTTTCAGATAAGAAAGGGGTAAAAAATGCTATTAATTATTTAGAGATAATTCTTTCTGTAATGTCAAAATTATAGCTGCATAATATAATTCACTCCTTATGGAAAATATTGTACAGACTCTAAGATTACTACAATCTGATAAGTAAATTAAATGCCAAAGATGATGCATAAAAGAGAGCCAAAAAATGCAATGCTAGGTTATAAATTTACAATGTCCTCCTTTATTCTGTTTTCTATAAAACTTCAAATACCTACATGCAAGTAATATATTCAGAGAGTACCCACAAGAGACAGATAGAGGTCAAGTGTGTGATAATAGTAATTGTATGATCTAATGACAGAGGTTTTCCTAAGATAATACTAATTTCCATGTAATTTGTGTAGATCGCAGCTTGCCCTTACTGCAGTCAGTGTGGTATTTTAAAGGCTTTATATATACTCTAATTTATGTTGCAGGGATAAAGCGTGGAACTTCATCTTCATAAAATAAAACTTGGTTAATGGGACCATTTTCATAGAGTGCTTTGAAACTAAGAGGTTATTTTTTGTTTTTCTTCTTTTTCTTTTCTTTTTTGGTAGCTGACAAATATTTACAAAATAGGTTACACCTATAAGACAAAAATTTAAGGTTTAATTAATTTGTATACTTTTGTTTTTGAATTCTACTCAAATATGGGGTTGTGTCATGCTATACCTGCTTAAACATAGAAATCTCAATCATTGAGCTCTATCAAGATCAAGAAATAGATTCTGGTTGAATCATAAAACCTAATGAGATAAACACCAGTGTTTAACCTATTGCATACCTGTCTGCAAAGATGAATGGATGCTGAGTTTCAAGTAAGCTTGATTTTTCATTTTTTTTTGGGGGGGGGGGCTACCTATAATAATATGTATAGGGTAATGAGCTGAATGAATTTGTCCTAAAGCAAATTGTGTAAAACTAATATAAATTATTTTCTTTCAGCTCAATTAAGATTTGAATCATGAAAATATACAAAGCTCACACTATATTTTCCCTAGTATTAGATATTTGGTACTTAAGTTTTCTGGTTGTGAACTCTATTAGCAGAAATCTCTCTCTCTCTCTCTCTCTCTCTCTCTCTCTCACACACACACACACACACACACATTTAAAAATCACCATTACATTGAAGCTAAGCTCTTGGGAAACATGGATTATATATCCTCAGCAACAGGAACTTTTAGAAATTAGCAAAAGCATTTCTTCCCCCAATGCCATTCACCCTATAAAGAGAAATTTATGAATGAAATAGCAATAAAAAATAATCAATCTGGTTCTATAAACAAACTGAACATAATCTGAAAAGGTAAGTTCCAGAGCATTAGAACAGTAGAGCAGGTTAGTATACCAACTGGATGCTTAAGTTCATATTGTCTTTTGTTTTCTTGATCTTTTTCTTTATAGAGTTAGATAGAAAGTTGATATATTAAGAATAATATTATTTTTACTTTACTGGAGTCAGTTTTTGCAGTGTCCCTCCCGTCTGTAAGAATCAACAGACTTGACATTAAATTGATAGTAAAACTCATGAAACACAATAGGCTTCACCCAGCTCAAGTTTACTTAGAATTAAGAAAATAATACAGATCAGAGCATGTACATTAATAGCATAATAAATATCTTGCAACTTCCAGGCAAAGCTTCCCATCTCTGTCATGCTGAACTGAGACATGTCACAAGAGGGAGGCTGACTGGATGTGCACCAGCTCATGTCCGTGAAGCCATCAGCTTGGGGGGGCTTTCAGCCGCCAACCCTAGCTGGTCATGCAACCTCTAATGAGGTGTGCTAGTTCCCTATACAGGGCAGTTGCACCTTTTCCATACAGAATAGTCATTACATAATAAATAGTACCTACGGTGACTTGCAGATGTTTAGTTCTATATATAATCTTTGGTGGAATTTTCACTCATCTTGAATCTCATGAAGTTCTTACCATTTCGGTAGTTAATGTTACAAAAAGGATTGTCCAGTGATGCACCTGAGACCACAGCAAAATCTCTAACCCTGTTGCCAACCCTTCCTTTACAGTTTCATAGTATGAGAAATATGACTATAGTGTCCAGTAAGATTTGAAATAATTAAAATAGATCAATTATTTCCTTACACTTCAGGATGAGTTTATAAAGATCCCAGAGTTTGAGGAAGTAAAGCTTTGTTTCTTTTCTCTAAAATTAAAGTGATAAAATTAAAATTCTAAAAACATGCCTGTCTTTATTATTTTGTAATCATATAGTGTAAAAATTCATTATTTTTATATGAATAACTCATTTTTAAAAGATTATTTGGTAATAGTCAAGTTGAATATTGTATAAATTTATAAAAATTTGTTTAAATATAAACATAAGCAAATTTAAAAAACAAGAAATGTAAAAAAATACATAAAAGTCTCTAGTGTGGCCAGCTCTGTTGTGCTGCAGCACAAACTGGAGTTTAGTAGAACTGGAAATGTGTCTTGTTAGCATGTGAGCTGCTTTCATTCAGGCTCATAAATCAACAGTGATTGCACTTAACTTCTCAAGTGACATGCCTGTTTTCATAAAGAGTGTCATTTCAAAAAAGAAACAAACCAGAGATATAAATTCATGAAGAAAAGAAAAAAATTGAGTTTTAGCAGATTTATATTTAATTTACTCCACTATAAATTAAAATCAGTAGGTGCCTTCAGGTATAAGTAGGAATCACTTGCTATATTGTTATGATCTCAAGGAGTATGCTAAAGATGTCAATAAATTTATCAGATTATAAAAACCATGAAACTGATTTTTGTAGAATTGGAATATATTATAATCAAATTAGAATTTACTATTATCAGGAAACTACATACCTCATTTTTTGAATAGGTGAAATAATAACCATTCACTTATATATAATTGGTCCCTGAAAAAAATGTAAATCATAGAATTCCTAATTATTAAAAATAGATTATCAAGAGTATCTGGAACTATTTTCTTTCCTCATATTTGTAAAGATTAGCCAATAGTAATATTTTTAGACTTTATACATTTGTATGGTTTAAAGAATAAATAAGAGCACAAGTAATTATGTATCAGCTCAAATGTGGTTATGATAGATGAATAAAGAATCCTCATTACTAAAACTACAATCTACAAAAAGTCACATTTTGTAACTTATGATTGTATTTACCTTCATAGTTATTAAGTTTTAGTAAATTCACATAAATTCAGAAGAATTTTAACAAATGATTTTAGAAAAGTCTATAATAAAAATCACTTAAAGATTCAATAATCTGCTGAACAGATTGATCATAACAATACACTATTCTTTCTAGTAAAATCACAAAATATTTGACATAGTGTAAGTAGTTTAATAATGAAATTTATAAAAGCATAATTTTATCTTCTTATGGCCCACAGTAAAGATCTAGTTATTTTATTAAATGTTAGAACTACTCACTTGAATCAGTTGATTATAATAAGACAGAGTACTTGTTATTTGACATTAAATAGCCAATCCATTTTATTATAAAGATCTGCCTTAGGTTCCCCTTATAGCTATTAAAATTTAACTTGTCTTGTAATTTAGGCAATGAGGGATCTATTTAATCAGTTGTAATAATTTTAAGTGACTGCATTTGACAAGCAGTACTTTGCTGGTTTCAATTAATTCCTAATGTAGACAGCCAGATCTGATAATTCAAAGTGTTGGAAAATTTTTTTTGAATTATCTGGTTTGGTTTACTACAACGACTGAGTTAATTGAAAGGTTGCCAAATATCCACTTCATGCTGTTCTGTGCAGACAGAGCAATAACCTATTTGATGTACCAAATGATTTGATTGATAAATATGATGAAAACAAAGCACTTCATTGGCACATTTATCTTCAGCCCTCCAAACAAAACACGACCTCACAAATCTGGTCTCCCATTTCGGTTGTCATTATCATTATTGCCATTTGCCAAGACCTAACTGATGAGTTGACAATTTATAATAATCATCCAGGCCATAATTCTTAAATGTTATCAAAGGATAATTCATAGGAATTAGAAATGTATACCTAACTATTTAGAATCAATTTATTTGTTCAGCTGAATATGTTTCCTACTTTGGGGTAACAAATTTGGTTGTTAGATGATCCAGATTATTTCTACGGAATTTCCTTTTAAAAGTCCATTTGAGCATGTATATTTTAACTTCTGGTAAAAATACAACTCACTGCTCAGAATTTATATATATATATATAATATATATATATATTATATATATATAAAAAAATTGTGAGATTATATATTACAGCTTTTTTTTTGGTCAGTCCTTCTAAATAAAGAAAAGCTGTCTTTGATTCCATTATTGCTCTTTTTCTGAAGCTTCTCAATACCTAATATAATTTTATTAACATTCAAAAACTATACATTCACTTTTATTTTTGTGGTTAAATAGCTGATATCATAATACATAATACATTGTTAAAAATACAGGATAAAACTTGACGGGATGATGTTTTCATGGTTTTGTAATATTCTTATTTTTAGAGAATGAATATTTGGATTAACTAACTATAGTTAAATTATGTCATTTCTTTTATTTTCTTAAAATAAAACTACTTGTGAAGAAGGATTCAATCTAACAAATGTTCAGGGACTCTTTTTCCATTTGATGGGACTACATGGGAATTCTGGGAGACATGGAGTCCAGAAAAACACTGAGTGAAATAACTGTCTTGGGCAGTCATTCCACACTGATCACTGTTCATGTGGTCCTTGACTTTGACCTGTATAATCCTGGTTGATTCCCAAATCAGTAACTATTCTCTTTTGTATTACCGTAAGACTGACCCACTAATCCACTCTCAACCTTTTGGTTTTCCATCCAGAAGTTAAACAACGGACCAATTTTCTAGCCTACCAAAATGAATACACATCAAGTCCTCAAATGAGCTGTCTTACAAAGAACTTTTCACTAGATACCAAGTGAAATGTGTGTTCCAGTTTGAACTGGGAGAATGAGGAGAAGGTAGAACTCAGCAGCTGTTGTCAATAAAATTCACCATAAATAAACACTTTGTGAATCACATTCTTATTACACTCCTTAATGGGAATCAATCACCTAACTATGTCTTGGCCTTATTTTGAAATCATTCAATAATAAATAGTCTCACATTTCACTTGATATGTGTTAAATATCTCAGCTGAAAGACCCATTTTAATATTGTGTGCTTCAGTTTCTTCATCTGTGAAATTAAAAGCATATTTTTAAACATCCCATGTGGAAAACAACTTATTGAGGTTATAGTGACAATTAAATGAATGATTTCATGCTTAAAAAATTTGAACTTCTTAAAAATTATTTTTTTTTCCTCTAAAGCTGTGAAGTCAATCTGATAGATACATGAGTGGTTAAATGGCTGGAAAGGGAGATTAGACATAGCATGGGTGCAGATGGATACTCTGTTATAAATCTGAAAGTCTCTATTCCCTTTCTATCTTTTCAATAGTTTTTTTTTTTAACTACAGATACTGATCTCTATGTTTTGAAACAGGTTTTATTTTAAATTTTATTTTTTGATTAAAGTTTGTATTAGTTTTTGTATCGACTTCTTGTATTAGTTTTAGGTATAACACACTGTGGACAGACATTCATATAGGTTATGAAGTGTTGCCTCTGATAATTCAAGTGCCCACTTGGCACCGTGGATACTTATTAGAGTATTGTTAACTACATTCCCCATGCTTTACCTTATACCCCCATGCCTATTTTGTAACTACCAATTAGTACTTTGTAATCTCATCACCTTTTTTTACCCCACAGATGTTTAACTTGATGTTAATTTAAAATTGCTTTAGAAAAAAAAACACAACTGAATTTTGACTCTGATATCTTCAGTTTTAGTGATGTGAAAACTTGAACATTTGTGCTATTTCATCTAACAAAAATTAATCAATGTCCACTTATCATATTATTTCAGATAAAGAGTTTCATGTGATGTAGCAGGCATTGCTAGTTGCCTACATGGTCTATTATATTATTATTCAAAACAATTTTTTTATTTTGTTCAAACAATTGTTCAAAACAATTGTTTGCTTTTTAGGAAATTATACTTCCCTGCACCAATGTTATATAACTAGGTCTAGCCAAAGAAGTATGAGCAAAAGTGGTATGTCTCACTCAAGTGTAATGACATGAAATTACCAATTTCTAGCAATATGTTCATTCAGTTTTTACACACAGACAGATGTACACATACACACATGTAAAATTACATGGATGATATAATAAATTTTCTCTTCTAAAATAGACTAGCAATTTCTGGGTTCAGATAGAGAAATGAAGCCAGTTCACAAAAACCTCCTTTATTCAAAATGTTGTAAAGTTAAAATATTAACATTGGAAATAAAAATAGCTCAAAGAACCCTGGCTGGCGTAGCTCAGTGGATTGAGCTCAGGCTGTGAACCAAAGTGTTGCAGGTTCGATTCACAGTCAGGGTACATGCCTGGGTTGCAGGCCATGGCCTCCAGCAACCGCACATTGATGTTTCTCTCTCTCTCTCTTTCTCCCTCCCTTCCCTCTCTAAAAACAAATAAATGATATCTAAAAAAAAAGATCAAAAATAAAAGGAACTTTTCTAAGAAAAATATTATCATAAAATATACTTAAATATGTTCTTTATTGAAAAAAGAGAGACAACTTCAGAAATAAAGACAATTCTTTAAGCAATGTTGGAAAAGAAAAAAAAATAATGGAAAATCTCTGAAAGATCAATTTCATTAATAACAGTCATCAGATCTTTGTGTAAAGTAGGAGGCCACAAAGGGTAGGATAGAATTCTTTCTGAAAATACCTATTCACAAGAAAAAAAATAAAAATGGCCATGGATTCTCTTTCTATTTTAAGGAGACAACAGAGGGGAAGGTTCAGAGACTAAATGCTTATTACACTAGCCTATTTATTTGTCAAAAGGGGGAGATAGGTGATTAACTTAACTTTGGAATACAATGTAGAAGGTATAAAGAGACACTTGTCCTTAACCCTAACACAAAGAGCCAGACAGATATGCTATAAAATCATAGCTACTGTGAATTTATTAGAGAACGAAAGATAAAAATCAAAACAAAATCTGAAGAATTAAAATGCAAAGAGTAACATACCAGGATAGAGATGAGTTACTACTGTTTTCAGCCCTGTTGGAGTAATGGGACAAAGTGGAATCTATAATAGATGAGTCCCTGAAAAGTATGGGTCACATCAGATTTTAAGTAACTTTTATTCAGGCTGTGGAATTAATTATGATATTGTAATGAGCTGTTCAACAATCACATCCTAAGGAGAACCAAATACTGATATGTTTAAGAGAATAAAGATATTAGGAAATTAGGAAAGTAAGTGTTGCTTGCAATCCAGAAAAGTCAGCCAAATCATTAATGTTTGGACTGGCTTGGTAAAGAGAATACTAAATTACCCCAGTCACAGGGCAAGTTTGCTGCTAATTGTCAATATTTTCTATGGATCCTTCTTGAGTAAATGGAAATGTTAGGTAGTATCTCAAAATAAAGAAGCAGAAAAAAATAACCTCTGAGATATGTAAGATCTTCACTATCTACAAAGTACTGAAACTATGAAGTTTGAAGACAGATCAAGAGAGTTAATCCAGGTAAAAACATTCAGATTTCTGGTTCAGAAGCAATTATCTATGGGTCTCTTGCATTTCTGAATATGTTGTGGTTCAAACCTTTTTCTCTGATTTATCTTTTCAAGAAAGTTTTTCAGCAAAAAGCCTTGGAAAGTAGAAATATCTGCCTGTCTCTAAAGAAGACAGTCATTACTTTGCTTTTCAGTATGGGTCAAACCAAAGACAAAATATTCTTTGGGGCAAATGTTTTACCAATTTGGTTGTAGCCCATTATATGAAGTCTGCCCAGAAGGTATCCAGCCACGTAATATGAAAAATAGAGACATTTATTGAAGAAGATACAAGAGACAAGAAACATTGTCCATAGCACAACAACACCTCAGTCCCCTTCAAAGCAGGCACCTTGGGACCTCACACAGTTCTCCCAGTTGCCATCAGCTGTCCTGCTGTATGTTCCTGAGGCTCATTAACAGTCCAAAATCTCTTTTCTTTCGAAGGTGATTTTAGTTCTGGGAAAAACCAGAAGTCACAGAACACCAAATATGGGATCTAGGGGGACTGACTTACCTGGAGATTTGATATTTCACCCAAAAACTCTGCACAAGACATGATGCATGAACAGGCACATTGTTGTGATGAAGCTGCCAATCACCAGTTGTCCATAGCTGTGGACTTCTGAATCATCCGACTAGTTTCCACAAGGGAATGTTCAAGCTTAATGCAAATTTGATGCAGATTTGTTGCTCTACCCACTAAGTCATTTTGAATATGATGGCCACCTAGTACACATGCTCACTCAGTGGTGTCTACCCCCACCACCACTGACTAGTACAATGAAGTTGTCATTGTTCATACATGCACATTTCAGTTCACTCTCCTTGGCTGTCAGGTTATATTGATGTCATGTAAACCATTCTTGCTATATTGACAATGGCTGGGATTTTTCCAGAGAGACCTTATATAGATTTAGATCTTCAATTCAGTGTTACCCAATTATGATGCATACCTACTATATTTATGGCATCCAGCTGGGACCACTTTCACATTATTGCTGTGGGATCTGGTAAGAAAAGGTATTTCCACCAGTGTGAACATAAACTCATGCTACCTGCTGTCTTGTGGGTAATAAAGTCTATTGTCTTTAACCCAGGAATCTCCAGCTTTCTGCCAGCATGCATGCAATTATGGTAGGCTAATACATTAGCTTATAAATACAGAAACAAATTATATACTTTAGAGTTCATGATAATTTTCACCAAGTGAAAGGCATCACCTGCTGAATGTTGGAGGCATGAAAGCAGGGATGAGAGAAAGTACATAATGTGTAAAAAGATCAAAGTGGTAGTGGAGACAAAAGAGAACCAACTAAGACTACAGTAAATAAGAGATAAAGTCAACTGCACAAACTAACATTTATCCACAATACGCTGCTTTATATTTTATAAAAATTAATATTATTAATTTAATTAAGTCACATGACCAAAAGATGAAAGAGTAAACAAAAAATTGGAAATGGTCTGAATGTTGAGATTACCAGAAAGATACTTTAACATTGGTAAATATTTTAAGGCATAAAAGTTAAAATGTATATAATATTCTTGTGCAGGTAGAAAATCCATGAAAGGGAGAGAAGTAGAAAATATGTACCCAATGAAAAAAAGAAATAAATAGAAAACCTAAAGTATGAAGAGAAGAATTGTTTTGCTAGACTTAGTAAATGGACACATTAAATGAAATAATCTTTGCATATGAACATTGGATCAACAGCAACTCTAAAATGAAAATATCACCCTACCTGGTGTGAATCAGTGGATTAAGTGCTAGCCTGTGGCTCCATCCCCAGTCAGGGCACATGCCTGGGTTTTGGGCCAGGTCTCTAGCAGGAGGTGAGCAAGAGGCAACCACACATTGATGTATCTCTCCCTTTCTCCCCCCCATCCCCTTTCTCTAAAATGACATAAATACAATCTTTTTTAAAAAGTATGTTTAAAAAATGAAATATGAAAATGTAAAAATATGAAAATGTGCATTTGAGATAAATGGTCAATAGCAATAGCTATAGTATGTTCAATTTAGTGTTAAAATAACATGAGAGACAAAATAAGAAAAAAAATTAAAAATCATTGAAGAGATTTTCCAAAACTGTGGAAACATTTTTTTAAATTTCTTCAAATGGCATAAGTAAATTATCTGCCTTAATTTCATCTCTGACTGATATCCACTGATATTATTAAGTGATCATCTCTAATTTCTTTTTAAATAAAGAAAAACATGTAACAGATTTTTATACATGTGTAGATATTGAGGCTTTTTATTTTACTGTCAGTGTAATCATATACTTTTCTTTCATCAAGGTGAAGCTGAAAGGAACTTAAAAAAGCATATTGGAATGAACAAACTAAGTTGATTGTTAACTCATAAAACACAGGAACAATATGCATGGTTGATAGGATAACAGTTCCTTAATGAGTTTTCTAAGGTCCATAGCCTAGTAATTAACACTTAAAATATTGTATAAAGATACAAATTTCAAATATTCTAATACAGATTGCAAATAAAAGCCACATTTTTATAGTCTTACTTTTTTGGATGCATAATTCTATAGTTATGCTAAATTCTTTAAAACCTTTCTTCAGAGTTCAAAGATCTTAACAGAAAATTTGTGCATTCAATAATTATATTGGAAAAGTTACTTACAGGATGTTTTTCTAAGGTCAGATTAATAATTACCTTGACACTGAGGTGGTATCATCATCAGAGAATCAAAGAATACCTGAATTGTAAAAGGTAGCAAATATCGCGTCTGCCACTCAGTTTAGTAGTTGATCCATCAATCTTCTTTCCACATTGACATGTACTGAGAATAAACATTATTTAAAATATATTGGGAACTGCCTTGCCTGGTTTCAGAAGCTGTAATCCCCCATGGCTAAGGCTGAGTAAAGGTCCTTGGGACCATAAGCCATGTAGGAGACAAAGCTTATCTTCCTTGTAGGGGCACCATCTCTGCCCCCTTTCTCTTCACCCTGCTTGGCCCTGGGAGGATAACTGGTTAGTCAATGATGGATGGGTAAGAGTCCTCAAAAGATGGACAACCTAAGATAGGCATGGTCATAAAGGGGCCCTCAGAGAAGGACTTGGGGGGCTATAGACCCTTGCCCCTGAGCTTTAACATAGCCTGAGTCCTCATTCTGTCTGCAAGAAGTCTCCTAATCTCTTGGCTGCCTTACTTCCCCTGCCTGACTTAAGCCTGAGACAATGCTTTAAGCCTGAAACAATGCTGGAGGTGGGTGCCACCCTGTCCTGGAAAGGACAGGTTCCCCAGGGTGATCAGGCCTAAGAGAAAATGCATAAACTCCTATGAAACCTACTTTGCTAATACCCTCAATTTAAATGATAAGGGCCCAAGCAGGAAGTGAGTTTGTTCCCCAAAGTTTTACAGCCCTTAAGCTATCTGACCATGACTCAGAATAAGTCCTCAGAGTTCTTTGAATGTTATCTATTGTTTAATTTCTGCCTGATAAATGATTGATGAGCTTTATGTATACACCCTGTATTCCTGTGCAAATTGGACCCAATAAAAGCTTGTCAAGGCAAGGGTCAAGGTGCTCTACTTGTGAGAGGGTGGCCAAGGTGCTCCAACGCTGTTTCTCCTCTTGCGAGAGAAGCCATGCCATCCCTTTTCCTCCACGGGACTCAGTAGTCTGTGTGATTTTGTCTGTCTTATCCATAACACCACAGACCTGATGAGCTAGAGTCCACGTCAAAAATACTATTTTTAACAGGTAAATAAAATATCAGAATTTGTAGTATAATAGTTGGGAAAACATTGATGATTCTCTGATGAACCTTTCTGTTTACTTATTTTTCCCCTTGAACTTCAAAATCATAATATCATGTATTATTTCTCTTTTACTTTTGTCTTCCATATTAAAATAGTGGGAAAGTAAAGACAAGGAAGTGCATGATGAGTAACCAGCCACAGTAGACATAGATTGAGGCCTAAATTCTGTGACTCACCAAGAAACCAGATTAGAGTTGCTAGAGGTAAATAAGGAAAATCTACAGTAGATTATTTCAGAGATTATGCTAACAATGAATAATATAAAATCTATACTGAAGGTGCAAAGAAGATCTATCACAATTTAAAGCATTTGTAAAAATGAAATAATAAATGTGGCTTACATATTAGTGTTCATGTGGTCTGGTAAAAACAGGCACCCATGGCCACAAGTAATCACCCTACTGTTTGTCTACTGAGGGGCTTTTAAACTGATCATCATTTTGAATATCAAGTACACTTTAATATTTGATATTTATGAGAGTCAATGTGGTACACCCACATCCAGATTCAGATTTGAGGTGAAAAGTAAAGTAAGGGTATAGTAATCAATACATTCCTTCAAATTAAGAGACAATCCATTGTAAGGAAATCATATCAAAGTTGGGAAACGTAGGAAAGGAAGGAATACTATTGTTGACACATTTAGAGAAACAGGATTTAGTTCTAACAAACATTGTATATTAGCCTTTTTCTACTTAAACTTAGCAAGAAAACAACTTTAATGAATTATCTTACTGTCCTTTCACAAACCAATCAATAACAACCCTTTCCCTCTAGAGATAATTAAATTTGATCTAGTTGGATTGCCTTCACTTATAAACATGTCATGTAACTAAAGTTAATTTATCACACCTAGTCTACCTATGGGAATTGTTATAGTGTAATTATGGAATTATTGTTGCAAACCTTACAATAAGCTAAGTGTAGATGCATGGTACTTTTTCATGAGGCATTATTCCCTCTGTATTGTGAGTTATAAATCTTAAATATACTGAATAGCTCATTTTCTGTCACGCTGTGCAAACTTGGAGAAAGAAATCCAATTATGTGTTCTTGGAATATTTAACTTTAAATGTTGAATACACCTGATATTTTGAATGCAAGGAAACTATATGTATAAATATATTATTGTATGTGTTACTTAATATTCTATATGATGTTTTACATTCATATAATAACATGTAAAAATTGCTATCAACACAATCTTACTTTTGTAATCAAAAGGAATGATAATATATGTAAATTAAAATATTTTTAAGAGTTAATTGAAGCTTTTTACCATTCAGCAAACACTCCTTTACTTTTTATTCTGCATTTAATATGCTGGTAAATAGTTTATGGTAGTGGACTGTAATAATAATGCCACATACATAGATATTTAATTAAGAGCTCATTTAGCATGTGTGTGGATTGTAACCAGTAGCACAAAGAAATTCTTTGATGCTGTTACATGGAACAGAGCAGGGGGTCCCACACATCAGCCATATTGCTCTGCCATCTGAATATGTGCCAGGTAAACATATTGCTTGAGATATTACTTATTACCTTCAAATGGATTAATATATTTGTCAATTTTCCTATTTATGTACATATTTACCATTTTCTTTGTTCCACATTCTGTTTCTATATAAAAACTACCTTCCAGAATAATTTTATTTTTTCTTTGTTACAGTTTAAAAGCACTGTTAATGAGGGATTTTTGATACAAAGATCCATTAAGTTTTTCACTTTTATTTTACTCTTATTTGGAAACTATATTCAATTATTTATATTTTGCTTTCTCTGATGAAGAGTTTGTCCTATATTCTATTTTATTCTGCTTGTTTTGAGAAGTCCTTTTCATCACACTTTATATTCCTTTATAAGAAATCTGTTCTTTACTTGAAAAAATATTTTAGAAGATCATTTTAATTTTTGTGTGTTTTTATAATTATATTTTAATGTTTAGTATTTGGGTGGATTTTTTTCTAACTCCCTGGGATCTGTTTGTATTTCTCAGCCTAAGAATAGTTATCTTATTTTTTATGAGAAACTCTTAACCTTCATCTCATTGATTATTACCTTTTTCTAATTCCTTCTATTTAATCCTTCTACAACTAGCTAGTGCCTCTAAAATATTATTTCTTCTTACTCTGCACCTCTTGAAGCCAAACTTTTTCTTCAGTATTCCAAGCTTATTTGAGTCACTATAATTCTATTTGGGTAATTATTGTAGATATAATTCCCATATTACATGATTTTATATTTTAAAATTATAGTTATTTTCCTCCTTTCATCTCTCCCTCATTTCTTTCTGCCTTTTTTTCCCCTCTTTCCTTCCTTTCTTTTCAAACATCATGGACCTTTGATTTTTGTCTGTCAGTAATCTTTAAGTTACACACTTTAAATGTGTTTTCCAGTTAGGGTTTGCCTTTGCTTCTATCAGACTCCTAGGGACATTACAAACTGAAGGTCATTTTTCAGCTCTCATTTTTCAGGCCTCATAGGTAGAGTAAATTCCTGTGTGAGATTTACTTGTGGATGGGAGCTCTCAGAGAATTTTTTTAGTGTCTCTTTAATTTTAAAGCTAAAGACCGAATAAGCAAGTTTCCCAACAGCTTCGTCTTCAGAGTAGATGTGTTCCTAGTTTACCACTGACAGTGTCACTTTTAGATGATTCCAGCTTTATTGAGGGACATCCAAACATACCTCCCACTAAACATGGATCTCAGGTTAACCCCCTGCCTTTGATGAAATCCCAAGCTCTTATCGTTACCAAAGACCAGTAGACACCCTATACTCTATGTCTGGTATTCATCTATCATTCTTTATTTAGTTTACCATCACTTCTGGGCTCCAAAGATTTTTCTTACTCTTCAGTCAGTTCATTCAGTTATTAAAAAAATTTAAATATCCTGTGAAATAATTTTAAGTGTTTGACAGTGAGAGTGTTTCTCTGGACATTTAGTTATGTTACTTTTGAAATGGGTGACTCAGATTTTGTACTGAAATGAATTTATCCTTGTCCTAAGCAATAACAACTATGAATTCACCAATTGGCTACTGTAGTATATATGCTATTTTCAAATAACTTAAGAAAAATACATATATTTTAAAAAGAATGTGCCTGTATGTTTCCTAATATTCTATTTTTAATAGCTGAGATACATGTAGTACAGTTGTTGAAATGCAGGAACAATACAAAGTTTGAGTCTAAATCCTATTTCAGTTGTGCACCATCTGAGCTTAAGGAAAATACTAAAAAAAAATTCTAAGTTTTTTAATATAAAACCCAGTTAACAGTATTTACTTTAGATTATTCTCATGATAATTAAATAGGATTATTTGTGTTAGGATCTTAGCACAATTCTTGGAACATAGTAAATGATCAATTATAACTCATAAATTTATTCAAAACATATTCATTTATTTTTATCTATGTCAAGGTATTCTGTTAGGTGGGGAAGGGTACACAAATGCACAATATAGATGCATATCCTATTATCCTGAGGAGACAGATAATGGATTAATAAACATGTATATATGCATATATAATATACATGGGGTACACTATGTATTATATTATTTAAAAATAGAAAAAAAATGGTACTGGACAGGAGAGAGAGTGACTAGATGAGGAAAGGAATATTGTTTTACATAAAGTAGTTATGGAAGACTTTCCAATAGAGTAAAAGATGAGATCCAGGTCATGCAATAGCTTGTAGATGACATCATGAAGTTTTTATTTTACTGGAGAAACTACAAGAGTATTTAGCATAGGGATAACTGAATCCAATTTAAGTTTTACACAGATCAATCTGGCTGTTCTGAAGAAAATAAAAAGAGCAAGTACTATAATAGTGAAGGTAAGTGGAATAGTTTTGTGGCTGAATTAGTAATAATAAGGAACAATACTGACTTGGGTCAAGAAGAGTTGTGGAAGTGATGAAAAACACTTGGATATCTTCATTGTACTATGATGTTAGAACTAATATAACTTGTTACAGATTAGATAAAGCTTGTGAAGGAAAACGTGTCAAAGGTGAGCCATAGGTTTTCATTATGAGCCACTAGGTAAATTCTGCAACATGTTACTGAAGGTACAGGTATAAGGCATGCGATGGGTGCCCATACATGACACCTCCATTCACCCAGGAATGTCTTGTATTCTGGGTACTTCAACATCTGTCCTAGATTTTAAAATTCGTATAAGGTATATTAACAGATTTTTCATTTCAATAAGTTAAAGTGAGTTTGATGCATTTCCATTTTGTACTTTGCAGCTTCTTCCGTGATAGATAAGCTTATCTAATAGAGCACAAAAATGCATGTGTGTTTTTTGTAGTTATACACACAATTTTTTTCCTCCACATATTTTGAAGCTCTGCTAGTTCTACATACACTTATGATTGCTCATTTTCTTGATAAATTGACCCTTTTAATATAAAATTCTTTGATTTTGCCCTGGTAATATTCTTTATTCTGAAGTATACTGTGATATTAATGTAATCAGTCACCTTCTTTTGATCCTTGCTTGCATGGAATTACATTTCTATTATTTATGTTTAACCTATTTATGTAATTATAGTTAAGGCATGTTTTTGTAGGCAACATATGGTTGGGCATGATTTAAAAAATCCAATGTGACAGCCTCTGTTTTGATTTGTATACAGCTTTCAATTTAATGTAATTTGAATATGATAGTAATTCCACTTTATTTGTTTTATTTTGTATTTTTCCTCTTTTTGATAACCTTTTATTCTTTTTATTACACAATTATGTTTTACTATTCCATTTTAACCTCTTTATTGGCTTTTTGGCTATAACCTTATTTTAATTTCCTATTTGTCATTGTAAGAGAAAAAAATATATGTATATACACACATGTATTTTTTAGTCAACTTAGAGTTAATCTTATGAAATTACAAGGAAAACATAGAACCTGGCAATAACATAGGTCCCTCCTATTTTATTTGTCATATTGTGATATCTACATAAATTAAAAAGTCACTTACACAATATTATTTTGCTTTCATTAGTCATACATACTTAGAGAACTTAAATGGTCAATTATAGGCTGTAATATTTATCTAGATATTTACCCTTTCTGTTGCTTTCTCATTCCTGAAGTTTCATGTTTTCCTTTGGAATCATTTTTCCTTCAACCCAAAAACCTTTCATTAGTACTTATTTTAGAGCAGTTATGCTGGTGGTGAAACATCTTAGTTTTTCTTCATCTTTATTTATTTAGCTTTGCATAAAGAATATTTACATTTGATATAAAAATCTGGGTTGACATTTCATCTAGTATTCCACTGTCTTATGCCACCATGACTTCTGTTGGAGAATCTATGATAATTTGAATCATTACTCCTTTATGTGTAGTATGCTATTTTTATTTTATTGTCTCAGTTTTTATATTTTTGCTTTATTTATTTACTTTTTTGAAGTTTATCTTCTCTGGAGGCTACTGAGCTTCTTGAATCATTCAATTTACACTTTTTTAATGTATTTTTTTAGATTTTATTTATTTATTTTTAGAGAGGGAAGGGAGGGAGGGAGGGAGAGAGAGAGAGAGAAAGAGAAACATCAATGTGTGGTTGCTGGGGGTTATGGCCTGCAACCCAGGCATGTACCCTGGCTGGGAATCGAACCTGGGACACTTTGGTTCCCAGCCCGCGCTCAATCCACTGAGCTATGCCAGCCAAGGCTCAATTTACACTTTTCATACACCTTGCAAGATGTTCAGATTTTATTTTTTCAAATACATTTGATGTGCCAATAACCTTCTCCTTTCTATTTCTCTCAAAATTACAATGACAAAAACACTAGACCTCTTGATATTGTCCTACATGTGTTGTGGATCTTCAGATTTGTGTTAGTTTCCTAGGCTTCTGTAACAAAATGCCATAAATTGTGTGGCTTAACAATAAGAGAAAGTTATTCTGTCATGGTTTTGGAGGCAAGGATTCTAAAATAAAGATGTCATTAGGATCATGCTCCCTCTGAGACAATAGGTAGCATTCTTCCTTGTTTTTCCATAGCTTCTGGTGATAGTCAGGAACCCCTGGGTTCCTTGATTTGCAGCTGTATCACTCTACTCTCTGCCTTTGTTATCACATGTTATTTTCTCAGTATGTCTGCCACCTTTTCCTATAAGTTTACTAGTCACACTGGATTAATGGTCCACCTGACCAGTATGACTTATCTTAACTATGACATCTATAACTCCATTTCCAAATAAGGGCACAGTCTAAGGTTTTGGGAAGGACACAAACTTGAAGAAGTGGTTGGGTGGGAAATAGGCACTATCTAATCCAGGAAAAAATTGTGTATTTCTATTAATCTATTGGAAACTTCACCTGTTCACTGACTCTTCTGTTTTCTCCGTTCTGATACTGAGCCCATAATTGTATTTTTTAAAAAAATTTACATATTGTAATTCTCAGTTTGAGTGTTCATTGTTCCTTTCTTTTCTTTTCTAAGTTTCTTACTGGGAATTTTTCACTTTCAATTCATTTTAAATTTGTTCAGTTTTGCCTTACAAACGACAGTTATGATAGTTTAATTAAAGTTTTTTTTCTAATATTTCCAGTCTGGGTTATCTCAGATGGTCCAGCATAACTGCTTCAAGATAAATGCTAAAGGAAGTCCTTCAAGTTAAAGATAACTGATATAATCTAAGCTTTAGTGACTTTTGATTGATCTTTCTCTTAAGTATTACCCAGAATATCTCATATTTTCATTTGTCAAAAATTTTTGATTCTATCCTAGAAATTTTCAGTATTATTTCTTGATTACCTGAGTCCTTTTATAAACCAACTGAAGATGTTTTTGTTTTTCCTGGTTTTATTAGCTGTTGTGGACTGGATTGTGTCTCTCAAAAATTCACATGTTAAAGTCTTAACCCCTGACATGACACTATCTGGAGGTAGGACCTTTAAGAAGATACTTAAAGCTAAGTTAGCTAATAAAAGTATGACCTAGTCTAATAGGACTGGAGTCCTTATAACTAAAGGAAGAAATACTACAATGTCTCTTTTCCCACAAGAACAGAGGGGAGACCATAGGAACACACAGCAGGAAGATGGTTGTCTGAAAGCCAGGAAGAGACTTCACCAGAACCAACCCTGCTTATTTTTTTATCTTGGACTTTTAGCCTCCAGAAGTGTGTGAAAATATATTTCTGTTCCTTAAGCTGCCCAATATGTGATAGCTCACTATGTCAGACTAAAACCGTAGTCAATCATCTTGTTTAGGGTAAGACTGAAAGTCTTATCGTGACTTCTGTGAGTGGTAGTTCCACTGTCCTTTGCCAAATGTTTGAATCAACCAATAACAGAAGTTAGTCTGGGACTCAGACACTGGGAAATAAGATATTTCAGTTCCAAATGACTTTATTATACTTTTTTATGCCTTTTACACATGTATGCAGCTGGACTACCAAGTCCAGGATTGACATCAATTTATACACAAAATTAAGGAACGCCATTCCATTAACTTTGGGATTTATCCTATACTTCCTAAAACCATTTTCTAGTTCCTCTGTCAAAAAAATTTTTTTCTTAGAGTTTTAGAGTTTTAGTCTCTTATAATGTTGTTTACTTCCATTTGCCCATGCCCATATTCTAAAGAGTACCATATTTCTCAGATGTGGTACTCTTCCTCCAATTTCAAAGTCAGAAAAGGAGAATGGAATAAGTACTTTTCAGGGCCTATCAATATGACCCACACTTTGATATCCTTCTTCTGCTTTAGAAACTCCTGTGGTTACATTAGGTTCATCCTATCTAACCTTCCTATTTTAAAGTCAGCTAATAAGAAACCTTACACTGTTTGTAAATGTAATTGCCATTTGTTATTTAAGATATGTATTCACAAATTTCGGGGGTTAGGATAAGGACATCTCTGGGAAACTGAAATCTTTGGGGAAATGAAAGATCTTAAAATCCATGTTCTAGCACTATAGAAATGAGGTTTTACTGAAGCAAAAGAAAGGTAATTCAGTGACTATCTCATATTTTGATAATCTTTTGGCACAACTATGTCCTGAGTGGTATAACAGGTGGAAAAATAGTATAAATGATAGGCTGATAGTTTGTAAATGGCTTTCCAGGAGAAGTGGTACCTGAATTGAGTTTTGAAGGATGTGGCATAGTAATAAAGAGAAGTAAACACTCATTATTTATGCAGAGTAATAACTCAATTAGACTTGTCTTATAAATACCCATTTTCTACAACTATCACTATTAATAGCAGTGTGGTAGTCCTTGGAAAAAGCAAGAAGATTAATTATTTAAATTGATGCAAAAATGATGTGACTTTAACAAAGTAGTAGTAGTAGAAATGGACAGAAGGAAAAAATAATTTTATATATTAAGGCTTGAGTAAGTGGCTACAGAGAGGTCATGTAAGAAGAGAAAGAAAGGGTCTGCTGATTCTGGTGCAAATACAAAGATCAGAGGGGACCTTATTGAGAATAGTTGTTGGAATGATTAGACAAAAGCTAGACAGAAGAATGTTAAGGACTAAAAGAGAAAAAAAGCAAGTGAAAAACATTACTTGCAGCAAATTTAAGGCAAAATAAGAGTTATTGCAAAAGCAGGGTATAAACTTAGCTATTGTAGATGAAACAAAATGAGGTAATAAGATGGGAAAATTGGCAAATACAAGAAAAATAGGGATCAAAGAGTGCAAATTTATAAAATTTAAGTTCAAATGCTATTTCTATGTTGATTTAATAGTGCATTTCTGAATTCATGCACATTGTTAAATGTACTGTTATACATAGGAGGATTATACATATTTTTAATTAAAATAATTTTTGGTCAGTGTCTTGCAGTAAGTGCTAATGAGGCATACTACATGCATTCAGACTGATTTTCATTTGTGTTGATACTATTATCAACCCTGTTAATAATAGCATCTAATTAAGACATTCATTAAAAATCTATAATGTTAACTTAATGGAAAAAAATCCAATAGAACACCATTAGATTTTCCTTGTTACCTTAAAATTATACAAGTTTAATAAATGCCTTAATTAGTTGGCAAAGGAAAGGAATATTATGCTATTTAATTTACCATTATTTAATGTAAAAAATATTATTTTCTGGAGCTATTGCTTAATTTTGGCAATATATAATATAGATATATTTTTAAATGTCTTTGATTTCATTATATGTCAAAAAGTAAGTTTCTCTAGAGGATATAAAATGTGATGCATAATATAAATCCAGACAGACATTTATAAAGCCTTTTAGTAGTTCTCATGTGAGTAAAATTCTCATTATTTTGTTTCCTTCAGGAATGGAAGTCCAAGTTGGTAATAGAAATTTGGTTAGTTTTCAAAGACTGTTTTAGGACAAAGAAGAACAAAGCAAACATTTTGTTGAGATAAAGGACTTTTTGTTTCCATGCAGGAATATTATCATGATGATTTTGGTGTCAGTTGCAGCTGTGATTACATTTTCTTTTCTTAGTTTTAATTCTATGTTTCTCTATTTTCAAACCTATTTTGTTTGCCTTTAAAGGAATATTTTGATATAACATTTTATGATTAATAATATTAATAACACTCTTTACTTCCAAATATCCCATTAAAAATAAAAAAAACCTGACACAGTTATACAATGAAAATTCAAAGAATTTGAAGAAGGCTTACTTCAAGGGGACTGATAGTTCAATATATATTGAACATCATAATGCTCCTCAATAAGTTTTAAATGCTAAAAATTAACCAAAACTAATAAGCTTAAGAACTTGCCTTTTCCTTTTGTATTCAGATGCTATAAAAAGTCTCAGGGAAAGTGCTTTATGGACCATCTATTCAAAATCTAAGTAATTCTTACAGTCTGATACCATTCTGGATCATCATCAGTATAGAAACCTTGATGGGCTTACTACAAGACAAGGATAGCTGTTTCTTTTTAAATTTGTTGTGAAGATGTCTCAGTAAGTTTCCCTAGAAGCAGAGTCTGAGATGAGGATTCATGGTCAAGTGCTATAATGGGAAGTGTTCTTCAAAGTGGGGTAAGGAAGCAGAGCAGACGCAGAAAAATTAGCAAAGCAAGAATGCTCTTTTAGTTAGCGACTAAATTCAGGTTGATGACACAGAGAAATACTGAAGCATAATTTACTCCATAGAGTTAGTACCACCTTGAATAAAGGGGGGAGAACTTTTTTATACCCTTGCACTCAGTTAGTGGCTCCCGGCTGCCCCAGAACAAAAGGAGGAAGTAATGAAACCTCAGACAGGCAGCCTTCATTTACCCAAAGGTGATTCACTGGGTAAGGGGTAACTTTGTGTTATCATTTAACACTCAGAGCATCTGGTAAAGCATTTTTGGCTGTTCATGGCTTTGAATAGTGATTTTTCTTTACTTACTAAAATGTTCTTCTAGGTCTTGGCTTTACCTGGACTTTCTGAAGTAATTAGAACTTGTATTTGAATGTTTATGAGTGCCAGTTAATTTTCAAACTATTTCACATGCATATTATCTTTCCTTTAATGAAATTAAAATATCATATAGTCTCAGATTTGATCTTTTATAATTCTTATACTCAGAATGCCAAATTCAGAGTTTATTGACCAAGGAAATAAAAATGTGAACAGACGGAACCACAACCTCTAAATAAAATATCAGAACATTTTTACAGACTAGAAATAATAAAACTTCCAAACACATTGCAATAGCTATTTCATTTTGTTAAAATTTTACTAAAACACATGCCAAAGAGTACAAATTTGGCAGAAAAGCTAAAACAAACATGGAAAAATATACATGTTACAACACATATTTTTCTTCAAGTGAATGAAATGTTTTACATAAAATAGCTGATTACACTCTAGAATATTTTCTTTCAGATTTTACATAAACATGTGGTATTGTTCCTAGGTCATTACAATTTTCTGAAAAACGTTTTATAAAGATTTTTTTTTTTGTTTTTAAGAAAAACTACATCCATTACTGTAATTTGTCCTGAGTATACGCAGATAGCTGATACTCATTACCATTACTTTAAAGGATATACTCAAACCTTGGAAAGCGGCACTAATCTTTGTCATTTGCCTTAGAAACATGATAATGTTTACTATCTGGTGGGCAGCTGTATATAGGGAAGGGCAGTTTCAACATGCAAAGTAATTCATGACTAACACATGTATTAAAACATATGCCAATTGAAGCAAAAAAAAAAAAAACACAATAGCTACAAAGTCATATATAAGAATAGGGAACAGAAGTTAGCCCTGGCTGGCATGGCTCAGTGGATTGAGTGCGGGCTGTGAACCAGGCATCGCAGGTTTGATTCCCAGTCAGGGCACATGCTTGGGTTTCAGGCCACGTCCCCCAGCAACCACACGTTGATGTTTCTCTCTCTCTTTCTCCCTCCCTTCCCTCTCTAAAAATAAATAAATAAAATCTTAAAAAAAAAAGAAGTTAAGAATGGTTAATGAAATGTTCATGGAGGAGGTAAAAAATGATAATGGACCTTCAAAAGAACTTGAATAAAAAGAGAAGCATGGGAGGGTTTAAAATATGAAGATAAAATATTGTTAAGTATATGAGAGCAGGGATATGAAATGCTTGGGGTGTAAATAGCAGACCAGCCAGGCTAAAGTTGAGAACTGTTGTGTAGAAAGAGAAAAACAAAATTACAATAGGAAGGGGATTGTAAAATGTCTTACATAACAGGTTAAAGGAATTATTCTGTTTTAGAGAGCCGGAATGACAGAATTTTGAAATAAAGAATGACATGAACAGAACAGAACTTACAAAGATACACATGGCCACAATGTAGTGAGTGGATGGTATTTACATCATAAATAAATGATTCAAGAGTCAAGTAAAGCAGCAATTTTTAATGTGGCCCTACAGTAGGAACCCTAAAAATAGTAAATATTTAATTTTATAATTGCTATTGAAAAAACTGTAGATGTTCCAGTTGCACTGCATACAGATTTCATTATAATCAGATCACAGATGTCACTGACAGGCTGAATTCCACCTCATCCTCCAAGGAAATAAAGAAGAAAAGGAATACATATGTGCTGGATGCATATATTTCTGTTGCTCCTTAGAATGACATGAGAAAACATATTTGCATATATGCTATTGGTAGGATTTCCCTTCCTTTATTTGAAAATAGTTTTGAGGTCCTAAAGGTTATTTCTGTGATAACAAAACTGAAACGTCTTAACCTTTAGTGCCTTTTTCATCCTGTATATTTCATGGAAATAGAGAATCAAAGAATTACTACAGACTGGTGCCAGAAAACTGAAAATAGAATTTCATACAATTCCAAAAGAGGAAACATAAATCAATTGGCTGCATCCTGGAGAATATAGAATAAAGGACCTTCAGCAGGAATTAAATTATTTTGATTCAGTGTGTCCTTGTAGATATAATACATGTTTCTTTGGCACATAAATGAGATTGTGAACACTAAGGGCAAGCATGGTGTCTTTGCAACCATAATATTATGCACTACGGACAGAGTTATGAAATAGGAGTTCTAAATTGAATTATTAATATTTAATTAGAAAAGTCAAAGAAAAGAAGCTGCTGTAACTTACAAAGGGGTTGGGCTTGTAAAAGTCACATAAGCCAGTGATTTAGAACACTAGATGCATATTTCTTATTAAAATAAAAATAAATTGATCCATTCACTTATTAATTTCAGTGGTTATTTATTGAGTATATAATCACTTTACTAAATATTGACAATAAAAATTCTAAAGATATTATCTGTGCTCTTAAAACAGCCCATTTATAGTTTAGTGGAAAAGAAAACATGTCAACAATTTAATCAACATAGCCTGTCAAATTTGCAGTATGATAAACATATAATTGAGGTGCAATGAAAAAATAGAGGTGGGTACTTTCTTCTACTTAGAGGGCTCTATCAAAACAATGGAAGATGTAATGTAGATTAAGCGGGCATTATGAAATGAGAACATAACAATATATTATGTTTTTCTATAGCCAATTATGTTTTAGTAAGTCATGTTTAGAACATGTTACAACACAAACGCATCACATATGTAAGTGGTATAACATGCAATGTCTATGTAATGTGTTTACAAGAGGTTTACATTTTAGAGTCATATATGAAGTGAAATTTTGTGAAGATTAGGAAGTATCTCAACTAAATCACTGCTAGCAGACACCCTTTCTGGGTGAAATTAAGGGGACCATGGGAACATATAAGTAACAGGTTATGTGTTTTATTAACAAGGAAAGAAAATGATCTTCCACTATTCTTAATTCATGTTTATTTATAGACAATGGTATACTAGAAAAATCAAGAGAGACATAATACATATGCAGTTTACATGAACTGTGTGCTGACTTCAACCAAGTGAAGTGGAAGACTAAGTCAAAACAACAAAAGCAATAAAAACCAAAGGTACATGACTTAATCAAGTACCCTTATCATGAACACATTTTAAATTATTTTCTGTATAATTTAAATTTCATTATTAAACAATATTGTGTCATGTTGTACAAACTTCACCCAAGTATTTTCCCAGTTTTTTTACCAATATAGAGCTAATTAAACAATGTATTTTCCTTCCTCTAATTATTCTTTAATTCTATTTTTATAATTATTGCATCATAAAGCCATCATCATAAGATAAATGCCATATTTCCAGGGTACAAAGTTGGTGTACGAATGGATCAGACTTAGGTAAATATTTTATTACATTTTGTCAAATTTCTTGTTCTAACCATATATATATTTCTCCTCTGAATTCTTCCACCATTAGTACTGTCTACTAATCAACAACAACAAAATATAAATTAATATGTTGTAAAAATGTTTAAATATATCAATGTAAGAAATTTCTGAAACTGTAGAATGTTTTTATAAGAATTTATTTGTGCCAGACTGATGGCAAGGTCCTAAGTGCCACAGAGAATGATAGTTTTGAAGTGTCTTTTATTCATTTGAAATTAAGGAGAGAACAGGAGGAAGATTACGTGAAGTAGGAGAAAGCAAGGCTGAGACTGGATTACAGGATAGTTAACAGGATTATATGCTCTCTTGAGGGTGGTTAAACTTATTTCAAAGGTGTTTTAACCTAGACGAACAAAACAAATGGATAGGGCTTGCTTAAGGCAAAGATAAACTTTTTACCAATAAACTTATATGCGGAGGGCACAACTACCCACATAAACTATTCAGTTAAGTATCCATGATCAGATTACCCTGTTAATTTCTTTCTTGTGGAATTCCTCTTTTTGTTTGCAAATAGGTTCACAGACACAGCCTTACTGATACAGAGATCTGATCACATCACTGGGGAGAAGTAGGGAGGGGAAGTAGGAGGAGGTTGTCCAAGCAATGGTAAACAGTCTAGGAGAGGATTGACTGAGAAGCTGAATGCCTCCAAAGTACATGGAATTATGGGTCAGAAGATTTAAAATTAAAAAAGGGCAGAAACAGATTCTCAGTCTCTTCTTTCTCAAGAATGCCTGGATGATTGCGCAGCAGCTGCCTGCATTTCCCCATGGACAGTATTTTGGATGGATTTTGGATGGAAGGAGAAACTCCAAATGCAGCCTAGGATCAGACTGGCCTGGCACAGGGTGGCAGGCCAATAAAAAATTATTTTTCTTTGGGTATTCTAGAAGTGATGAACTCTGAGGCAGAAGCTTGCCATTTTTCCAAAATTGTGTAGGTTTTGTATCTTATGTTGTTTTAGTTCGTAAACTAACCCTATAGAACTAAGACAATTAAAAACTTACAGGTGGAATCCTAGGAAAACTCAGGTGTTATAGAATTTGGCCTTACTTCATACGTCTAAGTGATTAAAGATGTGACTAAAGAGTTAAAGATTTTAGCCTTAATTGATAGCCTTAAGTGACTAATGCATATGGAAAGTTGTTATTCTAAAACTGAGTAGCTTTTGAATAAAGACTCCTTTCCTTAATCACCAAACTTGTAGCCCTGGAATTTTGCCTAGAGGGTGGTGGTGGGCAACAGGACCCCCCTGGCTCTTTGGTAACAATACTATTGCCACAACTGTATAGCATGAATAAATGATGATAGAAGGAGACTTGATAGGGTGGTGAACATACAATACAGTGTACAGATGATATGTTGTGAGTTGTGCACCTGATACCTGTATAATTTTATTAACCAGTGTCACTGCACTGCAATACATTCAACTAAAAATATTATTTCTTCATTTTCCAAAAAAATACTCTTTTTATTTCAGTAGGAGAAATACATTTTTTGGTTGCAGTAATTTTAATTTATCCAAACAATTTGAGCAGTCTTAAGTAACTCTTTCTTGTTTAGATGACTATCCAGTCTTTAGAAGAACCTCTCCCTTTTCTTCCTCTTCTCCAAGTGTGTGCTCCTATTTGTTGAGAGAAATAAATCACCTTTGATTTGTACTTGATATTCTTGAGCTGCCTTCAGTCCTATTATCTATTGAACTAGTTTTTTCCCCCTTGAGAATTAGGGAAAAATTAGCTCCTGACAGTTGAAGTAGAAGGAATTCATGGTCTGAGATCTCTCTCTGTTTAATGCTTCAGTTTCTGCAATTGGTGCTTTGGACTTCTTTAAGTTATAACTTAAAGTCATGGAACACCCAGCCTGTAACTGAGCCCATGTTTGGCTGCCTGCCACAACAAAAGCCAAATTCATGAGAAAGGTGCTGGTGAGAAGGAAAGAGAGATTTATTCAAGTGCCAGCAACCAAAGAAGGTGGGGTACTCTCATCCCAAAGCCCATGTTAACATCTCAGTGCAGGCAGAGGTTTTTATAAGGAGGGAGAAGGAAAGCAGAACAAAGAGATAAAGAAGAGGGGTATAAAAAGTTTTCTACATGCAGACTAGCACAGTTCATCCTGATAAGGACGTCAAAATTGGTCAAGCAATGATCTGGTGTGTGTCATCCTGGATCCACAGTTCAAAGTCAGCAAATCTCCCAGAGCTGGAATGACTGAAGTTTGGAGTCTGTATCTTTTGAATTTAGTTCCTAGAATACTTATACAAATATGCTGTTTGTCTACAAGTTACATATTAGTCAGAATCAACATTTACAGAAGCAATGTCAAAAGAATGATGTGGGTGGGCTATAATTTCCCACTGTTACAAGCTCTGGCTGTCTGCCCTGCTTTTCCCTCCATAGACCACCACTTTGTATATTATAGTGAAAATTCCCTTCCAACAAGTTATCTGGTTAAATATCCTCAGCTAAATATCATAACCCCCACAGAGACAATCAGAAACTCCCTTGTCTTTCTCATGACCCGTGGGAACTAAGGAAACTGAAAAACTCAGAACATCCTAGGTGTAACATGATATACCAACTTTTTATTTTTAAACCAACTATTTTTACTTTGACTTTGACGTCCCACCATTCAGGTCTGTTTGGGGAGCTTGTCACCTGATGTCTTTCAAGAGTATCAAATATAAAAGTGAATTCAAGCAAAAGCCCCTGCACTTGGTGTTTTTCTTAACCCTAACACACCTTCATCACTTTGCACTGAAGACCGAAGAGCAGAGGTCACTGCCATGCATGTTTGTCCTCTCCCTTGCCTTCTCCCCTCCCCTCCTCTCTTCTCTTTTTCCTTCCTTCCTTCCTCCCTCCCTCCCCTCCCAACTAAACCAGAAAGAAATCCTGACAGCCGGCGCGTCCTTCACTCCTTCCTCCTTTGTCCTCTCTTTTTCTTTTCTTTCTCTTTCTTTTCTTTTTTTTTTCTTTTTTTTTCTTTTTTCTTTCTGCTTTCTGTTTATTTCTTCCTTCTTTCCTTGCTTTCTTTCTTTCTTTCTTTCTTTCTTTCTTTCTTTCTTTCTTTCTTTCTTTCTTTTCTTTCCTCTTTTCCTTCTTTCTTTCAAATTACCTCTCACTAAAAGGGAAATTCTTTTCATCCTTCCATTCTTAATAGAAACTAATCTGTTATTTATTTATTTATTTATTTATTTATTTATTTTTGCCCTAGGGTTAAGACCCTGGGGCGTATACTATGGGAACAAAGTCTATTCTTTCTATATTAAGGCTGAAAGTTCTGAGTCTTTCAGTGTTGGTAATAGATAAAAGGAAGAAATCCAGAATCATTTATATAATTGTGGGCTTTAAGCATGTGCTGGTCTTGTAAAATAGGATTTTAGATTTAAGCATTTCTATATTAAGATATTAAGGGTGTTACAACCTTATATTGGATCAGAATTTGAATATTTTTATTCCTATGAAAATAACTTTAAAGCAATACCTTTCTTTCTGCCCAACTTCCCTCCTAAAAAAGACAAAGCAACAAATAAGCATAAACATAGAAACCTAAGAAAATAAGGTGCATAAGACTAACTAGGCAAACCATACATCAACATAGATTCATTAATATTTCTCAAGTTCTTACCCATATTTTACATTTTAACTCATTTATCTGCTCACCTCCCTAAGTAATCCAAATTATTTTTATGATATGAGTATTAAAACAGTCATATAAGCCTGATTCCACTTATCTAACTATTTCCTTGTGGTTCAGGTATTCTAATTAGTCTATGTATGAATTTTGGTAAAGAATCTTCAACACCTGAGTGAAGAACTTTTACTGCATGTGCATTCATTAATTGTTTTCTCAGTAGAAGAGAGATATTCCTCCGTTTCTCACAAAATATTAAGAATATTTTTATTGACTAGAATAGAAAAATAAGAAAAAAAAGAAGTCAGTTAAAATAAGGAACAAGAAACAAGAAAGAAATTTTCAATAAAATGGCCAATCTATAGTTGTGTTGAAGTAAGTGATTATCTTTATGACAATCTTTAACCACCTGTCTTGATGTTTGAATATTTCCCCTGCATGAATGCTCTGGTTTTCACCTCTTTTGTTTCCTTCAGCGTCTGTTCACTGTTTTCTCTAATTCACTTCTAATACAGTTGTCAGAGAAATCTAAAATGTAAATATGATCACATCACTCCACTCAAAGTGTAACAGGGTATAGCCAAGAGGGGTGCCCCAAATAGGGATTTGAAATGGGGTCCAGAACTCAAGGTGTTCAGGAAATATTAGGATGTCCTCGTGCCCCTCTCCACAGGTGTGGGTTGGGGGAAGGGACACATGGAACAGAGCCATAGAGAGCTGTTTTGCATAGCAACAGCCTTGCAGCTAACTTCTGATATGGTCATTTAACATATCTATAACTTTTAACTGGTTACATAGACATATTAAATAGCTGTGGCCATGCTGTGAGCCAGGGGAATGGAAATAACTTCCCCCCAAGATATACCTGGGAGGCAGGTCCCCCAAGTTACAGCGCCTGTGTGGGAGCTTGGAGATGATTGGCTCCATGACATGGGCCACACCTGCCCAGACCCACGATGGCAGTCCAGTAAAGCTGGAAGGATATGGGAATGCTGGCAGGTGTAACTGATTATAGGAGGATTCCGAAATGGTGCTGCAGAGGAAGATTGGTGTGGGGATTTAAACTGAGATGCAGTAGCCATTGGAGGGAGAACCATGAGGTTTTGCCAGAGTGGGGACACCCATAGCTTTAGAAGCCAGAACCACCACTCAGCTTTAGCAGAGATCTTGGCGACATAGCTGATGGTGCTGGGAGCCGAGGGAGGCCTACCAGCCAAGACGGGTTACTGGGAAGAACTGGGGGCTGCCTGAGCCATGGACATCTATTTCTTTTCCTGAGATATGGTACCCCAGACTGGGCAAAGTGGGTTAGGAAGGAATGTGTGTGTTTGTGAGTGTTTTAAGGGACTTTGGGATTTTGATGAAGACATTAGGTCACTACTTTAAGTTTGTATAGCATTAAATAAACATTTCCTTTCCTTTTCATGAATCTCTGGCATTGAGAGACCTCTTTCCTCTGATGGTGGACATAACAAACCTGGGGGGTTCCTTTGAGGTAATAGTACATTGCTTTGGTCCCCTTTGGCCCCCTTTGTTGTTCAGTAACAAAAGTGCTCTGAAGTTTTCCCATTACAAATAGTAAAAAAACAAAAAACAACAGTTTCTTAGCATTGTATTCAAGATTCTTTATGTCCTGGTTACTACTAAATTTCTAAGTCTTGTGAAGTGCTATTTTCTGCCCCAAGATGTATTTCTTTTATATCCCTTTAAGTATATTCATCCTTCTAGGGCCATTTTACACGTTGTTGCCTAGAACTCTTAGAATGGCCTGCTCTTATTCATCTTTTAGGTTTTATTCTAAGTGTCATTTCATAAGAGATGGGCTTCCCCCAACCAGATTATAATCTCATTAAAGCAAGATATCTATAAGTTTTATTACATTGTTATGGCCTCAATCCCTTGTTTGGTATTTCACAAAATTTGTGTATTAAATAAAACAATGCAAGGATAAAATGTAAAAGCCAAACAGAGTAACTAGAGATGCATTTTTAAAGTAAATGACTGGTTTATCATGATTTATTTTTTATTACATCTTGTTTACTCTATATTGCTGCAGTCAGTTATTCTGAACACTAAATTACTGCCATATAGTTATTTTTATTAGTCGGCATCCAGAGATAATGGATCAGTGCAATAAAGAAGGATACATGATAAAATTTTAATAAAATAACCAATTACAAAGGCTTGGACAGATTAATGGAAATCAAGAAATTTGTGACCACATCATCTCATGAGGAAACAGGGAGAAGCAAGAATTTCCAAAACTCAGGGGACACTGGTAGCTGTTAAGAGTGTACCATGCGTACAAAATATGGTTTTATATAGAGGAATGCAGCCACTGGCAACCCAGAGTGGGCCAGATGGGAGGGAACTAAGTCAAAAATATCTCAGACTTCAGTCCCCTTATGCCTTTGGTTCTCCTGTTAGTGCCTGTCATTAGTCGTCCCAATGAAAGCCAAAGAGAAAAGAGATCTATTGATGTAGTGTAACAAGTATCAGCAACTTAAACTACATGGTCTGATGGAAAGGGGTGAAGAGTGAATCTGGAAGGGAAAAAGTGTAACTAGGGAGTAAATACAGAACTACAGAGGATGAAGAATCAGTCTGACCTTGTGGGAATGTCCTAACTTGTCTAAGTTGTTAATTTTTGATACCTGTTAACAAATAATCTCAATTAGTGATGTCTGTTATTGTTTATTTTCCTGTCTGTTATTGTTTATTTTCCAAGTTCAATATTTTGCTTTTCTTCAACATATTTTTTTCATTGTTCACAGAGTAACTTACTAAAATATAATTGGGTTACATTATTTCTCTGGTAAACATATAGTAATGAATTCCCAGGACCTTCAGGATTAAATATAAATTTGAATTTATATTTATAAACATATATTTATAAATCAAAATCAAATTGATAGAGTACATATTACATTAATATAGGCATCATTGCTTACAATGTTATATACTACACAAAAATAATGTAATTATTAAAATAGTTATTTTATAAATGAATTATTGATTTGTTAACAAGGAATAAATAACATAAAACAGTTTCCAGAAAATATATTTGAAAGTGATGTGCTGACTGGATTAGAAGACAAGTGGACCATGGAGCTGACCATATTTGAAACAACTGCATACATACTGCATTCATTAGGCTTAGAATGAATAAAGGTACATTCTAAAGATTGAAGAAATAAAAGGCAGCAACGTCTCAAGAAACATTATACTTAAAGGAGGTACTAAAAGTCTTAGTGTTTGACTAAGAGTAGACCTCCAGAGAGAAAACTCAGAGATAATCTTATTTTTTAGTACAGAAATTTAGAAAATAGCATTAGAAGAGGTTGAGAATAAGGGTGCAAGATCTTTGTTATAAAACAATATAATCAGTCATGTTTATGATGCTTTTATTTTGAGATGACAGTGAGACTTTCAAATGGAAATACACTCTAAAGAGCTGGATATGTAAAACTAAAGCTTGAGGAAAGAGCTAAGGATATAGAAGTTAGCATAGAAGTAATAGCAATTCAATTAAAGTAACAAAAGAAGAATATGTCCATGGCATGAGAAGAAAAGAGAGAAAAATAGAGAGAGGAACTAAATCATGTTTTCATTCTTCTTCATATTGTTCTTTTTTGAAGTTTCAAGATCCACATCAAATACAGGAAATTTTTAAGTTTTTTCCCCTAATTTTTTCTTAAATAATATATGATGTATACATGATAGGTAGTTAGATAATAGGCTGTCTCATTTATGCTCACATAAATTTTGTTTCTTTAATTAAATGTTTATTCAAATTCATATATAATTTTTTTGCACATCTCCTTGAGATCTACCCTAATTACAAGTTAACCCACCATAGTTTATAGATTCTGGGCTCTCTTATAAATATTTATCTCACCACTCAAGCACTAACATAGTTTTTATACTTTTTTTTAAAAGTGCTTTTTTAAATTTTAGTATACTCACCAATGAATATCAGAAAAATAAGACTCTCTCACACACATACATGAATATACAATGTAATAATGAGAATTTGTGACAAGATCTCACTGCGAGTGGTGTTCATTCAAAATTGCTCAGTTATTATACCACTGACCAGATATGTTGATTTTCCATGCTCTTAAACAACAGTGTCTCTTTTTCTGTGTTCTTAAACCTGTCCACTTTTATAACTTTATTGTAGCACAGGAACTTCATCTAAAACAGAGTCACTAGACTAAAGCTACCTTATCTTCCCACCAACAAATTTGCTAGTTTGTTTCTCTAATTTCTCTCTTAGTTTGGGGTGACTATTTAGGAAGCATCCCCAATGCTGTATATAGAGCTAGCATTCTGAATCTCAACCCACCTCATTTCAAGCACTCCCCTATTTGTCTAACTTATCAATTTCTCACTCTGTATTTGATCATTATCATTGTCAAACAAACATGGTATTTCTTATCTTAAAAATTAATGGTCTTATTGATTCTGTGTCCTCCTCCAGCTAGTACACCAGAACCTCTACTCCATAACCAAGATTCGTGAAAGAATAAATTTTTGCCTTTCTCTGAATTCTTTAATTGGATTTTATTCCAATAAACCCATGGCAATATTTCTGGTAAATGTCTTTATGGCTACTTCTCTTATTTAACTTCTCAGGGAAAATCAATGTAATTAATCACTTGCTCCTTTTAAAAACATATTCTTCTCTTCTAGATTTCCCTCTATCACGCAGCACGCACTTATTCATTGTTTGTTGCCTGCTCCTCTCTTGGTCTTGACTACTAAATGTTAGAGTGCCCTGGAATCTTTGTCATATGCCTTCTTCTTGTTTTTTTTTCTCTTTATGTGACATCATTTACATTAAAGGTATTAAATAAATTCTATTTGTCATATTCTCCACATGCATCTGAAGACTTGTGCACACCCATTAACTCCATACTGGTATCTCCAGTTGCTTAACTGACCTGCCCATTAGGATTAAAAATAGCATCTCAAATTTAATAAAACCCCACATTTCTTTATATATCTGTGTTTTCCACAGCCCCCAACCTCAACCAGTGTTACCACCATTCACCAAGTTTTGTTCAAAGCAACAATCTATAAGATAATCTTGATCTTTGATTTTCCCTCTCTACATTTGATGCAATTCCCATTGATTATTCTCCCAAAACATAAGAAATCTGTCCAAATTATGTGTCCTTATTTATAGACATCACCTACCTCAATCATTTTGCTCTAGTTACACAGATTCTTTCTGTTTCTTCATTAAACAAAACTCATTCTTAAGGAACACATATTCTCATTGTTCTCTCTGTCTGAAATGGTCTTATACTTGTAATTTGCTTAACTGGTCCTTAACTCAGTTCAAATCTCATTTTAAACTTTGCCTTAACTTAACTAATTTAAATTGAACCAGAAAAAGGTTAACAAGGACTCTTCTCAAACAAACATTAGACAGGTTCCTCTGAGACCTCCTCCCAACTAGTTCTTGTGACATTGGCTCCAGTCCTTGTCTGGCTAGCCTAGCCTGGTTTTAGCAAGAGTCTTGCTAAGCCAATTTAGATGGATTCCTCCATTCATAATATTTGATCACTCTTTCTTGCTATTAGGAAGAATCCTGTCAGGTAGTTTATGAAAAATTCCCCTACCTTTGATG
Organism: Phyllostomus discolor; assembly: GCF_004126475.2. Lineage (NCBI taxonomy): Eukaryota > Metazoa > Chordata > Mammalia > Chiroptera > Phyllostomidae > Phyllostomus > Phyllostomus discolor. Next base: position 69,901,865 of record NC_040905.2, on the reverse strand, counting down.
TCTCCCTTAGTAATTTCCTATCCACTGATCCCACCATTCTGCTTATTGGCTATAAATTCTCAGTGTCATTTCTTTATTCCAAGTTGAGCCTGTTCTCTCTTCTTTATTGCAATATTCTCATTAAATAATCTTTTTTTTTTTATTTTATTTATTTTTAGAGAGAGGGAAGAGAAGAAGAAAGAGAGGGAAAGAAATATCGATGTTGGAGAGAGACATTGATTATCTGCCTTTCCCACATGCCCCAGCTGAGAATCAGGTCTGAAACACAGTATATGCCCTGACCAGGAATCAAACTGGTTGTCTTTTGCTTTGTGGGATGATGCCTAACCAGCTGAGAGCCACACATGCCCAGGGCTCATTGAATAATCTTGAATCCAGTCTTCCTTACTGTTTTGAAAAGTGTCAGTATGTTTTTATCTTTAACAAAGTTTGACCACATTATTCAAATTAAAGTTGTCACCCACTTACTGTCATTCTCTTATTTTATATTCTCTATTTGCACTTACTTTATTTTTCTATTTGTCACTTACACTGTCAGGCCATATTCTTTCCTACCTTTCTACACTTCTTTTCTTTTTTCTTTTCTTTTCTTTTTTTTCCTTTTCTTTCCTTCCTTCCCTCCCTCCCTCTCCCTCCCTCCCTCTCCCTCCTTCCTTCCTTCCTTCCTTCCTTCCTCCCTCCCCCCCTCTCTCCCCCCCCACTCTTTCTTTTTCTTCCTTTCCCTCTCTGCCTTCTTCCTTTTCTTTCCTTCCTTCTTTTTCTTTCTCCAATTGTTATCTTATTCCTTTTATTTCTTCTTTTTTTTACTTTGTTGTCCTTTTTGTCCTCCTTTTTTGTTGCTCTCCCCACTATAATGTAAGTTTGTAAGAAGGTGTGTTATTTCTCTTTTATTCACTGTAGCGTCATTGATTGAAGAACAATTGCTATAGAGCAGGCTAGTAATCATTACAAAATTGAATCATTACACTCATTGAGTCATTACAAAATCTAAGTACATATTAAGTAAGATAAGGAGGATGATGAAAACTAAAATTTAGAACAAAAAGAGATATTTGTCCACAGGAGGATAATATTACACAGGACATTATAGTGACATAATCAACAGAAAAGGGGTATTATGGTTTTGGGGTAGAGAGTCACTGAATGAAAATAAGTAAGATATATAAGAAGAAATAGAAATCACTAATTAATTATTCTCCAAATTAATCTAACCATTCTTAATTGATTCAAATTCACACCTTTTATTTAACAACAATAGGGCATTAAATATTCTTTTTTCTCTTCTCACATCTTACAATTAGTATTGATATCTTTAAAAAAATCAGTTTAAGCCCTGGCTGGCGTAGCTCAGTGGATTGAGCTCGGGCTGCGAACCAAAGTGTCGCAGGTTCGATTCCCAGTCAGGGCACATGCCTGGGTTGCAGGCCATGACCCCCAGCAACCGCACATTGATGTCTCTCTCTCTCTCTCTCTCTCTCTTTCTCCCTCCCTTCCCTCTCTAAAAATAAATAAATAAAATCTTTAAAAAAAAATCAGTTTAGAAGCATTTAATAAGTAAGCCTGTTTAGCTGCTGTTATAGATAAAGTAGCATAGAGTGAGTGACTAGTTGATTAATCAGACATAATTCCAGTGGTATCTGCTTCCTGTTGAAGTGACCACAAGTCCATGGTTCTATTTTCAGTTTTTATGTCAATAAGTACAATTATGTGTGTTCACCAGGATAATTAAGCTTTGGGGTATAAATGGATGTATCAATCTGTTATGATAAGCTCTATGACAATTTATTGATTTAAAATGAAAGTGTAATTACTGGGAGCATGCAAATATATCTCATTTATCCTATAATAAAATGCATTTAGGAAAAACGCTACTTTGTAACTTTCTTATTAAAGCCAGATTCAGAGTAAATGACAACAGACTATGATAATCTGATGCATCTAGCTCCATGACAAGCCAGAAACTAAAGTGGCAATATAATAATCTTATTGACTGGAATGGAAGTTTTTAAACATAAAGTTGTATTTATTTTTAAGTGTGTTAAGAAGGAGACCAAACTATCAAGAGCATAATATGTAAATTTACACTTGGAAGTCAATCTGTGTCTAGAAACTTAAAGTGCAATTATACTTACTGAATTTGTTTGGTTTAATGTACTGACATCTACATGTCTGAATAACTGCTCAAAATGAGATCAATCTTGTGGGATAAATTATACACTTGAAATGCTCATGTGGCCTAGTCAAAATTATGTGAGGTTTGAAATAGATCTTGTTGATGATTTGCTTTTTGGGAGGGTTAACTATGCCTTTCATAAGTAACAAGGAAGGGAGGAAAGTAGACCTCAAATGTCCAATGGAATTCCAAACAGATTTCCTTATTGGAGAGAAAGAGAATAAGAAACAGAGTGGCTCAAAGTCTTTCTGTTGCTGTGTTAACATCTGGACTGTGCTACTGCTATTGTGCTGCTTTATTTCATTTTGGTTCTACAAAACATTTAGTTTCTTTTCTATTTTCAAGACATTCAGAGGTCATGTATTTGCCAAATGTAATATCAAAAAATAGTGATGGTGAGACCTTTAGTTTCTATTGCTTTAGCAAAATATTTTGTATATCTCTTAAAGAAAAGTTTTATTCAGAATGTTCTTTCTAAACAATATGGCTAATATAAAAGACAAGTTTCTCTTCTTCTTTGACAGCAATGTATAAGGCAAAAAGCCCTGATCATTCTTTGCTCTATCATTTGCTCCTTTGCTGCTGCAATGAAGCAATCATTCTAAGCAATGCCATGACAGAAAAGTCAGTAATCCAACAGCATCATCGTTTAATGTCAGGTTGCTCTGAAGTCTTGGCAAGTCTAATGGAGACTGTGATAAGATATTAATCTCTTTTTAGCACTATCTAATGGAACTGGTAGACCCCTTAGTCAGTCTATCTTTAAGAGTAGTAATTCCTCAAAAGTCTAAGTGAATATAGCTGAATTCTGAACCAGCAATATTTGTGGGAATATACAGTGGACCAAGCAGCCCCAGCAAATCATGGTCAGAATTTCCAATAAAATATGTAATCACTTTATGCATATTTGTTATTAATTTACTTAAACATGTTTGTTGATTACCTACTATATTCTAGGTTGAGGGGTATGGTAAAAGAAAACAAGTTACTTGCTAATATGCTGTTCACAGCCTAGCATGGAAGAGACAGAAAGATAAATGATTAAATCAATAAGATAATTTTCAATAGCATTAATTGTTATGAAGGTATCAAAAAAGGTTGACGTGGTGAGAAGGGATAAAAAAGTCATAACTTCAGACAAGTTGACATCTATGAAGAGGTAACATTCGATCAGACCTGAATAAAAAGAATCGAGCATTTGAAAACTTGGGACCAGAAAATATATGTAAAAGGAACAGCAAATATAAAATCATAATACAAGATAGAGTAAGGAATTTTATAGATTCCATAAAAAAGGGGTTAATGTTAATTAATGTACTATATAATGCCAAGGAGAGCATGACAGATGATGAGAACCAAAAGGCATTATGATTGTCATGTAAGGATACTGGAATTTTATTCTATGAACAGTGGCAACCCATAAATAGTAGAATAATGTGATCTTATGTAAGATTTCAAGAGATACAATTTTACTTTTCTCTTATTCATTTCCTCCTTTATTCTTTCTATTTCTCTTACCTTTTCAGTCCTTGATTAGTGTGCATGTGCGTACACACCTATAAAATCAGCTTTGTGATAGCCCTTGGGCCTGTGAAGTCCAGCCATGCTGAATGCTCAGGGACTCATCAACATTTCCTTTCTACTAATGATGTGATGTGTCCCAGATGTTAAGTGAACCCATTCCCAGATGTCCTTCATATTAAGCAATCACAGGTATAATGAATTGTAACTTTGTAAGGTGTGTTTTTAAGATTAGTGAAGTAAATGGAGTGTCAAAGAGATTTAGTTAGGAGGTGGAAAACATATGTTTGTTCTAGGGTCACTTTTGAAAATGTGTGAGGTCAATAGAATCTCCAAACATATTTTTAAAGTCTGTTTTTGTTGGTGGAATTGTGTAAGTAGCTATGAGGTTTTTCCTTAAGTATAGATTGCCATGTTATGATACAGCCTTTTTTAAAAAAATACTGGTAAATGCACATTTTAAAACCTTAAAACAACTTTGAAAAAATTTTCAACTCTAAATATTAATGTTTTAGTGTCAAAAACTGAAATGTATGTTTGTATGTTTGTGTGCACATTTGAGTCATTGTGATTCAATTAAATTGAAATAGAAAAATTCAAAGAGCACAAGTATTATGCTTCATTAGAAGATCAAGTGCCAGAAGATACGTGTTTAATTTCTAATGAAAAGTTACATAGGCTCCAAACACCACTCCCAGAGAAGACCCACGGGGAGATCTGGACCATCACTTATCTACCGAGTTGATTCTCCCTTAGAGACCCGAGGCCTTTCTTTTTCATCCCACTCATTCATCACATTTCGTGAAAACACTCAAGGGCCCAGTGACAAATAGGGATTACTAACATTGCTTAAACTTTCTTGGTCTGATCTCTCAATATAGACTTTAGATACACAAACAAAAACACAATCTATTATTAAAGTTCTTAACAATTTTCAGTAGACCAAACTGCAAATAAAGTTTGTAACTCTTGAGTCAAATGAGGTATAAGATTACATGAAAGTCAAGTGACATTAAACAATGAAAAGTCAATTTGCAGATTATATTTTCCATTCAGTTAATTTTGGGGGCATTCTGATTTTGTTGTGAATATATATTACATGAAATAATAATAACAATAACTTAATTAATAACTTGTCTTAATAATAACTTTTAAGTAACACCAGAATTGTTGCTTATAATACTATTTAACACAAAATGACTAATTTGATTTGCAACAGGGATTTATCTGGAAAGAAAAGTCTAATAAATTTTCCATCCCACTGAAATATTTTGACAAATGCAACAACAGAAGCTGTGGTTGGCATTCTCTACAAGTGATATCTTGACCTGTCACCATAATTCTGACCATTGGACTTGAATTGGCTTCTACACAGTGTAATAACAAAAGCTTCCATCTCTGACCCTTGAGAAGTTACTTATGAATAGATGAGCACTTTTACTTGCCTGAGTTATAGATCTCTTTTTAAACTATTTCATTGTTTTATGCAGTCATATAATTGATATTTGAAACATTTAATAAAAGACTGTTGGATGAGAGTGGAGCTAATCAATTCCTTTTTATGTGAGATGGTATAATTTAAATCAGAAAAATCTACCTCTATCCATTCTTCACTGTTCTCATGAAAAAGCAAGCCACCTGAGTACAGTGCAGTGTCACGAGCTCTCTCAAAATTGGTTCTGAGGGGAAAATATAGGGACGATGTAGGGAGTTCCGACAGGGTTTAGTACTCTATTGGAAGAAATGTGAAACTTCTGAAGCTCCCCATCATTCTGCCTGTTGCCTGATGCACAACACCGGAAATACCCAACACAGAAAATATCAGGAACTAGGAGGGTCCCTTGTGGGCTTCATGGGGCAGCGTTGCTTGCCATAATATTTGAGTATTCTATTGGCATGTACTGAGCAAAGGCCAAGGATATTAGATGCATTATGAGGAACGGTCATGCTCTGTATCGACATTCAAGTAAATGCAAAGTCAATTTAAAATAGCAAGTAAGGTAGCTGAAATATTAATATACAGTAATTTTTCCCTAAACACAACTAATATATATACCTTAGAAAATTCTACCTTGTCATGTTTGGAATTTTGCTAATAATAATTCACAATTATGAAAATTTTGATTCTTCAGTATAATAAATTTGTTTCAGTATGCATTCATGGTTAGTCTGCATATTGATGTAACTCTATGATTTCTTCAAATAAATTCACATTATTTGTAATTTATTTTTATCTATATAATGAAGTTAATTATATGAACTTATTTTGAAATTATATAAGTAGGTTTCTTATTTTACTTATGAACCTTATTTCAAAAGAGTTTAGAAGGACTTTAAAATATTTTTTTTAAACAGCATCATTGTATCTGATAGGGTTGAGAATCAATATCGATAGAGGTTGCACAGGGAACTGCACTGCAGAGTCACTGAACTTGAGTCAGAAGACCAGGTTACAATCAGCTCTGCTTTGTTTATATGTCTTGGGAGTTTTGCAATTTTGAGCACATGATTAGTCAACTGTGAAAAACGATGATTTCCTATAGTGTACATATCTCCTGTAATTTATGAGTTTGGTATGAAATCTTGTATATAAAAATTACTTTTTATAAATTTTAAATAATGATACAAAGAGGACATTCTAATTATTACTCAATAAATTTGGCAAGTGCACTTCCTTCTTTGGATTTATTTGATTTTAAAGATGATTAGAGTAATCTCTTTATAACAGACATTGAGATTAAACACCATAAAAATAACAGAACTTTCTTGATTCTTAAACAAGCATTTCTAAGCCCATATTTAGTACAAGTTATTGTCTTATGTTAGAGGATAAAAGACAAGACATGAGCATGACAAATCTTTTTTACTACCCAGTTACTTTTATCATCTGTACCTACATAGTGAAATTTAGCATCTAACAGGAAAATTCACATGTAAATTGATACATCCAATGTCTCTTAGAGATAAAAATCTTGACCTTCAATTAATCTATATATTATAGTAAAATGTTTGACTCTTGAATTGAAGTTTTTGTGTATAGATAGATGAAGAGAGATATGTGCATAGCTGTAGACACAGATATGAATAAAGATGAATAGCTGTGGTAGTCCTTTACAAATGATATTACCTCATTACCTTCCAGGCTGAACTGCTCTGCACATTCACAGAACAACATTATCTAAATAAGATGCTACTTGACTAATATATGACTACTGATCTACTTTGTAAATGGATGCAAACATTGTACCCATATACAATGCAATTGGTATTCTTGGTTTTAAATGACAATGATAATACAAATAACTGGGTATTTCATGTATTGATAAGGAAAAACAAAACAAAACCTAAAGTCTTTAGAGAGTATGAGTTGGAATATTTTCAATTGTTTTATCTACCTCTTACACAGAATACGTGATTATTTTTTCTTGAATAATATTATTTCATCAAATTTAGCAATATGAGCAATGTTTGAGAAAATCTATACTATGAATTTTGTTAATGAAAATGATCTAAACTGCCTAGTGTTAACTTGCTTCCATGTGATTTCTGAAGTGTTCATACTCTTGTTTGTTTGCTTATTTAAAATTCTAGTGAATCAGACATACTAGTGGAGATATGCAGTTTAGCACAGCACTGCTAGCTCTATTACATCAGATTCAAATAGTCTTCAAAATAGGACCCTTTTTCCTTTTTTTCATCATTTCTCTCTTGTCTATTGATTTCCTATCAGCAAGCACAAACTGAATGTACATGTTATGTCCTTTCTAATTGAGATGGTAGAGTCCCATTTTAAAAATAAATTTATGAATTCAGGAAATATTTATCGGGTACTTTTTTTTAACAAAACATTGTATGGGTTGAATTATGTCTAGCAGAAAAGATATGTTGCAGTCCTTACCTGCAGTACTTCAGATGGGACCTCATTTGGAAACAGAGCCTTATAATTAGTTAAGATAAAAGGAGTGTTAATCCATGTGACTGGTGTCATAAGAAGTGAGAAATTTTTGTGTAGAGATACAGGTAGAATGTTATGTGAAGATGGAGACAGAGATTTGTGTAATGCAGCGTTTTCAAGCCAAGGAACATCAAGAATTGCCTGTCATCACCAGAAACTAGGAATGAGGCATGGAATGAAACTTTCCAAGTAAGCCCACAGAGGCAACCAACCCTGCCAACACTGTGATTTTGGAATTTTAACCATCAGAAATGTGACAATCTATTTTTTCTCTTTTAAGACATCAGCTGTTGCCATAGCTTTATGAAACTAGTACACATTTTGGTACCAAGAAGCAGAGTGCTATTGTAACAAATATCTAATAATGCAGAAGTGGCTTTGGAATTGGGTATTAGGGAAACACTAGAAGAGAATTGAGGCGATGATAGAAAAAGTCTAAATTGCTTTGAACAGACTGTTGGTAAAAATATAAATTTAATGTCAATTCTGCTGAGGGATCAGACAATTGAGGAGATCTGTGGAGAGAGTTTATACATATACATATACCTCTAAAATATATATACATATAATTGTCTAAATGCATATATCACCACAGAGTGTTGCTAGAAATATGAACATTAAAGACAATTCTGGTAAAGTCACAGATGAAAATAAGGAAAACATTATTAGACGTTGGAGGAAATACTACCTTTGTTATAAATTGGCAGAGACTTGCCTGAATAGTGATCTGATGTTTATTGGTGAAAAATAAAACCTTTAAGTGAAGAAAGATATTTAGCTGAGATTTACAAGCACAGTGTGGAAGGTGCAACTTGGCTTTTCTGTCCTGCTTATAGTAAAATACAAGAGAAAGGTAAATTCAAGAAGGAATTGCTAAGCTATAGAGAAACTGTCACTCAATGATTTGGAAAAGTTTTAGCATCTAGATAGTTTGCTCTGGACACAGAGCCAAGGATGTGGCTGGGAAATCATTTGCTAAAGAGACCAGGTGTGATTCAGATCCAATCAATTATTTCAGCAGAAACCAGGAAGTAACCAGAAAGGATTGGGGAGAACCCTTTTATTTAATGATGTGAATGTTCTGGACATGCCTTGAAGACCCACAAGGTTACTCAGAATTTTATACCAGCAGAAACTTCCAATCTAGATAGAAAGGACAGAGACTCAGAAATGAAGGAAGAGACACTACCAAGCACACCGTGTTTACGAAGGCGTGGTACAACTATTATCTCTTGGTTTTCAAAGGTTGGGGCCAAAGCCCAGGACTGAGGGTTTGGGATCAACCATATGGGTCCAGATGACAGAGCATCAAGCCACAGAAAATTATTCTTAGGATATGGGCTCTAATAGAATTTGAGCAGTTGGATTTTGGATGTGCTGAGGAACCATGGCCCCTTTGGTCCTTTATTCCTTTTAGAATTTCTTCTTTAAGGATGGAAATGTTTACTAATCCCACCATTGAATTTAGAAAGCAGATACCTTGTCTAGTTTCAAAGATTCACAGATGTAGACGATTTTTGCTTCATATGAACCATAAACAATTCTCACCCATAACTGAATAGGTAATGGTATTTTAAAACTTGAGATGATGACATTTAGATGAGATTTTGGATTTAGGATTTATAATAGAATGGGTTAAAAATTTTGGTAATTTGGGGGTGGGTGAATGTATTTTGCATGTAGAAATGGCATGAATTTTGAGGCACTAGAGAGTGGACTCTTATGGGTTGAATTAGTAAAATATAAATTAGTTGTACCCTAAAATACATGTTGAAATTCTAACCCCCAGTACCACAGAATATGACCTTATTTGGCAGTTGAAATTAATTAAAGTGAGCTGAAAGCCCCTCATGTTACCCATTAATGATAAGTATCTCTTTCCCATTTGCCCCATCTTCATCCCTACTCTAATACTAGTCTGTCATTCATATCGAACCTTTTATCATTGAAAATGGAATCTTAATGTAAAATGTAATTTTATGAGATTATCTTTTTCTTTTTTTTCTTTCTGCCTCAGAACAATTCCCTGAGTATTAGTTCAAGGTATTATGTGGTATATCTAGGTATATTTATGTGGTTCCTTTTTTTTTTTGCTGGGTAGTATTCCACAGTATACATGACTGAAGTTTGTTTAACTGGACCTATTTAAGGACAGGTCCAGTTTGGGGATATAACAAACCAGGGTGTATGAACATTAACATACAAGTATTTATGTGAACATAAATTTTCCTTTCTCTGAGCTGAGTATCATGTACACTAAAGTACATGATTGCTGGAACATGTGGTAATTGCATCTCAAAGTCAGAAAATTAGCAACCTTAATTCCATGTACAACTTTAATTCCTTTATACCATTCACTCCAACATATTCACAGATTCTGAGATGGTATTGTGAACATTTTTGTGGGAGGGCACTATTCTGTTCAACACAATTATTTTCTAGGGCCTGTGCCTTAACACATAAATTTTATGAAAAGGTTGTCTGTTTCTACAAAAAAAAACCTTGCTGCCATTTTGATAGGGACAGATCAATTGGGTAATAACTGACATATTTACAATATTGAATCTTCTAGCCTATGAACATGGTTTTTCCATTTACTTGAGCATATATAAACTATATTTCTTCAGCATTTTGTTGAACAGATACAGTACATATTTTAAGTAATACCTATGTGTTTCATTTTATTTTAAAGAAATTGTAGTGGTATTATGTTCTTAATTTTGGCTTCCACATGTTTATTGTTAGTACAAAGAAGTTCAGTTTTTAATATATAACAGCTTTATTGAAATATAACTCACATAATGTAAAATTCACACTTCAAAGTGTTATTAGTATATGCACAGTTATGCAACCATTACCACTATATAATGTTAGAATCCTTTCATCATTGCAAAAAGGAATACCATACCCTTTAACGGTTAATCCCCACCCATAGCACATGGCAACCAGTAATGGGCTTTTGTATCTGTAGATTTTTCCCATCTGGAAATTTTATATACAATGAATCATACAATATGTGGCTTTTTGTGTCTTGCTTCTTTTATTAGTTTGTTTTCAAGGCTCATTCATGTTGTACTATGTGTTGGTCCATTGCTTCTTTTTGTTTTTACTTTATTTTTACTACTGACAGTATTATAGATGTCCCTATTTCCCCTACTCCTCTTGCTTACCTCCACCCCATCCTCAACCTCTTTCCCTCTGTCCATCACCACACTGTTATGTCTATGCATTATGCATATACAGGGTCTGGCACAATTAATTTTGTTATTACAAAATCTTTTATTACAAAATCATAAACATGTAATTCTGTAACATAATAATATCACAGTCAAGCACACTCTATGATGTTGTAGGTGAAATGTTCAAATTGCTCTCCATCTGGTACGAGATATTCATGTACTCTACCAAGCACATTCAAGCATGCCTTACTTCTGTTGGACCCTGTATGTTCTTTGGCTAAACTTTTCACCTTCTTTCATTCAGTCTCCCAACCCCCTTCCCTGCCAACAGCTGTTGGTCTGTTTCATGTATCCATGCCTCTGTTTCTATCTTGTTCTTCAGTTTAGTTTGTTCATTAGATTCCATATATAAATGAGATCATATAGTATTTGTCTTTCTCTGACTGACTTATTTCACTCAGCATAATAATCACCAGGTCCATCCATGCTGACACAAAAGGTAAAAGTTTCTCTCTCTTTTTTTTTTTTTTACTGCTGCATAGCATTCCATTGTGTAAATGTACCAAAGTTTTTTATGCACTCATTTAGCAATAGGCATTTGGGCTAGTTCCAAATTGTGGCTGTTGTAAATAACACTGCTATGAACATAGGGGTGCACATATTATTCTGAATTGCTGTTTTGAGATTCTTAGGATATATTCTCAGTAGTGGGATCACTGGGCCAAAGGCAGTTTTATTTTTAATTTTTTGAGGAAATTTCATGCTGTTTTTCACAGCGGCTGCACTAGTCTGCATTTCCATCAATAGTGCAATAGTTTCCTCTTCTCCACATTTTTGCCATGACTTATAGTTTTTTGATTCATTGATGGTAACCATTTTGGCAGCTGTGAAGTGATATCTCATTGTAGTTTTAATTTGCATTTCTCTGATGATTGATGATGTTGAGCATCATTTTTTCATGTCTATTGGCCATAGGCAGTAAAATCTCAGACATCTCTTTTAGTAATATTTTTGCTGATCTATCTCCTAGGGCAAGGGAAACAAAGGAAAAAACAAACAAATAGAACTACATCAATCTAAAAAGTTTTTCACAGAAACAGAAACCATCAACAAGATGAAAATGGAACCCAGTTTATGGGAGAACATATTTGCCACTGTACATCTGATAAGGGGTTAGTTTCTAAAATACATAAAGAACTTGTACAACTCAACACCAGAAAAACAAACAATTCCAATTAAAAAATGGACTAAAGACCTGAATAGACACTTCTACAAAGAGGACATACAGATAGCCAATAGACATACTTCACCATTTTTATAGTCAAATGATACTCCATTTGATAAACCACAATTTATCTATTTGTTCATTCACTGATGCCCATATGTTTTCATTGCTTTGCTAGTAGGAATAATGCTGCTTGGACAACTCTATATAAGTCTTAGTCTTGACATATATTTTCAATTTTCTTAAGTACATCCTTGGGCCATGTATATCAATGATATAATTACTTTTTCATTCTTAAATTGACAAGAGGATGTCTTTTTTCTAACAAAAGTTTCTGACTTTAGTCATATGATTTTTCTCTATCTACAAGATGATAATATGGTTTTATTATTCTTTCAGTATGGTTTATTATATTATCTAATTTTCAAATACTAAATTAACCATAGAATTTAGGAATAAAGTCTGATTGATCATGATATACTTTTATATATTATAAGATTTCTTTACATTGTATTATCTTAAGCATTCTATATTTATGTATGTATGCTTATGAGTGATATCTAAATTAACTTTTTCAAATTTTGATTGATGGCCTCATAAAATGGGATTCTTCCTCTTATGTTATTTGAAATAGTTTCTGTAGAGTTAGTGTTAGTTCTTCCTCCTATTTATTTGTCAGACTGCACCAGTAAAGCCATTTAGAATTGGAAGTTTCTTAGTGGAAAGGTTTTAAATTTATGCATTTATTTTATTTAATTACTGAATTATTTAGATATTCTATTTATCCTTATTTCAGTTTGTTAAGTTCTGTTTTACAATAAATTTGTTTTCACACTTATCGAGAGAATTGCTAATACTATCTTTTTGTTTCTGTATCTGAGGAGTCTTCACTTTTGTCTTCTTTCTGATTTTTAATTTTGAAAAAAAAAATTTTTCCCTCTTTTTTTTTCCTGGTGAGTCTCTTTAGGAAGTATTGATTTTGAAAGAATCTTTTGAAAAAACCTTATGTCTTTGGTCATTTTCCTTATTATTGCTTTTTCCTGTGTCATTGATTTCCTTTCTTATATTTACTATTTGCATTTTTCACTTCACATGAATTTAAATTGTTCTAATTTGAGGGTTGGAATTTTGTTAGAAATTTGCTTAAACTCCAATCACCTCTGCTTTTTAACTCTCTGACAATAATTTTAATCCTCTCTCCATTAGGGCCTTCAAACTAAATACTTCGGGTTAGATATCAGCATTGAGTCTGCCAGACCTTGTAATTGCAAGATCATCTAACTGCAAGATCTCCAGTATACTGTATATCAATACTGGACACTTAAAAACACACCAGGATCTCCTTTTACCATGGGTCCCAGATTAAGAACATCTGCTACACAAATAGTAAGGAAGTTAGAATGTGATAGAGGTCCATTAACATGGATTTGGTGAAAGAAATCAATGTCATTATTGAAGCTGTATTCTTTCTAATTAATTTTGGATTTACGTGTACTGTCATGTTGGAGACTAGTTAGGCAACAATGAGGCAGTGAAGGGTTAAATTTCTTTGGCAGGGTTTAGTAATTATAGATATTGATTACTTGAAAACATCATTGAGTTGACAGGATAAGAAAAGCCCACTTGTCTCACAGTTTGGTCCTTTTATTTCTCACAAGATGGATGAGTTAATAAACAGGGAGCAAACACTCCCATAAATTCAGCATCTGTAATATTTGTCACCTTTGGAATTACTTGGATGAGAGCACCATCCTTTATGTGAATCCACAGGAGAGGACTAGCAGACTCTCCCTAGAATCTGTATCCCACACTGTGATTAATGCTGTGTTGATGTTTAAAAAAGCAGTGTCATTAGGCAAAAATGCATGGAGAAAGAACCATGTTGCCTGTATAGTGCATCCCAAACATGCTAAGCCTGTTTTTATAGGTTACAGTTTTACTCAGTAGCATGATTTTAATACCACTTATTTCCTGTAACATAGCTTAAAAGAATAAGAAAGTAAAGTGCATATCGCACACACACACACAAAGATAATTTTTTAAACCATGTAGAATAGTAAACTGCCTCCCAGTTAAAAGTATAATTCATGGATACTTTTTTAGCATTAACATAAAGGTCACCTAGTTAAATGCCCTTGCTTTAAAAAGGAAGGAACTGAGACTTAGGAGTTATGATTTTTTCAAAGAATGTTCAACTGCTGAATGGCCTTACTACTCCCATCTAAGTATAGAATAATTAGGCATATCTAGTAAAATCATGGAGGGTTTATTTATACAATGGATAACTTACTTTTTTCTGTTTTATGAAAATGTGGTAATTATAAATATCTAAATTTGATTTAGTCTGTGGATGAAGCATTTTTGGTAAGTACATCTTCATTTTGTTTTTTCTTTTAGCTTTGGAATAGAAAATATTGATAGATATAGAGAACAAAGCAGGTTTGGTTTTCTAAAATTTGATCTGAGTCAATGAAAACCTTAGTCTAAATAAAAATAAATATTGTTCAATTAATATAAGTTTTTAAACAAAAAAATCAGGATTTCTTAACCTATAATTATGCCTATTATAAAAGTGAACTAATCTAGCAAATAAAATTAAGTATATGTTCTGCAATATTTGATGTATTGTTGACTCCTTGTTCACTTAATACATGTCTGGATTCTCCTTTTCAAGCCCATGGACAAAACCAAAGGAGGGTAGGAATGTGGGTGAGAGGTGGGGTTAGATGGGAGTGTGGTGGGAGGAAAATGAAACAACTTGAACAACAATAAAACAATAATAAATAAATAAAAATCAAGCCTTCATGCATAAAAAAATACAAAACAAGATATTTGTGAAACCAGAAATTTGGCCACACTAATATGGAGTTTTACTGTTCCACTGGCCATGAGCATACTTCATTCAATAGTCAGTAGCCCTGACAATAAATGCAAATTTTATTATTAGAATGAGCTATTCAAAATAGTGAGCAAGTTAAATGACAGTAATTTAGTACAATGTGTATTTTTACTATTTGTAATTCAAAGTTTTATTATCCCCTCTAATGAGAAGCTCAGGGTAAACATGTTTATTTATATAATTCTAATTCAACTGGTAAATATTTGTTACAAAAATAATCAAATAATAGTAATTGGAATGCCTTATTAAATGTAAGAGTGAAATCTAATAACTTTATTTAAAAGTAATTTTTTCCCTCTGGCCAACATCTCTTTCCAACTTGCTTAATGTTAATAACACGCAATAGGTAAAGAAGAGGTGTGATCAGCATCTTCTGCCTTTCGGCTGTGCTCTTCATCCCTTCTTCTTTAGCTAACTCATCCAGAATCTCACATAGGAAAAAAAGAAAAGAGGGAACAGAAAAGGGCAGGAATTTCCTTCCTAAGCAGCCAAAGAAATAATGGCTTTGGTGAAGGTTTAGAGGTAGCTTTTCAATTCCTATTTCCCTTGACCACATTTGTTAATAAGCAAGAAGACTAAAGACAGAAGTAAGTTTTAATATGCTAAAAAAAGTGATTACAGTCTGGACTGAGGATATATTTATGAGATCAAAATGACAAAATTTTTATATTTTTTGAATAGAGGGATGAATGTGTGTTAGGAATCTGGCTTTTGTTGTTGAGTGATGTCTGGAAGTATAATCTGTGATCATATGTATATCCAATTTCTAAAGTAGGTTACTTCTCTGACAAGTCTATCCAAATAATAGCCATAGTATGTGCTTGAAATCTTCCCAGGCAACATATACAGGTATATTTATTTAAATATTTTTGGAAGAGGGGATGTCTTTACTGAATAAGAAAGGAAAAATAATAATTACATGGAATAAATTAATTCACATTAAGGAATGAGAATTTGGAGAATTTCTTACTTATATGACTTTGTACCTTTTACACTTTCTCTAAGTAATCTCTGTATCTGGAGCTCTATTTTCCTTTCCATTACCATGAAATTGGACAAGATGAAGATGGAGAACAATGGTAGAAATGTTATTTATCCTTGCCTCTTTCTAATGAGAAGAACAACTTCTACTCTGAGTCCAAAATGACATTTATTCCCTTATTAGGCAGATATATGAATGTGGTGATAGTAACACTCCTTGTGCATCCTCACCATCATAAGTAATTACACTGTCACCAGTTCATGCTCATACTTCTATAGGTCACAATAAAATAATTCAATTCATTTTATATTTTCTCAAAAATTACATATGACCAATAGCTAAAAGTAATAGGCAGATTTTGGCTAAGCATAAAGAAAGGCTTTCTAACTATCTAACTAGAAAGATTCAGAATGAAAAAGAGTTGCCTTAAAACAAGTCTGCTTCTATTAAATGAATGTGTTCTACTAGACCCTGGAAAAGTACTTGTGGCATTTTATAAGGACAGGGCTTTGAACCTCCATATCTATATAAAATCTCAACTGTTCACATATTGACATGGTATTTTCACTATTATTAAATTAACATGTTTTTAAAAACTCAGCTTTGGTTTTATTTATCTAAAAAAATAAAACATGGCTTCAATCTAAGCAATCACATTCATGAAACCCAGACATTTGTAAGTAATAGCTTATTTTTCTATTACATATTTAAAGAGTTGATAGCTATTACAAATTTAAATATACATCTGTGTACTCCTAAGTCATTGTATGCACTAGAACTGAAAAACAGTATTCTAATTTGGAAGAGATGCCCATTAAGCTTCCTTTCAGCCACAGGATTTTATATTTTCCTATATTTTACATTAGATATGCACTTTTATTTGTGTATTTTATGTATTCATATTTTCATATTCATGAGCATAATTATGTATGGCATATGTGATATTGGTGATTAATATTTAGGTCTGAGCATGGTTGCCCACTGTAACAATGTTTGGTAATAAAAAGATATATCTCTATCGTCTCATATGAAATGGAATAAAACAAGCTTGGCAGCACTTCACTGCTTTATAAATTAAGCCCAGTGGGCATTGCTGCTTTAAGCAATGTCTTCATGCAGTAAGATATATTATAGTCCACGTTTGTTAACCTTTCAGAAATAAATTTGCCTACCAGTAGCTACACATAGTTTTCGTTGGTTTCTAGGATCTTTGAAGATCTGCTGTCTCCCAGATTTCCTACATCAACACCCTCACTCCTACTTATGTTACAGATATGCTGGTTTTCTCTGAGATTTCTACTTTTTTAAATTATACTTTATTGTTTTGGCTATCACAGTTGTCCCAGTTTTTCCCTTATTCTTCCCTCTACCCAGTCTCCCAACTCCTGTAGGCAATTCCCACACCATTGTCCATATCCGTGGGTCATGTATTTTTGTTCTTTGGCCACTTTATTCTCTGTGCTGTACTTTATATCCTTGTGACTATTCTGTAACAATCAATGTGTACTTCTTAATGCCTTCAATTTTTTTGTCCATTATCCTAACTCACACCCATCTGGCAACCATCAAAATGTTCTTGCTCTATGATTTTGTTTCTGTTCTGCTTGTTTGCTTATTTTGTTTTTCAGAATCAATGTTGATTGATATGTATTTATTATAATTCTTTTGTACATACTTTTGATTTTCTTCTTAAATTTCAAACACTAGTTTGGTGATGATAAACTTCTTTAGCTTTTTCTTATCTGAGAAACTATTTATCTGTACTTTTATTTTAAATGATAGCTTGCTGGACAGAGTAATCTAGTTTGTAGGTCCTTGCTTTCATCACTTTGAAAATTTCTTGACAATCCCTTCTAGCCTGCAAAGTTTATTCAGCAAGAAGAAAAAAAGAATACAGAGAAGAAAACAAGGAATATGTAATAAATCTTTGGGAAAACTTCAAGCATACCAACACTAGCATCATGGGGATGCTGGAAGGAGAAGTGAGAGAGCCTACTTCAACAAATAATAACAGAAAATTTCCTTAACTTGGTAAAAGAGATAGACATACAAGTACAGGAAGCACAGATAATCTCAAACAAGATATGTGCAAATAGGTCCACACCAAGACACATCACAATGAAAATGCCAAAGGTTAAAGACAAAGAATCTTAAAACAGCAAGAGAAAAGCAGTTAGTTACCTACAAGGGAGTTTGCATAAGACTGTCACCTGATTTCTCTGAGATTTCTAAATCCTTACTCTATCATAATTCTTAAATCTTTTCATTTGCCTGGAAACATCTTCACTTTTATTTAGCACATACTCATTCCACAGTGGGACACTTTATAGGCACTTCTCAGACTGTCTTTCTAAATGCTCAAGCTATGTATTTGCTATATATTCTCAAATCTCTTTCTACTTTCCCCTTTGAAATAAGTAAACACTTGTTATTTTTCAGTGTCTATTTTACTTTCTATATTTTGTGACTTTATTTTGTTATATAGTTCTATGAAGTTAAACACATGCATATATTTGAAAACCATCATCACACTCAAGGTATTAAATAATTCTTTCAATCTAAAGTACTTCTAGCTCTTTATTTTTTGAATTTATTTATTTTAAAAATAGAGTGGGAGGGAGAGAAAAAATAAGGGAGAGAAACATCACTGTGTGGTTGCCTCTTAAGCACCCCCTATTGGGGACCTGGCCCACAACCCAAGTATATGACTTGACGACTGGGAATCGAACTGTCAACCCTTTGGTTCTTAGGCTGGCACTCAATCCACTGTGCTACACCAATCAGGGTTTCTTGCTGTTTCTTTATAATCACAATTACACCAAATCCCCTATCTCCTGGTACACACTGATTTCTTCATTGTAACAGTTTTGTCTGTCTGAAAATGCCATGTATATGGAATCATACAGTCTATACATTTTTGAAACTGCCCTCTTTTGCTCAGAATAATGCCTTTGAGATTCATCCATGTTATTGCATCTATTTTTATGGCTTAGTACTACTCTGTAGTATGATTGCACCCAAATATGTTTATTCATTCACCTTTTTGAAGGACAATAGGGTTGTTTTCAGGTTTTGATGATTACTGGTAGAATTGTTGTAAACATTCATATACAAGCTTTTGTGTGAACATGGCTGTTGTTTTCTCTCTTGTTTTCTCTAATACAGAAGTGTAATTACTGGGTCATATGTTATGTATGTTTTTTAAAAATATATATTATTGTTTTTATTTTTGAGTATCTTAAATTTTTCTAAATTAAATTAAATTTTATTATTTATTTTTATTGCTTTTTTCCATTCCCACTTAGTCCCTTTATACTCCCCTCCCCCAGCAATCACACACTGCTGTCCATGTCCATGAGTCTTTTTTCCTTTTTGCTCAATTGTTTCATCCTCTAACTTCCCCACTACTAGCTGTCATTCTGCTTTCCATTTATGAGTCTGTCTCCATTTTTCTTGTTACTTCAGTTCATTAGATTCCACATATGAGCAATTTCACTTCTTGAAATATTTCAGAAGGGACCCAAAACACTAATTCAAAAGAACATAAGCACCTCTGTGTCAATTGTAGCGTTATTCACAATCACTAAGATATGGAAGCAACCCCAATGCCTATAAGTAGAGGAGTAGGTAAAACAACTGTGGGATATTTACACAATGGAATACTATTCAGCTGTAAAAAAGAAGAATGTTTTACTCTTTGAGACAGTATGGATGGACGTGGAGAACATTAAGCTAAGTGAAATAAACCAGTCAGGAACAAGTGTTTAATAGGAATTGCCTTGAATCTATAGATTATTTTAGGTGTATGGACATTTTAATGATGTGAATTCTCCCAACCCATGAATATGTAAATGTTTCCAGTTGTGTTTTGTCTTCCTTTATTTCTTTTCTGCTATGTCCTATAGTTTTTTGAGCATAGGTCATTTACCTCTTTGGTTACTTTATATCTAGGTTTCTTTGTTGTTGTTATTGTTGTTGTTGTCATTGCAGTTGTAATGTAAAATGGGATTATTCTCTTAGTTTTTCTTTCTGAAAGTTCATTATTGGTGGACAACCAGGAAAAAATAGACAGATTCCTACAAATACACAATCTTTCAAAATTCAATCAGGAGGAATCAGAAAACCTGTTAAAGCAGTAATCAAAAACCTCCCAGCAAACAAAAGTCCTCAAATAGATGGTTTCACAGGCAAATTTTACCAAACATTCAAAGAATTAATATATGTCCTCCAAACTTTTCCAAAAATTCAAGGAGAAGAAAACTTTCAAGCTCTTTTTATGAGGCCAGCATTATCCTAATTCTAAAACCAGATGAAAACACTACAGCCCTTGTGTGACTCAGTTGGTTGAGCATTATCCTATAAACTAAAAGATTGCAGGTTCAATTCCTGGTTAGGAATTGATATTACATTGATGTTTCTCTCTCACATCTGTTTCTCTCTTTCTCTCTATCCCTCCCTTCCCCTCTCTCTAAAAGCAATAAGCATGTCCTTGGGTGATGAAAAAGACACTAAAACTAGAGAAAGAAGGCTAATATCCCCAATGAACATAGATGCTAAAATCCCGAGCAAAATATTAGCAAATTAGATCCAGCAATACATTACAAATATTATACACCATGATCAAGTGAGATTTATTTTTGAGATGCAAGCGTGATACAATAACTGCAAGCCAATAAATGTGATTTGTGATACAAACAAAATAAAGGATACAAATCACATGATCATAATAGTAGATACAGAAAAAAACATTTAGTAAAATCCAGCACACATTTATGATAAAAAGTCTCAGCAAAGTGGTAATAGAAGGATCACCCCTCAACACAATAAAAACTGCATATGAAAAACCTACAGCCAGCATCATACTCAATGGACAAAAACTAAAAGCATTTCCCTTAAGATCAGGAAAAAGACAGGGATGTCTGCTTTCACTACTCTTATTCTACATGGTAAAGGAAGCCCTAGCCACAGTGATTAGACAAGAAGATGAAACAAAAGCATTCAAATTGGGAAGGAGGAAGTAAAACTGTCATTATTTGAAGATGGCATGATATTTTACACATAAAACCCCAGACTCTACCAAAAAGCTACTAGATTCAATAAGTGAACTTGGCAAACTGGCAGGATACAAAATTAAAACTGGTAGAAAAGATAGATTTTTACATGGTATACAAGATGTGACAAGTATGCTCTTCTTGAGCAACATTGCACATTCAGGCTCTAAACCTGTTTGAACTCTGCCATATGCTTCTCTCCATTTCTTTCATCATAGATCAATCCCTCATTGTTTCTTGCTTAAATTCTGAAAGAACTCATAACTCATATTTCTACTTTTAGTCATGCCTGTCTTAAGTTTATTCTCTATTAGAGAATATTCCAAAGGTACATTTAATTATGAAAGACAGTTGAGTATTAAGAAATATTACTGATTTTGGAGTATGATTAGAATAGATTTAAATAATTCTACTCCATCTTTGCTTTGAGCAAATTACTGAACTTCTCTGAGTTTCATTTTCTATATTTGAAAATATTGGCTAAACATAGGGTCACTGCAAATATTATAAAAATTAGCTAGTATCAGTGTTATTACTGAGTGCACACTGTGGGAAAAACCATGGGCTAAGTGTTTGGTCTGTATATCACAAGATCTTCATTAGGTAAAGATTACTTACAGGTATGGAAATTAAGACATAGAACAATTATGTAATTTTTCAAGTTCACATAGTTATTAAATGATAAAGTGAGGGTTCAAACAATCATTTTTAACTCCAGAATCCATGTTTTTAAAAAACACACCAGCAGCCCTGGCTGGTGTAGCTCAGTGGATTGAGCGCGGGCTGTGAACCAAAGTATTGCAGATTTGATTCCCACCCAGGGCACATGTCAGGGCTGCAGGCCACAGCTCCCAGCAACCACACATTTATGTTTCTCTCTCTCTCTCTTTCTTCCTCCCTTCCCTCTCTAAAAATAAATAAATAAATCTTGAAAAAAAAACACACTGGCTAATTTCAGACCGAGAAACTTGTGGAGTTAAGATGGATTCCAGGTTTCCTGATATTTTAGACTGTGTACTATTTTTTAAAGAAAATATATATAAAAACCACTAGTACATTATCCAATATATACAAATATATTAATAAATAGGAAATTTTCTCTTTAATATTAGTTTTATAGCTATATTATTTTATCTTCCTGTTTAATACATGCTATGGATTCTGATCACCTTATCTTGGCATAATGATCAAGAAACTATCCTAATTATTCTTTGATCGTATATTTAGACATTCAGATTTATCTTTAAGTTTATCATTTTCTGATCTTCTGTCTGTTTCTGTCTGTCTCTTACTCTCTGTTACATACACACATACATATATACATATATACATACATACATATATACATATATACATACATATATATATATATATATATATATATATATACATGGATACAAAAAGACACACAAATAGTTAGAACAATATATTTTTTGTTCCAAAATGTGGTAGGCTGCCTTGTTGCTCTTTTCATTTATGCTAATTCCTTTGTCTAGAATAGCACATGTCATTTTTTAAGGCTTAAAAATGCCTGTTTATTTAATATTTTTATGAGAAGTTTTTTTCTCTACAAATAATCTTTATGACCTTCACTGTCATACTCTGTGTTTCCATATTTTATTATCCTAGTATATATCACTCTACATCACATTCTTTAATATGTCAAATTGCTCTTTTAGGCAATAAGCTCCTTGAGGTCAAGATCATGTTTTACAGCTCTGCTCCTCTATACTTAGTACACACTATATGAAACATTAAAAAGCACAATTATTAATAAATGGACTGAGATAATAATCTAACAATTAATTCTCTACATATTTCAGGAAATATTTTAGTTTGAATTTATAAAATTGTATTACATTTTTTTTCCCATTTAATATGATAGAAGACAAAATAAGCTTCCCTATATCCAGGTTCTCATCAGTTGTCCTAGAAACATGAAAGTCTATACAGAGTTTGGAATAAGTTAGAAATTGTACAAAATAGCAATGATTTTTTGTTTTTACACTAAACGAACCAATCACTATGCCAATTTAGTCTAATCTTGATTACTTCACAGTTTGTGAAGGGATATGAGCAGTAAAAGTCTATGCTTGCTTCAACCTAAAAATACTTTTGACTGAAATATTTTATTTTATGTATTTGCTTTAAGAATCAGGGGCAGAAAGAATATATATATTTATATATCCATGCTTAATTCTGTTACTTTTTCTACTTTGACTTTAAATTTAATAAGTGAACTTATTTAAAGAATAATGTTAATATCTACAGAAAAGATAATAAAATTCAAGGGGCAAATGACCTGTTATGAAGTTTTTCTTAAGTACTTATACACTGAATTGTTAAAAAGTGAAACTCACCTGAGAAATATTAATTGTTCTAATACAATTAAAATCATCATTTTGAAAATCTTCAGATTTGTCTGAGAATGACACAAATATTAAGATAAAATGTTATTAGAGAAGCTAATAGGAGATCTGTGCTCATAAATATGCTAATTATGTTTCAACAACTTTAGACAAAGAGACTACACTTAGAATTCAAAATAAGGAATTAATTTCAAAGTATTCCATCACTAACACAAATATACACCAACAATAACTGCCTAGATTGTGGTAAAATTCTGTATAAAATAGTGAATAAGAGTTTAAATAATTTATCAAAGCTATATATTACAGCGGACTTAAAACATTAAGTGGTAAATGGAGTAGAGTGATCATATGTTTGACTATGAGACCTCTTCTAAACAGACTATTTTCTCCCTCCTCATTTTAGTACATCATTAAGTCTCAAATTCATATTTTTTAGTTACTTTACAGATATGGTCCCAGAATCCCAAATGCTGGAAACAGCCTAAGTGTACATGAGTGGTTCAAAAAACTGTGGTACATTTATACAACGGAATACTACCTAGCAGAAAGAAAGAACTCCCACTCTCCATGACAGCATGGGTGGAACTGGAGAGTATTATGCTAAGTGAAATAAGCCAGGATGAAAAGATAAATACCATATGATCTCACCTAAAGTGGGATTTAATCAACAAAACAAACAAATGAACAAAATATAACCAGAGACTTGGAAATAAAGAACAAATTGACAGTAACCAGAAGGGAAGGGGAATGATGGGGGAAAGAAGGGGAAGGGCCTAGTCAAGCCCATGGACATGGACAACAGGGTGGGGAATGACTGTGGGAGTGGGGTAGGGTGAGGGGAGAACAACTGGGGAAAAGTGAGACAACTGTAGTTGAACAACAATTTAAAAAATGAAATAGAATGTACAAATTGCTGTAACAAATCTAGTTTGGAACTCAGACAAATTTGTGTTATTTCTTTTCTTTTAATTTCTCTGGAAGAGTCAAAGTTGTATCTAAAAAATTTACAACACTGTATTTCTAATTTGAGATAGAAATAGAAATTAGATTTCTAATTTTATGATGTGAAGGATACAATGACTTCCAGAATTAATAATTGTATGATACAGTAAATGTCATTAAATATTTAATATTCTTCTGTGACTTTAATTAGGTAGAGTATATAATTAATGTGTTGTTTACATTTTTAGATAAAGTTTTACTTTAATATTTTAAATATTTATTAGAAAATTGACTGCCAATAAAAGTAACAAACAAATTATTGTAACATGTCCTATAATTTCATCTAAAAGAAACTTCTTATTTTGAGTAAATTATTCCATAACAATAGTGCTTGGCCTAATTGAGATCTCTCTTTACTGAGTGATCAGTTTTTCTTTGCAAATCTGAACAAGCAATTGTGTAAAATAAGTACAATTTTTACTTGTAAATCATGTTTTAATTTTGAAATACTTAACTGTTATGTATATAATTTTTGCCCATAATAAAAAAAATGCAGAAGTACCATCACTGAAATTAAAATAATTAATAAGTTAAAATTAGGACATACTTATATTATCATTTCTAATGTTTGTTCAAAATGACTAGGTGGTCATGCACAAATTATAACCTATACATTTAATCATAAATTTGATTTGTACTACAAACCAATATCTAACCTGGCTGAATAAAGTGGTTTCATGTCAGCATTTAGAGAGTATAAATTGGGAAGACTTGTGAAACATTGACATATTTGTTTGAAAATTTAAAACAAGTTAACTGCATAATTTATTAAGTGCTTATTTTGTATAAACAATTAAAAACATAGCATGCCTTTTACCAATTTCCAGAAAAGTTAATCAAATGAGAATATATTATGTATGAGATAATGTAAATGATTCAATATGTGACCATAGCATTTCTAAATAATTGGCTAAACACTTCAAATTTTACTTTCTATACACACACAAATTTTACTTTCTATATACACACACATACACACATTCAGTGAAATAAACTTCATTAATACATACAGAAGTCCAATTTTGGTTAAAAGTTCTCAAAAGATTACTGGGAAAAAAGACACTTGCTTTGAGTAGACACACACACACTCAACATATTCTCCTTCATATGCTCTAATAAAATCCAAGGATTCAAAATAAGATTACTTATTTATTGTTTTAATCAAAGTAATTCCAAGTCTTCCCAAGTATGTCCTTCCTCTGTGGAGTTTCCCCATGATGACTCGATTAAGAACTTCAGATGTGATTATACCAGTTAAAGAAGTTATAATAACTACTGATTCACAAAGAAGAAATCGGAGCATCAGTTCAGCCTGACAAATGACTCTTTCTTCCTCTGCCTTTGCTGCTGTCAGGCTCACCTGACTTTTCTGCAATGATTAAGCTTCTCAGCAAGGTTCTGCTAAATGGAGGAAGCATCTCTGTAAAGTAGACTCTGTCTATTGCAGAAAGAGTCATGCTCATTGAGAAGTTATCCACCAGCAGAACTATGATCCTTGATACCTGTTCTGAATGACAACGTGAAGTAACAATTTATGCTATCAGGGTCAGAGGAAGGCCTTGTCTTTTCTCTCATGTTTCTGTCACAGTAGGTGTTCTATACTGAAGCTAGCTCATATTACAATTCTTTTTCCACAAAGTGTTTTTCAGTTTGTATCTACAATTGAACAACATTTTTATCCAAATTATGTCTTTGGTGCTGAGTGAGGAGCCTTGAATGCTGAACTGAGATTTGTCTAACTGTTGAGCACATGTCACCATTATTAATATTTTCTCCTTGGGGCCTGTGGGATTCTCTTCTTTAAGGTAGCCTCACTCAAATTCACCTCAGACATCAGGAATTTTAAATAGTTTTAGTACATAGTAGAAAAGTTGGAGTACAACATTTTTTCCAACTATTTTTTTCCAAGAAATATACTTCTTGTCAGAAGATCCCTTGACTCTACCCATATTATATATTCTAGTGATTCTGGGAAATACAATAGTTTAATGAATTTCTTTTCTTACAGAATAAGGCTCATTCTACTTCCTGAATATAAAATCCTTCCCCCTAGAATCAATGTTCCACTGCTGTAGATCACACACACACTCATATATACACTCACAATTTTTCTTTACAAAGAAGCACACTAGGTATTACTATAAGAATAGTGAGCCCTGGCTGGTGTGGCTCAGTGGATGGGCACCAGACTACAAAGCAAAGGGTCATCAGTTTGGTTCCCAGTCAGGGCACATACCTGGATTGAGGGCCAAGTCCCCAGTAGCAGGGTGTGTGAGAGGCAACCACACATTCATATTTTTCTCTACCTCTCTTTCTTCGTCCCTCTCTCTCTAAAAATAAATTTAAAACAATCTTTAAAAAAAGAATTGTGAGATTCTAATTCTCAGGGGGTTTTAACTAAAAATATAAATGGGTGGTCATTTTCAATGTTCAGTTTCCTTGACAACTAGTGTTATAATTATAATAATAAAAAATAAAGGTTCTATCTCACCAGGTACTTTGATTTTGTAGCTAAATATAACATAGTGATTATCATATGTGATAGGGATAAAGACCATTTGCATACATTTACTTAGTTTTTACTCAATTTTATAGGTAAGTATAATAAAGTAAAGCAGGAAAGGAAAACAAATCAGCTCAAATAGTAAGATATTTCAAAAGCTTAGTAGGCCATTGCATTGCCAGGAGAAGACTATAAAATGAAACTGCATAAATGTTATTAGTACTTTACTGTCCATTAAAAAAAACAATTTAAAAAATCAAGAAAAATGTGCCTTAAAAACTTAAGATTTTTCAAAAATACATACCAAAACATGACATGCAGCAAAACCATATTAAGAAAACTTTTTATAGCAATAAACACTTATGTTTAGAAAAAAGCAAGATCTCAAATAAACAATCTAAATTTGACTCTCAAGAAACTAGTAATAGAACAAACTAAGGCCAAAAGTAAAAGAATGAAAATAACAAATATGAGAGTGAAAATAAGTAAAGATTAAAAAGATAATAGAAAATATTAATGCAGTTAAGAGCTGCTTTCTGAAAGATAAAGCAAAATAGAGAACCTTTAGCTAGATTTCCCAAGAAAAAATAAAATAGGATTCAAATAAATAAAATAAAAATGAAAGAGACATTTCAAATGATTCTGCAGAAATTCAAAGGATCAGAAGAGACTACTATGAAAAACTATATGCCAACAAATTGAACACTCTAGAAGACATTTATAAATTCCTAGAAACCAACCATCTCTTATGATAAAATCATTAAGAATTTAAAAATCTGTATAAAACAATAACAAGAAGATTGAATCAGTAATTAAAAACCTCTCAACACAGAAAACCCTAGAAGCAGATGGTTTCAATACTGAATTCTACCAAACATTTAAAGAATTAATACTAATTCTTCTCAAATTATTCCAAAAAATAGAAGAAGGAACACTTTCAAACTCATTTCACAAGTCTAGTATTAGTCTGATACCAAAATGAGACAAGGACACTATAAGCCACACAGGTGGCAAACACAAGGCCCATGGGCGTTACCCACCTTGTTTCTATCCAGCAGCAGCAAAGAGCTCTCACTTAACTCTTGAGGAGTAATACATTTATATAGCCCTAAAATTACACTTAGCCCTTTGAAGGCAACCACGAGGCTGATGTGCCCCCCTCCATCCGGTGAAAATGAGTTTGACACCCCTGCTATAAGAAAAGTGCAGAGAGTTATCATTAATAAACATAAATGCAGTATCTTCAAGAAAATATTAACAAACTGAATTCAACAATGCATTAAGACTGTTATACAACATGATCAAGTGGAATTTATTTCAGGAATGCAGGGAAAGTATAACATCTGCAAATTAATCAATATGATACACAACACTAATAAAATAAAGGACAAAAACCATATGATCATTTAAATAGATGCAGAAAAGCCATTTGTCAAAATTCAACTCCTTTGATGATAAAAAGTCTTAACAAACTGGGTGGGTAAAGAACATACCTCAACAGAATAAAGGTTACATATGACAAAACCAGAAGATATACAAATGACCAACAGGGACATGAAAAGATGCTTGATGTCACTAATCATCAGGGAAGTGAAAATCAAAACCACTATGAGATACCACCTCACACCTGTTGGAATAGCAATCATCAAGAAGACAAGAGGTAAGCATTGGTGGGAACGTGGATGAGTGTGGGATATAAGTTGTTGTAGCTACTATGGAAAATAGAATGGGGATTCCATAATAAATTAAAAATAGAACTACCATATGATCCAACAATCCTACATCTGAATATATATCCAAAGGAAATGAAAACAAGATATTGATGAGATATTTGTACTCCCATGATCATTTCAGCATTATTTGAAATAGCCAAGATATTGAAACAAACAAGGTTTCCACCAAAGACAAATCACCTAAATATTAAAAAGTAGTAGTTATATATATATATATAGTTTTATAGATAGATATAAAATAGAATATTATTCAGCCATTAGAAAAAAAAGACAACCCTGCTATTTGTGACAATATGGATGGACTTTGAGGGACTATGCAATGTGAAATAAACTATATTACTTATATGTGGAATCATTAAAAAAAAAAAAGCCAAAATCATAGAAACAGAGTTAGAAAAGAACTTGTCAGGGGCAGGGGTTGGTTTAAATTAGGAGTGGTTGGGAAAAAAAATACTCTACACTTGTTTAATCAAACATTAAACCTTAAAAAAGTAATTATATTATTTTGCCTTTTATTACCATACCAACTTTACTATGTTGATTATATATTCACTTTGTGATATGGTCAATATATTACCAAACTGATTTTTTGAAAAGCATTTAGCAGAAAGGAGAATAAACTTAATCTAATACAATCACATTTGAGATACATAGACCAGGTTGGAGGATGAATTCATTTTATTTAAAGGATAATTTAAATCTGTTGTGTAAATATTAACATTAACATTATTCTAATAATGGTTAGAATGTGGGGTAGAACAGGCCAAAGGATACTTTTCAAATAGAATCAGATTACATTACACAATATCAGACAGGAAGAATTATCTGAGAATTTGTTTCTTGCTCTGGCATTTAAACCCAGCTCTGGCATTTTAAAATGCTAAGATGTCTGAATGTTATGTTGACTCAGTTGCTTTGCTGAACTCTGTTGCTTAGAGGGAATAGAAGTCTTAATGGAAACCTAGCAAAGTCATAATTCATAACTTGCCTTTATCAGCAGACTGTCAAGGTGGGAAGCATAGGCTTGAAAAATAAGTGTGTTGTGTTATCATCATAAAAGAAAGTTTTACTTGCTGAACCCGAGGCTTTTGCACCCCACGCATCATGTCAAGCAGTTTTGGTGGCCTTTTGATCTGTCACAACTAATAATAACTTTTCTTGTTAAGTGGTACTGGCCCAAAACTTTTTCAGAAAATGCCATACAAGGACCACTCATATTGACATTGTTTTGTTTTCCTCTCAGCATCAATGGCAAATGGAATAAGCCATAGTGGGAGTTTGCTGCATAAGAGATACCACAGACTTGCTAATGAAAAAGAACTTTACACATTTCAGCCTGAGAAAGTCAGGTAAAAAAATTATCACCTGTCTTTTAAGCAGAAAAAATCTAACAAAAACAGAGAGTACCCCTTTATACCAATATGGTACTATATTTTACTAGAACATCTTTCAAAATTGCTGTGTGAAAGCACTTAGGACATATCTCAAGATGATCGAATTTATCCTGTGGCTAGTAATGAGCCAAACACTAAGTGACACTTGTAAACTCTTTCAAAACAGGATGGAAACATATTTTGGTATACATAGCCCCAAAAGAGATACAAGGGAAGAGTTTGAAGAAGATAGTCTGCCTTTATTCTCGCTTATTTGACTTCCATTCTGATGGAGGAAGAGGAATTATTTATTTGAATTCCAGGGGAGCTTTTGTAGGATGTAAGAGTCTTGTTATTGATACTTGTTAAATACAGAAAAAACATACCATAGGAATGAGTTAGAAGGACCTTGATTAGGGAAAAAATTATCGTCTTCTGTATAATATGTTTTTTGTGCATCCTATAATTATCTTTTATGAAATTATCACTTATAATTAATATACACATACAAATATAAGATTTATGAATGTGGAAAGATTGGTTCACTGACCTATTCTCAGTGCTTTGCATGAAGCAGGTGAATTTTAAGAATTCAGATAATATTTGTAAATGTTTGAAAAAATAACCTGACATTGTGTTTTTTGTATACCTTACCCAATTTTTGTCTTTAAATATATCTATATTTTGTATTCTATTTTCTTTACATAGAATTCATGAAGCTATTTTTTTAACTCTACCTTCATTATAGGAGAAGTTCATGGAATCAGTTATTACATCTGTATTTCAGGTAGCCTCTTTTCTTACTATTGCAAAATATGGAAATATATGATTGTAGAATCTTTCTTGGAAAGAC
Source organism: Phyllostomus discolor (assembly GCF_004126475.2). Classification (NCBI taxonomy): domain Eukaryota; kingdom Metazoa; phylum Chordata; class Mammalia; order Chiroptera; family Phyllostomidae; genus Phyllostomus; species Phyllostomus discolor. Next base: position 69,871,044 of record NC_040905.2, on the reverse strand, counting down.
CCAGCAAAGACTTTTGTTCAGTCTCAAGTTTCTTAACAGTCTAAATAATCATCATTTATGTATCTGAATAGTCTACTAATTTGATGTGTGCATTTAAAACAATTTGTTATGCATACCTTTGACTATTTGTTAACTAAATTGTAGACACTTAATAGAAATACCTATTGAGCATACCTATACCTGAAAGGTTATATCTTTTAGTCTTGTAAGTCAATGACATTAAGAGTATTGTATAGACTTATCTTTGTCATTTTTGTTTGTTTCTTTAAATCAGTTAATCTTTCTGGCTATTAATGGATTGAATAAGAACAAGATACATGTCTGAAACCCTTTTTTTTTCAGTGTAAATAAGAGAGTTTTACATGATACCCAACCAAGGATCTGGTCTTCAAAGCACTTTGAATGATTTCATTCTTATTTGACATTTAACTTTTTACCGAAGTCTAATTTCAAAAAGTCAAAATACAATGACTTTATCTAGGTATTATTGATTTTCATGTGCCACTTGATTTATTTACAACATGTGATTATAGAATTTATTATTAATATATTAGAAACCACATAATAGGCCTTAAAGTTGAGTGTGTAGACTGGGATTAAATCATTGGACAGTAAAGTCTGTCTTATTACAATGCCGAGTAATACCTTCTTTAACATTGTTGACATCCACTCGTTAATGGGATGCAGTGTCAATAATAATGAAGAAGACTTGCTGCTGATTTATAATATTCATTATAGGTGAACTTGACTTGTCAAAAGTTATAATTATTACAAAATACAGTTTAAGCATACCATTCTAAACACATTTAAAGAAAACATAATCTTATTGGACTCTATCATGAATCTTTTTCTAAAGTTTCTAAAAAAGACAAACTAAATATATGGTAGGAGTTGCTTCTATCCTAATTCCAAGGGGTAATGCTAAGTATTTCTGACACAGTTTTTTAGACTTAAAAAAATAGCTTATACTTGTCACTACCCTTACAGCTATTAGCTAAATATATGCAAAATACTATATTAAATATTAACATGTTTTCAGACTGAAATATTTTAGGCAAGAGATTTGAATTATCTGCAGGACAATGAAAATTTGGAGAAATTAAGCAGAAAATAATTCAAAATTAGTAAATTAACGGGCTATAATTATTTTATTAAACTCTGGATGAATTAACAAAAATAGTGTAGGGAAAATAATTACTTTAATGAGAAATCTAAAATATCCATTTTATTTTTATTATTTTTAAAAAATTATTTTATTGTTGTTCAAGTACAGTTGTCTGCACTTACCTTCCACCACTGCCACCCCCCATAAAATATCTGTTTTAGAGGAAAGTATCTTCCAAGAACAACAAAATAATTAAATTGGTTTGAGTGTGTGACAGCTGATAGGAACTCTCTACCTGCATGCTTTCTGATCTCTCCACCATTGTCTTGCTGTGCTTTATCTTCCAACAGCCAACACCTGCAAGAGCCATAAATGCCTGGGATTTACATCTTCCTGGGGAGAGCCCTGGCAAAACAGTCCCAGTGCAGATATAACCACTCCCACTTCCTTGCCCCTGGTCCAGACTGCTCTGAGGTAAGACCGTCTCTAAAATTTTAGGTGGAGTTGAGCCTAATTTCCTTCCATGGGACTTTGATGTCAAATATTTACTTGACTTTATCCTCTTTCTTCTCTTTCTTTCTTACTCCCTTAGCATTTTTTTCTTGGCACATGAATCTTTATCTTAGGGCCTGCAAAGGAGAGTCCCTCCTAAGAGAGCATGGCAGTCATTAGTGCTACTTACTGATATTTCTACTTTCTGCCTTCTGTGCACAGGGTAGAGTTGTATTTCCTGTCCTTCTATGGTTGTGTTATGGGCCAAATTATCAGTTCTAGCAGAGGTGATGTGGCTGCTTCTGGACTGAGCATTAAGTTGCTAGAATGAAACACTTTAAAGCTCTTTGCCCTCTGTTGTGGTGACCAAGAATGTTCCAGATAGTAGCTACTATACCATCCAGGTAACTAGAGTCAGTGTACCACAGTGGAGCAGGGCCCCAGCTGACACAGTAGGCAGAAAGAGAAATAAACTTTGATCAGTCACTCATAGTTGAGGGGTGATTCTATACTATGGCAATATAACCCAGCATATCCTGACAGATATAAAGGATGAAAAAAGAGAAGATTCGAGGATGACTGAAATTTCTGGCTTGGGTTATCGATGAATGGTGTAAGCATTTAAGGGCATTGGGAGAAGCAAGAAGAAAAAGTTGGGTGTTATTAATTAATTAATTTCAGGTATAAATGATGCATAACATTATATTAATTTCAAGTATACTGTGGAATGATTCAATATTAGTACATATTGTGAAATGATCACCACAATAATTCTATTTAATATTTCTCACCATACATAAGTATGAAAGTTTTTTCTTGTGATGAGAACTTTTAAGATTTATTTACTTAGCAACTTTCAACTATCCAGCACAGTATTATTAACTATGGTCACCATACTTTACATTATATCTCTAGGATTTGTTTTCCTTTTTTAAAATTAAACTATATTGGTTATTACAGATGAGGAATTTACAGTGATTTCTAATTTGTTTTAATAATATAAATTATAATTTTATTTTATCTTTAAATCTTTATTTTATTTTTACTATTACTATTTAGTTCTCTTATGTATTTTCCCATTAACATTTAGTTCCCTCCCCCCAGCCATCACCACATTATTGTCCTGTCCATGAGTCCTTTTTCCTTTTTGCTCCATCCTTCCACCCCTTAACCTCAGAATACATGCTTTCTTTATTCTGTGTATAATGGAAGCTAGTATGAGTCAAATTATTTTTAATTTCAATAACCTAAAAGATGATTTTTACAGCAGTCTAAACTCACATACTTCATACTTTTTTTGTTTTTGTTGGTTTGTTTTCACACATATGTGTGGTTAAATTTGTTTTTTAAAAAAGCCTTCTATTTTTATTCATTAAAAAACCCCTAAAAAGCATTCTGTATACTTGTCATTGTGTGTCATACTTATACTCTTGATCTTCTATGTCAAAACTCCAGTGTGACATAATGTATATCATGGTAATGCGCAAATGATGACTTGCAAAGATCTGTCCAAATGAAATCTAGTTTTACTATAAAGTTCTTATGTCTGAGATGAGCCTTCAGGTATGTTTATGTATCTTGTGCGTAAAAGAGTAAGAGTGTAAGAGATACAGTGAATGAAAATTCATCCAGATGTTTGTATGCAAGATTTTCATAAACAGGAAGAAATTAAATGTTATAGACCTGATATAACAATATGACAGACCTGATTCTATGCTTAAGTGTTTGTTCCCATAGGGGATCAGAAAGTCTGATAGTTTCATAAGCAAATGAATGCCAGAGTCTGCTTACTCAAGTCCCACTCCTGTCCCTGCCTTCCCCTCCCCTATCACTGTATGGGGGGTGTTTATCACTCCTCCTGAGTTGCAGTTGCAGTGGCTGCTGCTCCTCTTCCCCCAGACTTGGGTTACCCTGGTGCTGTAGCTGCCACTGCCTCTGTGGTCTGTATGAGGAGGAGGTGGATGTGAAGTTGATGGAGCTGCAGATGCTACTTGATGAGAAAGTCCTGGGGGACCACCAGGCCCTCTTTGACAGCTACATGAATCTGAAAATGGTAGCTGATTACTGAGGGAACAACTACATCCAGATGGTGGAGGAATAAATGAAAGCTATACTAATTTCCTCCCAGGGCCAATCTGGAATTACAACTAAATTGTAGTGAAATCATCTTGAGTAACCAACTGAACACTAGCTAGAGAGAAGCCTTATAACCATGGACAGACAGAAGAAATTCACCACAATGTGACAAATAGGGAGTGTGGGGGAGATGTGAGAAGGCTGGCTGGGGCCTCATAGACAGCAGCTGAAGTGCTGAAGGGATAGTTTAGCAGCTGGGGGATGCCCCTGAGAAGTGTTGCATCTAAAACCCCAAGGTGAGTACCCAACCTATAGCACCAGAGCTGGAAAGGAACCCAGACAACATCCAGTTGTGAAAAACAGAAGGGCTTCTGTCTGCCAGGGAGAGATGGCTGGAGATGCAGAGAGCCACTAAAAGGGCCAAAGTATAAAATTTCATTTGCAGCCACTTACCCTGGGCTCTGGCAGAGGGAGAGTAGAGTGGACTAGAAACACTTGAAGAGAATCTAGGGTTGGTGGCTCTGGGGAGAGAACTGAGGGAATAGCCACCAGGATCCATGTGCAGAGTCATTCCCATTCTGCAGGAGCCACCTCTCTCAGGCAGAACACTCCTCTCATAATGGCATCAGCCTGAAGGTAAGCAGTAACCCTGAATGCAAGAATTACTCTGTCATACCCTGTGGGGCTTAAGCCTGCCTGCTAATTACAGATCGATTTTATTAACAAATGATTGGTCTAACAGCTGATTGGTCTAGCAGCTGATTGGTTTAACACCTAAGATAGAAATACAAAAAAGCAGTCAAAATGGGAAGACAAAGAAACAAACCCTAAATGAAAGAACAAGAGAATTTTCCAGAAGAACTAGATGAAATGGAGGTGAGCAATTCATCAGATAGTTTAGAGTAATGATTGTAAGGATAATACACAGCATGAAAAAAATACATAGAAAACATAAAAAAAGACCAGTCAGAAATAAAGAATGAAGTATCTGAGCTAAATAACACACTGGAAGGAATAAACAGTAGGTTAGATAAAGCAGAGGATCAAATCAGTTATTTAGAAGAAAAGGTAGAAAAAAACAATCAGGCAGACCAACAGAAAGTAAAAATAATTTTTAAAAAATGATGAGAGTTTAAGAAATATCTTGGACAATATTAGGCATAACAACATCCATATCATGGGAATACCAGAAGGAGAAGAGAGAGTGAGCAAGGGATTAATAACTTATTTGAAGAAATAATTACCAAAACTTCCCAAATTTGGTGAAGGAAAAGTGGCACAAGTCTAGGAAGTGAGCTTAGAGTCCCAAACAAGTTGAACCGAAAGAGACCTACACTGAGACATATCATAGTTAAAATTAAAAGGCTTAAAAACAAGGAGAGAATCCTAAAAACCACAAGAGAAAAACAGGTAGTTACCTGCAAGCGAGCCCAGTTAAACTGTCATCTGATTCATCAATAGAAATATTTCAGGCCAGAAGGGAGTAGTGTGCACTATTCAAGGTGATGAAAAGCAAGGAACTATGAGCAAGGCTACTTTACCAATGAAGGTTATCATTTAAAATTGAAAGAAAGAAAAAAGTAAAGGAATTTGTTAACACCAAACCAGTGTTGCAACAAATGTTAAAGAACTTGCTTTAAGAAGAAGACAAAGAAAAGAAAAAAAAAAAGAGGAAAAGAGTCTAACAACAAAATGGCTCTAAATACACACCTATCAATAATCACTTTAAATGTAAATGACTGAAATGCTCCAACCAAAAGACACAGGGTAGCTGAATGGATCAGAAAACAAGACCCATATATGTGCTGCCTCCAAGAGACTCATCTCAGATTGAAGATACACAGACTAAAAGTAAAGGGTTGGAAAAAGATATTTCATGAAAGTGGAAAAGAAAAAAAAAGGTGGTAGCAGTACTTATACCTGACAAAATACACTTTAAAACCAAGACTATAGTAAGAGAAAAAGGACACTACATGCTAAAGGGAACAATCCAATAAGAGGATATAACCCTAGTAAACATTTACACACCCAAAAAGAACACCAAAATATGTAAAGCAAATCTTGATTAACATAAAAGGAGAGATTAACAGAAATACAGTCATAGTTGGAGATTTTAACACCCGATTAACTTCAATGGATAGATCTTCCAAGCAGAACATCAACAAGGAGAGAGCAGCCATAAATGACATACTAGATCAACTGGATTTCATTGATATCTTCAGACCACTTTCCCCCAAAGCAGCAGAATATACATATTTTCCAAGTGCACAAGGAACATTTTCTGGGATAAACCACATGCTAGAACACAAAACAAGTCTCAATAAATTTAAGAAGATCAAATTCATATCAAGCATATTCTCTGACTACAATGCTATGAAACTAGAAATGAATCACAAGAACACTGAAAAATACAAACATACAAGCAAAATAACATGTTATTAAACAATGAAGGGGTCAACAACAAGATCAAGGAAGAAATCAAAAGTTACCTTGAAACAAATGAAAATGAGGATACTATGATCCAAAATCTGTGGGACACTGGTTAAGCAATCCTAAGGAGGAAATTCAGACCTATTTCAAAAAAAAAAAAAAAAAAAAAACAAGGAGAATCTCAAATAAATAATGTAATTTCACACTCAAAGGAACTTGAAAAGGAACAACAAACAAAGGCCAAAAATGAGAGAAGGAAAGAAATAATTAAGATCAGAGCAGAAATAAATGAAATAAAGTCTAAAAATGATACAAAAGATCAATGAATATAAGAGCTGGTTCTTTGAAAAGGAAACAAGATTGACAAACATTAAACCAGACTATACAAGAAATAAAGATAAAGGACCTAAATAAATAAAGTCAGAAATGAAAGGAGAAATAACAACTGACACCAACAAAGTACAGAGGAGTATAAGAAAATAATATGAACAGTTATATGTCAACAAATTGGACAGCCTGGATGAAATGGATAGATTCCTGGAAACATAGAATTTTCCAAAACAAAATCAGGATGAATCAGAGAATCTTACTAGATAGATTACATCTAATGAAATTGAAGCAATAATAAAAAAAATTCCTAAAAACAAAAGCCCTGGACCAAATGGATTCACAAGTGAATTTTACCAAACATTCTGTGAAGAACTAACACCTGTCCTCAAACTTTTTCATAAAATTCAAGAGGTGGAAAGACTTCCAAACTCATTTGGCAAGGCCAACATTATCCTAATACCAAACCAGGTAAAGACACTATAAAAAAAGAAAATCATAGGCCAAAATCCCGGATAAGCATAGATGCTAAAATCCTCAACAAAATACTATCAAACCAAATGTATTATCTGATACAGCAAGGCATCAGAAAGCTCCAACACCATGATCAAGTGGGGTTTACTCTGACGATTACAGGATGGTACAACATTTGCAAATCAAAAATTGTGGCTCACCACATAAATAAAATGAGGGATAAAAACCACACAATTATATCAATCAGTACAGAAAAAGCTTTTGATAAAATCCAGCAATGATTCATGATAAAAACTCTCAGCAAAGTGGGAGTAGAGGGAACATACCTGAATACAATAAAGACCATATATGACAAACCCACTGCCAGCATCATACTCAATAGGCAAAAACTAAAAGCATTCCCTTTAAGATGGGGAACAAGGAAGGGATGTCCACTTTCACCTCTCTTATTCAATATAGTACTAGAAGTCCTAGGCACAGCAATCAGATAAGAAGAAGAAATAAATAGCATCCAAATTGGAAAGGAAGAAGTAACATTATGGTTATTTTGCAGATAATATGATATTGCACAAGAGAACTCCAAAGATTCCACCAAGAAACTACTAGAACTGATAAATGAATTCAGCAAGGTAGCAGGATACATTAATATTCAGAAACAAGTTTCATTTTATATGCCAATAACCAACTAACAGAAAGGGAAATTAAGAAAACAATCCATCCACAATTGCTTTAAAAAGAATAAAATACCTAGGAATAAACCTAACCAAGGATATAAAAGACCTGTACTTGGAAAATTATAAGACATTGAAGAAAGATATTGAAAAACTAGCAAATAACTGGAAACATATACCATGTGCATGCATATGAAAAATTAACATCGTTAAAATGTCCATACTCCCTAAAGCAATCTACAGATTCAATACAATTCCTATCAAGATTCTGAACATATTCATAGAACTCAGACAAATATTTGAAAAATTGTATGGAACCACAAAAGGCCCCACATAGCAACAGTGATCCTGAAAAAGAACAAAGTTGGAGGAAACACATTACCTAATATCAAACTATAATAGAAGGTCATAGTAATCAAAAGAGCATGGTAATTGCATAAAAAACAGACACATAAAACAATAGCACAAAATAGAGAGCCCAGAAATAAACCCATACCTTTATGTTCAATCAATATCTGACAGAGAAAGCAAGCACATACAGTGGGCTTAAGGTAGTTTAGTTAATAAATGGTACTGGGAAAATGGAATAGATACATGCAGAAAAATGAAGCTAGATCACCTTATTAGACCATACACAAGAATAAATTCAAAATGGATCAAAGACTTAAATGTTAAACTAGAAGTTATAAAAATCCTAGAAGAAAACATAGGCAGCAAAATCTTGGACATTGCTCCCAGGAATTTATTGTTGGACATATATCCCAGGCAAGGGAAACAAAAGAAAGAAATTAACAAATGGGACTTCATCAAACTAAAATGTTTTTGCATAGCAAAGGGTATTGTCCACAAAATAAAAAGACAACCTACAGAAATGGAGAACATATTCATTGATAGATCTGATAAGGGGTTAATATCCAAAATTTATCAAGTACTTCCAAAACTCAACATCAAAAAAACAAACAACCCAATTAAAAAATGGGTAAATTATCTGAATAGACACTCTCCAAAGAAGACACACAGCTGGCCAATAGACATGAAAAATGCTCAACATCATTAATTATCAGAGAAATGCAAATAAAAACCACAATGAGATAACATCTCACACTTATCAGAATGGCTATCATCAGTAAATCAACAAACAACAAGTGCCAGTGAGGATGTGGAGAAAGGGGAACCCCTTCACACTGTTGGTGGGAATGCAGACTGGTAAACCACTGTGGAAAGTGGTATGGAGGTACCTCAAAAAATTAAAAATGGATCTGCCTTTTGACCCAACAATCCCACTCCTGGGAATATATCCAAAGGAACCCAGAACACTAATTCAAAAGAATATAAGCACTCCTATGTTCATTGCAGCATTATTTACAATCACCAAGATGTCAAAGTAACCCAAATGGTCATTAATAGATGGGTGGATAAAAAGACTATTGGATATTTACTCAATGGAATCCTACTCAGCCATAAAAAAGAAGAAAATTTTACACTTTGCAGCAGTATAGATGAACCTGGAGAACATTATGCTAAGTGAAATAAGTCAGTCAGAGAAAGGCAAATACCCCATGATTCTACTCATATGTAGAATCTAATGAATGAACTGAACTAAGAAGAAAAACAGAGACAGACTCATAGATGGAGAGCAGATGACAGCTAGTGGGAGTGGTTGAGGTTAGGGGGTAGAGGGATTGAGCAAAAAGGTAAAAAGGACTCCCGTACATGGACAACAGTGTGGCACCTGCTGGGGGAAAGGATGTCTAAGGGGGATGAATAGTGTTGGAAAAAATATAATAAAAAGAAAAAGAAAAAAGAAAATGAATGCTGAACCACCTGATTTTACATTGGAAGTGATCTGGTCGGTACCCAAGGAAGGAAGAAAATACACACAAATTAGTTTCTTAAAATATCATTGTTTCTTAGAAGTCACTTTAGGATTTGCAGCACAAACCTATGCTCTACAGGCTCTGTTCCTTATTTCATTTGCTTTGCTTATCAGAGGTAGAGTGAGTCTTATGTTGAAGGAAAGTTACAGAGACCCTGTGTGATATTGAAGCTAAATGCAATGGTTTTATCAGGCAAAGAAAATGCAACTCCTAAAAGTCTTATTATTTTGATTACTACACAGAATTATTCAAAATAATATTTAGGTTTTCTTGGCTCTTTCGTCCAAATAGCCAGGCATCATCACAGGCCTTTAATCTTAGCTCTTTATAGATTTTTTGCAAACGGATTTTATTCCAACTCCACTGTTATTGAAGATAATTCTGCTTACATTAAACCCTCAGTGTATGTGTTTGTCAATTTCTGACACCAGTTCAAATTTAATTAAATAATCTTAAATACATGCACTTAAAAAGTCAGATGAAGAAATTAAGGTCCAGTAGTTTGCCGGCAACTGATTAATTTTTGCTGGATTCTATATAGTTGAAAATCAATAACCTGGAAAGGAAAAGCATATTCACTTGAGATCGTATTAGAAAGCATAAAGCCTGATTAATTGCATGATTTACAAGCATGTCCATCTACTTTTTTCTTTCAGCATGAAGTAACATATTTTTTCCTTTTCAAATGTGTGTATCAAATGCACATGCCATTTTAAAGTGATATTGAAATTACCAATATCTTCAATTACATTTGAAAATAAATGTTAATTTAAGCTAGCAAAAGCTAAAGTTTTTAACGCCATACATGTTTAGTTTTACTTTAGTTACATTTTATTATTATGCATAAAATTTTTCTTTCTAATTGCATTTATCTTAACATAATATTAAAGAGAGAACTAAAATTACACCTTAAGCATGAGGTCTCATACCCACATGAACACTGTTTCTATACAACCTTGTGTTTGATTACTATTCTGTGCACTTTAGTTGACTCTTGTTTTGCATCTCTATCATTTCTGCATATATTGTGCTCAATGGAAGAATTAAGAAATCAATATATTTTCACTTATTACAATTTTTCAAAATAAGTCAACTGCAAAGGACAGGAATATAACTAGGAAGAAGGTTCTTACCCCAGTTGATAGTGAGGACTTTGGAGCTCAACTGCCCTGACTCCCAATACTAGTCCTCTACTTACTGTGTGACTTTGGAAATGTTGCTTAACTTCTCTGTGTCCCAATTTATCTACTGTTAAAATGACATACAGCAGAACATATTATTATTTAGTTTTATTTGATAAGAGATGATTTCTTGGATAATGCATAATGAACAAGGTTGTTTATATTAAGAAGTCATATCTAGATTTTACTTCAAACTTTATCATATATTTACATAAAACAATCAGAAGTTTGAAAGCTGTAAGAGGAGCCAAGGTGTCATTTTTGTGTGTGAAACAGTGAGCAAGAGTTTTAACTTCCTTAAACATCAATTTCCTTTGTTGTAAATTTGGGATGATTATATATTTTTCTCATAGACATAAGTTCTATTAATGCAATAATGCATTTGGGAATTTCTTATAAGTTATAAAATGATATACATGCTACTTGTGAATAAAATAATAATAGCAATCACTAAAACCTGGATGTGTCATGTACCTTAATAAGCAATGCTTTTCAGGCCTGAAAAGTTCATAAAAGTTAACTACATTAATTTAAAATCACAACATCATAGAATATTAAGATTCTACCAAATAAACCTCATATGTGTACTGTTTGATGAACTTACACACCAACAGCACAGAAAAGGCTGAAACTATTATAGTCAAATGCTAATTAATTCTATGTTTATTAAATATATATTTTATCCTTTCACAATATGGAAATATAGCTAGTGTTAATATTCATCTGTATCTCATATTAATTAATCAGATATTCTAAAGTTTCAAATATTTACATAAGAAGGATGTAATATTTATATATCACAGGTACTATAATTTCATTACATGCAAATCACCTGCACTGTACATTTCATAAGTAACACAAAGTATAAAACATCAGGGCTAGATCTGGAAGCATTAGGGCAAGATCTTGCATTTGCCTTTGAGATTAACTGGCAGATCTGAGGAGTCTGACAACTAGATTTTATGTTTTGGGAACAGGACAGGGAGAAATAGTGAGAAACACAAAACAAGAAATTCTTTGTGACATGTTCTCTTGATGCTTTCATGGGTTTTCCTGTGGCTAGAAGTTTTCTTTAACATCTTTTTCTTCATTTTTTAAGGAGTTGAACTATTATCTTAGAAAAACTTCATTTTAAAATTCTATTCTTGATCAATATTTTTAAAATTTGGACTCATTATACTAAAATTGGTAGAATGAATGTTCCTACAGAAGTTAAATCTATGGTGCAATTTTGTAACAGAGTGCTGAGCTAGAAGATACCCTAAAATGGAGAAAATCCCCATAGCTACCACATGGGGGATGAGGGAAGCACAGCAGGGACATTGAGAGCTACTTTGCATAGCTGAAGAACTTGGCAGGTGTTTTCATAATATTAAAAAGCTGTGCCTGTGCTGAGTTTAGAGGTGCATGTGACTCTGTAGCCGAAGGGCGTCCCGTGCCTGTGAGAGCTGCTTGGAAATGGCTTCTGTGGCATGGGGCCATACTCGCCCAGACTCACAATGGCAGCAGCCAAGAAAGGCAGAAGAAACCAGATGACTGACAGGTATAACACAGTGTGGGTGGAGTCAGAAATTGGGTTATGGTGGAAGACCTACACTGGGATTTAAACCCAGGTGTGACAGCCATACCGAGGCTTGACCATACGGTTTGGGGGCAGAGATGGGGCTCTCTTGGCCAAGCAACTTAGAAAGCAGGAAAGCAGGATGTAGCAGCCATGAGAAGCTCTTTCTCTTGACCACACGATTTGAAAGGATGCAGAGGGATTCCCTGGCCCACCGTGAGGACATAATTTTGGAATAAGAGTGGGAGCTTAGCTGAGCTATGGACTTCTATTTCTTTTCCTGAGATGTAGTATCCTTGACTGGCCTAATGTAGCAAGGGAAGGCAGGACTCTGTGTGTGTGTGTGTGTGTGTGTGTGTGTTTGAGGGTGTTTTAAAGGGACTTTCTGATTTAATGGCAACATTTTGCCATTATTCTGAACCTGTATAACTTTTGAATGAATAGTTCCTTTCCTTTTTACCAAATTCTGGCATTGAGAGCCACAGTTAATATTAACAGTGGACAAAAAGAATCAAACAGTAAAAGACCCCCGGGGGGGTTCTGTTATACTTTTTCATGGGTAAAATACATTTAATGGAATATCTTGATTCTGTATGGGTTAGGACAATGTAGAGATTTCCAAGTAGAACAGTGGATTGAATACTGGTGCCTAATTTCACAGTATAGAAAAATAATTAAAAAAAAACTTAAGGGGAATATTTTAAGACCATAAAACTGTAAGGATGAAGATAACAAGAAGGGAGTCAAGAACAACACATTTGGAAGGTAGAATGTAGTTAGATGAACTCACAGAACTGAATTGTCAGACCAAAAAAATCCAAATACTCAGTCATTAGTGGTACAAGCTGAGAATTATTCTGTTTTAAGCTGCATAATTCCCCATGGCCTCAGGAATTAGGGGCATCAGGTGTGATTGGGAACTGTGGTAAAGAGATGCTGCAATGAGGTTAGACCTATGGTAAGGAGTTTAAGAGAGAGGCAGTTAATAGTTCTCTTTTTTAACACAGTACAGCCCGGTAACAGCTTATTCTAGATGGAAAAAAAAAACAAAACGTTTGTTTTTCTGAGAGGTTAAAAGAATGAGACTGGCCTAGGAAACAAAACAGGTATACCTTGCTGGGGACAGGGTTATCACAATGAAAACCTTAGGGAAAGGAGTGATTAAATGACAAAATGCATATTCTGTACTGAAAACTAGAAACTCTTTTGACACTTGACTCTTAATATACTGGTAGTCAGTCCTTTCAGGTTGGCAATTATAACTGGGTCTATTTGATGTGAAAGCACAAAAATATTGCTATCAGGAAGTTCTTCAAGACACACCCATCTGCGGAGAGTTTTCAATTAACCTTTTAACCCCTACTCACATATCTATGTAGATATTCAAAGATTACCAGAAAATTGAAGAAAACCTCTAGTATAAAAAAGAGAGAACCAATCTGAAACTTCCAGTTTCTAGTCTAAGCTTAAGAAATTTAGAAGTTGCTACTCTGTGCTAAAAACAGGTAACATGCTAACAAAATGAAATATCAAGAACCCTCCCTAGAGCTACCAGGGAAGTAACATCAAACAGGGAAAACTGCTGCTCCTACAATTTGAGAGAGAGACAGGTGCATATAGATAATTACTTTTTACTGGAGCAGAAATTCTCAAGAAGATGCCCCTGTGGGAACTAATGCCCAGGTAGGACACACATTGACTGTAATTGATGAATTGCTGGAGGCTCGGTGTGGCCAAATCTGAGAATTAAAATCTTCAGAGAGCACAGTCATAGGAGGGCTCACTGTTGTGAGTTTGAGCTCCTGGAGATCTACTAGGTCCTCACAGTGAATATCAGAGAAAAAATGCCCTTGAGCTTCCAGCAGGAGGAAGAAAAAAGAAACAGCTTTGAAATACATATACATAAGCATTTTGTTTTTCTTAACAAGGCCAGCAATCAAGAGACACTATCTATCAGAACCTAACCTAACTGCATGAAGGGAGGAAATACACAACTCCAGCACTGCCTCCAACTTGTCCCACCTAATGGGGGATGGGTGAAGTACACAGTCCAAGGACAAAGGCTTATAATAGGGAGCAGAGCAGAGGTCCCCCAAAACAGAAAGAAAACCCCCACAAACTAGGTTGTGGGAAGGGAAAGGTAGATGATGCAGCTGTTAAGATACTTTGCATAACAATGGCAAGTTAAAAGCTGTGTTGCCACCTTAGGCAAAGGTATAGATGACTTTGGGGGCATTCATGGACTCATGACACAGCCAGGGGAACTTATACGTCACCTGCACAAGAGGCAGGAGCCAGATACCCCTGTGCCACTGAGAACTCTTGCTTTAACTAAAGATGGCACCCAAAAGAGGGTAAAAGATACAGGGAACTGGCAAAAGTAGCACTTCATAGTGTTATGGAAAAGACGACTCAGATGGCCTTCGAGTTTACAAAGTGGGATTTATTCATGCATGCAGACCTGGAGGAGATAAAATCCAAATTCTGGGCAATGGACTTAAACTGGAGGCTTCTTTATATGCTTAGTACACAGGCAGAAGGAGGAGGGGAAGGAGTGCAGCTGCTGAAATGGGGGTTAGTGTATGACCTTGAGATAACTGCTTATCTGGGAATGGCTGCTGTCTGGGAACAGCTGCTGGTCAGCTCCTACCTATGAATGGCTACTGCTCAGCTATGTCCTGTCACAATAGGAGAGGCTGGATATGAATTCACACAGGAAGTTCTGGCCACACATTTAAAATAAGGGTGGGCTGAAAGAGAAGGAGGACGCAGTCATTCGATTTGAAAGGGTGTAGAGAAACGGCCCTAGTCTACCATGAGGTGTGGTGTGTAAGGAGATGCTAACAAGGGTTGGAGGAGGAGATGCCAGGATGTTTGGAGAAAGAGCTGGAGTCAGAAGGAGGAGACCTCCTGGTAAGCCTCTTTGGAGAAGAGGTGGCAGAGCTGATGGAGCTGTGTGGGGCCCTGCTTAACCAAGTACAGGTTCGTGGGAGATGCCTGGAGCTGAACTGAACTGTGAACCTGAATGCTGCTTTCCTGAAAGATGGTACCTGTGACTGGCATATTCTGATATTGGCCCAGATTGGCAAAGGGATATAGGACTGTGTGTTTTGGGGTGTTTTAAAGGGAGTGGGACTTAATGCCAGAAATCTGCCATTATTCTTAATCTGTATAACCTGTAAATAAACAACCCTTTTCCTTTTCCACCAAACTCTTGCATTGGGAGTCATGCTTCTTGGCAGTGGGCAATCAGACCCCACAGCTGATTCTGAAAAGCATTGGCAGAGTTCTATAACAGGTTCACCAAAAGACTGAGGCACACTCATAAGCTGTACAATTGTTCCCCTTTTTCTACTCCTTACTGCTAAATTGCTAAAAGCCTAGTTATCACTATTTATTTTACCCATAAAATCATGTTCAGTTTTCAAAAAAAAAATTACAAGGCACACTAAAAAGCAAAAAGCGCAACTGACTGCACAAGCATCAGAATCACAAGCATATATGGCAGGAATGTTGGAATTACCAGACTAGGAATATGAAAAAAATATATATATCCCCCCACAATTAATATGTTAAGGGTTTTAATGGGGAAAAAAGAAGATAATGTGTAAAAACAGAGGAATGATGTAAGCTGAGAGATGAAAATCTAAAAAAGAATAAGAAGGGTATTCTAGACATCAAAAGCACTTTAACAGGTATGAAAAATGTTTTGATGAACTCATTAGGAGACTGAAAATAGTTAAGAATAACTGAGATTAGGGATATGACTAAAACATTTTCTAAAACTGAGGAGCAATGAGAAAAATGACTGAAAAAAAATATAGCAAGGAGCAAAAGCAATAAAACAATGCAGCAAAGACAGCCTTGACACATGGAGCTAGACAGACTGGATATTCACATGCAAACAAACAAAAAGATGAATTTTTGTCATAGACCTTAAGGTAAAATACAAAACTATAAAAGTTCTAGAAGAAAACATAAAAGAAAACCTAATTGACCTTTGGTATAATGATAACTTTGTAGATATACCACCAAAGATATGATCCATGAAAGATATAATTGATAAACTGGGCTTTATTAAAATTAAAAAAAAGTTCTGCACTGTAATAGACAATATCAAGAGAATTAAAAGACAAGTGGCAGCCTGGGAGAAAATGTTTCTAAAATAAACATCTGATAGAAGACTATTACCTAAATTGTCCAAAGAACTCTTACAACTCAAGGGAAAAGAAACAACCTGATTTAAAAAGAGCCAAAGTCCTTAACAGACATTTCGCCAAAGGAGATGTACAGATGAGAAATAAGCCTATGAACACACATCATAGAGAAAGGAAGACTAAAGCAGCAATGAGCTGCCACTACAAATACATCTGTATGGTCCAAAACTAGATCATCAGAAACACCAAATGCTGGTGAGGATGTAGAACAATGGGGATTTCCACACACTACTGCTAAGACTGTGAAATGGCATGCCTACTTTGAAAGACAGTTTGACAGTTTTCTTTATAAAGCTAATGATACAATCTAGTAATCGTGCTCCTTAGAATTTACCCAAATGAGATAGAAGTCATGTCCACACTAAAAGTGGTATGTGATGTTGATAGCAGATTGTTCTCATAATTGCCCAAACTTGAAGCAACCAAAATTATTTTTAGTAGATGAATGGATAAATAACTGTAGTACATGCAGATAATAAAATTATTCTGTGCTAAAAATATATATCAAGCCATGAAAAAATATGGAGCAAAATTCAATGCATATTACTCAGTGAATAAAATCAATCTAAGAAGGCTATGTACTGTATGATTCAAACTATATAATCTATAACAGACAAAACTATGGAGGGAATAAAAAGATGAATAGTTGCCAGAGTGAATGGGTCAGGGAAGAATAATGGAGAAACATTGAATTTTTAGGTTGGTGAAAGTATTCTGTATCATATTCTGATGGTGGATATATGTAATTAATATTTGTTCCAAATCATTGAATGTACAACACAGAGTGAGCTCTTATGTAAACAAAAACACTTTTTGAAAATTTAGAATAAATACTATTTCAAAACTTTCACCCAGAACCTATAGGCTTAAGGCAAAATAAAACTTGTGTTTACCTATTTCACAAATGTACTCTTAGATTTATGTTTCCCTCTATTTGGAATATTCAATCTACTGCCTCTATTATATACTTACTTCAGTCAAAGTAATATTTAAGCCAATCTCCAGCAACTTTACTCAGCATCCTGTGAAGTCATTTAGGAGGCCACTTTATAGTCAATATTTAATACCAGTAAAATATGTGCTTGCAATTATTAAAATCCATAAAGTGATTTAACATTTTCTATATTTGACTTTGCATTTACTGATATAATTTCAATGCCTATTATGACCTTTGAAAACACTTTTTGTTGATGATGACTTGATTATATTTCTTTTACAAGTTATTTTTAATGATTTCTTACTTAAAGTATATATTTTCAAGCTGACAGTAACCAGAAGCCAGAGGGGAGGAGATAATAAGGGAAAAGGATGAAGGGTTTACAGGAACAACTACAAAGGACAAATGGACAATAACAAAGGGGGGTAGAAACAGGGGAGGGAGGAGTGGAAGCCTGGGGTATGGGGGAGGGATGGGCTAAGAAGGGAAACTGTACTTGAACAACAATAAAAATCAAAAGTATTTTTTTTTAAAGTATATATTTTCACACAGTATTTCAAGTTTTTCTTTCATGCTTCAGAAAAATAGAATATTCATTAGCTAAACTTCTCATACTTAGTATGAAAAAACACAAAATAAAGTTCAAATAAAATTCCTAACACTTGCAATATTTAATACATTTCCACTCACCTTAGTTTTCCATGCTTACTTTAAAAAAAATAGCTGTTTTATGCATTTATGTCCAAATAAGGTCTCTTCTCTGGGCTTAAGAGTGAGGAAATTGATGAAACTTTATCTTCCACAAGCAAACCCTATTGCCAAGTTTTGAGTTTTTTATAAATTCTGATGACAGTTAATTTTTAAAAATTCCATGTGCTGCTTCTCCACTCAATATTAAAAAATATTCTTTTCTCCTTTTCTGCATGTAAACATGGGTCAGTTTCTGGTGCAAAAAAATCCCCCCAAATAATAACTCTATCAATGTTCTTAGGATAGTAGTAAAAGAGAACAAATGTTGGAAGTAAGCCTTATCTCAGTACCATATTTTTTCGGACTACAAGACACAGCCCCCCAACCCTGCCCAAATTTGGGAGGAATAATGTTATTAATGCTGCTGTTATGTTCTGTTTACATTTACTTTGGTGAAATATTATGATTTTTATGTTATTAAATATTTTACCACATTTTTTGCTTAATTTTTTTTTCCTATTTTTCTCCTCTAAAACCTAGGTGCGTCTTATGGTCCAAGAAATACAGTAATTATCCTTGTAAATTTCCTTCTGTTAACTATGATAAAGGTGATTTATAATGCTGTTTTGTTTATTGTTATCTGTGGTATATTTGTAGTATTTAAGTACCTTAAATAACATAATATTAGTTAATCACATAAAAGTAACAATATGAAATATTGAGAACACTAGTGTGATATTTTCATTACATATGCAACCCTGAGAACCTTCAGAAGGACCCTGATATTTTCTTGTTTACTATATGACTGAGCTTTAAGTGGACATGTTTACATACACACAAAAAGTATATCAGTTATCCACACTGAAAAGAAATATTAAATTTCACTATTACTTTTTAAATTTAAGTGTCTATTTCTTGAAAGTCAAAATTATAAGAATTGCTCATAGATCAATTAAAATGGACAAATATAATCATTTAAATAGAAAGTTATATTGAGATATTTGACCTCATCAATGTAATTAAAATTAGGTTTAAACAAAATAAGACATTTTATAACATTAATTCATTATATTATAGGTTAATTTAAAAGATATGGATGCCAGAAAAAAATGATTTTTTATGTTATAAGAATATTCTTCCTTTGTTTAAAGAATATAGAGGTTTTTTATCATAGTCTTATGATTCTTTCCATCAAACCCCTTTTTTCTGCAATTTGCTTTTTCTTTTATTGCTATTTTATTTACTATTAGGGAAAATTAAGGCTATATTTATGAGAAGTAGAATTTAATTTCTTCACTTGGCAACATATAGGGTTCCTAATTGCCCTTGCAATCCTAACCTTTTTTTTTTGTTTGTTTTTAATTCTTTCCACTGATGAAAATACACTGGATTAAAATATGTTTTCCTTGATATAGTCAGCACATCAGACCACTATAAGGTTTTGGTGACTAATATGTGTTTCCACTGGATTTCCTGATTTTCATTACACTCTCCTAATATAGCAAGTTTGAATATTTGTTTCCTAAATTAGACAGAGGCCCCTTTTGCCTACTTACCATGTTATATTTATCTCCTATTGCAGTCTAGGAGATCAATAAATACATGTTAATTTAATTTTAGTTAATAGAACTTAGTACTAATGTTGTTCAGGCATATTGGTCCATAGGGGCTAGAGGTACAGGCATCAGTTGTTAGATGGAGTGCAATTCTATTTCTTTAAAATCACACTGATTATCACATATGTTAATAATCTAAAGAAGCTCAAAAGCAAATCTTTACACCTCCTTTCACATTTCTCATTCTCATCTTACATCACTTTCTTTCTTTGGCCTAGGTCAACACGATAAACAACTAATAAGAAACTACTGCTGCTCAGTAGTGCAACAAGATGTTTCAAATGCCTGGAGTCAGGAAGAAGACAGTTATGTTTCACATACTCACAACAACTTGAGGGGTGAATGTCCTAAAATATCTGGTCTATCCATCCATTCAATAAGTATTTTTGTATCTTCTCTTGTGCCCAAGATACCATGTTAGGCATTATTAATGATATATTGGTGAATCATACAAATCTTTTGCTCTTATGAAATTTATTTTTATAGAGGGAAAAACATATGATACTGTCAAGAGTATGCTATAAACTATGCATGTAGGAGCCATAATATCAGTCAAGTTTTTAAGCTATTGAACATGTCTAGTGTTAGAACACTGTCTTCCTACATATTCTAAGGAGAAAAGATTTAAATAAAAATTGAGGACCTTATAGGCCCTTTTCAGGTGAAACCAAATTTTATTGAGGCATGACATTAAAATAAGTGGAGGCATTAGATTTATACCAACAATAGGAAATAGACATTACTGATTTTCAAGGGTTGCATTTCATATTCTAGCTGGGTATAATGTGGCAGTCTGTTCTTTACTCATCATATGTAGTATTCTAGTATTTTCTTCTCTCATAATTCCAAAACAGGTATTCTCCCTTTACTTTACTGAATTGTAAAGCTTTTAATTAGCACTGACTTTCATACCACGGTATCTACAGTGAAAACTCATTAATTGTACCCAATTGGAAAATAAAAGGTAAGTCTGAATTATAGAACATTTAAGAGGAGATGGAATGAAATAAAATATGCATATAAAATTTGCTAATAGCAATTGAAAATCAATCATAAATGTGAAAGAACAAAAACTTGGTTTGAGCCTAAAAATCCCAGAGATTAAATTTATTTTTATTACTGTATTCAATATTTGAATAAAAGCAATGCTAAAATGGCATAAAATAATTTTCTAGCTTTTACTTGAAAATAGGCTAAACATTACCTTTATTTGCACTTTAATTTAATATTAATATTTTAGCGGTATAAATATGTATTAAAATTAAGATGACCTTAAATATCATAATTTTTGAATTTTAGTGAAACAGATTTTTCTTGTTTGAGGAGGAAATTCATCTAATAAGACAAATACTGTAGCATAAAATCTTCCTGCCAAGACAACATATAATGTTAATTTTGTAGACACTTGAATCATATACTGGATAGTATAATTTAGGATTGATTCCATGTGTAATATTTTTATTTTCTAAGGAAACATTTAAAATTGAACTAAAATTACAAAAACATCTGAAGTGCACTTTAAAAAGAGGTAAGTATGCATAGATAAAGGGCTTATGTTCATTTACCTCTTGGTTATTTCTTCATTTATTTTCTTTGGCAATAATTGAAATTTTTAGTTCACTTTCTTTCCGTTAAATTACTCTAAATGTATGTAAAGGTAGGTCATGGTTAAATAACAGAACAATATACTCATCAGCAAAGATGTATACCATGTGATCTCACCTTTAAGTGGAACCTAATTAACAAAACAAACAAGCAAAACAGAATCAGAGATGTGAAAATAAGGAACAAACTGACAGTAACTACAGTGGGGGAGGATAATGGGAAAGAAGGGGAAGAGTCTAGTCATGGAACATATATAAAGGCCCCATGGTAATGGGCAACAGGGTGGGGACTGACTGAGGAGAGGGGCTAAGGGGACGGTGGGGCAGGAAAAAGCAATGGAGGAAAAAATTGAGATAACTGAACAACAATAACGATTAATCAATCAAACGTATTTTCAGAAAACCTTTTAATCAAACAGGAGTATGAGATAAAAGTCTAAGGAAGGGTTAGTTTTGTGCGAACAGAACTTCATTGTGTTTGGGAAAACCAGAGGGACAGATGACAGACCAATAGGGTGGAACTGACAGAAGTGGTACCACTTAGAGATTGAATGGTAGCAGCTATCAATGTAGAATAAAATCCCTAACAGAAAGGTGTCCCTGATTTATAACTGGAGGGGATTTTAAAAAGGACTGAATCATCAGTAGTGTAGAATATATTAGACTTCTAAAAGATCAAGATAAAACTGTTTTTCTGGATAGAGAAAATATAGAAAGGAGATCCTGTGGTCCAGAGTTTGGGAGAATTTTCTTTCTTTCTTTCTTTCTTTCTTTCTTTCTTTCTTTCTCTCTTTCTCTCTTTATTTCTTTCTTTTTTTTTTCTCATAACACTCAGCTCAGAGGGTAGCTCCAGAAGAACACAACTGCATTACAACTTGGGAAGCTAAATTATTGAGGAAATAAACAGAAAATATATCTATCCAGAAGAAAGGGTAAAAAGCTCGTGTGATACAGAGAGTGTGAGGAAATCCTGGAGAGAAGTGAGCTAGAGAAGAGAGCCCTCAAATTCTGTCTATAAATGTAAACAATTCTGGGACTCCCTTCGTGGAGTTAATAGGACAGTTGATTGGAATACAGCAAAGGATGTATAAACCAAACTGATACTAGGATCACTTTAGATGCCACCTGAAATGTAAAATGGATAAACCTCTAACCAGACTAAACATGGGGAAAAATGAAATGAATTATTTCAACCTGGAATTTTGCATCCATTAATTTTTTTAAGGATTGATAACAAAATAAAGATATTCTTAAATCATGAAAAACTAAGAGACTCTGTCATTAGCAGATGCCCCAGCCCCCACATGCACAAACAAACACATAAAGCTAAAGGGCTTTACCTCAGGCTAGACAGAAGTGATTCTAGATGAAATCTTATAAGAAAGAGCAATAAATAAAAAAAATTTTAAAGTAATTATTTAACTTAATTAAATAGATACCATACAAAGTGTATTCTCATATTCTCTGGCTATAATAGAATAAAACTAGAGATAAGTAACAAAAAGACATATGGAAAATTCAAAAAGACTTGGGAATTAATAATTTGTAAACAACTTATAGACTAAAATAGACTCAGGACTATAAGATAATCATTTGAACTAAATAAAAAACAAATAACAACTACTCAGTGATTAGAGGACAATTTATAGCATTAAATGCACATACTGGAACAGAAGAGTGATTTAAAATCAATAAACTAAGTGTCTTAAGAACTAGAGATAGAAAAGCAAGATAAACCTACATTAATAAGGTTATATTAAAAATGTTTATAATAATGATTAGAGCAGAGATCAATGAAATTGAAAACCAAACAATGGAGAAAATTAATAAGTCAATAGTTGTTTTTGGTAAAGATCAAATGATAACAGGGTAATATTACAAACAATTTTATGCCAGCACATTTGAAAAAGCAGAAGAAAAAAACAAATTCCTTGGAAAGATATAAACAACTGAAATTCATTCCTGATGAAATAAAACGATGAGTAGTATACTATCCAACAAAGTCTTAGCCCCTGGTGGTTCAACTGGTGAATTCTACCAAATATGTAAGACAGAAATCATATCAATTCTACCTAGTCTTTCTAAAATACTGAATGGGAAAAAATATGACCAACTTAATTTAGCAGTCCAACATCCTGATATCATAATCAGATAAAGATATTACCAGGAAAGTAAACAACAAATATCCATCAAGAATATGGACAAAAACATTCCATAAAATCTTAACAAATAAAATCTAGCAATATGTTAAAGGTTAATACATTATGACCAATTGGAATTTATTTAAAATGAGACTAGTTTAACATTTAGAAGTTAAACTAGAATTCACCATATTAAGATACTAAGGCAGAAGAATTATATAATAATTTTAATCAATGATAGTGGTGTAGATGGTCATGGCTTGCCTCTTTGCACAACCACATCAACATTGCAACTAAAATATAGAACAACCATCACTTAGAACCATCAGGAATTGAGTTGAATGGAAGTCTGACAACTACAGAATTAAAAAAACCACATCCATCCAGACCAGTAGGAAGGATGCAAACATGGAATGGGCTGGTCACTCACTCACATGTGGTGGATAAAAATTTGAGAGGGATATCTTGGGAGTGAGGAGTCCCAGCCCCACACTAGGCCCCCCAGCACAGGTTTCAAGTGCCAGGAAGATAAGTTCCCATAATTTTTGGCTGCAAAAACCAGTGGGTATTGATTTAGTAGAAGAAACTGATGTACCCCCAAGCAATTCCTCTTACAGAACATACACATGGACTCACCTACTCACACTTACTCCCTCTGAGCTCCAACACCAGTGTGGCAAGTTGAAAGGCACCAGTGACATATTAGGAGAAACTGAAGTTTCTGTCATCAAGGCAACAGAGGCCATTGTCCCTTTTCTAAACCTTCCCCCAAAAGACCCTACCCAGCTGGCGCCATATTTGAGATTCCATCAACTTGGCTAACATGGTTTGATCCACCTTGGAGACCCTGAGACACTCTGCCTCACCCAACTTACAGGTCCACCCACTGCTTTTCCATATGAATGGCCAATCTTGGCTGATGCTTCACAACTTCCTAAATCTTATCAAACAAGAAACAGCTAGCTTCAAGGAGCCTCAGGCTGGGCACTAGCAGCAGCCAGCCTAGATTCATGGCTTGGCTTTCCCTGGGAATCTCCAAGCCCAGCAAAAGTAGCGGCTATCTCAAATTGCATTATAGACCAGGCAAGGTGGCCCTGGGAAAAACACAGGTGGAGATTGACCTTGACCTATACCACCTGGGAAACCCTGGGGTCAGTGCACCCAGTGGACAGCTACAGACCACATCAGAGTACCACCACCCTGCCCTTGCACACTAGATACTCCATGGACAGTGGAGGTTGGTGGTCAGTGATCATGGCCCATCCTTGCAGTTGACTGTCCTGGGTAAATCTCTCCCATTGATCTGCCAATGGCAACCAAGGCTCAACTACAAGAAGAGAGTATATTCATCCCACACAAAGGGCACATCAAGTACACAGCTTGGGTAATATGGGAGACTATGCCACTGGACCTTGCAGGACACCTACTACTGTAGGCCATGCTACTAAAACACAGAGTCAAATCAGCCCTACCTATACATAGAAACAAACACAGAGAGACTGCCAAAATGAGGAGACTAAGAAACAAGACCCAAATGAAAGAACAGATGAAAACTGCAAAAAATGAGCTAAATGAAATGGAGATAAGCAACCTATGAGATATAGAGCTCAAAACACTGGTTATAAGGATGCTCAAAGAACTTAGTGAAGACCTCAAAAGCTTGAAAACAATCCAGTCAGTAACAAAGGATACATTAATTGAAATAAAGAACAATTCACAGGGAAATAGTAGAGTGATGAAGCCAAGAAGCAAATCAATGATTTGGAACATAAGAAAGAAAACAAACAAACAAACAAACAAACAGCCAGAACAACAAGAAGAAAAAATAATCCAAAAAATGAGGATAGTATAAGCAGCCTCTGGGACAACTTCAAGAGGTCCAACATTCATCTTATAGGAGTACTGGAAGGAGAAGAGAAAGAGCAAGAAATTGGAAATCTGTTTGAAAAAAAATGAAAGAAAATTTCCCTAATTTGGTGAAGGAAATAGACATGCAAGTCCAGGAAGCACAGAGTCCCAACCAAGATGGATACAAAGAGGCCCATTCCAAGACATGTTATAATTAAAATGCCAAAAATTAAAGACAATGAGAGAATCTTAAAAGCAACAAGACAAAAGAAGTTAGTTACCTCCAGGGGAGTTATCATAAGAGTGTCAGCTTATTTCTCAAAAGAGACTTTGGAGGCTAGAAGGAATTAGCAAAAATATTCAAAGTCATCCAAACTACAGCCAAGATTTCTCTACCCAGTAAAGATACCATTTTGAACCAAAGGGCTGATACACAGCTTCCCAGACTAAAAAAAAAAAAAAAAAAAAAGGAGAAAATACTAAAGGAATGCACCATCACCAACCATTACTATATGAAATGTTAAAGGTACTTATTTAATAAACAAAAGCTCAAAACTATGAACAATATGAGGATCCAGAGCCATATGAAAAGATGCTCAGCAGTGCTAGCCATCAGAGAGATGCAAATTAAAACCACAACCAGATACCACTTCACACCAGTGAGAGTGGCTATCATAAACAAGCCACAAACAGCCAATGTTGGCAAGGATATGGAGACTATGGAGGATATGTTGATGGGATTGCAGACTGGTGCAGCCACTGTGGAAAACAGTATGGAATTTCCTCAGAAAACTAAAGATGGAACTGCCTTTTGACCTGCCAATGCCGTTGCTAGGATTGTATCCTAAGAACCCTGAAACACCAGTCCAAAATATCCTATGCACCCCAATGTTCATAGCAGTACAATTTACAATAGCCAAGTTTTGGAAGCAACCTAAGTGCTCATCAGTAAATGAGTGGATCAAAAAGCTGTGGTACATCTACAGAATGGAATACTACACAGCAGAAAGAAAGCAGGAGCTTCTACCCTTTGGGACAGTATGGATGGAACTGGAGAGCATTATTCTAAGTGAAATAAGCCAGGCAGTGAAAGGCAAATACCATATGATCTCACCTTTAACTGGAACCTAGTCAACAAAACAAACAAATAAACAACATATAATTAGGGACATTGAACTTAAGAACAACTGGGCAGTAACTAGAGAGGAGATGGGAGGAGATAATGGAGGGAAAAGGGTGAAGTGTTTTCTGGAACAACTATAAAGGACACATGGACAAAACCAAGGGCAGGTGAAATCAGGGGAGGGCAGTGGGAATGGCTGGGGTAGGGGGAAGAGATAGAGGGAAAAAACAGAAAACTGTACTTGAACAACACTACAATTTAAAAGTATTTTTAAAAAACTATGAACAATAAAATGGTAAAAAATACAAATCTTTCAACAGTTGAATCTGAAAAACAAACTACGTAAAGAAGAAGAACAGAGACAGAATCATGGAAACAGAGAGCATTCTGATGGTTGCCAGATAGAAGAGCATTGGGGGAATGGGTGAAGAGGTGAGGGGATTAAAAGGTACAAATAGGGAGTTACAGAAATGCCAAGGGGATGTAAATTACAGTATAGGAAATGGAGTCGCCAAAAACTTATATGCCTGACCCGTGTACATGAACAAGTTGGGGGATTGCCTGAGGGAGTGGAGGGTGCTGGTGGAGGGGTGGGGCAAAGTGTAAAAAAACAGAACTGTAATAGCACAATCAACAAAATATAATTAGAAGGTAATCAAATAACTAAATAAATTAAATACATTTGATAAAATTCAACTTGTGCTCATTTTAAAAGCTCTCAGCAAACTAAGAACTAAGAGCACTTCTTTAACGATCAGGAATATGAACTCTTAGAGGGCAAAGACTTGAACTGTTTTTCCTTTACACCAGTGCTTAGCATAGTCCATGTGTTAAAGGTGAAAAAACTAAAATAAATTATTTAAAAATGCATAAATTGACAGTGCCCAATTTGATACAGACACATACTTTTGTGGAAATAGAATCAATCGCTTTAGCAATACTAACAATATCTAAGAATGATAGTTCAAAAGTAGGAGGACATGAAATGTATTTGTGTTCTTTTTGTGTATGTATGAGCCTGTGAAAATCGGTGTCTATTTGTAGGACATGCTTAGAAGCTGCAAATATTTTACTTTGAGGAGCTGGGTTGTTAAGAACACAATCCATATTTCTCTAGTTTTCCTAACAATGTCATGATATCAAAAAATTTTTTTAAGGAAACTGGTGTATTTTAATGTCCTTGGTTAATTTAAGTGGTTTGGTGAAGGGACTAAAACCATCTCTGGTTCTGTTGCAGACATGATGATCAGAGTCTCTCTTGATGGCAGTGTGTTTGATAAGATGATAGAGAAGAAAAACATTGAAAGTCTTTGCTTCTTCTATTTTATGAGGTAAATAAATCAACTCAAAGTAAATAATGCGCTTTCAAGAAAGGAGAGAATTAAAATTATTCTTTTAAATGAATTATTTTGTTCTCTGGAAACAGTGAAATTCAACTATTGTGACCATTATATGTTCATTGATTCATAAGTATTAATTTATGTATATTTGTACTTATACATATTTATATTTATATTCATCTTATCTAATATCCTGTTAGAATATACATGGATTAATATAATTTATTGGACCCACACAGCTTATATTTTTTCTCATACAATATATTGACCCTGAAAGGTATTCAATACCATTTCATGGAGGTGTGTGAATATATGAACTCGTGATCAAGTGAGCTTACTTGTTGTTAAAGAACTTAACAGTCTTACTTATTTTAGATATATCTTTGTCAGACAGAATGTATTTCCTAAGCTTACTGCACATTTAACGGGCATGATTAAGAGGAACATCTGTTTTTTTTAAAGAACATACTTAAAGTGAATTCTAGTATGGACCAAAGGTCTGCAACCCACTGAGAAGGCAGATGGAAAAAAGTTTGGTTTATGGTACCAGAAGGAGATATGCTTTTGAATTAGCAATCTTAGTTTACCTTATCATCAATTGGAGAAACTTCATATGCCTTGAGGCAGTATCTTGATAAAGCTCTACTTTGCCTTATGTTATTCCTGTCCATTATTTCAAATTGTGTTTCACAGGTAGAGATAGATTTATAATTTAGTGCTAAATGCAGAAGTTGAGTTCTTTTATAATTACATAGTTATTTTTTGCATACTACCTAGAAAATGAATATATACATGGCTTTAAAGAAACTGTGAAACTGTCAGCTTTAGATCATGGAAAAAATACTTTGGACTATAATTTTTCTGATTTCAAGATTATAACACTTGGCATACTATTTTTTGGTTGTTTTTTTTTTGTTTATTGAACAAAAGTATACTAATATTAAAATGAGATGGGAAGAGTTAGGAATGTGTGATGTTCATACAGTTTACACAGCAGAAGCAGCTGTTGGTGCCAATTACGTAGTAATAAGCTTGAGCAGCTGCCAAAGGAATAAAACTAAGTTTGACTTGAAAGCTAGTAAGACATGATGCTCTAAAAGCTTCTGTCTCCTAGGACATGTGTCTGTTTTCAATCTGTAGATAATTGGAGCCAATTAAAATGAATGGACAAGGACACTCTAGCTTCATACATGACCACCTTTGCCATTGTGACCTTAAATTTCTACATATTAAAAAAAAATTCTGGATCTGGAAAATAGAGAATAAATGTGTAAATTAAACATGTAGGCCCATTTATGTCAAATCACCATGCTGAATGCATACACATAAGAAATAAGCTAAACATACAGATTGCCTCACTTATAATAAAACAGCCACTTCTTCGGTGGAATTAAGCAGATGTTTAAAATTTTTCAACACATTTTAAAAGTGACTTAAGACAGGAAATGAAGAAAATTATATCCCATTTAAGCTCTAGAAAGTCTGTAGACAGGCTATAATTATCTATTATTAAGGCAACTGGTGTAAAGGAGAGAAAACTTCTACCTAGAAAAGAGGTATAGTCTATGTACTGGGCCTTTTGAATGCCAGTGAGATGACAAATGAAAAATACTTTTGTATTCAGTGTTCATCCATCTTCTTTTAAGGCCCATCTCTTCTTTCATTAATTTATTTGTAGAAATTTAAACTGTTTTGGATAATGTAAAACAACTATTTCTGATAATTAGCCAAGGAATAAAGAAACCCAAATAATAGATGTTAGTCTAAGAAGTATTTAGTCATTTGTGTCTTATATTTCTGTCTGTAAGTAATTGAAAATATTAAAGGTTCAAAATATCATATCC
Source organism: Phyllostomus discolor (assembly GCF_004126475.2). NCBI lineage: Eukaryota > Metazoa > Chordata > Mammalia > Chiroptera > Phyllostomidae > Phyllostomus > Phyllostomus discolor. The sequence goes on along the minus strand of NC_040905.2, from coordinate 69,841,490 downwards.
TGCTTGACATGGTAGGAAGAGAACAGTTTTATTTTTTATGTTGTTATTAAATATCAGATTTTGACTTTCTAGTTCTTCAATTGTTGAGAAAGACAACAGTATGATGGGCTTTGAAATCTACCTTATCTACATTCCTGGAGCTGGACAGCATTTAAGGCTTGAGGTCTCAACTACTATGGAAAATTGGAAGTGAGTACTTGTGCCACAGATACTGATGAGAATCTCTGCTCAGTGGTCTTCCAGAGGATGGAGTTCGGCCCAAAGGGTCCCCTGTGCTCTATGTTGTCTCCTAAACTGAGAAATTGCCCTCTTTTTCCACTTTGAAGACTCCATAGAGAGTTGCGTCTCCCACACGCTACAAGCACTGACAAATTACTGACTAGGAAACCCCTGTTAGAAGAGAAATTAATTATTGTGACCATCTTTTAATTTACCCTAGGAGATAAAACAATGAGCAGGCCAAAAATATAAATAAATTAATCCAAGAAGACCCAGTAGCCAAGTGAAAAGTAAGTACAACTTATGGATTAGGTAAAACCTAATGAAATAGAACAGCTGAGGAGAAATGTATACTTAAGAGAGAAAGAGTAAGAGCACTTAAGAAGACTGAAGTGTTGCACAAAGAACATTTTAGAACTGAAGAAACCACTCCAAAAATAACAAGCTAAGATTCAGGAACAGATTTCTGATTAATATTCTGCTTCATTGTATGTTGTCAATTTAGATTCATGGATAACATCTTCTGAATTCTCTTCCGTATGCAACAGAGAAGCTGGATACTATATTTCCCAGAATCCCCATTCCTATGTGAAGCCCAGAATAATGTGAGATTTGGAATGCAGAAGAAAAGAAGAAGCTATTATTTTCCAGAGGCAGTTGCATCTTGATGACAGATTCACTTCGACTTCTTGGAATTTCTTAAGAACCCCCTACTTTGCTGGCTGCAGACTGAGGCAGGTAAATACCTTTCTGTATTAGTTCGCTGGGCCTTCAATAACAAAAATACAAGACTGAGTGGGTTAACAACATAATTTTTTTCCCCCTCACAGTTCTGGAGGCTGAGTCCAAGATCAGGATGCCAGCAGGACTGATTTCTCCTGAGGTCTTTCTCCTTTGCTTGCAAATGGCTGACTTCTCCCTGCTTGGTCCTTACATGGTCATCCCTCTGTGCACTCACAGCCACAGTGCACGTCCTCATGCCTCTTTGCATGTCTTCATCTCCAATCTTATAAGAACACCTATAAAATTGGATTAGTATATCTTAACATCCTCTTCTTATAAGGACATCAGTAGGATTGAATTAGAAACCGCTCTAATGAAATTATTTAAATGTAATTACTTCTTTAAAGGTTCTTTCTTATAATACATTTACATTCTTAGGTTCTGGAGGCTAGGGCTTCAACATATCAATTTTGAGGGAACATAATTCAGTCTTCACACCTGTTTAGAAATTCTTAGGCATTTCCGTTGCTTTTTACAGAGTTACTAAGAATTACCTACTTTGGTGCTTCAGGCCCAGGAGTTCAGCGTTTGCTTCACTGATTGTGATAGCACATCTCTAAAGTGTAAATGTGTCTAACCTGGTGTTTTCTTCTCAGTTTCTTCAGTTATGGAAGTGCATGGTTCCTAATTTTAAACTTTTCTAGCTGGAATATAGTGTGTTCTTCCCTCCTCTCTCTCTTTTTTTTAAAAGATTTTATTTATTTTTAGAGAGAGGGGAAGAGAGTGAGAAAGAGAAAAACATCAATGTGTGGTTGACTCTCATGCACCCTCAACAGTGGACCTGGCCTGCATCCCAGGCATGTGCCCTGACTAGGAATCAAACAGGCCATGCTTTGAGTTGCAGGCTGGTGCTCAATCCACTGAGCCACATCAGGCAGGGCCCCGCTCTCTTTCTTAATGTATATATCTATCAATCATTTTTTCACTTACCTCTGCGTATTAGTTTGCTAGGGCTGCTATAAAAGAACCATAAACTTCATAAAACTGACTTCTTCTGAGACCTTTCTCCTTGCTTAGGGATGGCTGTTTTATCATTGTGTCTTTACCTTGTTTTCCTTCTGTCTATGCTCAAACTTACTCTTCTTACAAGCATGTTAGTCATACTGGATTTGGGCTCACCCTAATGTATTCACTGTCAGTTAAGCACCTGCCTAAAGACCAATCTCCAGATAGAGGAACATTCTGAGGTACTTTAGGAATTCAACATTTGAGTTATTGTAGGAACATAATTCAGTTTATCTATTTATTTATCAATTGTCTGTCTATATCTGTATGTCAAATAATTGCTAGTTATTTGAAAACAATTTGCAAACCACATGATGTTACATGTAGATACATACTGTGTTCTTCACAATAAAGGCCCTGCTTTACTTTATATAGCATGAGAAGGGGATTTAAAGTCAGAGAGAGAAGTTCCTATTGGCTTAGAAGGAAACAAGCACTCATGTTGTGACCTGACTATATGGGTCATGTGCCAAGGAATTTAGGGTGGCCTCTAGAAACCAAAAGTTGTTCTTGGCAAAATTTAGCAGGACAATGGGGCTTCAGAATTGAACTATAAGAAAATGATTCTTCCGAAATTAGCCTAGTGATATCCTGAGCAGAGGGCCCTATTAACTCATACTTCTGATCATGGAAAGTGATACAATAAAGTTGTGTTGCTTTAAGTCACTGAGCTTGTGGTAATGTGTTTCATAATATCAAAAGTTAAGATGCTCTTCTCTTCAGACTAAGTCATTTCTGGACTGTCACATCTGCCTATAATACACAGAGATGAGGGATACTGTTAAACATCCTACAATGCACAAGACAGACCCCTGATAGCACAGGATTTTGCAGCCCTGAAATTTAATAATGCCAACATTGAGAAACCCTGGATTTGGCTATTTCATTATAATCATTTCTAATTGGAAGAACAAAACTAAATCTGAGTTAGAAACTTGAGAATATAAACAACTTTCTAGGAACAAATTAGTTCCACTAACTGCATAAATTTTGTTTAAGATACCAGAATATTATTAAATGTTACCAAATGGAGAGCATTATTTTCAGGATTTCTAAACTGAATCTGCCACTTCTTACATGTGTGGATTATTTTAAGTTTTGTTGTGATATTAATACATTTTATTGTAACTACCTATATAAGAAAATAAAAGATCATACAGTTTAGAATATTTTTCTTGGGATGTGTAAAATGCTCAATTTTTTTTTCCCATTGCCTTTTACTTTCTGGAAATATTATTATACATTTTGCAGGGTCTCAGTAGAAGCATTTAATTGATAGAAATAATTCAGTATTTGTCTTCTGCAGTCCCTAGGCAGCTTTCCTTATGGTAATGTATAATGTGTATAATACAGAATTATACATCAGAAAAGCTATCTCGGTCCCTGGCAGAATATCTGTTTGAAATATCTGATGTATGCCCACAGGATTCCAAAATTTGTGGGTGGCATGAACTCACAAAGATGAGATTATCATACCTTTTATAATTCTAAAGCAAAAGATTTATGAGACAGAAGGATTTGTAATAATAAATATAAAAATAAAAGCTACAGGTGATGACATGCTTTAGCTATGTATAATCCTTCAATATTATACATTAAACACTTAATTTGAATAGGTTTGGAGTACATTTACCTCAACACTGTTCTTGAGTTTTTGACACTCAACAGAACTTTTTAGATTATTGCATGCTATTTAAGGAGAATTTTAAATAACAGAAACATATTCTAAAAGCATCGGTTTCCTATAAGTTACTACCATCAGTCAATGTGATTCTACAAGGCAGATCCTCTATCATTTGATATGAGTTCCAACACTCTCTGACATGAACCATCAGAACATTTAACAGAGAAAAGGTAAATGAGTATGGAAAAGTATTGTGATGGGATTGCAAACACATGCTGAATACCAATGTCTATTTACAGAGGATAAAAACAAAATAGAACATCTAAAATTTGTTGATAATCCTCTGCCTTGACTGGTTCTTCACTATCAAATTGGTATTACAAAATAAGATCTCCCTATCCTCTCAGTCATATTCTCAAATATCTGCAAAGACAAATGTCTTACGTTTGTGGTTATTTTTTTCTATTTATAATTAGAGTAGCCTTCCAGAAGAATAAAAAGGCAAATAGCAAAAAACTAAGTAAATGTGAAGTTTTGTTCAGAAGTGATTTATCTGATAAGCTCAGCTATCTCAAATTTACAAAAAGCATAAAGTATCAAAAGATCTACCAGAACAAATGTTAACATATCCATACATGAATAATATGGGTAAGCACACACAGTGCTATTATAAGCCAAATCCAATTCTGAGGGTTGTCTTCAGATAGTAACTTATTTCATCCTCATAGCTACCTTTTAGATAAGCACTGCATTTATTTCTCTTTGATAAGTGAGAGAACTGAACTAGAAAGTGAGTGAGTAATTTTAGCAAAAAAGTTCAGCCTGTGAGGGGTTAATAAATATTCAAAATAGAGTCCTTACTCTTAACCAATTCAATCTGTTAATCTGTAAATCTCTATTTTGTCTATATTCAAGTGTTTGTTCAGTGTTTAGTGTCTACAGCACTCTAATCTGGTTCCTGGGGATAAATTTTTATATATATTACATTATATATATAATTATATAATTTATATATATTACATTATATATATAATTATATATATTACATTATTTATAATTATATAATTTATGTATGTTAATTATATTATGTATAATATAATTATATTATATAATTATAATTATATAATATATATAATGTATGTTGTGATATGAACACGAAGAAGAATTATCACTTGAAAAATAACAAAAGGGAAAACAAGAAAGCACTTAGATTAACACTAAATAATGCTATGTAGTTCAACCTTACATTGTTTTATAGCCATTTGAGCATATCTGCATCACCACTTATATTTATGACAGCCTAAAGTTGCCAGAAAAGATTTAATCTATGTGCACAGAATTTTGGTTAAGAAAAAAGGCAGTATGTATATAAACTTTTATTCTAGATAACTTATATATGTTTTGGGCTAAATACTTAGATTTTTAAAATTGTATTTAGAGTTATTTTCTCTGTGGTTGCTCCAGGGCTTAACACATGCATTTTAGTTTATCAGAATCTACTTCAGATTTATACTGACTTAATTCCAATGAGAGGTAGAAATGCTATTCTATAGCTTTATTTTGCCTTTTCCTTTTTTCCTATTATTGTTATACATATTGCATCTATGTGCTACATAATCAACAATACATTGCTAGTACTTTGTATAAATTCATGTGGGTTATAGAAGCTGAGAAAAGCATGAAGAGGAAGTATATATTCATAGATTGCATTATATTTACCTCTTACTGTTCATGGCTTTCATTGCCATCTTGCTCCTACCCACTACCTTTGTGGTCCTTTAGCAAACATATTACATTTCTAGATGTTATAGGTAAAATAGTACAATGACATACATATTTTATACAATTGCTTTTTAAATCCATTGAAAGAACAGAAATATGTATTTACATGGTATTTTATAATTACACAACTAACTTTGCTGGTACTCTTTATGTTTTTTTCATGTGGATTTGAATTTCCAACTATTTTCTTTCTTCCAGCATAAGAGCTTCTTTTAGTATTTTTTTCAGACTTTCTTTCCAATCAAAAGAATTGACTCAGTTTTTGTTTATCTGGGAATGTCTTCTACCTTCATTTTTGAAAGGCATCTTTTCTGAATATAAGATTTTTGTCGACAGTTCTATTTTTCAGCACTTTGATTATGCCTTTTGGGTTCTGTTATTTCTGCTGAGAAGTTGAGTGTTACTATTATTGGATTTCTCTTGTAAGTGATGAAGGATATTTCTCTTGCTGCTTTCAAAATGTTGTCTTTGTCTTTGCCTGTCAGTATTTTTATTATGTTACATTTGTGTGTAGAATTTTTTTCCCATTTATCCTATGTGGGATTGGTTCAGATTCTTGGATGTTTAGATTAACATTTGTCAGCAAATTTGGAAAGTTTTTAACCATTGTTTTTTATGAATACTTTTTTTAGTTCTTTCCTCTTTTCCTTTTCTTTCCTGTACTCCCTCTATGCTATGTTAGTATACTTAAAGGAATTCAACATTTCTCTGAGGCTCTGTTCATTTTTCTTCATTCTATTTTCTCTCTAGTATTCAGATTGCATAATCTTCACAGACCTAAGCTTCCTAATGCCTTCTTCTGCCATTTTAAAGGTACTATTGTGTTCCAGCAAAGAAATTTTAATTTTAATGATTGCACTTTTCAACTCCAAAATTTCCATTTGATTTTTAAAATTATTTCTAGCTTCTTATTTATATATTCTATTTGATAAGACATTGTCTTCATATTTTTCTATACTATATAGCTTCTTTTAGTTTATTGAGCATATTTATTATGGTTATTTTGAAATCTACCTGTTATATCTGACTTCTGGTTTCTCAGTTTTGGTTGACTTATTTTGTGTTTGTTTTACAGCACCTAGGTCACAGTTTCTGTTCTTTGCCTGATCACAATTTGTTATAAACTGGACATTTTCAGCAATTTATTTCAGCAATTCTAGATACTGATTTTATTTCCTCTAGAGGGTTTGCTGTATTTCTTTTATAAATTTGTGACTCGACTATTTTAGTGAAATTAGTCTCAACTCCACTGTTCAGGTTTTGGTATTCTTTGCAGACTGCAAACTGGAGCAAGGGCACAGTGGCTCAGCAGGGCTCTCTTTGACTGTCTCTGCCCCAATCTATCTGTCAATACATGGTTTTCTTTTGGTATTACCCCTCACATTTTAGGCTCCCCTAATTGTTGATTTATTGCTGTATAATTTTTGACAATATTCTGGTACATTGATCAGCAGTCAGGTTCAGTTTAAATAAGTAATAAAATTAAGTCCAGTTTGTGGCATTTGTTCTGACCCTAGCAGGCTATTTTTAGCTATCTCTTTTTCTTATCCTGTCTGGTAAACAAGATGCTCTATGGTTTAACTTGTAGTTCTTATGTTATTTTTTTTAAGTGTCTTTACGAGTGAACCTCCCCAAACTCTCAGATAAAGTCAGTAACCTCGTGGAGAGTTTTGAAGCTTTCTATTGTGGCTTTCCTATCCTTCTGGAAAACTCTCTGAGCTACTACTCTATCTGTTGGATGCGGCTGTAGCTTCTGGTCCCCTCACTTGCTTCTCCCACATGCACAACAAGCATCTGTCCAACAAGTAGCTGGAGTGAGGCCATATGAGATAGTTTTGACTGGCCATGCCTGGTGTAGAACCTATGTCCTATGTTTAGGGGCTTGGTAGAGAAAAGGAGTTCCTGTCCTATTGGATATATTCACCAGACACTTAGCCTTTTCAATATAGTGTTGGAGGTGATTAGCCATGTGGTCTGTCCCTAACAGGTATGGTAACTTTTGATTGGGAGATCAGAACAGAATGCTCCCCATCCTGTGGCCATACCCACCCAAATGTAGCTAGCTTTCATTAAGCTGATGTGGTGGGGTGGGAAAGAGGGAGTGTGCTGTGGCTCAGATATACAGATTCTCACTGTTATTGCATAATTTTAAGTAATATCCTAAAATAAATGTTTTAATTTCCCCTTAATATATGCCCTTAGGACAATTTTCAGAGACCTGATATATGTATGTCACAGGTTTTCACCAGCTATGCTTGTTTTCCTAGGGAGTTCTGCAGAGCACTTCATGGTGCCTTCATGAATACAGAATAAACACTTCTTTTTAAAGGGTACTTTTAGTTATCTGAATATTTTTTAATACAAAGGATAATATCCTTCCTCAATAATGTGAAATAAATGAGGTATATCCATAAATGCTTAAAATTAATTTAGAGTGTACTAATTCCATTTCTCTTGGTCAAAAGACTACTTAAAATTAAATAAAAGACATCATTACTCCATAATCCAGTTTGCTATTGCCAGCAACTGGGTCAAATATTTACAAATATCATTTATGAGTTATACAACACATTGCCGAAAGTGTCTCACTTGCCTATTATTATGATTTTCACATTGCAGTGCTGTTCATTCTCCCAACACCCCGCTGCCATCCCAGCAGCCCACAAAATTAGTTTCTTTCAGAACACTTTGGGGCATTTTTTAATCATCACCAATATCATCATCATAATAATGTTTATTATTCCTTTTATTCCCAGAAATTCAAACTCAATTTATTTTTCTCTTGGCTGAGCATCAAGAAGATTGGTCCAATTTGTTTCATAAATATATACTGGTTTGGAATTAATTCATTGTATGTATGAATGTTCACAGTTTGTAGACAGTTGCTTGTGTCAGTCACTATTCTAAGCACAGAAATTAAGGATACTCATTGAAGGATGAGGTATAATTCCAACTTTCTGTGAGCTTACCATAGTGTAGTGGCCAAAGAGAGTTTAGAGAACATATAAATGTACAATATTTTCATTATGAAAAATAAAGCATTTTAAAACATTTATACATGGTTCAGTAAGTACAAAAATAAATGGGTGGTCAATTTTATTTGGACTGGGAAGCTGCTGGACAGTTACCCCATTTTGGTGTGTCTTGACATAGAGATTCTGTGGTGGATACCGGCCAGCAGTATCCATCTAGGCTGTGGATGCTCGTCAAAACATGCTAAAAACATACACAGAGACAACCAGGTCCTGTGGGGGAATAGGAACAGCAGGGCTACTCCTCACATGGGGAGCACCTTGGCCACCCTCTCTCCTTGAGGGCGCTGCTTGGCCACCCTCTCTGGTGGGGAGAGCGCCTCCTTCCACCTTCGGAGAGGCTTTTTATTGGTTTCATTTGAATAAGAATTCAGGTAAAAGCTCATCACTCATTGCTAGGAAGTGAGGATCAAACAATAGATAACAAGGAAGTCTGAGGGTCTATTTTGAGTCAGGGTCAAAGAGCTGTAAGACTTTTAAGGAACAAACTAACTTCCTTCTTGGACCCTTCTCATTCAACTGAGAGCATTCTAAACAAAGCAGGTTTCACAGGAGTTTACATATTCTTTCTTAGGCCTGATCACCCAGGGAACCTGCCCTTTTCAGCACAGAGCTGCACCACCCTGTCATTGTTTCAGGCTTAGGTGGAGCATGGGAACTAAGGCAACCAAGAGATAGGGAGATTTTCTCCAAGATGACAAGGACTCAGGCTACGTCAAAGACGAGGAGCAAGGGTCCATCACCCCCTTTTGCTGTAGCCCCCAAAGTCCTTCTTTTGGGGGCCTCCCACGTGATCATGCCTGGCTTAGGTCACTCCCCCCTTGGGGAATCTTATCCATCTTTGGCTAACCGACCAAGCATTGGGGTTCAGTTATGAATGAATCAGCAGAGGCAGCACTCCTGCCAGGGAGATAAGCTTTTGTCTCCTTGCTGGCTTATGGTCCAAGGCCACTCCCTCAGCCTTAGCCTTGGTGGGGGTTACAGCTTCTGATACCAGGCAGGGTGGTCCCCAACAGGATTCAGTATTTTAGGCAGAGTTACAAAATATAGGTATTTTGGGATGAACAAGGTCTTTCATTTGACTCATATCACAGATGTACAGGGTCAAAATGTGAAGACAGTAACTCTAGAAATTTAGGCAAGTACAAGATTATGGTGACTATTTTCTACTATGCTAAGGATATTTCACTTATTTAGCAGGCAACAGGAACCAGTGGGAGGAATAGTTTGAAGTTAAAAGATAATGAGGATCACATTTTCACTATTGTTGTTATTATTAGCTTTAGAAAGAGCTCTCTGCCAAATTTTGGAAGATAAAGTACCTAAACTAGTTAGACACTACAGTGATAGTCCAGATAAGAGATAATGTCCTGAAATAAGGAGGCATTAGTGGAGATGAAGCAGGGAGAGTAGATATAAAAGTTGTTAAAAATGCACAATAAACCCTAGCTGGTGTGGCTCAGCGGATTGAATGCTGGCCTGCAAAACAAAGGGTTGCAGTTCAATTCCCAGTCAGGGTGCATGCCTGGATTGTGGGCCAGGTCTCTGGTTGCGGGTGTGTGAGAGGTAACCACACATTAATGTTTTTCTCCATTTCTTTCTCCCTCCCTTCCCCATCCTCTAAAAATAAATAAAATCCTTAAAAGTGTAGAACTAAAAGAACTGTGTTACTAATTTATATGTAGACTAAAAGGAATGATGGGTTTAAAGACAAATTTTAGGTTTTATGATGCTGTGACTGCATAAATGGTTAAATAACTAAAGGTTATTGATGCTTGGAGGAAAAAATAATGCTTTCATTTGTAGACACAAGGTTTTTTTTTTTAAGAATTCTCATTCATTTTATTTTTTGTATTTTATTTATTTATTTTTAGAGAGGGAAGGGAGGGAGGGAGAGAGAGAGAGAGAGAGAGACATCAATGTGCGGTTGCCGGGGTTCATGGCCTGCAACCCAGGCATGTACCGTGACTTGGAATTGAACCTGCTTTGGTTTGCAGCCTGTGCTCAATCCACTGAGCTATGCCAGCCAGGGTGACACAGGGATTTTGATATACCAATGGAACATCAGTCATGCCTAGTAGGCAGTTGAATATATAGGTTTAAAGAGCAGGGACAAGATCTGAGCTAGAGATATATGAGGTCTGTTGGGAAAAAGCCAGCTGTCATTAATATAATGATAACAGTTTGCTTGACATTGTTGTAACCTAGCAGCCAAAGAATGTGAACTGGAATGTGTGCATGTGTGAACAATGGTGATTTCACTGTACTAATTAGTTGGGTAGCAGATGCTGTTGAGTGAGCATGTGTACTGTGTGGACATCGCATTCAAAATGACTGAGGAAGTAGAGCAACAAATCTGCATCAAATTTTGTGTTAAGCTTAAACATTCCTCCGTAGAAACTATTGTGACGATTCAGAAGGCTGAAGCTCTGGGCAGTTGGTAATTGGAAGCTTTATCACGACTAGTCTACTCATACATCACCTCTCATGTAGATTTTTTTTGGCATCACCTCTGCAACCTAGATTTGGCACCCTGAGACTTCTGACTTTTCCCAAAAGTAAAATCACCTTTGAAAGGGAAGAAATTTCAGAGAGTTGATGAGATTCAGTAATATACAAACAGGGCAGCTGATGGCAATTAGGAGAACTGTGTGAGGTTCCAAGGTGCCTACTTTGAAGGGGACAAAGGTATTATTGTCCTATAAATAATATTTCTTGTATCTTGTATCTTCTTCAGTAAATGTGTCTATGTTTAATATTACATGGCTGGATACCTTGCAGACAAACCTCATATGTACATATGCATAAACACAGACATATATATGAACATATAGGTATTTGAGGATCTTTGCTATAGACTTTGCTAAGTACAGATAATTAAATATAAACAAGTTTACTCCATTGTACTCTCTGCAAGCACTGCTTTTCCTCTGAAAAGCTGAGGCTTATGTACCAAATGTTATTAAAATAAATTACTATTCTGTAAAATTACTTTCTAAGTATTACAAAGTGGAAAGTCAATGATAATAAGAAATGAGAAATAGAGGGGTTTTCCTCTCAGGCCTGTGCTGAAGTTCCCACACTGTTTCTGACCAGAGCTCCTGTTCTGCTTTTCACTAATGGCCTGATCTTGAGGCATTTATTTAAAAATTAAGTTCTCTATTAATATAAGAACATGACTCTTAGTGCCTTCATTTTTCACGTACAAGTTTTACTTTCCACACAAGCATTGGATATGTTGGATTAGTATAAGTTTTATCCCTCCTCATTCTCCTATCACTATATTTAATAGAAATATATCTCTATCTATCTATCTATCTATCTATACACACACACACACATATAGGGAGAGAGAATGTGTGTGAGAAAGAAGAAAGTGTGTGTATGAGAGAGATAAATGCTGTAATATATCAAATACTCCTATACAATTTCAGTATCTTACAGCTGTGAAAATATAGGTGTAACTAATTACCTTGCAAATGTTTGAAATTTTAGTTTTGTATGTAGGCTGTGTACCAAAATTGTCATTTTTTTTAAGTTAAAGCAGAACTCTTGACTGACTAAAGGAAGTGTCAGGTTTTGATGAACATTCTGTTTGCACTAAAATACTCGATAAAATCCTGGATGAAAATTTGGGATAGCTGAACTTTTAAACATAAAATAAATATACTTAAGTTACTGAGACTTTACCTTCTCCCTTTCTGAGTTGGACAATTTCCATAACTATGCTTGAATTTGAAGACCTCACAACTAGGATCCGTTTGCTACAGAGACTTTTTTGGAAATTCTACACAGAAGAAAAACATTGTGTGCCATATATGGTGATGCAGCATACTTTCTACTTTTGAATCAGATGGATTTCAGATGAAATGATGAAATGCAAGTTCCATCTTACTATACATAGCAATATTTCAAATAAAACTATTAATATCTGTTCATTCAATTCTCTCGTGCTTGAAAATTATTTTTGCTGGAAGAAAGGGGTTTGAAAAATGAAGACATGGCTCTGGAAGTTGTTGAAAACGTGATATTTTATGACTAGTGTTATATCCTTCATCTCACAAATGTGAAATGATGAAACTAGGGATTGTAGGCTGACAAAGATTTCACAAACAAGAGCCAGGAGAAGATAGTAGGCAAGGGGCAGTAGTATGCAGCCAGAAACATCATTTCCTGTTCCCAGACAACGGAGTATACTTATGGAGAAAATGTCACTGTCCCCTCAGTGTTCAGATTATGTAGTTTTTAAATTACCAGATAAAATAGCAGCATTAGGATATCTTAAGAGTGTTTTGTTTATTTTGTTACTATTCCCTTAATGAGTTTGGAAAAAACCTTTCTTGTATGATGGATGCATTTCTATAGATACCTATTTATTTGGGTAGGCAACTTCATTTTTTAAAAACATTTTATGTATTTATTTTTAGAGAGAGGGGAAAGGAGGTAGAAAGGGAGAGACACATCGATGTGTGGTTGCCTCTCACGTGCCCTCTACTGGAGACTTGGCCGGAAACCCAAGCATGTGTCCTGACTGGCAATCAAACCTCTGACCCTTGGCTTGCAGGCCAGCACTCAACCCACTGAGCCACACCACCCAGGGCTGATTCCTTTTTTTTTTCCACCTAGAAATTCTATTTTTTTTCTTACTCTCTCTCCTTCAATTGCTAAATTGCCTGTAATTCATCCTCAGATCTTCATGATTAACACATTCATACCAAATAATTTATGATTTCAGCATTATTTCTTGTTAACTCATCTAAACTTGCATAGTTTTGCACCTTTGCACAAGTTTTTGTTTTCTTAAAAGCCATTTCCATGAAGAAGAGTTCCAGGGTTTTCCAAGCAGAACTAAATGCCTTCTCCTGTGTATGCCTACAGTCCTTGTCCATGTTACCATTTCAGCATTTTTATGCTGTACTGTCATTACATATGCAGGTGTACCTTGAACACCTAAGCACCTAAAACACACACTCTACTCCATTTACCAAACACAATTTTGAGTACAAGTAGGCAGTGAAAGTGCTCAATGAATAGATGAAAGAAAATAAGTTTGATGTAATGAGACAGGATATGTGTGCTATTATGAAAAATCTGGGGAGCACTAATAAAGGAACGAGAATTTGGAGAAAGATGGAGAAGAGTAGAGTATAGTCTGTCAAATATTGCCTACATCAGAGTTTTGTCTATGAATACAAGGTTCTTTTGTAGTCATAAAACATTATTGTTTTCTTACAAAGGTACCATAATCTTGATATATATTATCTTATCAGATTATAATACCATTCAAGATAATAATACTTTGATCAAATATAACATATATAAAAAATTATTGAATGAAGTAAATATTTACCCTCCAAAAAAGACAAATTTTAAAAAGCTAGATTGGGCCTGGCCTGTTTGGCTCAGTTGGTTGGAGCATTGTCTCATAAACTGAAAGGTCATGGGTCGGTTCTCAGTCCAGGCACGTGCCTGGGTTGTGGTTCAGTTCTCAGTTGGGGCAACTGCAGGATGCAGCCAATAGATTTCTCTCTCTCCATTCTCCTCTTTCTAAAATTTAATGAGCATGTTTGTGGGTGAGGATTAGAAAAAAAGCACAACTACATTGGAATGAAAGTACTTATTATAATTTCTAAATATTATTAAGAATGAATTACTATTTTTGTCTACATATATTTTTTCTTTTGCTTTTTTAATTGTTGTTCAAGTGCAGTTGTCTCCATTTCCCCCCACCACTTTCCCCTGCCCCACCCACCCTCACCTCCCACCCTCAATCCTACCCCCCTCTGGCTTCATCCATGGGTCCTTTTTTTATACATGCTCCTTGGTGACCCTACCCTTTCTTTCCCCCATTATTCCCCTTCCCCTCCCCTCTGGTTATTGTCAATTTGTCCTTTATTTCCAAATCTTTGGTTATAGTCTGTTTGCTTGTTTTGTTGATTAGGTTCCACTTATAGGTGAGATCATATGGTATTTATCTTTCACCACCTGGATTATTTCACTTAGCATAATACTCTCCAGATCCATCTGTACTATCCAGAAGGGTAGGAGCTCCTATTTTCTTTCTGCTGCATAATATTGCATTTTGTGAAAGTAAAAAAAAAATAAATTATAAAATTGCTTATATATTTTAAGCCTAAAAGTTGTGCCAAATATACTGCCAACCTAATGGAATATACAATAAATGTTAATTTAACTAAAACCAAAAAAGATTTTGGAAAATAAAACAATGACCCTCCAAAATACACAGGCTTTGTTTTCTCTCATTTGGTTCTATAAGTATGCTTCATGTTCTAAATTCTTTTTAAATATAACTTGATCTATGCTTATGATTGAAAAAAGAATGCATATAGACTGGCTGGCATAGCTCAGTGGATTGAGCACGGGCTGTGAACCAAAGTGTCGCAGGTTCAATTCCCAGTCAGGGAACATACCTGGGTTGCAGGCCATGGTCCCCAGCAACCGCACATTGATGTTTCTCTCTCTCTCTCTTTCTCCCTCCCTCCCTTCTCTAAAAATAAAATAAAATCTTAAAAAAAAGAAAAAAATGCATATAAACAAACAATATACTTTGATAGTTTCAGTGCATAAAATGTAGAAAATATGTACTATATATATATATAGTTTCTATGGTGACCTGATCATGTAGAATATAGTTTTGCATGAACAATGATACAGAGTCATCACTTTAAATTTCCTGACCTATCTTTTCTCTTTAAATGCTGCATTTGCAGATTTTAGTAGTTAAGGTTTAGCAGATCTTATAAATCGTATTAATGTTGTCTGTCTGCAGCTTGACAGTTACTTTAAAAAATGTTCATATTTTCTTTGGAAAGTTTTGTTTTAATTTTAAATAAGCTTTGAGATTACAACACTGCAAAATAAATATAGAAGATGCAGAAATTACACAATTTATTTTGATTACCCATAGCTTTCAAAGTAAAAGTAAAGAAAAAAACAAGTATTTTTATATTTATAAAATTATGGATTAAAAGGTATCTTTTAAAATTAACATATTTTCATAATTAGCCTTGAGCTATTATGTTTACAATGTCAATATAAAGATTATGATGTCAGAGAAGAGACACTGAGCCAGACACTTAGGGTCCTAATGTGATATTGTGGTTATTGCTTATGTTATATGACACAAGGTAATAAACTTTTCAAATTCTCAGTTACCTTCTCTATAAAATGGGGAGTATTAAAAACATAATTGTTTCTATCTCTCTAATTCTGTAACTCTGAAAGCCTCTAAAACCTCAAATGATAAAAAGTAGCTATGCATGTTTTAAAATGTTAATAATTGCATGTTTTACTATACCAAAATAGAATTAAACTATATATGATGAGCAGTTGGGAAATATTACATAACCTATGGCATATGGTATAATAAATATTTTTATTAAGTGATAAATTGTGAACTGTACATATAAGAATATAATAGCAGTTAAAATGCTACAAAAAATGATTGCATTGAAGGCAGTTGTGTAAAAGATAAGAACCCATATACTAAGGTTGAAAGATATCAGGTTAAATTAAAATATTGTGGTAAAAGTATCATTTATTGCTATTGTTTATCTCTTCTATTATGCTTGGATAAATATGTAAAATTTTAAATAAAGATTTAACTGAAGATATTTTTGCAATATTTATCAGTAAGAAGAGGAAAAATCTTATCAGTTAATTGTGAAAACATTAGTACCCTTGATTGGGGTTCACAAATAGGGAGACAATGTCTTAAGATCACAAGCAGTTGGGGACACAGCTCTGTGTTAAATGTGCTTTGGATCCACATCCGACTCCATCCAGTCCTGATGAGTTCAGACAAGTTAGTTAACCCCCACAAAGTTTCTGTTATATAGAAATGGGGCAAATGACTTGAAATGACTCCTAAAGTCAATCTGAAGTTTATAAGTAACTGCATTTGAAATTCTTATAATAATACTTAACTAGTAAATATTCAATAACATTACACTATAATTTATTAGCTATAAGATAAAATATATGTGTTCTTTCTTCTAGAGAGGTAGAAACAAGAAAGTTATAATATGATCATCCTAATATAAAACTGTTTCATTTAGGTTTAGTGGTTTTTTGTAATGTGACTTTATGTACAAGTGGAAAGAGTTAAAGGGAAATCATTTAATGCAATGTAACAGGCAATCAAGTCTTTTTAGCTTGGCTTCTCTTCATATTGCCAAGATGCCTAATGTAACTGAAATGCAGGGAAATGTGTGAATATAATATCTGCAGTAGTTAGTCAAAAAGAAAGATGGCAGTAATTCTAAGAATCTGATTGTTGTAGGAGTACTAGATGAAATGAAATGGCTATAAAATTGCAACAGAAGGGACTTAACAATAAGAATTACTTGACACTAGACCTACAGAAAAAATTCCGTACAATCATTTAATCCTAAAGTTTATTTTTTAAAATTAAAGGAAAATATGGCTATAAAATTAGGAAAAAATGATTTAAATTTTGTTTTATTGTATTCATCATTCTGGAATGGAAGTGTTTATGGGTGCATTTCCATGCATGGTTAGAAAAAATAATTAAGCTAAACTAAAAGTATCTACCTATACCTCACATGACACCAAGCATCTAGTATCTTTATAGTTTTATTATTTAAATCTCAAGATAAAGATTTGTGTGCATGTGTATATGTAGAATAAAGATTCAGTTTATTAACTTCATGATATCAACCCCCTTTTCCCCATATAGCTATTTATTATATCAACTTTTTGTGAAGGATAGGAATATAGTATGAAATCTTATAAATAACTAGGATAGGTCCAGGGACTTAAATTCAGTCACCTTTTGTTGACTTTTTAAATTAAATTTATTGGGGTGACATTGGTTAATAAAATTATATAGTGTTCAGGTATATAATTCCATAATGCATCAATTGTATATTACATTGTGTATTTGCTGCATTGAGTTGTCTTTTTTGATTACCATGCACCACCCCACCCCCTCCATACCATCTTCTACCTTCTTCCACTCCTTTCTCTTCTGATAATCTCCAGCTATCATCTGAGTTTTTTCCATAACCCTTTCACCTTTTTTACCAAGCGCCCCAACCCTTCTCCCTTCCAACAGTCAATCTGTCTGCTATCTATAAGTCTTTCTCTCTCTCTTTTGACTAGTTTATTTTTTCGTTAGATTCCACATATGAGTGAAATCATATGGTACTTGTCTTTCTCTGACTAGCTTATTTCATGTATCACAATGCACTCCAGGTCTACCCAGGCTGTCAGAAAGGTTAAGATTTCCTTTCTTTTTATGGCCAAGTAGTATTCCATTGTGTAAATCACCACATCTTTTTTTTTATCCATTCATCTACTGATAGACACTTGGATAGCTTCCAAATCTTGCTTGCCTATTGTAAATAACACTGCAATGAACATAGGACTGCATATATTCTTTCAGATTAGTGTTTCAGGATTCTTCAAATATATTCCAAGAAATGGAATAGCTGAGTCATAAGGCAGTTCCATTTAAAGGGGAAATGTAGAGGTGAATAGATATTACAATTTAGTACTTTAAAGTAATCTTTTTTTTAAAATATAGCTATAGCCCGGGCTGCATTCAGCATAAGCAAAGAAAGAGAAATAGACATATTGGAGATGATAAATTGTATGTGATGGACAGAAAAACAAGAGTTAAAAATTTTGCATCTCTTTCAGAAATGATCTATTTGACAGAATAACATTATGTGCATTTTCATGAGAAACCATCATAAAGCAGTTAGAAAAAATAAGACATATAACTTTTTTCTCCAAATAAAAAATGTAATTCTTACTTTCTGGGATTCAAGGCAGGAAAAGGTAATTTAGGCAAATATTCCTTGTTCTCTGTATTGCTAAAGCTTTCTGTGGTTCTATAGGTATCTCCAGATTTATGTTACAAAAATGTCCTACTTATCATGTTTATAGACAGGAATACAGTGCACAAATCTAAATTCCTGTTGCTAACACTAAGTAAAAATAAAGTGACATTTTAGACATAATCCAAAAAGAGAGGGAAAGAGTATTATAATTATTTTTAAATCTTTGAAAGTTGGAACTTTAAGCTCCAGAACAGCACTGTGATTTTATTCAGTTTAGAGCTCTATACAAACACACTAAGATCTACATTGAAGTATTCCTTCTGTAAACAATACCAGAACCAAATTCCATTCTTTATTTTCTAATAATTTTGTTCTTCCCAAATTCTATTAATTAGATATTGTCTCATAATAAAATCCAGTTACAGATTATCATAGTGATGATGTTGTTAGTATTTTTTTTATTTTTAAAATTAAAGGTTAAGTGGCTAAAGTATATAAAACATTGATTTAACCATTAATATCAATATTTACATTTGGAAGAAATGATATAAATTTTGTCTACAGAGTTCAGAGCAAAAGTGAGGTATAGAAATATAAATATAATGCATTAACTCTCACCAAACTTTTTCTTCCATCTCTATTTAACCCAAAGATGCCAGATCACCCAAATGATCATTACCATTGTATCTACATTGCTTAACCTTAGAATCTCTTCGATAAATGGTGTTGGAAAAATTGGACATCCACATGCATAAGGATGAAACAAGACCCCTATCTTACTCTGCTCACAAAAATTAACTCAAAATAGATTAAAAACTTACAGAAGTCTTGATATCATGAGTATCCTAGAAAAAAAAACATAAGGGAAATGCACTTTGATATTGATCTTGGCACTTTTTTTAATGACACCAAAGTACAGTCAAAAATGCAAAAAGAAACAAATGTAACTACATCAAACTAAATAGCTTCTGCACAGTAAAGGAAATCATCCACAAAATGAAAAGGCAATCTATGGAATGGGAGAAAATATTTGTAAATCATATATCAGATAAGAGGTTAATATGCATTCTTTATGCTGAATAGCAACCACTTACAACTCAGTAACATAAAACCAAATAAGCCAACTTTAAAAACAGGCAAAAAACATGAAAGATATTTTTTCCAAATACATACAAATGGCAAAAAAGGGAAAAAAAAAGGTCTCAGATCAGTAATCATGAAGGAAATGCAAATCAAAATCACATTGAGATGTCACCTTACATCTGTTAAAATGACTATTGTTGCAAATAAAAAAGATAAAGTTTGGTGATGGGAATGTAGAGAAAAAAAGTCTTTTATACAGTTGGTCAGAATGTAAATTGGTACAACCATTGTGGAAAACAATACTGGAGTTCCTCAAGGAAAATAAAATAAAAATGGAACTACCATATGATCCAGTCATCCCACTGCTGTATTTGCAAGGAAAGTAAAATCAATG
Source organism: Phyllostomus discolor (assembly GCF_004126475.2). Taxonomy (NCBI): domain Eukaryota; kingdom Metazoa; phylum Chordata; class Mammalia; order Chiroptera; family Phyllostomidae; genus Phyllostomus; species Phyllostomus discolor. Next base: position 69,821,741 of record NC_040905.2, on the reverse strand, counting down.
TTTTGAAGATTCCCTTTGCAGCATTATTCCCAATAGTCTATATCTGGGAAAACCTGAGTGTCTGTCAGTGAATAAATGGAGTAAGTATTACACACACACACACACACACACACTGTATACAGCCATATTATACAGCCATAAAAAGAGGAAATTTGGCTACTTACAAAATCATAGATGATTTTGGAAATCATAGATGAGCCTGGAAAATATGCTAAGTGAAATAAGATAAACAAAAAAAAAATAAATGCTGCATGATCTCACTTATATGTTCAATTCAAAACAAAAAGTCACCCTCACAGAGAAGAAGGTACTGGGATATATAGGGATATTTTTTTTGGTCAAGAGTATACACATTCAATTTTAAGATGAATAAATCCTTCATATTTAATATATTCCTTGATGACTATAATTAACATTGTATTGCATGTTTGAAATTTTCTATGAGAGTAAAACTTAAGTATTCTTACCATATACACTCAAAAAAAGGTAACTATATGAGGCAGTGGATATGTTAATTAACTCGATGGGAGGAAATCTTACAGTGTATGTGTGTGTATGTGTGTGTGTGTGTGTGTGTATGCATGCATATATATATAATCATCAAATTGTATTCTTTAAATGTATACAATTTTACTTTTTGTTATACTTCAATAAAGCTGTGAAAAAAGTAGAAGACACTAAATAAAATCTATGCAAAGAAATAAAATAAAAATATAGTGGATTTCCTTTTTGTTAAATTTATTAGGGTGACATTGGTTAATAAAATTGCATAGGTTTCAGGTACATTTCCTTTTTAATTTTTATGTATTTGGTAACTTTAAGTCAATGGAAAAAGTTCTTTTAAAAGATCCTATTTTTATAACTCAGGTATCCCCCATGTGTCCACTGGTAATATTTACTTACATAAAAGAAACAATAAATGCAGAATATCTGAGTTCCTCTAAGATTCTACTATTTAAGCTTGTATATTGAAAAGACTTAAGAAATTAAAATATTTCTATACTATTGAGGAACTGTTTGCAATAGAAATTGATATTTTTTTTGTATTTTGGTAGTGTTTCAAAGTAGGAAATTGCCACCTTGATAGACTTTGCTTTTTAAAGATTTTTTAAAATGATAATTCCCCATTTCCCATTTCTAGCACAGAGGATGCTTTCTGAGTCCTTAAAGTAGAAAAATAGTTCTTTGGAAAAAAATCATACACTAAAATATTTTATACTATTAGTTTATTATGTTGAATCTAGAGAGAAAATAAAATGATCCTCTCTGTGAAATGACATTCAGGGAATTTTTATTTTAGAATATGAATATGAAAGGATTCAGTTACAACAAATAAAGTTGTTTTCAAATAATTTTTCTTGAACTAGATAGAAATTGACATCACAAGAAACAGGAATATGAGTGGGGATAAAATGGGAGGAATACCTCTTACTTTTGTTCCTGGGATTTTTAGGTTTTCTAGTTGTTCTGACCTACCTTTTACCATGTTTTTAGTGGAACTATGTTTGCTAATCCATTTTGCCTCTTTTTAAATACTCACACTTGGAAAAATATTATCAATGTTTATTTTGTCATTTCCCATGTCTTATTTTAGGTTAAGAAAAGTTATATCAGACAATTATTTCCTCAATGGGTAATTTTGCTTATTAATATGCCCTGCTTCCAGTAACTGTTTCTGTCATCTTGAAATATATTGCAATTCAAACATCAACACTTTCTTTTTATATATGGAAATTTTAACTTATTCCAAAGTTATAAAGTTCTGATTTTTTACAATCTCTTTTTACATAATTGTATTAGTCACGTTGTGTTCTATTTGGATGATGCTAAACTCCTGAGTTTTTAATTACTCCACTGATGTTTAGCTGCCATAATTTTCCTTTATAGCAAAGAGATATTTGACTGAACTATCAACATTTTTCAAACCAACCCGAAAAATAGTTCCTAATCAATTGTATACTTTATATAGACTAGTTATGACTATCAAAACATGCACTTAATTAAAAGTAATGTCTCAAAGCTAAAATGTAAATGCCTTTAACAAAAGTTGTTATAACAAACTTATCTATTTAAATCAAAACAAATGGCAGCATGAAAAGTTTATTTAAAGACATCAGATTCAAAGTCTAATATTCAGATGCTTTACTCAGCTTTATTGGTTCCTAATCTAACCACCAAAAATAAGTCAAATTATGTGATAATTAAAAAGATTTAAAAAAAGAAACCATATGAGCAAATGCTCAAATGCTTGCCTCATGAAATGTTAAGCATATCCACCCTTTGGGAATGACAGAACTGACTCATTAGATATTAGTTCTACTGAAAGATATGTCATTTCTTAACATTGGTCACAGGGTTCAGACTAATTAATTCACACACACACGAATAATTTGCTAATAACAGCAAAACTATATTGACCTAATGATATGTGGATGAAATTTTTACTCCATGGTGAAAGCAGAAAGGTATGTGAGAGCAACATTGCCCGAAAGAGAGCCACAGAATTTAAAATGATAAACCCTTATTAATTCTAGGACCTTGGACAAGTGACTTCACCTGAAAAAAATTCATCTTCATTTCTCATTCCCTCATATGTAAAGTAGGAAAATAAAAATCACTTTTTAGAGGAACTAACAGATGTAAATTAGAAATGCAGAGAATGTCTTCTGACACTTTAATGTAGTTGAACTGCTTTTACAGTCATTCCCCTGTAAGTTGCAACTACAACTGCTGATGGTGCTGGTGTTAACTATCACTTTTTTTTTTTTTACAATAGAAAACAGTTTCTTTGTAAACTAACATAATGACTAATCACTTACAAGTTAAAACTGCCAAACACGGTTGTAGGTCTAGCCTTCAGCCTCTCTTTTAAAATGCTTCCTAAAGCCATTAAAATTAGTGGGACGGATTTTATAGTCACTTAATGACCTCAGAGTGCTGCAATAAAAGCCATGTAAAGATCTGCTGTGTTGGTAAAAATAATTTAGTAATTTTTTCACAATTAAATTCTGATATGTAAAAATCTATTAAAATGTTTGAGAAGCTTTATAAAATGGATTATAAATATTAGAGATATTTTTTAGTACATAAAAAACAAGACTGAAAATTAATGTAAAAGCAAACCAAATGATGTACTGCATTTAATTTGATGATTTCAGTAAAGAGACACATTATAAGGACAGAAAAAGTCCTAAAAATGTCACTGCTCATAGCACTTATGAGAAAGTAAGTATAGAAATATATTAGAGAGAAGCATTGTTTTCCAGAAATAAGAAATGAAGTGGAAATTGAATGAGTCATGAGTAGTTAAGAAAGATGTAGTAAAAATTTATCCATATTGTTTTTTTACTGCTTTTACAAAGTAGTATAAAAACCTTAGAAGTAATTAATATCAAATACATTTGAACAAATAGAAGAAAATACTTCACACAGCATTGTGGAAATATATTGCCTTTAGAAGGTCATGGAGTCAAAAACTGTAACTGATTAATAGGACCAATGATAATATTTGTATTGGCCAACATGAGGAAGTTGGGGCCAGCTCCATCCTAGCTTCAGGGACTTTTCTCTGAACTTCATCCAAAAGTACTTTCTAGCTTGGGGGCCCTGAGTGTGCTTAATTAACTCCGTCTGACCCAGTCACACAGGGTAAAGACATCAATCTATCAGATCTGGCTCACTTTCTTCCAGGGAGTTGAAGGTGAAGGTCTTCTACCTATTTTTGGACTAACCAAAGAAAATTGCCTCCTTTTACAATACATATACATAAATACCCCAAAGAAGAAAATATGGTGGGATAAACTCAGCACTTTGACTTAACACTGATAAGCCCATAAAATTCCTGTCCTGACTCTGTGGAGACAATGACAGACAAAACATAGAGCGAAGAGTCAGAAAATCTGAATTAAAACAAAGTGTCTTCCTTTACTGACTATGTGACTTTGGCAAACCTCTCAAAGCCTTAGTTTTCTCTTGCTGAAAAATGAAAACAATTAAAATAAAACTCTACTATGGATACAAACCCTAAGTCATTAACAATTTTTAAAAATTATTTTGTGTTGAAAAATCTATTCATAATTGGGAATTCTCTGCTTACATGTATAAATGTAAAGCAAAGCTCATTTCGGACCTTCCTGCTTTTTTTCTCTTTTTCATAAGTTTTCACTTTTTCTAAATATTAATGCTACTCAATAGATGCCAAAGGCTGTGCCACTTCTTTCCCCACAAGTATATGGGCACATTTATTTCACATTATTTTATGTGTGTCCATTCACTAAAACTACTGCCTTTATAAAATGAAGCCAAGTCAATAAAAGTTGATATTGGGAAAATGATCCACAATGAGGATGTTTGACTTGCCCTTGTAGTCTCAATTTTCTTTCCCAAGTTTCATTTTCACCTTATGTATTTCTCTCATTTTATAAAGTTTACTTCAGGAGTTGCTTGCCCCAACTATGGATGATAAGAAAATACATTATAGATACTTTATTTATAGTTTTATTTTTTTTGGTGGAGACTATAAAATGAGCAACAGAAAACTCAAACATCTTCCACAAAATAGTGAAGCTGCTGCCTAGGGAGATACATTCATTTCCCAACCATCCTGCTCTTTCTCCTTTCCTCTTCAGACATCCAGATGGAGTGATGGGATAGAAAAATCATAATACAGAAAAACCCTGGTCTCTGAATAAACACATAAAGGAAATTGCCTGCCAACTATAACATACATAATGAACTTTAAGAGTTAGAAATAAAATTTTATTGTGCTAAGCCACTGAAATTGTAAGGTTTAGTTTTAAAACCTACAAACATTATTCTAAAAAACACCCAATCATACACATTAAATACATTTAGATGATGCAAACAGACATCTATACACACTAGGAATAACAGGAAAAAAAAGTGAGTATGAGATAGGCCTCAAGCTTCCACAATTGCATTTTACTAGGGGTGGCAGTTGGTGCTTTTGAACACTATCTCCTGGTCTGCTTCCAACAAAGGATGCCATCTTAGCACCTTCTATTCAGAAGACACATATCTACTGTTCCAAAGACAAAACCCAAGAGAATACAGATAAAAGAGGAATGGGTATTTCTTTATATACCTAAATAAAACTCACTTTATGCATCTTCATTTTCCTTCTAATTATCAGCCTCTTCTCAATATGAATAAAAGAAGAGATAACTTACTCCTTAAGGAAAAACTAAATTTACTTACAAGGTTGTGTTCTAACCTACAGATAATCATAAAATAATTTCTATCTCAACCTCTTTTTTAATTTTGTCTTTTTAAAAATTTACTGTTGCTCAGTTACTGTCCTTTTTCCCCATTGCTCATGCCAACCCATCCCCCACTCCCACAGTCAATCCCCAAGCACTGACGGTGCCCATGAGTCCTCTATTCTAGTTCTTTTGCTTGTCTCTTCCTCTTATTTCCTCTGTTATTCCCCTACCCTCTTTGGTCACTGTCAGTTTGTTCTTTATTTCCAAGTCTCTGGTTCTATTTTTCTCATTTGTTTCTTTTGCTGATTAAGTTCCACTTAAAGGTGAGATCATATGGTATTTGTCTTTCACCGCCTGGCTTATTTCATTTAGCATAATGCTCTCCAGTTCCATCCATGCTGTTGTGAAGGGTAGGAGTTCCATCTTTCTGCTGCACAGTATCACATTGTGCAAATGGACCACAGTTTTTTGATCCACTCATTTACTAATTGGCACTTAAGCTGTTTCCAGTACTTGGCTATTGTAAATAATACTGCTATGAACATTGAGGTGCATAGCTTCTTTTGAATTGGTGATTCAGGATTCTTAGGGTACAGTCCCAGCAGTGGGATTGCTGGATTGAAAGGCAGTTCCATCTTTAGTTTTCTGAGGAAACTCCATAATGTTTTCCACAGTGGCTGTACCAGTCTGAATGCCCACCAACAGTGTCCTAGGGTTCCCTTTTCTTCACAACCTCACCAGCACTTACAGTTTGTTGATTTATTAATGATGGCCATTCTGACCTGTGTGAGGTGGTATCTCATTGTGGTTTAAATTTGCATCTCTCTGATGGCCAGTGATGTTGAACATTTTTTCATGTGTCTCTGTATGTCCTCCTTGAAGAAGTGTCTGTTTAGGTCCTCTGCCCATTTTTTAATTGAATTGTTCATCTTCCTGGTGTGGAGTCATATGAGTTCTTCATATATCTTAGAGATAAACTCTTGTCCAAGGTGTCATTGTCAAATATGTATTCCCATACAGTTGGTTCCCTTTCTATTTTGTTGATATTTTCTCTATCTCAGCTTCTTAGAGATTCCAATATTCAAACCAGAAAAGATTTAAAATATATAGTATCAAAAGAATAATTTCATTACAACTCATATTCGTTCTATCTTCTCAAAATTTCTGAATAATAAATGAAAAGTCAGAAAACATTTTCTGCAAAAGGCCAGGTAGTAAACCTTTTAGATTTTGCAGCACATGAAGCTTGTTTCTCCTGCTCAAGCTTCCCATTGTAGTGTCAACCCAGCTATAGACAATGCATAAACAAATGAGTGTGGCTATGTTCTAAAAACCCTTATTTATGAAAATAAGGAGTGGACTGGATTTGGTCCATCATTATAGTTTATCAACACTGAATTTAAGAAATTAATTCTTTCAATCTTCTATCTTTTTAGCTTCTACCCTTTTCCAGTGACCTGTCCATTATTACATATTGATTTTATAAAATTTCAATATCTTGCCCTGGGCGGGTGGCTCAGTGATTTGAGCACTGGCCTCCAAACCAAAGGGTTACTGGTTTGATTTCCAGTCAGGGCGCATGCCTGGATTGTGGGCTGGGCCCCAGGTTGGAAAGCAGAAGAGGAAACCATATGTTGATACTTCTCTTTCTCTCTTTCTCCCTCCTTCCTACTGAAAGTAAATAAATAAAATATTTTAAAATAAATCAATCAATAAATAAACCAACAAATAAATTAATAGGATGCTAAATGTTGGGTTTTGTAGTTCCCCCAAAAAACTCAGCCTTCCCCCTATCAAGTTCTAACTTAATTTTTAGAAATGGAATAGATATATATTATTGTTCTATTGTTCTACATAATTGATATTTAAATATGTGGCTAGGCATTTCCGATTTGCCTTTTTATGTACCCAAAAAGTAGACCAATTTGCCTACTGAGTTATAGAGGGAAATGGGCCATTACAGGTCTCTCCTATGGAAGAAGAATGCTTTAAAACAAAGCATGGCAGATTGGGGTATAGCAGAGAGTACGAAGTCTGTCTAGAAGTCTGCCACTTAATATGAAAAATAGAGACATTTATTAAAGAAGATACAAGATACAAGAAACATTGTACATAGGATGATGATGCCTCAGTCCCCTTCAAAGTAGGCTCCTTGAGACCTCACACAGTTCTCCCAATTGCCATCAGCTGCCCCATCATATTTTCCTGACTCTCATTGACAGTCTAAAATCTTTTCCATTTCAAAGGTGATTTTAGTTTTGGGAAAAGCCAGAAGTTGCAGGGCACCAAATCTGGGCTTTAGCAGTGCTGAGTCACCTGGGTGATTTGATGTTCCACCCAAAAACTCTGCATAAGACGTGATGCATGAGCAGGCACATTGTCATAATAAAGCTGCCAATCACCAGTTGCCCATAGCTGCAGCCTTCTGAATCATCCAAATAGTTTCCATGGAGGAATATTCAAACTTAACACAAAATTTGATGCTGATTTGTTGCTCTACTTGCTCACTTTTATTGTGATGGCCATGCAGTACAGGTGCACATTCAATGGCATCTCCTGCCCCAATTGACTAGTACAGTGAAGTCATCATTGTTCATGCATGTGCATTCCAGTCCACTCTCCTCAACTGCCAGGTTATATTGATGGCACACCAACCATTCTTGTTATATTAAAAATGGCTAACTTTTCACCGTGGCTGGCATAGCTCAGTGGATTGAGCGCAGGCTGCGAACCAAAGTGTTGCAGTTTCGATTCCTAGTCAGGGCACATGCCTGGGTTGCAGGCCGCGACCCCCAGCAACCGCACATTGATGTTTCTCTTTCTCTCTCTCTTTCACCCCCTTCCCTCTCTAAAAATAAATAAATAAAATCTAAGAAAAAAAAGAAATGCCAAATTTAATTTAAAAAAATGGCTGACCCTTTGAGACAGACCTTGTATACTTGCTATGTGAACTCACTCCCAAGATTAAGGAAAGAAAAAGGGATAAATACAAATCTCTAGTTTTTTGTTTGTTTTCTTCTAAAGTCCACTATGCCAGTTAAAACATTTTTGTCCAATGAATTCTCATCCCAAGGTGACATGATGGGGGTTTGGCGCTGGGTGGGAGAAATTAGCCATCTCTCAGAATAATGTTACAATATTTTTAAAAAATAGTTGAAAACGATATGTAGAATGGAAATATTATTTGCACTACACAATACTGATGCCACAAAATCCTGAAATCAAAGTAAATATAAAACAAAGTCTAATGTTCTATTTACAAGACTTAGCCAGAAACAAAGACACTTTGCTTCCTCAAAAGCTACTTCTTCATTTCTCACATATCTTGGCCCAATGTACCAGACATTGAGGGTGCTTTCTTCATAGCACAAAAAATACTTTTTACATCATGCTTATTATCTTTAGTCCTCTATGAAACATTTTCTGTGCATCATCACATCGCCAAGGCAACTAGTTGCTTCCTTTTCTAGGGTTTGATTAAAACCTGTACATTATGCTAGAATACAACTTTTAATGCAGTATTGTGATTAATTGTACATATTTATTTTTTCTTCCTCAGTTGACCGTGATTAACATGCTGTATTTCCAGCATGTTAATTATGGTCAACTGCACAAAACAAATATGTACAACTATACACAATACTCTATATATGAATATTATGAATGTTTATAAATATATAATAAATGTTTTATTGACTTTGATAAGAATAACTAATCACCTCTAAGAAACTATAAGAGCAGTTAAAATTTTAGTATCATGAAATTTTATGTGTGATTGTGATTTGGGTATGGGAGAGTTTAAAAGTTTCTCAACGTCTCTCAAATTATGTCTCCATGATTATAATTCTGTAAGATGGACCACCAAATATAAATTTTGTGTAGGAGATGGAAATTCAGGAAAACAGTTGAAAAGATTGAACTGACAGGACTGTAAAGGTATGAATAGTCATGGATTTTTGATCTGTGAGATGTTAACAATGTTTAATTTTATGAAGATTATTTAATTTATTGGATTAATTTCCAAATTTCTAATAATTTCTTGAAAAATACCTCTTTTAAACAACATATAGTTCAATAATCTAACATTTTAAAAATATTTTAGATCACCTATTATAGTGTTTTCTTTTAAATTATTTCAGTCTTCATATCTGTTTATAGATAACTGATGTTTGGATGTTATGAACTATGAATGAAATTCAAAAAAATACCTTATAAAAATCAAGAGAACTAGTATTCTGAAGAATTCTCCATATTTTGTTATAATGTTGTCATAATTGATTCATTGTTGAAGAAAATAATGGATGTGTGAGTTAAATACCATTTTATATTTACATTTAATTTAAAGATAATGTATACTATGGAAGGGAAATAACTTTTTTCATACATTATATATCACTCCATGCACATGATTTCATTGAGTAACATTACAGTTCTTCATTTAGCAAACTCTAAGGGTCCTTAATGTCACAAAGCAGAGAAGAGGAGTAAGCTATTTAAAAAAAAACATAATTATTGTAATGTCAATATTATGTTTAAAAAGCATAAAAGTGGCTGGTGAGAAGAGGAGTACAGGACAGAGGAGAATAAAGGGGAGAAAAATGGGACAACTGTAATAGCATAATCAATAAAATACATTTTTAAAAAAGCATAAAAGTGATATTTAGATATACTCAACTTTAAAAGAATGTGTTCATCCAATATTTATTGAGCTTCTAATGTGTACCAGAGTAGGCTTTAATAATATAAAACATAAATTTTTAAATAAGAACAAACATATACTTTGAAAAGTTATTCTCTTAGGAATTTAAATGTTAGCTTCTCATAAACAGATTTTTCTTATCAAATTTAAATAAATCTCAGCTTTATTTGCATATTCTCAATTAAGAAGTTTTACCTGAGAATCACTCCTGGGGAAAAATTAGGTCAGTTCTACATATGAGAGATAAGCCAAAAGATCAGATAGCTTTATTAAATTATATTTCACAAACTTCCTTGGTGTCTATTGCATTGTATAAGTATTCTTCTGATTGACTCTATTGGATACTTGTAATGTTTTTCACTTCTTTTTAAAACATCATTATGATCTTTAACAACCCTGTTTTTTAAAAAAGTCACTATGTCCTAGTATAAAATCAAATCTATTACAATCTCTTCTTAATTTGATGTGTAAACATTAGAAATATAATTTAAGAATACTGAAGTCAGTATGAAAAAATATAATTGAAACAATTTTAATTCATATGGTTTTGTATAAGTAGTAATGTAGATATTTAATTGTCTTACCAAAGAAGGTAATATAGTATCTTCCTCTTATCAAATATTATCATTACCTCTGTATCTCACTCATCATTATTATTTTAGTTTGATTACTTTTAAATAAGCATGTGCTTTATTTATTTAAATATTATATATAAAACTTTCTGATGCTCCTGGTGTATGTATATGTAATGTGCATATATATGTCTATGTATAGAAAGTTATAAATACAGTGTATATACTATGTCAATAATTTTTAAATGAGAGATTAGGTATAGAGAAGTTCTTCGTTTTAGAAAGGACAATCCACGATAAACAGATCTGAAATAACATTGGAATGTTATGTAAACTTTGTAAAGCTCTTTTGAGGTTTTGCCTAATTATTTGGAAAAAGCTAGAGCATCTCCCGTTCCATGAGGTTGAAAAGGGTAACACAGGTGAAGGATGATGTTATGCATCTAGGTTAAAATCAGAATATGAGTTCTATCTCTCTTTGAAAAGATGTTCTATATGCTGTCACCCACATAGCATTCATTTAAAATATTTTTATTTTGTTATTGGGTGACTTTGTTAGAGCTGGATGTATTTACATTCTCAACATTTACTCTGTCAACCTTATGTTTGAATGCTAGGCCTTATGAAGAACATTTTTGATTTTTAGACGGTGCTTCCACACCAAGCAGATAGATTCACCTTGATTAATATAGAGATTTTCAAATAATGATTGATAATTACCTAGCTCAGGTCCACCTTGAGTGACATCCCTGAATACAAACACCTAAACAAGAAGGAGTGCCTATTTCTGATTAATGAACAAGTTGTATGTGCAGAGTCATCATGTGTTTTACTGATAACAGTAGTTAGAGGATAAGGAAGGAGATAAACTCTGAGAAGACTATGAAAAATAGGTATTGTAGAGATAATATAATCTAAATATGGATTTCTACACTAATTACCTAAAATTGGGCTGAGATGCTATGTTGTCTGCTAACACATCAGTGGATATCAAGATGCCAAGAAAAGGTTCACAAAGAATCTCTGTTTTCTTTAAATTATTCTAGGACTCCAGAGAAATCACAACCACTGAGAAAAGAGGACTGAGAGAAGATCATGGTTATCCATGTTCAAAGCCCACAGATAGAGCCCCTCATAAAGTATTGCACTTTGTCTTTGAAAAATACATGAAGTTGTTTTGTGTGTCTTTTAAATGTCAAATCATGGTTTTAAGTAGATAATTTTATTGACATATTCGATAATCCTTTTTGATTATTTAATATCAATATTTAAAGACACTAATGTGAATCCAAAAATATAAAACACTTTTTCAGTGAGACTAATTATTATGAATGGGTAGGAATAAAAATGTGTTTTAAATTAGAATACTGTAGAGATCAGATGAAATGTTTCAGTGAAATATATTCTTTAAATTATTTTGTTCTTCCATAAAGCATAAGCCAATCAGATATCCTGTCTAAGAAATGTAAATTAAGCACTTAAGAATAGGAGTTCAAGTGGAATGATATTTTAAATGTTCATAGAAACTCAGTTTTGAGAAAACACAAGTTAGAAAAATGAAGAGGTAAAAGCTATGAGTGAGCAGAAACTATTATATTAGTTAAATGCATGCCCTCACACTGTGGAGGAAAGCAGGGAGTTGTGGCACAAGGGAAAGAAGTAAGTGTATAGGGAGTAGTGGGGGTATATCAATGATAGATGCTAGAGTGAAAAGCCTGTTGTTCTCTCTCCTGTTATTACTGCCCTTCTTGAAGCTAAGATGTTTTTTCTTCACAAGCACATGAACTTAATTAGATAAGTGACAAGGCATAGATATTTTTGTTACAGAACACACACACAGGGCCAAGGAGGGGTTATGATATACTATTACCGAAAAGGACCCCCCACTAGGTTCTCATTGTCTGCTGCCGGAGGAAAGACATCTCTCAATGCCAGAAATTTGTTAAAAGGAAAGGAAATGTTTATTTAAAGATATACAGACTTAAAGTAGTGACCTAATGTCTTCATTAAGATATCAAAGTCCTTTAGGATACCCACAGGCACACACACACAGTCCTTCCTTCTCCTTCTGCCCTAATTTGGGGTGCCATATCTCAGGAAAAGAAATAGATTCAGGCTCCCAAAATCATCAGCTGTATTGTTGGCCAGGATCAAGCTGCATGGTTATCCTCTACAAAGCTGTGAGGGGGTCTCCACTCTGCCAAGACTGTGTGGTTCTCTCCACAGTGGCTGTGAGGAGGGGGGGTCGCAACTCTGCCAAAACCAAGTGGCGGTTCTCTGCTAAAGCCCCATGGCGATTCTCTGTCACAGGGCTGCGGGAGTCCCCACTCTGGTCAAAGCTGCATGGTTCTCCCCTTAATGGTTACTGAGTCTGAACAGGCATGGCCCCATGGCGTGGAGCCAATCACCTTCAAGTTCTCACACATGCGCTGTAATCAGGGCTACCTGCCCTGCAGTTACATCTTAGGATCTTAGGTGGAAATCACTCCCTTCTCCCTGGCTCAAAGCATGGCCACTGCTATTTAACATATCCATGAAACCAGTTAAAGGTTATAGGTACGTTAAATGACCATGCCAGAGGTTAGCTGCAAAGCTGTGGCTGTACAAAACAGCCCTGCCTGGTCCTGCTCCTTGTGTCCCTTCCCCCAACTCACACCTGTGGGGGAAGGGGTGAAGACATCCTAATATTTCCTGGACACCTTGAGTTCTGGACCCCATTCCAAATCCCTATTTGGGGCCTCCCTCTTGACTGTATCCTGTTACATTTTGAAGTATAAGATAAACAAAACAAAGTAAAACAAAAAACCAAAACCTTTGATAGCCTTTATAAAAATGAAGTTCAGTGGGGAAATCCTCTTTCAAATTAACTAGATAGGAACTATAGTATAGCCAAGACAGTAAATTTTGGTGCCAAGCACAAATCTTCCACTTAAAAGTCATAGGATCTTCAGCAAGTCACTAAACGTCTCTTGCATCTATTCCACATCTGCAAAATGAGAGTAAAAGCCATACCTCTCTCAGAGTTGATATAATGAATAAATGTTACTATATCTAAAGTGCTTGCAAGAGTACATGAGGCATAGTAAGAGCTCAAGGAGTGTTGCTTTTATTATTGTGTTCTAATAGTTACATACTGTAAAATACTTATCATCTGTACATTAGTCCACAAATAATCTCCTAATGTTTTTGTGTCAGAAAATAATGATCTTGTATAATAATGGAATAGACACTAATATAGGATGTTTTATTCTATAGGAATTTTTTCACACAAAATTTGTTTGTACATTTATTTGAATGTAAACAAAGCCAAGGTGCAAATTAATTGATTTTAGAGTGCAATCTACCATCGAGATATTTCTAAGTCTCTTTAGGAGAAGTAACAATCAATCAGAGTTCAATTCACAGACCAACAAGCTGAGTAAAAAAACTACAGAATATTAACCTTCAGCAATTTCACTTCGAAGAAGACATGGAGTCAAAGGGAACATTTCCAATTTCAGTGAAGCTTTGATCTATTCTAGATTACTTCCTTATAGGGAAACAGAATTTGAAATTTGAAAGTTTTTAATTTACTGTTGAATGTGTGGTCACCAAATAGTCCATAATTTAAGTATAGAGTTGAACAGAATTTATGAGAGAGAGACAGAGAGACAGAGAGAGAGAGAAAGACAAAGAAAGAGAGAGAGAGAACACCAGCTAATGAACTGGAGAGAAGGACTGGAAAAAATAACAAACCAGATCACTGGAAGAAAACCATACTGGTGGTGAATTACTACTATTGATAAATACCTGTTCATACATAGCAGCAGGAAGGAGGCATCCTTAGTCACCTGTGGTTTCATCAGTTTAGGGACAAGGAATAAATTACTTGGCACAAAATATAATTTTAGGTGAAAACCCATGAAATAAATGTGTCATAAAGTTTAAATAGGTAAGTTATAGCATATGAAATCTTGAATCTATTTTTAAAAACCTATAGCAATGAACATGTTCCAGAAAAACTTTCCATTTTCCCTGTTACTGATTTTACCCTCTTATGGGTTCAGTTCATCTTTAAATTATTGATTTCCAAGTAATGTTGTGAATTGGTCTTCTATAGCATGAATCTAACTAGTATGTTTGTTTTATCATTAACCTTGTTGGTCATTATATCATTCACTGTTCATTATAGCAAGAGATAAATTGCACAAATGCTTAATACTGTTAGTTTAGCTTGGCTGCTTTCTGTAGTGACACTAATTCCACAGAGCAGTTGGACAAAATCAATGTCTTATGCACCACTTATATTAAATTATGCTTGTTATATGATTGAATCTACAGTACACAGAGTTTACTCAAGTTAATTGATCAACTCCTACAAAACAAGTTAGTATGATACATCAAACTCAAGGAATTGTCATCCAGAAAGAACATAATAAACATCATTGCTGAAAGAAAACCAGTATTCCTGCTGGAATACTGAAATTCTCAACCATAATCAAATGGCTACATAAAAGTAATAACAGAAAGAATGAAAATATAAATGGAAAGAGGAATATTTATACTTTTCAAGAAGGATTTAAGATATTTATTTCATGATATAAACACACTTGTTGAAACATTACAGTGTTGTTTGATACTCCTCCAATCACCTGCCCCTAATCAGTTAAGAAAAAATGAAATTTAAAAAATCACTTAAGACACTTTTTTCCCCTGGCTGCATGAAGATTAGCCATCAAAATGACAAAGTAACTAGATCAGGAAGTTTATGACAAACAGACTATTTCAGTGGAAAAAAATGGTCATCAACATCCTTTACCCTGGGAACACAGCAGTTCCTAAGACAGAAATTTGGGAAAAACTAACAAAAATGTACAAAACCACCCAGACGTCATCTTTCAATTTGGATTCAGAATCCATTTTGGTGGTGGCAGAACAATTGTGTTTGGCATGATTTATGATTCTTTGGAGTTATGATAATTTGGATTATTATGCAAAGAAAAATGAATCCAAACATATACTTACAAAATATAGCATGTATGAGAAGAAAAAAAAAACTCAATAAAACAGGTAAAGGAACACAAGAATAGAATGAAGAAAGCCAGAGAGGGAAAGCTTTTACCCATTGAGCATGATGTTGGCTGCAGGATTCTTGCATATGGCTTTTATTATGTTGAGGTGTGCTCCCTCTATTCCAACTTTGCTGAATGTATTTATCATAAAGGGGTGATGGATTTTATCAAATGATTTTTCAGCGTCTATTGATATAATCATGTGATTTTTGTCCTTCATTTTATGTGGTACATTACATTTACTAATTAGCTAATATTGTACCTTCCTTGCATTTCTGGGATGAATCCCACTTGATCATGGTATATGGTCTTTTTAATGTATTGCTGGATCCAGATTCCCAATATTTTGTTGAGGATTTAAGGGTCCATGTTCATCAGGGATATTGGCCTGTAATTTTATTTCTTTCTTGTGTCTTTATTTGGTTTTGGAATTAGGATAATACAGGTTTTGTAAAACAAGTTTGAGAATCTTCCTTCTTCTTGAATTTTTTGGAATACTTTAAGAAGGGTAAAAGTCAGTTGTCTTTTAAAAGTTTGGTAAAACCTCCTGTGAAGCCATCCAATCCAGGGATTTTGTGTGCCAGAGTTTTTTTGAATACTGATTCAGTTTCACTACTTGTTATCCATCTGTTCAGGATTTCTGCTTCTCCTTGATTCTGTTAGCAAGACTATGTTTCTAGAAATTTATCCATTTTGCCCAGATTGTCCAATTTCTTGGCATATAGTTGTTCATAGTAATTTCTTACAATCCTTTGTATTTTTGTGGTATCAGTTGGTAACTTCTCTTTCACTTCTGATTTTATTTACTTGACCCTCTCTCTTCTTTCTCTGAGTCTTGTTAAAGGTTTGTCAATTTTGTTTATCTTTTCAAAGAACAAGCTCCTGGATTCATTGATCATTTGAATTGTTTTCTAGTCTCCATGTCATTTAATTCTGCTCTGATTTTGATTATTTCCTTCCTTCTACTCATTCTGAGCTTTGTTTGTTGTCATTTCTCTAGTTCTTTTAGATTCGGGGTTTATTTGAGTTTTTCTATCTTCTTTTGGTAGGCCTGTATTGCTGTAAATTTCCCTCTCAGGACTGCCTTCACTGTGTCTGACAGGATTTGGGTTATTGTGTGTTCATTTTCATTTTTTACCAAATATTTTTTTAATTTCTTTTGTAATCTCATTATTAACCCCATCATTTTGTAACAACATGTTATTCAGTCTCCATGTATTTGAATGTTTTTGAGTTTTTTCTTTAAAGTTGGTTTCTAGTTTCAAGTCATTATGACTCCTTCAAGATCAGGAACAAAACAATAGTGTCCACTTTCACTACTCTTATTCAACATAGTATTGGGAGTTCCAGCCACAGCAATCAGAAAAAGGAAAATAAAAGGCATCCAAATTGGAAAGGAAGAAGTAAAACTGTCACTATTTGTAGACATCATGATAGTGTACATAGGAAACTCTATAGTCTCCACCAAAACAGTACTCAACCTAATAAGTGAATTTGGCAAAATAACTAGATACAAAGTCAATATTCAGAAATCAAGGACGTTTTGTTCACCAACAATGAAATACCAGAAATAGAAACTAAGAAAATATCCCATTTATTATAGCACACACAAAAAAATGAAATACCTAGGAATAAACTTAACCAAAGAGGTAAAAGACCTGTATTCAGAAAATTATAGGACATTGAAGAAAGAAACTGAGGCAGATACAAATGAATGGAAACATGTACCATGTTCATGGATTGGGAGAATTGATATCATTATAATGTCCATGCTACCCTAAGAAATCTATAGATTCAATGCAATTCCTATTAAAATACCAGTGGCATATTTAACAGATGTCATATTTTAAAAAATGACCTGGCTGGTATGGCTCAGTGGATTGAGTGTGGGCTGTGAACCAAAGCATCGCAGGTTCGATTCCCAGTCAGGGCACATGGCTAGGTTGCAGGCCATGGCCCCCAGCAACTGCACATTGATGTTTCTCTCTCTCTCTTTTTCTCCCTCCCTTCCCTCTCTAAAAATAAATAAATAAAATCTTTAAAAATGTATATGGAACCCAAAAAAATCCTGAATAGCCTCAGCAATGTTGAGCAAGAATAACAAGGTAACAGGGATCACAATTCAGATATCAAACTATACTGCAAGGCCACTGTAATCAAAATGGTACTGGCATAAGAATAGACACACAGACCATGGAACAGAACAGAGAGCCCCAAATTAAATCCATTTCTCTATGGTCAATTAATATTCGACAAAAAGGTCATGAGCATACAATGGAGGAAAAGTAACCTCTTCCATAAATGGTGTTGGGCAAACAGGACTGGTACATGCAAAAAAAATGAAACTAGATCACCAGATTACAACACTCACCACAATAAACTCAAAATGGATAAAAGACTTAAATATAAATCATGACTGCAAAAGTTCTAGAGGAAAATATAGGCAGTAAAATTTCAGATATCCCACATAACAATATTTTTGGTGTCATATCCCTAAGGCTAGGGAAATAAAGGAAAAAATAAACAAATGGGGCTACATCAATCTAAAGAGCTTCTGAACAGCTAAAGAAACTATCACTAAAATGAAAATGGAACTGACCATATGGGAGAACACATTTGCCAATTATAACTGAACAAGGGTATAATCTCCAAAATATATAAAGCACTCATATGATTCAACACCAGGAAGGCAAACAATCCAATTAAAAAATGGACAAAGAACCTGAATATATAATTCTCCAAGGAGGATGTACAGATGGCCCATGGACATATGAAAAGATGTTCAACATCAGTAGCCATCAGAGAGATGCAAATTAAAATCACAATGAAATATCACCTCACGCCTGTTAGAATGGCCATTATTAATAAATTGACAAGTGCTGGTAATGACGTGGAAAAAAAGGGAGCCTTGGTGCCCTGTTGGTGGGTATGAACTCTGGTGCAGATACTATGGAAAATAGTATGGGATTTCCTAAAAAAACTAAAAGTGGAACTACCTTTTGACCCAGGGATTCTGCTTCTGGGAATATACCCTCAGAATCTTGAATCACAAATTCAAAAGAACTTATGCACTCTTATGTTCATAGCAGCACTTTTACAATAGCCAGATGCTGGAAACAGCCTAAGTACTCATCAGTAAATAAGTGGATGGAAAAACTGGCACATTTACACAATGGAATACTACACAGCAGAACAAAAGAAGGAACTCCTATCTTTTGTGACAGCATGGATGGAATTGGAAAATATTATGCTAAGTGAAATAAACCAATTGGTATAAGACAGATACCATATGATCTCACCTATAAAAGAAACATAATGAACAATAATAAAGTAATAAGCAAAATAGAACCAGAGGCATGGAAACATGGATCAGGCTGATGGTGACCAGAGGAGGTTAGGGAATAATGGTGGAAAAAAAGGGAAGGGACTAGTCAAAACATGTAGGAATGACCCATGGACATGGACAACAGTGTTGGGATATACTAAAAGCAGGGGTTGGGCTGGGTGGAAAAGGGCAAAAGGGGAAAACTGGGACAACTGTAATAGAATAACAATAAAAATATAAAATAGAAAGGTCAGGGTGACTGCAAAGACCAATGTTGATGCTGGCCAAAGTGAGATGGGAGATTAAACAACAGAAATGGTAAAGATTCTTCAGTGACTTTATCTATGGTGATTGTGCAGATTTTAATGAGAGGATTAATAGGGTAAGAACATTAATAATGTCATTTTTGTGTTTTTTTCTTTATTAGTTCAGATGGCTGTAGTAGGAGCCATTTCCCTAAAGTTGAATATTAGTAAATATTCGGTGAGCCATCTTCTATGCTTTAGCCAATTAACTCATTTTAATAGTGTTAAAATATTCTTTTATGACAACCAAACACTGAATTTATCTAACTGTGCTGCTTATTACTATGTTTTAAAATCATGAACACATATGCATTGGAATTCTAGCATGGGTTAAGTGTTAAAGAATATAAAATGCCATAAGTTGTTATTCTAATTTTTTTCAAAAAATATAGTAATTTTTTTCAAAGTTTGAGCCATGGTAAAAAACAGGGAGAGAGAGATGTGAACTATAATTGCTCCTTCATGTGAGCAAGTATTGTATAAGTAAACTAAGGAAAGAATACATTAAATCCTATGTGCTTATTATATGTGACAAAGGCAACACACTTAATCCTACATAAAATATTTTACTTTAAATACAATGTTAAGTTTAATTATCTGGTATACTTAAAGTAGTAGTAATAAATAAGAGGAAAATTAAAGCATTTAACATAAATAAATAAATAATTGATGGCATCCAGCTAACTATATGGTATCTCACCAGGGAATTTAGTGTAAAACTGTAGGAAAAACATAGGATTCTTTCATTATGTTTCACAAACATGATAACAAGGTGAATTCCTTTGAACATTATGCTGTTTATGCTTAAAGATAGAGTGGTCTGATGCTATATCTTAATTAAGTAAAGTTAGAGTATGTGTTTCCCTTTCAGTTATTTCCTCTATTCAATGGCATACCATTTCCTTTTAAAGTAGTCCTTAAGTTTTCACATATAACCTTTAGGAAGGAATGGTAGACTTACCTTGATGATGAATTAGTCTTTTCAATCTGCTCTAATTAATTAATATCCAGTTAGAAACTATATGAAAGAGTTATGAACAAACACAACCTATATATAAAATGTATTCTTATTAAGGTGAATAAAAGATTATAAATATATTCCTTTTGTTGAATAGCATCTGTTGAATGGAAATATTAATAGCAAAGTATGCTTTTTCTGACTATGTTCTTGGAAATTTTATGGGATTTCATTCTCATAAGATATAAAAGACATTTAAAGGAATTGAGCCATTCAAATAAATATTTTGAAATTTATATTTTAAAAAACTGAAAAGAAAATACTTTACCAAGATAACATCACTTCCTACATATTTTCATGTCTCTCATAACAACTATAAATGAACATAATTTGTGTAATTTTACATATTAACTTTATGTGTTCAAACTTTAACTAGAAAATAGATTTCTAGTTTGTTCTAAATGTACATTTCAAGTTTAATGATGTTATAACCATTTATTTCATTGCATGTGTATTTAAGTATTTAAATTATGTGTAATAAAAAGTACCTTGAAACTATAAGAATACAGCTAATATAATTATCAAAAAAATTGACCAAAATACTTCTATACTTTATAATTGAATATAAATAAGAAATTCTGTTAATACTGTAAACACATTATGCTAAATTAATGGTGCTTTAGTATAATTTTGCTATAGACTTTGATATTTTTATTCATATTGTAATATCTTGCCATGGAATTTTACAGAATGTTTACTCTTATTCCCCATAAATCTTCATTGCAGAAGGTTGAGGTATCATGAAATTTTACTTTGCAGAGTGCCTATGACCAGCTGTAGTTCTTTCATTAACATTGTAAAATGACAATATAATCAGCACTAAAATATTTTATCTCTGTAATATTCTAAGCGTCATAACTAATAATAGTAAATTTCTTAAATGTAGCTTTTATCTTTTAATATGGTTAGTTTTTAATCTGAAGAATGATTAATTATACGATAGAGAAGGGATCTTATGTGTCTATGTCTTGTAACATTAAGATTCTAGATATTAAGGAAAAAACATCAAAATGACTTTTTTTACTTGTCTGGGTATTTTATAATACATAGACACAATATTCGGGAGGCATGTTTTTGTGTATATTTAGCTCATAATTTAAGATTTTGTTTTGGGTGTACATTGAAGAATCTCACAAAATATTGGCTTGAACAGTTAATATATTATCTTTCATTATGCTGTAATTAGAATTTTGGAAAAAAGAAGTCTGGGACTGGTGAGGTGATTCTACAATGCTGGTGGAGATTTAGGATCCTTTGGTGTTTTAATCACTTATTCCTAACTTGTAAGACTGACTTATAGTTCCAAGATAGTTTCCTGCTTCTGGGTGTTGCATATGTTTTCTTGACAGCAAGAAGAAGGGCAAGCAGAAAATGTCGCACACCTGGGAGCTTACCATTACTCAACCCTTCACTCACATTTTTTAAGGAGCTATCATCAAAAGTACAATCAACAACTTCCACTTACATCCCATTGGATAGAATGGTGTTGCAAGGGCACTCTGACCTCTAAGGGAAAAAGAAAAATGCAGATGCATTCCCCTGATTAAATCAGGATTGTTCATATTTCTAAGTGAGAAGGAGAAAATGGATATTTGATATGGAAATTCCAAACTTTGCCTCAATCTGTGCTACAATTTCACAAAGTAACTTTATCCTCAATATTACTCTACTAAAATCACTGTAAGGGAATGGTCAATCCATAAGCCAGAGTAACATCTGGGAGATGGTTGCTCCTGAATGGAAATGTTTTATTAGAGTAGAATCAGTGTAGATACTAAGGTCAGGCAGATTATTTTGATTCTTTGTTCACACCCAGGTGTGTGAACTTGGGCAAATACTCTGACCTGAATACTCAGTGACCTTATGCTATTAGTGACTGAATTAAAAAGTAGATTTAATGAGCATGACACATACTTGGTACTCAATAATTTTTACTCCCTCCTCCCCCTATATATCTGATTTTCCTTTCTGGTCTGGATAGAACTTTAAAATCTTTCTTCTAAAAGTCAATAAGATACTGTTTCCAAAAATTCCAGAATAATGGGAAATATTTTACCTGTGACCAACCCTTATTACTTTCAATACCATTAGCTTTTCATAAGAATTTTCATCATTATTAATTAAACTTGAATACAAAGCCAGAACTGTACTTTCATTTGCCCATTTAGCAAGACACCATAATTGACAGAATTTTTGAACTCAAAATTAATTTGTAAATACATTTTCAATTTTTTTCTTTTCTCTGCAACTTTTGTAGTCTTTTTGGTCCCAAATTTTCTAGTAGCTCCTCTTTGTTATTACTGATTTGTTTTTTATTATTTTTCTCTTCTCTTGAAATTTCTACATGCCAAACTTCCACCAAGACAATTGTTAAATTGTTAAAATACATTATATCATTTATTTTTCCTGATGATATGTTTTGTTGATTTTAGAGACAGAGAAAAGGAGAGAGTGAGAAAAACATTATTGTAAAAGAGAAACATCAATTGGTTGCTTCTTGTATGCATCACCACCAGGGATCGAACCTACCACCTAGTTATCTACCCCGACCATGAATTGAACCAAAACCTTTTGGTGCAAACGACAACACTCCAATCAACTGAGCCACACAGCCAGAGCTACACATACCATTTTATATTTTATTTTATTTCATTATTTAATTTAATTTAATTTATTTATTTTTATCTTTATTATATTTTTACATTACTTTTTAGTCCCCTTATACTCCCATCCCCCCAGCAATCACCACAATGTTGTCCATGTCCATGAGTCATTTTTCTTTTTGGCTCAATCCTTCCACCCCATAACTTCCCCCACCATGAGCTGTCATCCTGCTCTCCATCTATGAGTCTATCCCCATTTTCCTTGTTAGTTCAGTTTGTTTATTAAATTCCACATATGAGTGAAATCCTATGGTATTTGTCTTAAGAAAATATTTTGTTTATTTTTAGAGGGAGAGGAAGGGAGGGAGAAAGAGTGGCAGAGAAACATCAGCGTGTGGTTGCCTCCTACATGCCCTCTACTGGGGACCTGACCTGCAACCCAGGCATGTTACCTGACTGGGAATGGAACCTGTGACCCTTTGGTTTAGAGACCTTTGCTCAATCCACTGAACTTGACCAGCTGGGCAAGTATTTATCTTTGTCTGACAGGCTAATTTCACTTAGTACAATGCTCTCTAGGTCTATCCACACTGTGAAAGGGTAAAATTTATTCTTTTATAAGATCATGTAGTATTCCATTGTGTAAATGTCCCATAGTTGTTTAATCCACGCATCTACTGATGGACACTTGGGATGTTTCTATATCTTGGCAATTGTAAATAGTGCTTCAATGAATACAGGAGTGCTTATATTTTTTGAATTAGTGTTTTCTTTTCCTTTAGATATACAGGATCTGGCAGAAGTATGATCTGCCTGAGTATAGTTGGTAGGTTAATAAATGTGTATAATAATTTACAGTTTTAATTTGAAGATATCACATAAAATGTCATATAGTGTGCTTGAGTATGACATTGTATGTTATACCATTACATGCTTATGATTTTGTAATAAAAGATTTTATAATAAAAAGGGGCATTATTTCTGCTGAACACTGTATTTTTTTTAGAAGTGAGATCCCTGGGTCAAAAAGCAGATCCATTTTTAATTTTTGAAGCATCTCCATACAACCTTCCACAGTGGCTGCACCAGTCTGCATTCCCACCAAGAGTGAAAAAGAGTTCCCCTTTCTCCACATCTTAGTCAGTGCTTGTCATTTGTTTATTTTTAGATGATGGCCAGTCTGACAGGTGTGAGAAGGTATCTCATTGTGGTTTTTATTTACATTTCTCAGATGGTTAGTGACGTTGAGCATCTTTTCATATTTGGCCATCTGTATGTCCTTTGTGGAGAAGTCACTACTTGAGTCATTTGCCCATTTTTTAATTGTGTGTGTGTTGAGTTTTATAAGTATTTTTGTACCTTTAATAAGTAGAATTTAGGAAAGAATTATTTAGGGAGAATGTTACCTAAAAGTAAAAACTGTAAAAAATAGATGTATTTGCCTTCTAATTTTAAGACTCTCATATACATTTCTAACCTTTTAGTATGTTGTGTTTAAGGTTTGAAATATTTATACTTTAAAAATAATTTTCCATGATTGTATTTAAAATGAACTATTCAGATTTTTCCAATTTTTAAATATGTAGGTCCTACTTTAGAAAAGTAAAACAAAGCAAAAAACTAAAATGAATGAATATGAATGCATTTTTTTAATCTCATAAGAAACCAGAAAGATACTATGGTTCATAACAATGACTATTATTGTGAATGTGAATACATTTTTCCACAAAATAGTATAAATTTTCCATATAATAAAGTTTTTCTTTTAAAAATTTAAATGTAACAACTATCAAAATATCACTCAGAGAATTTATTATGAAATTTAGATCTTATTCTATCAACATAAAATATCAAACACTAAGAGATAAAATTCTAGCTTATTTCTTGAATAAAATATATCATTTATGCTTAATCATGTAGGCCTGAAGAAGTATTCTGAGCCATATATGTTAACATGTTTATATTCTGTGTCTTTTTCCCTCCAAAGTTTCCCAAGACTCTTTAGAAGTCAGTCTCACTCTAACATTCAGGTCTTACTTCCTGTTATTATTCATAAGCCCTCTGGTTTTGTTCTCATCAGCAGACCATATAAAGTTTTATCTTAGATATTATATTTCAGCAATTTTTATTGTCCCAGTCCTGACCAAGGACTACTTTAAATACTAATCTGTAGAGGATGACTCCCTGAATGCTTCAGTTTGGGGGGATGATTTTCTCAGTCTTCATAGACCATTTTGCTCCAACTATTCACTTTCTCTGTAGAATTTGCTTCCTTACAGTGTTTTCTATGGGGTGTCTGGCCCTTTTCTGCAGCAAAATCATAAACTCTTTATAGGCAGATGTAATTTCTTATCCTCAAAGAATGACACATAATTTATTTATGTTTATTATTTCTGATGATATAAAGAGCAATTTCAGCGAAAAAACAAAACTATGAATAACTCCGCAGGTCATAGGCAAAACTACATTGGATAGATAATATTTAAATGGTTGATGAAAAATAAAATAACTGGTGTTTAAATCAATATTGCTTCAAAGATGGCTCATATAAAAAAGACAGAACATAAATACATTAACTCTAGCTATTCATGAAAACAAGAACTTCCTCAGATTCCCTGAGCTCAAAACAAATATAATGAGACTTGGGATCCAAAAGAAATACCAGGCTCCATATCTGCTTAGTTTGGTTTACTTGAGAGATGTCCTGTGAGATTATATTTGCTGTGGGCAGATAAGATGATTCCTCTTCACATGGAAGGCCAGCATGCTGAACTTTGCTTTGGCATAACATATAAAACAGGAAACTCATGGTCTGTGTAAATTCACATTGACATATTTTTACTCCAGATGGAGTGAATTATCTTAGACTAGCAAGCAAGTCTGCTATATCTACAGGAACTTTATGTATGATCTTGCTTCATTTTTACCTGACTTTAGAGATGCCCAGGATTGGGCAAGTGTAGCTATAGTGTTTGTCATAGCAAAAACATACTAAATAATAATAATTATTATTAATACTAATAATGATAAACACTTATTATTATCACACTATAAACACATTATTATCTAGTAAAGATGTCCATCCCAAAAGAAAAAGTGATCAATGGAATACCAGAGTCAAATTTTTTTATTCTTAATTTTTCAGTATTCAAAAATGAAAATAACAATAATTAGTTGTTTTTACTTTAAAAGTTGAAACTTTACCAATTGATATGAATTTTTGTAAAGGACAAAAGAGTCTTTTTAGTTTAGTTTTTAAAGCTAACAAGATATTCATGGACATAGCTAGAGCCATATGTAGTTGTTTGAGGCTTCTTTGAGACACCATATATTCCTCAACATTAATGTTATATGTCTATGACAATAACCTGTTAAAATAAGGGGAAAATCCAAATTTTATATTTCTGTTGTTGCTCCTTCAATTTTGATTTTGAGCAATTGATTTAGGAAGTGGTAGGAAACAAGTGAGGTAAGATAATTTATTTTTGACTCGTGTATTCATAGGGTTTTGCTTAAGTTATAATAGTATTTTCTTCCTAACATACATAAGAACATTTGAATACTTGTTTTCTTATAATAAAATCAAATCTTTTATGCTTTTTACTGAAACTTTCTGTAACAGAGATTAAACAATCTGGAATATGAAAAATGAGTCTGCTGAAAGATATCACAGATTTAGTTTTCTTCATCTAGAAATAGAATGCTATAGAAGGATAGAAAAGAAAAAGCAAGAAAAAAGTTGCTTATGGGTAATGAAAATCAGACTATTTTTCATTAATTTTTACCTAGACTATACAAGAATTATCAAAATGAAATACTCTCTTATATTGGCCATTATCTTATCCATAATGTTTGGCAAATATTGCTCAAAATACCAAATACATCTTCTTTTAGTCCTTCCTAAACTTTCCATAATATTTCTTTTTTTCATAAACTACATACTATTTTAATTACCTGCATACTAATAATTAACATTTTCTCATAGATTAATAAAAGTAGAGACAATGTGCCCTGGCTGGCGTAGCTCAGTGGATTGAGCACAGGCTGCAAACCAAAGTGTCGCAGGTTCGATTCCCAGTCAGGGTACATGCCTCAATTGCAGGCCATGACCCCCAGTGACTGCACATTGATGTTTCTCTCTCTCTCTCTTTCTCCCTCCATTCCATCTCTAAAAATAAATAAATTAATTAATTAATTAATTTTAAAAAAGAAAAACCTTGAGGACATTAACTTCATGTTGTACTTGTGAACTAATGATAGTGATATAAAAAAAAAGTAGAGACAATCTTACATGGGTTGGCTATTAAAGGCATCATTTTCTATGTCTACCCCTTCAACCTTACTTACCGTTCTTTGTTTATTTTCTTTAACCATCTTATCACATTCATTGGATGTCAGACTTGAGTTTCATTGACTTTCCTCTTCTTTCTATGTACAGTGAGAAACAAGGGAGCCAAGTCTGCCTCACTGAAATTTCATCACATTGGTGTGTGTCTTATCTCCTGATGTGGCCATACTGAAGAAAACTGAACTCTTCATAGGAATGTCCTTTATGCTTTTAAATATGTGTAAAATTTCTTTTTTATTTTGAGCATTTGAAGTATTAATCCAGATTTCTGAGGATATGATATTTTTCTTAACCCTTTTCCAAATCTTGTGGTTCTTTTCAATATAAAATTTATATATTTTATGAATTATTAAACAACATTTTCTATTCTTTATTGTAAATGTATAACCTTTCACATATAACCTTACACATTCTGTTTCAGCATATTCTATCAGTTGAAAATTAAAAATGCTGATTTGTTACATATGTACCTTTATTTATCTCATATGTACATTAAATATATTTATATCTTTATTTATTTAATCTGTATTCTTGAATGTTTCTTTAGCATTATGGCATAGATTTTAACTGATTTCATTTTAACAATCACACCTCTAATTTTCAAGATTTGTTGTTCTTTAAATATATTTTTTTACTTAGTATCCTTTTCATCTTCTCAAAATTATCCTGAGGTTATATATCACAATATTTTTTAAATTTTTCCTCTTAAAGTTCTTTTGTTTCATCAAGCATCAAAGGACTTCTTTTATTTGCACAGTCTTTCTCCTGCATTACATATGTTTCCCTCCTCAAAATGTGGTGATTCTTGTTGGGCCATTAAGAATGTGGGATCTTGCCAAAGTAGTTAAGAGTGAAGAACTGTATTGATTTTTCTAGGTGGCTTATGCGGATTTCCTCAGCTGCTTTTCAAATAGTTTGTTTCCCATTAGGCTTCCCTCGGGAATGGGAAGCCAACTAGTTGCTCTTGGGATAGAAGGAGACCAGGGGAGAGATTGACTTTGTGGACTGGTAGATTTCCTTATATTGTGAACATAAAGGGAATCAATTCACAAAAAAATAAAAATAAAAAATGACTATTGTGTAGTAGTGAGGATGTGCAGATAACTGGAAATGGTTCTATAAATTATGCTTAATGCATGCTATAGAGTGCCATATAACAATTAGAAGCACTAAAATAGATATATACTGATAAATATTGAAATATAAATTTAGGATCCTAAACCTATCATTCCAATTTCAGTAAGAACTGAGTAAGAGATCTTGAATTAACACGGTCCATGTATTCTTTTAAACCATAAATCACACAAACTTTTATTCTATCCTGTTTTTTTTTGTACCTAGAGCAGTTTGTATGGTAGTATTACAAATTGTCTATCTCTAAAACCCACACTTCACATTTTGTTTTCCTGATTTTGTCACCCAGATAAAACTGATGAGGTCTTGTTTTGTGCATATTTGTGTCTCTTGACGTGTATATGTATGAAGCGTTAAGTAAACCCCGTTTTTTTAAATGCTTCACAAAAAAGTGCTCTCTCTCTTAGACGATGGAGGACATCCTCTCCCTAAACTAATATTGGTTACTTAAGTATGCTCTATAGGGATGGGTATTTAGATTAATTTCCTTCCATCTATGGGGACACTGGTGATTGTAGTAAAAGCTAATCATTCAACTTATTATTACTCACTATTTAATTCTTCCTTACAGAGCAATAGCTTATCCAGCTTTAGATATCTCTCAGAAGAGAAAATCTAAGTGACTTTTAACATTTCTGTAGAGCTAGTGTTTACTATATATTAAGTATCTTAGGTGGTTGGGGTAAGAGGAGATGAGAAACATAATTCTCCCTTTTTCTCCCTTTTTGTCAACTTGTGATTTAAATAAAAATTATAGTTTTACTACATATTTGATTATTATTCCATAATCAGTGACTCTGCAAGTACCCAGGGGAAGAATGGCTTACTTTAGATATATTACTTTTTAATACTTCCCTCAAATAACCCCCTTTCTCTCTCTTTCTCTCTCTTTCTCCCTGCTTCCCTTCCTCCTCTTCTATGTTCTATTAT
This sequence comes from Phyllostomus discolor, assembly GCF_004126475.2. Taxonomy (NCBI): domain Eukaryota; kingdom Metazoa; phylum Chordata; class Mammalia; order Chiroptera; family Phyllostomidae; genus Phyllostomus; species Phyllostomus discolor. The sequence goes on along the minus strand of NC_040905.2, from coordinate 69,792,534 downwards.
ACAAGAAAAAATGTGCTTTTAGATGTTTTCTTATGCATCAAAGATTTTAAATTTGGCAAGAGCTGCTTGGGGACCCTGGTCATCTCATATTTGTACTCTCACACACACTCGTGAAAAAAGAAACTTACACCATTACATAAAATAAACACTAGTTTCAATTTTTTGTGTGTTTTCCCTCATATCATATGATCAGAGGCATGTTTTATTCATAAAACTAACAAAAATTATAAATACTCTATAAAATCAGTGCTACTTCGTCATTTTCCTTTGTTTATTAATTGTTTAAGGAACATTCCCTCATGGTAAAGTGCATGCTAATGCATGTCACTGGTTAGCTTTATCATTCATAACTGCCTCTCAATACTTGCTTTGCCTTTTCTTAATTTAAGGAGCAAAAGTCTCCATCAAAGTGTGCCCAGTGTAAAGGTGCAGTAATTTCACTTTGAATGATACCTTTTGTTCTAGCAGCTGAGCTCCATTTACTCCTTTGCCTGCCAAAGACAGCATTTTTGTACCTTATTCATGGCATACTTTTCTCCTTTTTTTCATCTTCACTTACCTTTTTTTCTTTTTTATGGACTAAATTGGCTCCAGATTCTAAGCTTAATGAGTATGTACAGGTTGGCAGGCAAGAAAAGAGTCATTTATCTACAGGGCTAAGCCAGCTGCAAGGTACAGAGCTTTCATTTCATCTTGAGGAAATAAAACAAAAAAATACTAATATTATACTAATCCTCATGTTCACATGGTAAGCATTTTAGGAATCTTTGGAAAATATGGAATGGATTATAGACATCATTGAAACTACTAGCATACTGCAGTGGTGACACCTATTATGAAGTAGTATTCAAAAGAAGTGAAGGTAGCTAGTTGGAAACTGTATAAAATAGAATATGTTAGAGAAGTTGACCATTGTGGAAAGATTCAATTTGTATATATTCTTCCTCAGGAACTATGCTTTAAAATTTAAATTTGGAAAGCCATTAGAAGAATAGTTACATAATGATTAGATATAGTTGTTAGTACTAAGGAAAGCTTATTTGAATGGTCTGTTTTGCTATCATAGTGAGTTTTGTTTTGTTCTCGCAAAATGATAGTTTATGATGTTTTTATTATGATTCTAGATGAACTATTTCTATTTTAAATATAAATAAAGGCAAATCAAGAAAGGAATAAACTACAGAGTATAAAGTAATTAATGTGGCTAATCCAGGGAAAATACATTATTTGAATACAAATCAACTTGTAATTTAGAGTTAAAACTAACATTATTTTACATCTACTTTACATAAAAATTAGCTATACCCAGGAAGTAGCTATTCATAATATCCAAGTCACAAATAGTCACCCCAAACCTCTCTTTTTCTTACAATATTTACACCATGTCCAAATGACCGCCTAACCAGTTAATTGAAATCTGAAGAGAAATATTTTGTTTTTAGGGACTTGTGAAAACCTAACAATTTACATTTAAATATGCTTTTCTTCCTATTCTTTACTTTTGTAAGTTGAACATATAGGAGAACTCTAAAGATCAATTGGTAAATCTAAATATTTCTCCCTTCCACCACTATCTTCCACGATCCTTTTCTAAGTCTATAGCCAATGTCCCACTGTTTCTCCTCACAGTGTGCTGCTTTGCAAAACTTGGTCAAATTAATTCACCTCACTCATTTTTCTCTTTATTGAATTTATTGGGGTGATACTAGTTAACAACATTATACAGGCTTTAGGTGTACAAAATCCACAACGCATCATCTGTACACTGTATTTTGTGTTCACCACCCCAAGCCAAGGCTCCTTCCATAACCATTTATCCCCTCTATAACCTTCTTCCCTACCTCCCTGGCAATCATCACACTGTTGTCCTTGTCCATGAATTTTTTTCTTGATCTCCACCCAATCCCTACCCCTGGCAATTGTCAGCCTGCTCTCTGTCTTAAGTCTGTCACTATTTTGCTTGTTGGTTCATTTTGTTCATTAGATTCCACATAAGAGTGATATCATATGGTTCTTGTCTTTCTCTGACTGGCTTGTTTTACTTAGCATAATGCTCTATACAATACATCTTCAAAGAAGTGTTGGCAAGAATATGGAGAAAAAGGAACCCTCATACACTGTTGGTGGAAATGCAGATTGGTGCAACCACTGTGGAAAGCAGTATAGAGTTAGCTCAGAAAATTAAAAATCGAACTGCCACACGACTCAGGATTACACTTCTGGGAATATATCCAAAGAAACCCAAAACACTAATTTGAAAGAATATATGTACTCCTATGTTCCTTGCAGAGTTATTTACAATAGCCAAGATTTGGAAGCAGTCCAAGTACCTAGAAGTAGATGAGTGGATGAAAAAACTGTGGCACATTTGCGTAATAGATTACTAGTTAGCCGTAAAAAAAAAGGTTGAGTAGTAATCTATTCTACTACTACTACCTTTTCCAGGCCCATCCATTTGCAATAGCATGGATGGACCTGGAAATCATCTCACTCCTTTAAAATTCACACTTTGATGTCTTCATGAAGTGGCATTTTATGGATGTCTAGTTTGACCCAAATAGCTGTAGTATATACACCACAATTTCTTTTGTTGATGTCTAAGACATTAGTTATCAGGGAAACAACATTGATTTATTGCATGTACCAATATTAAAAATGGTTCTTTATATTCTCTTAATATCACACCTGGCCAGATAAAAAAATATTTTGTCATCCCCTCCTCTGCTTAACACCAATTTAACTAACCATTCATGGTACATTTTCAGAATCCTTTTTCCCATAATGTTCCCAGAAGCCAATATTAATTACTCAAACTCGTGATGAAATAAAAATGATTTGACGTCCTGCTACAAATAATGGAAATTAATGGGGCTGAGGATGAATAATTTTAGTTTAATATAGGTTATTAAGTCTGAATTGCTGTCTAGGACTGTTTCCCAGCTTCCTCTCATCCTCACTCTCCTCCCTGAAACAGCTGCTCCCACAGTGAACTCATTGAGATTCTGCTGCTCTCATAGGGGACTAGAAACACAGCTGGGTAGTGAAAGAAGAAAAACAGCATTTTAGGACAAATTCTGTTTTCTAGGCCTCAGCCTCCTCATCTGTTGAAATAGTTGCTCTGTATTTGATATTTAATGATCACTGACTTCCCGTCTAAGTCCATGGAACCACATCTCAATGCCAAAGCAGTGGCTTTTGGGGAGTGTTATATGTTAGGCTACAAATTTCTTATTTCTGAGAGTTTAATATTATACAGTATGTTCTGTGATTGAATGTATGCAGCTTTCATAAAAACAATGTGTAATTTTTTAAAATGTCATAATTATCATGATAATGCCTTTGTAGATGAGATAATCTGTTTGTGGTGAAACAAAGTTGCTTTACTCCTGCACAGCTCCCCTGAAAGAAAACTATACTTGTAGGTGAAATTATGCTTTTATTAATGAACTATTAAATAATTCTTTGAAATACACATTCATATCAAAATTGCTCTGTCTATACACAGGAAAATTTAGTGGCATAATAAAATGACAAAACTGTTAAATGTAAGTCCCAAAGACCTCTGTTTCATTCTTGTTTCTTCCTTTTTATTCACAGAAAACAAGCTTTTGTCTTTGAATTCTGAAGGAAAAAAGGAAGTGGAAAGGGTTTTAATTTCATTTTGACCAAATATTTCCTGTTATTTGGAGTTCTTCATGGGAAAATATATATGATATGCTATCAAAGAAAATGTAAAGCATAAAAATTACACCTGTATAAACAAATGCATAGAAAAAAGTAAGAAAAAAATATAGTAGCTGTAATAGTAGCTGACAGTGGAGTTAATATGGGTGATATGTTTTTTCCTTTCTCTTTTTTATAAATTTTAGCCTTAACTGTTTTTAATGTTTTCTCCAGTTTCTACAAATGGTTAAGATGTTACAAGTGATGCATTAATAAGTACATTTTAAGTGAGTCTCATTAAGAAGACTGAGTGCCTCTAAAGAAAAAAGAAAACGAACAAAGGGGAAAGTTCCTTGAGTTCTTGAGTTCACACTACAAGTGTCCTTCTCTCTGGCATAGACAGGATGCTAATTAATGTTTTGCTACTCAAATATGTGGCAGTTATGTCAAGGCCAGATTCAGGTAATTCATAAAGATTTCCCTGATTCTTTCTGCGCATCCTTTCCCTAATCATTAATCAGAGCCATCATTTTTTCCCCTGGTGCTCTGCCACACTCTTAATTTTCTCTTATGTTTATTAGCACATGCTGGTGCTTTCTTGCATATGTTTTGTTTGCTTATTACTTCAAAAAAATTCAAAGTTTCTTCCAATTATTAACCAAGTTTTGTTTTATCCACACCTCCTTTTTGATTATGTTACCAAAGTTTAGATAATTCTCACTTTATATCAGGGTTCATATTCAATCTTAAAGAAAAATAGTGAAGAAATAATATATTTTCTAACTAAATTCTCCCTTTGTCATTGGTAATGGAAATCTTGCCACACTCCTTGTCTCTTTTTTTTTTTTTACAGTATTATCAATTTTGTTTTTGAAAGGCATATACACCTGTCTGTCTTGCATAGTTCTCATAGTGAAAGTTCTAGATAGTCATTTTCATTGTTGATAAAAATCACAGCAATTAAATGCTAATGAATTCTTTCTTCTGAAAGGAGTCCTAATAAATACTAGGAATGAATGAAGAAGCTTGGCAATACTAAGAGGACTTTCCTGGTTGGTGACTTTAGGTGTATTCAAGCTATGAAAGTAAGAAGTTATCACGGTGCCCCGAATTTACTCAATCAATGATGAAACATCTATGGCAGGTGATATTAAATTTTCATGACAACATCACACAACATCTTTAATCTTAGTCAGGAAAGAAAAGTTTTAAAAAAATTTATAACATCCTTAGAAACTACAGCTTTGAAATCAAATACCTCTTATTCAAATGTATTCCAGTTACTCAAATATGTGATACCATATTTTACAACTAATGATATACAGTGCTGGGAGCACTGGGAAAAGTCTGGAATCATAAAAATGTCATTATTTCTTGCTTGGACTGGATTAGTTAAAAGCATGATTGGAATACTTTAGTGTTTGGTAACAACATAACTACTACTACTAACTTTAACTCCAGCTCTTTAAACTTTACAATCATGTAGGCATTACTTCTTAAACTAATATTTTAGTATATTTATATTATTACTATTTATATTTAATTCAAGTTTAAATTCCCATAAGCCGATTTTAAAATGTTTAGAATATTTTCCTTTCTTATGTTTTTAATCAAATAAACCAAATTTATCACATTATTTCAATTTCAGCCTCTGTGAATTAAAAAAAAATTCTCAATTTTAACTTAATTAGTATTTTTCAAAGTTTTATTCATAGAACAAATTTAACCATACTGTAATTTTAAAACATCTTTGTTAAGGATAAAAAGCATAATAGCAGTGAAAAATTATAATAATGTAATTGAATGTCTATTTCTCAAAACAATGGCATGTAAAAAGTGTTATTTCTAGTTTAACTTTCTAATTCATCCTTGCTTGTTGGATATGCACATTAAGCTATTTTCTTTACAATTTACTAACAGTAACATTTATCAATTCCATAAGTTTAGACAAATGTAGAAAGTACCTTAACTACCACTGTAGTCATGATACAGAACATATCTACCATGCCAGTAAGTTTCTTTGTGTCCCTCATAGTCAATCCCTCTCCCCAGATATTAGCCCCTGGAAATACTCTTATGCTTTATAATTTGCCTTATCGAGAATTTCATATAGATAGAATTAAAAAATATATAGTATTATAGTTTGTTTCTTTCACTTAGCATAATTATTTTGAGATTCATTTAAATTGATATGTGTATCTGTATTTTGGTCTTTTTTATTGCAAAGTAGTAGTCTATGTTTTGGGCATACTAGATTTGCTTTTTCTTTTTAGGCATTTGGATTGTCTTTTGGGTTATTATGAGTAAAGCCGCTACAAATATTTGAATACAAGGGTTTTTTTGTGGACCATTATTTTCATTTATCTTGGGTAAATAAAAAAGAGTGGGGTTGCTGACATTAGGGGAGACATATGTTAAAATTTATAAGAAAATGCCAAACTATTTTTCAAAGCAGATGTATTATTTTTTATTTCCACTATTAATTCAATGGTCAGTCTTTTAAATTTTACCATTGATGGATATTATATCTTACCATAATTTAATTTACACTTCCTCAGTGACTGATGATGTTGAGCATCTGTATATGTGCTTATTTTTATCTGTAAGTTTTCTTTAAATATGTATCTCATTACGCCAATGAATACATGTGTCTCTTTGAATACTGTAGCTTCATAGTAATTTAAAAATCAAAAAGTGTGAGACTACCAACTTTGTTACTTTTCAAGACTGCTTTGGCTCTCTGTGGTGTTTGAGATTCCATTTTAATTTTAGGATGAAAGTTTATAGTTCTGCAAAAAAAGTCATGGGGAGTTTGATAGGCATGACTTTAATTGGTAGATCGCTTTGGGTTGTACTTGTATCTCAACAATATCATGTATTCTGTTCATGAACATGGTGGATGTATTTTCATTTCTTGGTACCTTCTCAACTTTTTTAACATTTTGTAATTTTCATTATAAAATTTTTTTCACATCCTGAGTTATTGTTATTCCTCAGTATTTTATTCTTTTTGATGCTATTGTAAATGGAATTACTGTCCTAATTACTTTTCAAATAGTTCAGTATTAATGTACAGAAATACAAATGATTTTTTGAGTGTTGATTTTGTATTCTGCAACTTTGTAAAACTTGTTTATAAGTTCTAACAACTATTGTTTGTTTTTATTTCTAGTGTGGAGGTCTTTTAGCTTTTTCTATATATAAGAAATTAGTGCTTGACTAAGACTTTCATTACTGTGTACTGTGTTGAATAGAAATGGTGAAAGTGGGCATTCTTGTTTTGGTCCTGATGTCTGAGAATAAATTTTCAGTCTTTCACTATTGAGTGTGATAGCTTTGGAAACACTTGAGTTTTAACTCAACAAAACATATCCTTTCTCTTATTTTATTTAAGGATTTGAAATTATTTAATTTTTCTCTTGAGTATCTTTTAGGTTTTTATTATTCTTTAATATTATTTATTTTAGGAATATGAACATTTAAAATATATCAAATATACTATAATTATAAGCACCTAAAGAAATGTTAAGATATTAAAAATAAATTAAAAAACAAATTATACCCTACTCTTAATTTACAAATTTACTAGTAAATATCTAATGATGAATAATATATGAATTTGTCTTTCAAGAGATATATTTTAAAGATTTTATTTATTTATTTTTAGAGAAAGGAGAAGGGATGGAGAAAGACAGGGAGAGAAACATCGAAGTGGGGTTGCCTCTTGTGTGCTCCCCACCAGGGACCTGGCCTGCAACCCAGGCATGCACCCTGACTGGGAATCGAATAGCAACCCTTTGCTTTGTAGTTTGGCACTTAATCCACTGAGCCAAACCAGCCAGGGCTTCAGGAGATATTTTGAAATTGATACCATACCCTTAAATTCCTATTGACATTCTTACTAGATTATAACCTTCAGTTTAGTTGTGTTTCTGTTTGTTTGTTCTGCATACTGAAAAAACAAAATAACAATAAAATAGTGTATCAACCAGAAGATACCCTTCACATTATAGGAAATATTGAAAGTACAGAGTATCTACCACCATTCTTCTAGTCTACACATTCACATAAATTGTACTTCTTTCTTTTAGTGTAACTGCTTACGTTTGTTCTTTAGATTTTCTACCTTGGTCAACAAAATCGATACATTATTAATTAATGTAAGTATTAGAATGTGTCATGTTCTAAATTTTTATTTTTCTTCTTTTTTTTGATTGTTCAAGTACAGTGGTCTCCATTTTCCCCCCACCTCTCCTCCCCATCCCACACATCCCTGCTTCCCACCCTCTAGCCTACCCTGTTTGACTTTGGTCCATGTGTCCTTTATACATGTTTTTGACAAAACCTGCCCTTATTTTCCCTCATTATCCCTCTCCATTCTCCCCTCTGTTTACTATCAGTTTGTCTATATTTCAATGTCTCTGTTATATTTTGCTTGATTGTTTGTTTTGTTGGCTAGGTTCCACTTGTAGGTGAAATCATATGGTATTTCTCTCTCACTGCATGGCTTATTCCACTTAGCATAATGATCCACCCATGCTATCATGAAGTGTAGGAGCTCCTTCTTTCTTTCTGTTTCATAGAATTCCATTGTGTAAATGTAGCATAGTTTTTTGATCCATTCATTTACTGATGGGCACTTAAGTTGCTTCCATTACTCAGCTATTGTAAATTATGCTGCTATGAAGATTGGGTTGCATGGGTTCTTTTGTATTAGTGTTTCAGGATTCTTGGGCTATAATCCCAGCAGTGGGATTGCTTGCCAGGTCAAAAGGCAGTTCCATTATTAGTTTTCTGAGGAAATGCCATACTGTTTTCCACAGTGGCTGCACCAGTCTGCACTTCCACCAACAGTATGCTAGGCACTGTTTTTTTCCACAACCTCACAGAGTACTTGTTTGTTGATTTGTTTATGATGGTCATTGTGACTGGTGTGAAATGATATCTCACTGTGGTTTTAATTTGCATCTCTCTGATAGTCAGTGATGCTGAGTATCCTTTCATATTTCTCTGGGATCTCTGTGTGTCCTTATTGGAGAGGTCCATTCAGGTTCTTTGCTCATTTTTAGTGAGGTTGTTTGTCTTCCAGGAGTGGAGTCCTGTGATGGTCAATTAATATTTGACAAAGGGAGCAGAAGCATAAAATGGAGTAAAACTAACCCTTCAAGAAATAGTATTGGGAGATCTGGACAGCTACATGCAAAAAAAAAAAAAAGAAAAGAAAGAAAGAAATTCGACCACCAACTTGCACCATACACAAAAGTAAACTCAAGGTTGAATAAAGGCTTAAACCTAAGTCGTAATGAGATAAAAGCCATAGAGGAGAATATAGGCAGGAAAATCTCAGATATTCCATGCAGCAATATTTTCACCAATATGTCCCCTAGATCAAGGGACATAAAGGAAAGAATAAAAAACGGGGCTTCATAAAAATAAAAGCTTCTGCACAGCTAAAGATAACATCAGCAAAACGAAGAGGGAACCAACCATACAGGAAAATATATTTATCAATGATACCTTGGACAAGGGTTTGATCTTCAAAATATATAAAGAACTCACATGACTTGTGTTCTAAAATTTTAAATGAGACATTAGAAATAAAATATATTGCATGGAAATCCAGTACTTGAAAATTTGAACTAAACCTAGTAGTGTTTGCTAGTTTTAAACTCAGTGTCATTTTAATTTGGCTCAGAAGAAAAGCATACCTGTGAACTGCCAAAGATTTACATATTTAATTTAATTGCTTTATATTGCAGTGATAAAATAAATTTGAAAAGTCATGAGCAGAAGCCAAAAAAATATTAAAATTCAATGGAAAATTAAGCTACATTTTGTAGTCACAACTTATTACAAACTCTAGGGGATTAAGTTTGTGTACTTGGGACATAGAAAAACACAGTGATGAATCAGACAGTAGGCAGCTTGGGGTTCAATTGTGGTTGTTTTCTAAAGTTTTGAAAGCAAATAATGGTGAACTCTTGAGTCTTTTTTATAATGATTTAGACTATACATTCATTGTCATATTGTAAAATATTGATTTTGGAGCAATCTTTAGAAATATTCAAGGATAGTATTGTTACATCCTCAAATAGCTTTTACTTGATATACTCTAGGGGAGATTTGGGTAATGCAATCATGTGTCAACTCTTAGAATGAACATTTCCTAATATATGAAAATAATTATATAATTAGGATTTCATCTTCCTACAGTTTCTTAAGCAATAGATACAAAAAAGATAAAAATTGATAAAACATAGGTTCCTATTAAGTAATATATTAGACTAGATAGAAACAAGTAAAGTTTAATGATGAAGCTTATTGTTTCTATGTACAAGTTTTTGTAAAACAGGAAAACTTTCCTTATGTGAATGAAGAACACTCCACATATTAATACTTCTGAGGTCAACATAGAATTGGAAATTTACTAGATGGCATACCTTAGCCTCGATTGACTTTAATTACACTGTATCCACATCTTAGTGGACTTGGAGAATGCAGTAAAACCATTATAGTCAAGAAGTTCTGTTAGATTCTGTATATGAGTTAAACTGTTTTAATAAAGACATTTTTGTATAGAACATAAAACAGACCTTAAATATTACCTGATGTGTTTGCCTAAGCATTTAGTTTTTAATGAAAATGAATAGTATATTCATGAAAAGTTAAAATTGGAATTCACAGAAAACCAGTATATTTTTTTCATGCAATTGATGCCACTAAGTAAAAGAGGTTACCTTTTGATCCTTTAAAATTGAAAATAGATTTTAAAATTGAAATCCAGTTAATTAAGAGTCTGTTTCTTTCCTTACAATTATTTGAAGTAGTGTAGCCTGGTAATTATATTTTGTATGTAACTGTACTACTTTTTTTCTCTTTCTTTCTTCCTTTTTCCCTCCTACCTTTTCTGCTTCCTTCCTTCCTACTTCCCTTCTTTCTCCCTTGTACTTTTTCTCCTGCTCTTCATTGATTCCTTCCATTTTTTTATTTTTTTACACTAGAAAAAAATAGCAGTTACATATTGAATTGTATTATTATTTCAACAAACTGTATACTCATATGGTATATGTCATGCATTTCTTTATTATGGTTCCAATTTTATATTCAAACTTCAAAGTATAAAATAGCTTTATATGGTAATAAATATGATGTAATAAACATTCAAATGTATAATTAACTAGGTGAGACTACTTTTTTATTAGAAAAATTGAATTTGCTTATGTTTTTAATATGTTATCACAACTCTACGATACAGTTAAATCATCTTGCGGTATTTTTCCTACTAGAAGCTAAAACCCAGAAGACAAAGGCTGTAAAAGCCACATGGCAAATAAAATACTGGAATGTGAACCCATACTCAATTACTATCTTTTTATTTTTCCTATAGAAATGAACATAGGGCATTGCAGTGTTATCTGAAATATGGCTTAAATATAGAATATAGTGTTTATGCATTTGACTTACCTACATTTATCTAGAAACCGGGGCCCCAAATGAGGGGTAAATTGGCAATATTATTTGAGGGTATAAACCCTAGATGAAGAGAAAGAGTAGTCAAGCAAAGAAGAATCTGAGCATAAAATATTTTTTAAATAAAAATAAATAAATTAAAATAAAACAGTAAAAAAAAGAGTATGAGCTAATGCAAAGTCATGTGTAGTATCCTTGGCTACCACCTTAAGAGAAGTTGGAAAGAGACACAGTCTCTTGCTGTGTCTAGGCTGGTGCTATAAGACCTCTGAGCAAACATGAAGGGGAGCCATACCTTAGAATGGGCCATGCAAGCAAGAAAAGTAAGGCATTTTGTTGTCTTCTAGTTCCCATTGGTCAAACTTTGCTTCAGAGGGAGTTAATTCCTCTACAATTACAAATGAAATTCATTTTGACCCATTTTGTAGGCTTCTTAAAAAGACAGATTTTATGCCTTGTAGCTGTATTTTATACAAATCTAGAGGTAACACTAGAAATCAGAGACTCTGGCTCTATGGCTATTCAAGCTGGCTGTGCAATGGGGACAGGGACTGGTTACCCTTTAGACTGGCTACCCTTTGGGATAGATCCCAAAACATGAATGAGTAAATCAGAAGAGTCACATAAGATGTGCTTCCAATTCAGTGCTAAGTGGAGGAGCCATTTTATTTTTATGTCTTTTACACATAGAAGATATTGTACAAGATTCTTAGACCTTTTGCACCCTGGATTCTATTTTCAGGGTCCATTACTAAAGCCCAGTGTCCTATAAAATTCAGGACCTCAATTCCTCCCCTTCCTCTAAAGAAGTGGACCACATTCCTTCCCTCTGGAAATGAATTTTTGGCTGGCTCCTGCTCCCACCAGTGTAGCCTCTCAGATCTCAGCACTTCTTCCCTCAGCATTCCTCCTACAAACTTTTAGGTTTGTTTCCCATTTTTCAACTCTTTTTAGTTTTCTCAATTCTTCCCTTCCTGGCCTTTCTCCACAGATATAGCTTAACTCTCTGCTTAGGTTTTTAATTCTTCCAGACTCTCACCTGCTTTCAGCAGATCACCCCATAAACAACCTCCACCCCCCCCCCCCCCCTCACAAGTTATCCAGGGCTCTCTGCTAGGCCCACACTGTTCTTCCCACATCCCAGCTCCTTTCTAACACCAAAACCTTTTTAACACCAGCTGTCTCCAGGCTCTGTTCCCTTCCCACTGGTCTGTCATTTTTGATCCCACCTTTTCAATTCCCTATTGCATTGTTTTTTCACTTCTGTTAGATTATCCTTCTTTACAAATGAAATAATTGAAAGAACTCTTTTCAAAGTTTTCTAAATCATACTACCTGGACTCCTAGTTTATGAAGAAGAAAAATAGATCTAAAGAACAAAAAATAAGGATCTAGAGAAGGGATGACAGACTTTTCTCTCTTTTCTTTGCGATGTGCTCTTTTTCAAGGATGTTTAATTTCCCGCAAGCTGCAGGAAGAGTTCTGGAACCCAGGAGGCTTTTCCATAGAATTTGTCATTTGAGAATTATGGATAAGTTATCTGTACGTGGAATGAGAGTGCATTTCACTATTGTGGCTTTGTATTTAATAATTGATAGACACATGAGATATTCAAGTAGTCCAATATCATGGAAAATCTACAAGTTTGATATATAACAAATAACTCAATTATGGGACCTGGTAAAGTGGAACTATGCAGCTCTGGGTGAGAACAAATAAGGTTCAGCTGGAACATATGTCACTCTCAATGAGCATGAATTAATTTGGTTATTTCACTTCACTAAAGTTTGGTTTTCTTATATTCCAAACATGATAAAATTGATAACATTGTGAGGATAGTGAGATTCTTTGAAGGGATGACATTATATTAAACACTTGTAACATAGTAAACATTAAATACATATACGTCTGTTCTTCCCAGTCCTCTTTCTACCTCACCAGGCCACATTAAAAACATGTGCAGTACAAGAATTGTCATGAGGGAAAATATTTACTTAGTGCAAAAAGTTTATAGGACTATTTAAATTGCCTCCAGTGAGGTTAATGTGGGAAAAATTTACATGCAGACTTATTTTATTAGTTTTGTATTTTGTGTTTGTGTGTGTATGTGCAAACAAGTCCCCTCCAAGGATAGTACATTGTGAGGAAGGGATATTATGGAAGCTTCTGGATGAAAGTGGATAGATGGCTCATGATACTGGGATGGAAGCAGACATCTTTATGTCTCCCAAGGAGCAGGATCCTCCTCTAACTAGTGGGAATTGAGGCAGAGGCAGCACCTTTAAGGGGAGCCGTTTAGAGCACTATGGAGCTGGTACCAGGACTGCTGCCCACACCTGTGACAACTTCAGCTGTATTAGAAAGGTACGTTTTCTTCTAGGATGCAGTCAAGCAAAAGGTCTTGTTGCCTGTGGGGGCCTCCCCAAAACTCCCCAAGCCCACAGCTTTCAGAGAATAAGTAGTGCAGTACCACTTTCAGAGGCCTTGTGGACTTTGACAATGATAACATGAGCCTGACCATATGAATTTGAGACTTGTGGTCCTTTTCCGAATTTTCAATAAGCATATAACCACAACTCCCACCAGATCCTTGAACAATTCTCCAAATGACTGAAATGAAATGTTGTGTAAACACATGGAATGGTTGCTAGGATTCAGATTTAATTTAATTTAAATAAAATAATATATTGCAAAATTTCTTGTACATCTGAGTTTCTAGGATTTGATTTATAAAGATGCTAGGTGAGTTTTAACTTTTTGGCTAGGTAAATTGTCTCCTTTGTATTCTATCATTATATATATGTATATATATGTGTGTATATATATGAGAGAGTTGTGAAATATATATATAGCCTATATATATTTCAAAATGTTTATAGTTCATTACATATTATTGTATATTATAGATTGTTTATTACATTGTTCAAAATATATAGTTCATTATGTATGTGTGTGTGTGTATATATATATGAGAGACTTTTGAAATACATATATAGTTTTAGAAGTATATTATTAAATTATTGTTTTTCAGACTGTTGGACCCATGGATTTTTAAACATAAAAGGAGAAACTATTTCATGAAGGTGGATATCCTACATAGCAATTGATTCATAGAATAAATATAGAAAGATAATGATGCAATATTATGTAAATTATACAGATGACTTCAAAATAGTCATTGCTTTCAAAAAAACAGTTTCTGTTTAGAATTCCATGTTGCTTTGAATAAAATTAAAATATTTTATTTGATTCACTTGAGAGACAATCAGCCATATAAAACAAAGTCTTCATTAAATAAAAAGCTATTGATTATATATAATAATCTCAGTCTCTGAGTAATCAAATATACATTTTTTAGCATGGCTTTTTCTTTACACACTACCAGACTTTTCCACAAACAATCTTCAATAATTAAAGCCCTGAAATATAAGACAAAAAGATACAAAGTTTTAAAATACCTGTATATAATTTTACATTCTCATTGAGGAAAAATTAAGGCTTGTTTTAATAAAGAGAATGTAATTGTCTTCCTTAGCAAAATTATTTCCTTTTCTCTTGAAATAGTGCTTCTTCAGAAGAAGAATTGGAAAGAAATATAGTAAAATATATTTTTAATAAGGTAAATATCTGTTTGACTCGTGGGTAGTCGGTTGCCAATATTTTAATGCTGGGCAATTTACTTAACATATCGACTTATCAGTATGTCATCAGCAAAAGGAAGATATATTTTCTAATATTTTTTACTAAAGAACTACAATATGTTGATCATAAAATGAGTATCTTGAGCAGATAGCCCAATATATGTATATGTAATATAAATATTAAAGATTAATTCTAAAATAATTTTTAACATTTAAATCAATTTAACAAGACTATGAGGTCTGTCCAGAAAGTATCCATGTACTATGAAAAATACAGACATTTACTGAAGAAAAAAACAAGAAACATTTTACATAAGACAGTGATGCCTCAGTACCCTTCAAAGTAGGCACTTTGGGAGCTCACACAGGTCTCCCAGTGTTCTCTTCTACTGCTCAAAACACTCCGCAAAATCCTCTGCTGAAATCACTATCAGCTGCCCCATCATTGATGGTGTGAAATCTCTTCCCTTTCAAAGGTGATTTTAGTTTTTGGAAAAGTCAGAAGTCACAGGGCACCAGTTCTAGGTTGTGGGGTGTCTGTGTCACCTGGGTGGTTTGATGTTTTGCAAAAAGTCTGCAGGGAATGTGATGCATGCGTGGGTATATTGTTGTGATGAAGCTGTCAATCACCAGTTGCCCATCGCTGTGTCTGTTTTCATCATATTGCATATCTCAACTGAAGAACATGGAAGTAGTACTCCTTATTGACAGTTTGGCCTGGAAGGGGGTATTTATGTTGTAAAATATGTTCCCAATCTAAAAACACAGTTAACATGGTCTTAACCTTGCTGCAACTTTGCTGCACCTTCCTCGGGCATGGAAAACTAGATGACTTCCATTGGGATGACTGGACCTTCATTTCTGGATCATATCTGTAGACCCACCATTTAACTCCAGTTATGACCTTGAAGAAATCTTGTTCACTGGTAGCAGTTTAAAACAAGTGATTAGCAACAGCAAAACGATGTTCCTTCTGCTTTTGTAGTAGAAGCTGTGGAACAAATTTTTCCATGATGCATTTTATGCTAAGATCATGTGTCAAAATCTGAGGCAGTAGTTTTTGGAATCCCCAGATCAGCTTCTATTTCTTCCACTGTCAGTTACTGATCTTTGTTGATAGCAGCCCGTGCACATTCAACATTCTCAGGGGTTCAGCTTGTTTCAGGCTTTCCACAACATGAATCACTTTCAACAGATTCTCAACCATCTTTGAAACATTTGTGCCACGCTTTTATTTGTGCTGCACTCTTTGCTTCATCCCGGAATACCTTCTAAATCTGCCTAATAGTTTCTAAAGAGGAATGTTCAAGCCTAATGCAAAATTTGAACAGATTTGTCGCTTTACTCGCTCAATCATTTTGAATGTGACGGCCACAAAGTACACATGGTCACTCAATGGCATCTACAACCCCCACTGACTAGTACAGTGAAGTCATCATTGTTCACACATGCACATTCCAATTCATTCTCCTTGGCTGCCAGATTACATCAATGTTGCAAAAACCATTCTGACTATAATAATTACTGGTTACCTTTTAATAAATTTAATTTATTCTATTTTACATAATTTATATTTGCCTTTTTAATAGGTTGACATTATTTGTCTCTGCTTTTAGCAACTGGTTAATTTTTTAAATATTTTATTTATTTACTTTTAGAGAGAGGGGGGAAGGAAGGAAGAAAGATAGAGAAATGGGAAAAGATCAATGTGAAAGAGAAACACTGATCATCTGTCTCTTGCACACACCTGAACTCACAATCCAGGCATGTGTCCTGACTTGGAATTGAACCAGAAACCTTTTGCTTTGTGGTACACTACTCCAACCAAATGAGCAATGCCAATGAAGGCTGGTTTATTCTTAAGTCAATGTATCCCTTAAAGGACAATTAATGAAAATATTACATTAATATGGAACATTTGTTAGTCTTAATTTTTAAACTATTTTTCTATATTAACTTGAATTAATGAAAAACTAAAACAAAATAGGTGTACAGCATCTTTATCATTGAGCTAAATAAGACAAAACAAGCTTCTCCCTGGTTATGTTACTGGTGAAACTACAGCAGACCAAATATTTCACAGGGATGTTTTTCACTTATCTTCTTTACATCCAGCATATTAGGCCTAATTAGTATTTTTTAGTCATAAGTTATTCTTAATAACCTGAGGACTATTGCATTAGTGTTACAATTTATTGGTTTATAAGAACAAATCCAAGAAGGGACAATCTCCTAATTTGCATGTACTAATTAGAAAAATGTTAATTTTATTTTTAAAATTAGTAATTTAATATTTTGGTAAAGTAGGCCAAGATAATAATTTAATTAGTTATACCAAATTGTTACTAAATGACACATATTTAATATTCCCTTTGAATGTGTTAAGGAAAGTTTGGTTGTAATAAATATCTCTGTGTATTGTTTTGACCTCTGCTTCAACTACACAATTCCAATTTGTTTTAAATATTTTCCTAGGTACAGGACTCTATGATTAATATCTCTTGCTGTGTTATCTCTGCTGCTAATGAAAAACATTGGGTGTTCTTTCACTTCACAGAATGCAAACGCAGATGAAAAAATTTCACAGGTGAACTCCTCATGAACACTTCTAATTGCTTAGGAACAGTGTTTGAAAATCTCTAGTAATTTGCCATTATTATAATGGATAGCATAAACTGTAATTTTTCATAGTAATTAACTTGTGTCAGCACCATTATTTTTCATTAATTATAAATGAGAAAGAATGAAAGAACACCCGCAGGAACAGATGTGCAAAATTGTCTCTTCGGTTCTGTTTCAGGTTTGCTTTGTTTTTTTTCCCTTTTTTTTCTCCCCCATTCAACATACTATTTTGAGTATACTATCAAGCTTGGAGAAAATGCAGATGGTAATGCATGTTTGGGGAGGAAAGGGACAAAGTGCATTTAATAAGTTGTGCCTCTGAAGTTCAGTGTTTTAATAAAAGAAGTTGTTACATGCCAGATGAAACTACTGAAAACAAAACACTTTATTTTTAGTAAATGCAGCTAAAATAATTTGAGAAAAATGTATTTTGATCATCTTTTCCTTCTGTTAGGAAAATGAAAGCCACAGTCTATGTTTCTCCAGATTTTAAGCTGAGGGTGTGTTAATTGAAGTTAAATTTAAAAAGGAAAAAAATAAAGGAAGGAAGGAAGGAAGGAAGGAAGGAAAGAGGGAAGGATGAAAGAAAGGAAGGAGGAAGGACACAAAGAAGGAAGGGCAAGAGGAGAAGGGAGGAAAAAAGAAACAAAAAAAGAAGAAAAAAGTTAATTTCATAGTGATGTTTTGTGGCTAATTTGTGTGTGTGTGTGTGTAATTTTACATAGCACCTTTCATGCTATCTCCAGAGGGCATACCGCAGGTATATCATGGATATTTTTATATTAAATTTACTTTTTTTAACCTCTTACAAATAGTTCATTGTGGCCCTCACTGGTGTGGCTCAGTTTTAAATGCTGGCCTGTGAACCAAACAAAACAATAGCGACAAACAGAATTAAAGAAAAAGTGTATGATATCAACCGTGGCTGGTGTGCCTTAGTGAACTAAGTGCTGGCCTGTGAGCCAAAGGCTTGCCGGTTGGATTTCCAGTCAGGACACATGCTTGGGTTGCAGGCCAGGTCCCCAGTTGGAGGTGCATGAGAGGCAACCACACATTGATGTTACTCTCCCTCTCTTTCTCCCTCTCTTACCTTCTCTCTAAAAGTACATAAATAAAATATTTTTTAAAATAATTAATTATGTTATCCTCATTTTTTTTAACTTTGGGCTAATCATAGGTGTTAAAGTCCTAAAACCATTGTACTGTAAATTTGCTGTGACTTAATAGTTTGTTAAGGTGGTAGCCTAATTAGCAGAAATCTAGAGCTATCATGCTTACTCTTAGCTCTTCACAAGTTTTGGTAATTCTGTCCTCAGAATTACTCTTATTGGATGACATAAAATAGGCTGATCTTTTAATTTTGTTCAAGGTGAGTTTCTCTTGAAAACAAATGTCATGTGAAAAAGGAAGTCATAGGCAAATACATTTGGGACAAGTTGACAACATTAAACAAGATTTTATCTTTAGGATTTTTCAGGCTTATAAATTGGTCATTTTCACTGTGACTCTCCAGGAGGAAAGTGGAATATTCATAGAATATTCTTGTTTCTTGAATATTTTTTGATATTGTAACTACTTTTCCCACAACTCATGAATTTCAAAGCACATATTAGAAAATAAGTACTCATGACATTCCCTGGATGAAGCCTTGCTAAAGAAGAAGCATTAGTTCTTTTCTATTGTCAGAGGCTGCTTATCCTAATGGGATCAAGGACGATGGGTACAGAAACTTGAATTGGGGAAAGTTTGCTCTTTTTTATCATTATTCTTCTCAGCTTTTGTCTACCTATTTGTCCCTAGCTTATGGAATTCCTCAAGATTCATCCTATGTTTCAGACAGTTTCCTACCACTAAACTCAAAATGATACTGCTCTGTGTCAATTTTAAACTTCAAACATGGTGGTAATAGTGGTTTTTATTTCCTGGGAAGTGCTCAATAAAAAGTACTAATCTATATAACTATACTACTCTTATAATCTATATAATTATATATATATATATATATATATATATATACACACACAGACAGACAGACATACATACATACACACACACTAGTCTTAGCACCAGTACTTGTTTATATTTTGGATAATGATGATGATTAAATAAATTTTACATAACATATGAGTGCTTCAGATTCAATGGCTATTTATGAAACTTTAATCTACTCCAACCCACTCTTTGTATTCTAATGAGAATTAACTCTCCTTTAGTAATTTTGATGTACAAAAATTGGTTAAATAAATACAGCAAAGTGAAACATTTCTCTTCTTTCTTTTCATCATGGATTTCTAATCTTTTAATACCATATTTCTCAAATGTTTTTGCTAAAGAATTCTTAAAGTGGAAAAAAATGTACCTACAGGAATATGTGGACAGTTACTAGGTAATAAACTTTCTCTGAAGTCTCTTCATTTATTCTAAAATTTGGAAAAATTTACAAATTCCCATGTTAGTTGTATTATTTTCTCAAAATTTCAAGTACATTTTACAACCCAGAAAGCTATACAATGTTTGTCCTATAAATTCTGTATCAGTTTTCTTAGTCTGCTGTAACAAATTACCACAAATTTAGTGGGTTAAAATCATAAATTTGTTGTCTCACAATTTTGGAGGTAAAATGTCTGACATCAGGGTGTCAGCAGGGAAGCTTTTTTCTGATGACTATAGAGAAGATTTAGTTCTATGTCTCATTCAGTTTCTGGTAGCTCCAGCATTTGTCAGCCTGTGACTGTATTACTCCAATCTCTGACTCCAAGATCACTGTGACTTTTCTTCTTTTGTGTACTCTCTTCTATCTCAAAACTCTGTCTTTTGGTTATGAGGACATTTGCCATCAGATTTGGTGGCTTCCTAAATAATTTGATCACATCTCAAAATTCTCAAATAAACCACATCGACAAAAGATTTAGTTTTCAAATGAAAAAGCATGCATAGATTGCAGGGATTTGACATATTGAGGTAGATAGCCTTTGGATAGAAGGGGGCAAGTTCCTTTGGCCACCACAACACTCCTTAGATATGGGCTCCAAGATAATTTACCCTGCACATATCTTTTTTGTTACCGTGACACAAGTAGGCCCTCATGAGATGGGTAATTATGGGTGCTATGTAAGAGGAACAGAAATCTTTACTCAAGATCCAATTCCATGTGAATAAGCCTTTATTACTTGCTTCTCTACCACACACAGAATGGATGAGCAGAGGATGGGCGGTTTTCCTCTGACCATACTTACCATGGAACAAATAAGATATTCATATCTACTTAAGAAATTTATATCTATTTATTTTTATCTATTCTTTATTTATACCAATTTAAGAGATTTTTTTTCTGATTTAAGTGAATTGCTTAAGGTCAATGTCATTATGTCACAAGTAACATGGTAACATCTAGACAGGTTGTTTGTACCTCCTTAGAAACATAATAATTTTCTACAAAATGACATTCTCAACATTGACATAAAAATGTCCAAATCTCTAGAGAACTTTTGTAGAAGTTTGAGCCAGAGAGATGACATATGCCAAGGTGGTGGGGGTGATCTCAAATTCTCTTAAGAACTACAGTTTTTTGGTGTCTTTATGCATTTGAAATGAAGGAGGGGATGTAAAGAAGATGACAGAAAGATAGGAGGAAAAAAAACAGGAATTGGATTACAGGACAGAAGGAGGGGTCTGAAAGAAGGCATTTCAGAAGTGTATTCACCTACTGCACAGAAACAATGGACAAGACTTAAGGCAAAGATAAACCTTTTACTGAAGAAGTTGTATGCCTGGGGCGTGAATACACACCATGACCTGCCCAATTAGGAATCTATGATCTGCTCACTCAGTGAGGTTATCTTCCATACAATCCCTTTGTTTCTCCACATCACCAATATCTTATAAACTTGTGACAGAAAATAGCCTATTTTGATTTTTAATGGTGATACTTCTATAAATCTTGAAAATGACAATATGAAGTGCTGAACATATGCTAATTTTTTGATAAACAAAATGTTTATCAAATGTTTAAAATGCATTTTTTTAATGACAGAATAGTAATAGGTGGTAGGAGAATTTAACTGTGGTTTCTATTGTTGCTTTTGGGGGGTAAATTATGATTAAAAATTTATCTTTGGTTAAATAAGAGAAGACTGGTATAAAGGTGGTTTTGTGACAGGACATAGCTGAGCAGTAGCCATTCTTAGGTAGGGGCTGACCAACAGCTGTTCCCAGAAGCAGCCTTTCCCAGATAAGCAGTTATCTCAAGGTCATATACTAACCTTCGCTTTCTCCTTCTGTATGCTTACTTTTAGCAGTTGCTTCCCTCCCTGGCCCCCATTTTTGCCTTGTAACAAGAATATAAGCAAACTCTAGCTTAAGCTTGGGGCCCAGAATTTGGAATTTATCTCCTCTGGGTCCACATGCGTGAATAACCCCCACTTTGCAAACTCTGAGGTCGTCTGAGTCATCTTTTCCGTAACATTTTGTGACCTGACTGGGAAGCGACTGACGTGAGCAGGCTGTTGCCTCCGGTGAAGGTGGCCTTGGGGAGAATGGTGGGACCCAGCAGTGATAAGGAGGTGTGCGCACCCGGGTGATTTCAGGTCCTGAACAACCTGGGCTCTGCAGGCTCTGCTCCTGGACTACTCTTTGACCCGGGCTGGTGGGGTGAGAACTGGTGGAATCTGGGAAGGCACCAATCTGGTAAGTGCCTCGGGGACCAGGAGCCCAATACCAGGCCACCCTTTGTGGTGGAAGGAGGGACTGATCACCCCTCAGGCCAGAAGGCTCAGGCAGGGTTCCCACAGTTCAGGTGGGTGGGAACGTAATAAACCCGGTGTGTTTGTGTGAATGACTGTGTTTGTTGCTCCACAGGTGGAAGCTTACAGAGCATGAGTGAGCCCTAACCTGCAGTTCCTCGGTCTGTCATACGGCATAACAGCTGGGAGTTTAACTCGAATTCTACATGGGCAGCCTTAGCTAAGACGGACCTAAGTACCCTGAGAGGGGAGAGGCCAGACGGGCGACCTGAGAATCCCTTCCCTTGGCTGTCAGCGCCAATCGGGAGAATTCATCATGGGGGGTGGGGACATGTCTCTGCCGTTGGTGTTGTTTCTGATCAGAAACCCTCTGTACTTGAAGACCTGTTTAAGGTCACCTGTAAGACCTAGGAAAGGTCACTGTAATCAGTTGGGGAGAGTGTATTTGCCACTCAGGACCCAGGGAGGGTCATTTGGAGCTGATGAGTGCTTCAGCCAGAGGCAAAGGAGCATGTCTCTGCGAGGCACCGATGGACGCATTGGTGCAAGAGAATGCTTCTACCTGTGTATTGTTCTGGAACCCTGTGTTTTGAACTTTGCTCTGTATCTGCTCTGAAAAGGAAATTGAGGATTGCAGGGAAGGTTGAAACTTCACACTCTGTAGGAAAGTAAATGAGAAAGTATAAGATATGAAAATGAAGAAGGTCTGTGGGAAACTAAAAATAAATGGAAAAGTAAAAGTTTTAGGAAGAAATTATGTGGTGTTAGTAATTGAAGGTATAAGGCATGAAGATGCAATCTTGGTAGATATCAGAAGCTGTATGAAAGAAAGAATGGAGGGTTTGTGAGTGTTGCAGAATGTCTGGAAGTGAAGGTTTTGAGAAGCCCGGTGGATATCAGAAGGGAAAGGATTTTCCTTCATGCTTTGTGTTTTTCTCCCTACCTGATCCCTCCAGAATTGGGCATTATGAAGGAGTAAGTGAAGACATAAAGTTGCTTTGCATAAAACCAATAAGACCGGTCATTAATAGTGGTTTTGTTAACCAAGACTTTGACTGGAATGTCACGTCTGAAGGAGGCATGTATGGGTTCTGGTCATCACCAGAAAGCCCTAAGGAACTGGGATTGACTTGTGAAGCTAGTGTAAGCCCATGAGAAAATCCTGGTACTTTGGTTAGTTGTACAGTTCATGGCAGTCTTTCCAGGGAAAGAATGAAGGTTGCTTTCATAAAAGATGGCCAAAAAGGAACCTGTGGGCACAATGGAAGCCTCAAAGATTTGAGTGAAACACCTAGTACAGGTGAAGCCAGATGGCAGATGTGTGGCTCTGCTTCTGTGCCCCGAGGGGTGGACAGAAAAGTCAATCTAAAGGTTCCCTGTGTGAGTTCCAGCAAAGCAGAATTAAGGATCATAAGTGATCCAGGCTGTTGTTGGTGTGTTTATGCAAATGAACAGTCAAAATGAAAAGTGGGACTCAAAGTAGTCCCTTTAATAACAGTGAGGGTGATCTTAAGGAGAAAAATTATGGTTCAAGGAAAATCACAATGCTCAGTATTGGACATCAGAATGGTGCAGCTAACTGTCTTGAAAGTTTCTTTTTGTCTGAAAGTTGAAACTGGTTTTGTAATATCGTCAAAGATGTACAATTTACAGGTACGGAGGACCTGTCAAATTGCCATTGCTAAATGTCATTGCAGGAAGGACCTTGCAACTGAATGTCTTCCCAAAACACAGTCTTGCAGGCACAGAGACTGGTTTGGGGACTATTGCGTGAACTAACCTGTGTGTTCTTCTGTTTTCATAGGACGTATGCCTATGACTGCATTACCTGATTGGTTACAATATAGGCCTCACTTAAGGAGGCAATTTTTCATCATTGCCCCCTGAAATTCAATGGTTTGGCTGAAATAAGTGGTTGGGTTGGTGAGCAGTTTGGGCAATCTGTGGGCTTCACTTTAAAACTGGTTTTCTCTTTTCTGTCTTGATGGCTTGGACAGGAAGGGTTCAGATATCTGGAAGGAGGGAAATCCTAATATATTCCCCTCAGCCTGAGTGAAGTATGATGGGCCACAAGAGTTTTGGATAGGTGTAGCGTGCCTTGTACACCTTCTTCCAGATAAGCCATTCTTTACTTAAGTTCCTGCCCTTGTCATTTAGTGGTTATGATTTAATTGTGCCTTCCAACTCTTTCCAAATCTGTCATCTCCAGAATATGACCAGGATGCCAACGGTCCAGTAGTGTCAGCCTGCGACTCTCTGGTGACAGCCAACTGACTAGGATTCTGTAAGGTCCTCCCCCTTACGGGAAGGACTCCCTCCATGCTGCACGCCCACCCCCTGCTTCAGGGCACCCCTGACCCACAGGTAGGTAGGACGACATCCATGTCCAGCCAGAAGTAGTTACAAGAAGATGAGACCTTCATCCATTGTCCTTTAAAAGAATTTAAAGTGGGTGTATATCTGAAATGAGAGATTGTTACAGGATGCAGCCAAGAGGTGGGACACCAAATGGGCATTTAAAAAGGGGTCCAGAACTCAAGGAGTCCAGGAGATTTTAAGATGTCTTCACCCCTTCCCCCACAGGTGTGAGTTGGGGGAAGGGACACACAGAGCAAGAACATGCAGGGTTGTTTTGTACAACAACAGATTTACAGCTAATCCATGGCATAGTCATTTGACATACCTACAGCCTTTGGCTGGTCACTTAGATATACTGAATAGCTGTGGCCATGCTCTGGGCCAGGGAGATGGAAAGAGACTCCCCCCACCCAAGATGTGACTGGGAGGCAGGTCCCCTAAGTTACAGCGCCCGCATGGGGAGCTCAGAGAAGATTGGCTCCATGACATGGGGCCACACTTGCCCAGACCCATGATGGCAGCTGGATGGGAGAAGGGTACCGGCCCATCCAGGATCTGTGGGCCATCAATGAAGCAGCTGTCACCCTCCACCCGGTCATCCCGAACCTGTACACCCTTCTGAGCCAGCTTCCCCCAACAGCAACATGGTTTACCTGCCTTCATCTGAAGGATGCCTTCTCCTGCATTCCTGTGGCACCTTCCAGCCAATCCATTTTTGCCTTCAAATGAAAAGATCCGCACACTGCGCTCAAGACTTAGTTGACCTGGACTAGACTGTCCCAGGGGTTTAAGAGCTTCCCAACCTTATTTGGGAAAGCCCTGGCAGGGGACCTGAAGCCCCTCGCTGAGGGGTTCCAGACCTGATGATTCTGCAGTACATGGACGACCTCCTCCTGGCGGCCCCATCCCAGGAACGGTGCTGGGAGGGAACACACACACTGCTGAAGCTCCTGGCTGAATTATTTTACTAAAGTCAAGCCTAGCTGAGGATTAAAATACCTCCTGGTAATTGTGTGCACCATCTCTGGATGGGTTGAGGCTTTCCCCACCAAGATGGAGAAAAGCCGGGAAGTCACCCAAGCCCTCCTGAGAGAGGTCATCCCAAAGTACGGATTGCCTCTAACCATTGGAAGTGACAATGGGCCGGCCTTCATCTCACAAATCATCCAAGAAACAGCCAAACTTCTGAACATCACGTGGAAG
Source organism: Phyllostomus discolor (assembly GCF_004126475.2). Lineage (NCBI taxonomy): Eukaryota > Metazoa > Chordata > Mammalia > Chiroptera > Phyllostomidae > Phyllostomus > Phyllostomus discolor. The sequence goes on along the minus strand of NC_040905.2, from coordinate 69,766,835 downwards.
CTGCACACCACCTATTGACCCCAGAGCTCTGGGAAAGTAGAGTGGATGAACCAGACTCTTAAAGAAAGCTTAGCTAAATTTCACCAGGAAACCAGACTGCCCTGGACAGACATGCTACTGCTAGCTTTGCTTAGGGTTAGAAACGCCCCTAACCCCTCAGGATATACTCCATATAAACTAGTTTTTGGGAGACCTTTCCCAGTTCTCAGCATACGAAAGGGGGGACTCCGGTTGCAAGGTGAATTAGGGCAGACAAAATATATCCAGAAGCTAGGGGAAACTTTAGGGAAGATAAATGGGGCTGGTTTGGGCCAGGGACCCCTACCCAAAGGGGGGCCAGCACACTCCTTTAAACCGGGAAGTTATATATGGGTAAAGGACTGGAAAAAGAACCACTTCAACCTGTGTAGACCAGGCCACATTTGGTGTTACTAACTACCCCGACTGCCCTTAGAGTTACAGGAATCATCCCTTGGATCCACTACAGCTGGGCCAAAGCAGCAGCAGATCCTGAGGACCCGAAGACCAAGCCTGCACCCAGACTACCCACGCTGAGGCTCTGGAGGACACCAACCAGTGGAAAAGACACCGGGGGATGGGCCGTTGCTCTGCAGGGTTCCTGACTATAATTGACATCTTCACAGGAGTATTGGGAATTGGACTAGTGACTGTGAACCCAGCAGAACGGAGTCCTGGGGAGCAAGTCACCCAAGGAGTAGTTTACCTCTGTTTAGTCTCTGTAGTTGGATATATTGTATGCTTTGTTTGACAAATGTGGGGTCTTTCTCAGCCCCAGTCTGTAAATGTAGTGCCCCTGTGCGTAGGATTAGGCTCGGCGGTGGAGTGATGACCTACCCCCTTCCAGCCGTAGCTTTCACCTCCTCCACCTCCATGCCATCAGGTTGAGTTCAGCCACAGCCCCAACTCCTCTGTACTTGGGGAGGGAAATTATACCAGACTGGAATAATGGAAGGGACTGTAGGATACCAGTCCCAAAAGTATCAGGGACATGGATACCCCGGCCAACGAGTATGTTGGAACTATTACCGCCAGCTGAGTACAATGAGCCAGAAAGAGTTTGAACAGGCTAAGAAAGAAGCTGCAAGAGAAATAGCAAACCAGTTGGCCCAAGAAGCAGTCATCTACAAAGGGGCTAACCTCACAGCCTTTCAGGAGGCCTGGCGGAGGGTGAGCCCAGCATTCCAAGTTCAGTACATGGTCCACACCATGTATGCAGCATACCAGAATGTTACTGACTCCACATAAGGTTGCTGGGTATGTTTGCCTATAGAAGAAAAAAGGTTTCTAGGTGTTCCAGTACCCCTGAGCTAGAACAGGGCTAGTAAGCCCATAGGCACAGGTCCTACCATAATCCAAGGACCCGTAGCTACCGTTGTCTTCCTAGGTGCTAATGGAATGAATTTAACTTGTTTGGTGGCAAACCAGACCGAAGAGCTGAGGAACGGTGTGGGAATGCTCAACCCCCAGCTCTGCTCTGGTCAACGTAATATTTCCAACAACAGCCACCTTTGTCCTGAACCTGGAATCTTCCTTATCTATGAGAAGGCAGCTTACAAGTGTCTGCCCCAGAATTAGACTGGGATCTGCACTGAAGTCTTCCTAGCCCCTAGTGTCAGCATCTGGACCCCTAATGAGATGAGAAAACTACTGCAACCTAAAGTAAAGGAAGCCTCCCGGGGTAAGAGAGGGGTAAGGGCCGCCATAGCTATAGGGGCAAGTCTTGCAGTGGGGGTCGGGGCAGGAGTCAGGGCAATGGGATTGTCTACATCCACTTACTACAAGCTGTCAGCTCAGCTGAGCAAAGGTATGGACAACGTAGCTGACTCCCTGACCACCCTGCAGCAGCAGATAAATCCCTTGGCTGAGGTAACCCTTCAGAATCGGAGAGCTTTAGACCTCATTACTGCAGAGAAAGGTGGAACATGTATGTTCCTAGGAGAAGAACGTTGCTATTTTGTCAACCAATCCGGTATAGTAGCAAAAAGGTAAAAGAATTAAAGGAGAACATTAGAATTTGGGCCCAAGAGCTAGAGGACTGGTATTTTGGATTCAATCCACAGACGTGGCTAAGGTGGATTTTGCCTGTTCTGGGGCCCATCCTTGTAATTCTCCTAGGCATAACTCTGGGGTCCTGCATCCTCCGAACCTTGGTCCAACACCTGGAGGTCACAGTGACTTGGAAGGCGGCCACCAAGGCATTAGCCCTCCAGTGGTACCAATAGCAGTATCAGCAGTTACAACCTTCCCCATGACGTCAGCCATATAGCCAGGCATATAGTGATGCTAAAGGGATAAAAGCACCTTATAGCATAAAAGCAGGGATTGTGACAGGACATAGCTGAGCAGTAGCCATCCTTAGGTAGGAGGTGACCAGCAGCTGTTCCCAGACAGCAGCCGTTCCCAGATAAGCAGTTATCTCAAGGTCATACACTAACCTTCACTTTCTCCTTCTGTATGCTTGCTTTTAGCGGTTGTTTCCCTCCCCCTCCCCGCCCCCCCACTTTTTGCTTTGTAACAAGAATATAAGCAAACTCCAGCTTAAGCTTGGGGCCCAGAATTTGGAATTTATCTCCTCTGGGTCCACATGCGTGAGTAAACCCCACTTCGAAAATTCTGAGGTCATCTGAGTCATCTTTTCCGTAACAGTTTTACAATAAATGCTGGGTTTACTTCTGCTTGAGTTTGTCCCCTGTTTTCTTTCTAGTCTTATTTCCATCAATGTCCCTGTGCTTTCTCTTGGCATCCTTGTTGCAGCCTGCCACAAGATATTTGCTTTTGTCATTCCCCTTACCTGGAAGGTTCTTTCCACAAATATTTGCATAGTTGAATCCCTCACAGTCTTCAAGTCTTTGCTCAGATAACACATACTCAGTGACCTCCTATTTAACACTGTAAATGTTCCATAATTGGAACCTTCTTTCCTCTTTTACTTTACTTTTTTCTTCATCACATTTAATACTCTCCAGTGCTGTACAATATGTACCTTATTGCCCATATCTCTCCACTAGAAGAGCTCTTTCTTGAAGGCAAATGGCTTTTTTTGTTTGTTTTGTTCCCTAAAATGTTCTAAATATCTAGAACACCTCTAGCAATTCGTAGGTTCTCAATAACATAAGTTGAATGAATTTACCCCCAAAATATCTGATCTAGTCACATATTATGGCTCTTTATGCTATTAGTTACACCTTTGTCTTCAACCTTACGTTATCTTTCAGTGTCCTGAATGAATGTAGAAATGCTGAATTTTTAATTTCCTATGCTACGTTCTATATTGTAGCTCACTTAAATAAAATGACATGTAACTGAAAAGTTCACAGCATGAGTACCTTGAAGTACATTTTAAATTAACTTGTACATAAAACATTCTTAATATTATTTTAAAACATTTCAAGATATCAACAAAAATTAAATGCACTCAACTTTTGAATTAAAAACTTCATTTTAACACCTTTCTTTTATAGAATATTAATATAATAAACTCTGCAGCTCCTCAGATATGTGAATTAGCTCAGAACCAGTGGGTAATAATCTCACAAAGCTTCAGGTATTTGCAGTCTTTAGTCTAGAGTTGCTTAGGTGAATGGTCATGTACAATTTAGCAATAGAATGAAAGCGAAGTTTCAATTTATAGGCTTCTGGTATTTTACAGTTTGCTTTCTCAAAGTAATCAAGAAAACTACTCATTTAAAGACTCTAAGACTCTGAATTAACTCACGGCTAAAGAATAGGGGAGACTTTCTGGCTTAGTGTTATTCAGACTTTAGGTAATACCTGTAGTTTATATGTTTTCATTATTATTATTATTTTTGGTTATACAAATCACTTAAGATATCAGTAAATTTCTTATCGATTTTATTCCTGATAATTTTATAATTAACTACTAGGAGACCTCCATGAGTCAGACTGTTTCCAAAGACCCTGGGTCTTTGACCACCCTCATTCCTATTATATGTTTGTCTTGTAATTAACCATTACCTCCTGTGCTCCACCTCATTGAATTTCTCTCATCCCTGTTGATATAATGAGGGAACCCCTATTCAGTTGCTGCCCTCTCTCCATTCTTCCAGGCCTAAAGCAAATTGCAAACTTAGCTTAGTTTATTTAGATTTTTTTATTTCCTTAACCATAGTAGATCTCAAGAAATGGGTGAAATCAAAGTGTTGTGGGAGTGTCTATCAGCAGATGAAGGGAGGCATAGTTAGGTGAAAAACTCATGATGAGCAAGTTCAGCTTTCTTGTCTCTGTCAAACTTTGCATTCTGTTCCTTTAAACCTAGAGATTTCTTATGTTTGATGACACTTAGCATGGATTATATAAATGTTCCTAAGGTGTTCAAATGAGAACAAAATTTATTATGCTGTAAGACAAGTCTTTGTCATGGGTCTATTGAGACAATTTTATATTCATCGAATTATTTGAAGTTATTTTTTAATTTTTTGTGACAAGGAGTAGAAAATTGTCCACTTCTATGCAGTTAGTCTCTTTTAATTTTTGGTTTTGCTTTATGTATTTTGACACTATGCTTTTTACTATAATTTTGATATTCTTCAATGTGTTTTTAAGATAACTCAGAAATCATTTACAAATATTTTTCCCAATAAAATCCTGCTTGTTGGTTGCTATTACAATCAAATCTAGTTTCTTTGTTTTTGAACTTTCTTGATATAACTTTCTAAAATTGGTTTTTAGTTATATACATATACACATATCAACATCGTTTTGATTATAATATAGAATTGTAAATCATTTGGCAATAAGAGACTAGATGATTTGTTGCTTATACTTTTTTGATCTTATGTTTTCTATTTCTCTTTTCTTTTAAAAAAGTTTAAAATTATTTTATTTATTTCTTTTTAGACAGAGGGGAAGGGACGGAGAAAGAGAGTGAGAGAAACATTAATGTGTGGTTGCCTGTCGTGCACCCCCTACTAGAGACCTGGTCCACAATCCAAGCTTGTGCCCTGACTGGGAATTGAACCAACAACCTTTTGGTTCTCAGATCAGAGCTCAGTCCACTGAGCCATGCCAGCCAATGTGTATACTTTCTATTTTTAAACCTTCAACTCTATAAGTCTATTTTATTTTATTTTAATATATAATTTATTTTCTTTTATTGATTTATTTTGCAGTAGTGTGGGAAGTAAATATTCTTTAAAATATTCTTACCATTATTAAAATCTTTTTATTTAACTGCAAATGTCAATAATATAAAAGTATTTTGACACATACCACAAACACACACCATTCCTATAGAATGTGAAAGTGAGTAATTTACATCCTTCCATATCCTTCTGCTGTATTAGTCTGACTTGTTTAAAATATATGTAAGATTCCTGCATTTTTTAATGGTTTGTTATCTCATTTTTTATCATTGAATAATATTCTGTTGTGTAGATACACCATAGTTCATTTATCCACTTACATACTGAAAGACATTTTAGTTGCTTTCAAGTTTTGATAACTGTGAATAAAGCTGCTATAAGGATCTGAGTACAGGTTTCTGTGAACACATAAATTCTTTGCTCCTTCAGGTAAATATTAAGGAGGGTGGTTGTTGGATCTTATGATTAAGAATATGTTAATTTTATAAGAAACTGGCAAATTCTCTCCCAAAGTGGCTGTTCTAGTTTGTATTTCCCCAAGCAAATAAAGAGAGTTTCTATTGCCCCACATTCTTGCCCAGCATTTGGCGTTCACAGTGTTTTATGTGTTGGTATTTCTAATAGGTGTGTAGTATGGTGTTGTTTTAATTTACATTTCACTGGTGGCATATGATGTGAAGCATGTCTTTCACATGCTTACTTGTCATCTATATGTCCTCTTTGGGGAGATATATGTTAAGGTATTTTGCTGGCATTTTAATCTGATTGTCTCTTTAGGTTGTGAGTGTGTGCAGAGTAAGTATAACTTATTTTTACAAGTAATGAGTCATTAATGGGCCCTTTGGGAGGTAATTGAAAGGAATTGAGACCTAGCCAGGTAGTTCTGATAGTTGGAGCATCACCTTGATGCACCAAAGTTGCAGTTTCAAACCCCAGTCAAAGCACATACAAGAAGCAACCAATGAATGCACAAATTTGTTGTCATATATTATTTGTAGAACATTTTATCAATTTTATTTAGAATATTGGGATTTTACCATAAGACTTTGTCTAAAATATTGAAAAAAGATATATTTGTAATTTTTATCCTGTGTTAAAAAGGATAATGATTGATTTAACTAGTTCCCCCCAACACTAAGGATCTATCTACAGAAGGTTTTGAGGCTTAGAGAATCAATTAAAATTAATTTTATCCAGTTTTACACTCTTATTTTAGAATATATCTTTTCCTCTAATGGTGATAGACTTAGATGGCTCTGTCTGATTTAGTAACAATATTTACCTGAAGAATATAGTATGATTTGATACTCCAGTAACTTTAGGGATCACAGGAAATAATGTCCTCAGGAAGCATAGAATGAGGAACTGAGAAATGATGAGAAAATATAAGCTTAAAATTAATCAAAGTGCGCCCTGGCTGGCATAGCTCAGTGGATTGAGCTCAGGCTGCGGACCAAAGTGTCACAAGTTTGATTCCCAGCCAGGGCACATGCCTGATTTGCAGGCCACAGCCCCCAGCAACCTCACATTGATGTTTCTCTCTCTCTCTCTTTCTCCCTCCCTTCCCTCTCTAAAAATAGATAAATAAAAATCTTTTAAAATTTTTTAAAAAATTAATCAAAGTGTAAAGCAGCTTGTTAAGTGCTATAAAAGATATATTAGATATATGCAATGTGAACCTAGAGGACAAATCAACCCATCTTTATTCTGGTATTGGGGGAAGTTTATTTGAAGACACAAGAGTTGGGTAGAGTTTGAAAGGATAGGTAGAAATCTGTAAGGGTGCAAAACACAAGTTACTCCATCCTGAGGCAATGTAAAAAGCTTGACTATTTGGTGAATGGTGAGAATTATAGTAAAACTGACCATAAAGTTGAGAGGTAAGCAGCTGGAGAAGAAACTATTGAGGAGTCTGCCATGTTTTTTTTTTTCTACAGACAAAATACTTCCAACTGGATTTTTAGTTTTGTTTTCATTTTTACTTTTAAACTAATATAATCAAGCACAAATATAGATGATGTGGAATAGGATGATTAGAGAGAACATTATTTCAGAAGTTAAAAATTCATCCAAAAGGGTCATTTACTAAGATAGAATTGGGGAAGGATAGATGTGGGGTACACATTCAGTGTGAAAGATGTCAGGGAATGAGAAAGAAGGAGAAATCCAGGTTTAATTTTGAAAATTATACTACACTGGTAGAGAGAAAGGTAGTCCATTAAGTCTACACAGCAAGTAGAGAACATCTTTTTTAAGGCAGTAGTTTTAGTTTTATACTTGTAAAGAATGAGTTTGTGAAGAATTCTCAGATTACCCAGATGACTATGCTAAAGAAAAAGGAAATATAAGTTTTTAATTTGAAGACAAGTATAATGTAGAAATGCTCCTAATTTCTTAGACCTAAAAATAACTGTTGAAATCTATGGACCTTTAACTCAGTGAGATTACACATCCATATATACACACCAAAAGTCACATACAATTCCAGTGATATCAAATTATGTTGAAAATGAAAGTATATCAGATTACCTGAGAATATTTTGAGTTAAAAGAGAATACAATCTTAAATGGGTCTTGAATCAAATATGTGATGGACCTCATCAGGTGGAATGAGAAAAAAACAAAACAGCACTAAGAAAGAAAAGATAAATAAATAGAACTTATCAATAAGGGTGCTGAAGAAAATAAAACAAAAAAAGCAAATTTTATTAAATACTAGAGAGAATTTCAACATTGCTAAAGGTATTCTTAAAGAAGATGAGAATTTAAAATAAAGTTTAGGTTTTATCAATTACAAAATTGTCATTAGTAGTAGTTGGGATACATTCTTCTTATGTTGTGGTAAGAGGAGAGAGCAGATTATAATTGATTGAAGGGTAAATTCCCATTTTAAAATGTTAAAACATAGTAATTAAATTTATTTTTTTCTTATTTTGTATTTGAGTACTCAATGTACTGTTTTGCATTGTTAATATTATACATTCACATTGACTGGTTGGGGTTATAAATATTGACTAAATTCCCATACTTCTCTCATTAGTGAAATGACCCCACTTGATTTCTATAAAAGTAAATGGTAATATGGTAGGTGATCTCACCCTGGCCATAACTACCTGAAAAATTATCCCAGAATCTAAAGCCTAAATATCCTTCCTCCTACAGAATGCATTAGAATTTTTCTGAATTTGGTCAAGGAATTAGCTTATTACTTGAATTGTTTAAGGGATGTGGTTTCTGTACTTTGCAACTAAAAAAAAAGTCACAAAAAAACACAGCTATATTCGAATGCCTCATCTTGAAGGCCACTTATATACTTCCTCAGATATTCCACAATAAATTGCTGGGGGAAATATGAGGCAGAAACTAATAATATAAGACTTCATGCTCAGTGGTGAATGAATACATGACATGATCGATCCCCATTTTCATTAATAGATAACCCCCACATTGCTGGATGGTTCCATTTATCTCCATCTCTGATTGGAGAGGAATTCAGTGACTTTACTGTTTCATTTGTCATTTTCAACCATTTTAAACTGCTTATTTCTATTCCATTAAAGTTTGAATTTATAATCTGCTCCATTTCCTCCCTCCCTCTTTCTCTTTCTTTCTTTCTTTCTTTCTTTCAATTCGCTCACACTTCTGCTTATTTTGAGCAAGGTAAATTTTCATGTTTAGATGCACATTATTTCTATCCTCTTATTTCTGCTCCCTTTCAATTCTTTTCTAGTTATTCCCAGAAGGTCTTTATCAACTTCTCTAGTTTTTCTCCTTTTATCTTTATTTTATTTGTGAGTCAAAGAATGACCTCCACGCTCTCCACTTAAGGATAATAAACATAAAGGAAAGTTAATAGTAAACACACATCAAAAAAAAGAAAGTCATATATTTTTAAAGTGAATGTAGTCATAAAGAAAAACATGATATTAAACTTGATAGACATTCAAATTGCTTAGAACTTTTAATATAAATTTCCTCAAACTTCCATCATCCTTTTTTATTCTCTGTTAATGAAAAATCTTTATGCTTTAAGAACCAGAGCTCATAGTAACTTTTTAAGCTCCCATTCAAATTTTCTCTTTCTTTCTACTACTATCATTATCATCACATAGTTCCCACTGAACGACGTGGCAAACATGTAAGTTTTATAACCAAGGTAGTATAAAATTAATATTTGTTTACTATATTCTGGAGCAAAATCAATATTCAAAATACTGTCTCTATGAGTAATCCACCTGATTCTTTTTAAAAGATCCTTTTCTAAGTTGGAATTTCCCATTATGCTGAAACAATGAATACATTAACAGTAAACTGAAATAAAGATTTTAAAAATAATCTTCACAATAGATGAATGAAAAAATTCATTTGAAATTTTATGAACTCAACATTTCCATCAGTAGATCTTTTCTTGGATAATCACCAGTTTGTTCATCAGTTAACATTTTACCAGCAGTAAGTTTCCCCCATGATTAGAAGCATCTAAATCTGAGAAGCACTCTTTGGCATAGCTCTAAATTATATGCCATTTATTTAGCAGTTACTGTGTAATTAGTGTGCCTTAATTTGAGCATTAAAAATGTATTGAGTTCTACATGCAGCATTTATAATTACAAGATCAATTTGTGGTTAACTGATTTCACTGCTAAGATTTTGTATTTGGAATATTTCTATGTGCTTTCAAGATTGCAACAATAAAGAATTTTGTGCAGGAGAGTACTTCAATAAAAAATAAATCATTTGTATTTTATGGTAGATTAATATTGAAACATGCAAAATGCAAAACCCATGAAAGAACCAACAATGTACTAGACAGAAAAGACTACAAAACATTTCTCTCTATATACATATATACACACACACATATATACAACCTACATACAAGCATATACATATACATGGCCATACCACATGCATGCACACACATGTGTATACACACAACATACACACAAGCATGTATGTGTGCACATACATACATACATACATGTGACCATAGCACATTAGAGCACCCTATGTAGGAAGAATAAAGCCTTTTTTGGAGCTAGGGTGGTATTTTTCCAAAACCAGGCATTTTAACTTGTTATAACTTTCTTTAAAATCTTGTTTTATGACCTCTATAAACAATGTTACAAAAATATTTCTATATATATATTGTATGTCTGTGTTGGCAGAAACCCTTAGTCTCATAATCTATGCAAGTTTCTATGCCACTGAAACTTCAAAGTGACACAAACTTGATTTTTGCCCAGCCAAGCATAAACATGATTGACTTAGTAAATTGTGTCATGATATATACATGTTTATTCTTTGACTAAAGTTGATAAACTGATTTTCCAAAGGGGAAAAGTTTCAGAATGTAGTTTTAAGGAGCCATTTAAGAGAATACATCTGGCACACAGCACAATCTGCTGTAGGAAAGCATAATTAGATACCGACTTTGGTGTGCAAAATTTTGCATGAATGACCTGGTTAAATTCCTGCCTTAAATCAAAACACAAATACCCTGAAGACCTATCTTAAAAAATGCAGCTTCAGCAAGGTGGGTACACAGTGCTTTTGGGATTTTAAATGAAGCACTAGGTTACAATTTGGTCATCAAAGATAAAAATATCCAAAACAAAAGACAAAAATTCAAAAGAAAATGAATATTTAAATGGAGGACTTAGAAGCAAAATCAAAATAATATAGATATCTCTGTAACAAAATATTTGATATTTGTCACCAGGATATACTTTTGGAAATTGATATAATAGACAAATTGGAAATTATATATAATTTATTTAATATATAACTTTGGAAATAAATATATTATAGTACAAGGTAATTAGCATAAGAGGTCTGTCCAGAAGGTACTCAGCCATGTAATATGAAAAACAGACATATTTATTGAAGAATATGTAAGATACAAGAAACATAGGACAATGTTTCATAGAAACATAGTACATAGGACAATAACACCACAGTCCCCTTCCAAGTAGGCACCTTTGGACCTCACACAGTTCTCCCAATTGCCATCAGCTACTCCATTGTATTTTCCTGTATTTCAATGAAGGTCTGATACCATTTCCCTTTCAAAAATGACTTTAATTTTGAGAAAAGCCAGTTAAGCCCAGGGCACTAAATCTGGGCTGTAGGGTGCTGAGTCACCTGGGTGATTTGACATTTAAACAAAAAACTCCGTAGGAGACATGATGCATGAACGGGTCTTTTGATGTGATGAAGCTGCCAATCACTAGCTGCCCATAGCTGCAGCCTTCTGAATCATCCCAATAGTTTCCACAGAGGAACGTTTAAGCTTAACACAAAATTTGATGCAGGTTTGTTGCTCTACTTGCTCAGTCATTTTTATTGTGATGGTCATACAGTACAGATGAACATTCAATGGCATCTACTGCCCCCACTGACTAGTACAATGAAGTCATCATTGTTCACACATGTGCATTCCAGCCCACTCTCCTTAGCTGCCAGTTTACATCCATGTGGTGCAAACTGTTTTTGTTATATTAACAATGTCTGGAGTTTTTCTGAACAGACCTCTTACTTTATATCAATATACTAGTATGACAGTATGAATATATATATATATATATATATATATATATTCATGTTAAATATATTCTATATATGTTATATATATATTCATTATAGTGTTATATAAAAGGATTAGGAAATCTGGGAAGATACTAAAAAATAAACACTTCTGAAGCACTCATATATATTTGTCATGAACTAGCTGCTTTTTCTTCAGAGTCACTGAATTTCACTCACCTTTTCTGAATAAAATCTTTTAAATGTCCTTTACCCAAAGAAACAGCATTTAAAGTACAATATTTTTTTCTGGAATTGTTTAGGAGTAGACACCTGTCATAAACTGGACTAATCCTATTTCCAGATCAAAGGATTTGGGGACATGGAGTGGAGAGAAAGAAAGAATGAGAGACACAGAAAGAAGGAAGAGAGGGACAGAAGGAAATAAAAAAGAGACTCAGATACATGGAGAACTAAGTCTAAAAAAGAAGTCTGTCGTTACAGCCAATAATATAGCGTTATGTTCCTCAGTGACTGTTCTGTCAGCTATAATAAGAAGTAGAGGACTCTTTCTGTAGCAACAGTGAAGAATGAAGCAGAGCCCTGGCTGATTTGCCTCAGTGGATTGAGCATCAATGTGGAAACCAAGAGATGGCTTGATGGCCAGGTGGGACACACGCCTGGGCTGCAGGCCAGGTCCCCAGTTGGGGGTGAGCAAGAGGCTACAGATCCATATTTCTCTCACACATTGATATTGCACTTCCTCTCTTTATCCCTCCCTTCTTTTCTCTCTAAAAGTAAATAAATAAAACCTTTTACAAAATAAAAGAATGAAGTAGAAATTCACAGAGAAAAAAACAGAAAATGATACATACTTTATAGCATTTGAATACCTACCTGCTTTCCAGTAGATTCTAATAAGAGTCACATCCTTGCCTTAGGTTCTTTGAGAAACATGAAAATCATTTCTACTTAAGTTGGTTGAACAGTCTTCTGTTACTGGCACAGCAAAAACAAACCCCCCAAAATTAAAAAACTTATTTTATAAAATAAAATTAGGTGAGAAAAGAGTAATGATTATAGATGTTTTAAATGTAATTTAAGATTAAAATTACAATGAATAGAGCAAAAATGAATTATAAATTACCAAGTCATTATGGTTTAGATATGGTCATGTGAATACTTCATATTAAAAAAGGATGTGTCTGTGGAGGAACACCCAAGTTATGAGTTACTGGCCAAGGCAACAGGCTAGAGCAGACAATTAGATATGATAACTCAAAATGTTTAGAATTTATCATTTTCCATCCATCTTCAGTTTATTACACAGAACTTTTGTAGGTAGAGTCACTATTGCAAATTATGGCCTTCACAAATTGGATTAGTGAAATTTAGCATTTTCCCATCTATTTTTTAATAATGATATCTATCCACTTCTAATTTCAATCTGAAAATGCTATCTATATTTGTTTTATATTAATGGTCTGGCACAATTTCGTGTTGCAATAGAATTTTTTACTGATAACTTCTTACAAAGAGCTTTGGATTAGAATACTATTTTGATTAATAAGATCCCAGGTCACTGTTAAATTTTCCTATCAATAATATACTGGAAGTGCTCTAAAGATGAATGTCAGTAGCCCTTTGGATACCAACTTTTTACCTTAAAAATATCGCTTGTCTCAACATGACTAAACATTAGCTGAGCACTAGGATAGTAGTTGAATACCTGTCCGTAGTCACTAGAGAACAGTAACATCAGGTGTGCAGTTTTTAAGAATATAGAGCTTGTTACATGATGAAGAAAACAGTAAGTCATTGACTGGCAATAATTTACCAGAATAGTTCTTTTATTTTTAGAACATTTTTGAGTTTGGTTGAATATTAAAAAAAAAAAAAGATACCTAATTCAAGCTTTGTGCTTACTATAAGCTTTAAGAAGAAAAAGCAGTCTAAATGCAAAATTCAGGGTCCAGCACAAATCACATCCCTTTTTTATTACAAAGCTCTTATTACAAAATCATAAGCATATGATTTTGTAACATAACAATATCACACTCAAGCACACCATATGACAGTTTATTTGAAATGTTCAAATTGCATGTGAGACATTCATGTACTCTCTGAACCACAATCAACCAAGTGTTATTTCTGCCAGACCCTGTATTATTACTTCTATTCTTTCCATTGTTTAGAAGGAAACCTACTCCCACATGCTTTAGTTATACCCCTTTTCTTTTAACACCCATTTTTTATTTAGGTTTAGTGTATAAATTTAGCATAAAGTGTATCATTTATTAATCTAATAATATTTTGGAATATTTATTATAATTTTTAAACAAAAATTGTTTACCTCTGTTATTTGGTTTCTTGGCTTTATCAATTATACTAATTCATTTTTGTTAAAAATATGTTTTACAGTGAATTTTATCAATGCCTTTAACAGTTCTATATATGTTTCTCTTCTGTACTTATCTCCCTCCATTTTTCCTTTCCATAAGTATGAATATTACAGAATACTAGGCCCAACTCCACTCACTTAGAAAGCATTTATGATACACCAAGCCTTCAACTACTATATCAGCACAGATAACATGAATCTATATCTTCATCCTCCTTCATCATTTACTTCTCATTACAGAAACTCAACTTTGGGAATTATACAACTGTAAAATGTCTTAGAGAATGTTTTCTCTAAAACTAAAGAAGTAAAGAATTTGCCTGACTTTTCTTGTGAGAGTAAGTAATGGTAAAATAACATTATGCAACAAAAGAGAAGCAGAACCAAATGGAAATGTATGCTTCTGCCATATCCCTCGTTGTAAATTTGAGCATGAAGTTAGACTAAATCATGAACTAATTCTTTCGGCTACAACTATTTGAAAGCAATTAAGTTAAATGTGTTATTTTCTTTCAAGTGTCACCTCTTTAATTTGCCCCTACTAATCTAAAATTTATACACTCTTTTGTTGATTGGAAATTATTTGTTTGTATACAGGAACTTTCTGATTAATGTAGATGGTACCCATAGTTAGAAATTAACCTGAGATTAGAAAAAAAAATAACAGACTACTTCAAAAATCCATGATAATATCTACTAAATCTGGATGAGAGAAATACTTTTAGAGAATTAGAACTTATTTAATATCCATAATAAAATTAGATAACTTAAGAAATAAGTAAAAAATAATTAAATGGATGAATATATAACATGATATTTCCCATACAGATCCAAGATGAGAAAATTGCAAGGGTAAATTTAAGCTCAGGTTTAATACTTTCGAGGCATATTATTTTTATACATATAGCATATAACTAATAACAAAATCTGACAAAAATAAATATTAAAGAAGTGAAAAATAATTCTAACTTATGGATATTCAACTTTATAAAATATTAACAAATGTAATTCAGCAATCCATCATAGACAGTGTGTTCATCCCAGAAAGATAAGAATTACCTTGTCTAAATCCATTACTGTAATTCAATTTGTTCTAAACCCATTAATGCAATTCAACTTATTAATATAGAAATGGGAAATGCAGTAAAAGCAATTCACAAAAGAAAACAACAGCAACAACCAACATTTACAGGGAGAAAAGAGAGATATTAAGTGGATCTCTCCAGAATTGAATGAACTACTTATTTAAACAATAATATTATATTTGATCTTCAGTTTATTAAAAGTTGAAATGAATTATAGTGACATTGAAAATCCAAATAAACAAGGACTGTATTTTAACTTTTTTAGAGCAATTTTTCTATATATATTTTAAGAACTAAAGATATTTTTATTAATTTTTACTTGTGGAAATGTATCCTATAAAATTATTGTCAATACATTCAAGTATATAATTATAATAATATTCAAAATATTTTAAAATACAATAGGGGATTATTTAAATAAACAAAATTGCATACTTTATATAATGTGATGATGCCCTTTAAGAATAATATACAAATCATTATAATATACTCAAATAAAAATATAATCAACTTACAAAACATTATGCTTCTCCAAGGCAAAGGAGACGTGACCTGACCTCAACCTGACACACAACTGTATGGAAAAAATACACTTAATGTGCATAATTCTGAGAAGGTCTGTCAACATCAACAGATTTTCAAAGGCAATTACAATCTCCAAAAATTCAAAATAACATTATATGATAATTGAGATGGTCTTGCAATTTAGCAAACTCTAGTGATTTTAAATGTTTTATTAGATGTTGAATTAATTTTATACTTGTTTAAATTAAGAATATATTATATTCTTAATATGATGGTTTAAAAAAACAATACATACTCATCAGTACGAAATAGTTTTAAAGATAGACTTCAGAATAATGATAGAATTTGTTATTAAAGTTTCTTCAGTGCACAATATTCTCTGAATTCACAAATTAATTTTTGGAAATACATTAAAAACTTGTAAAAGCACATTTACTTATCCTTTTATTATGGATTTCCTCGGAACAGCTTATGATCATGTTCTGATAATAATTAAAATGAATAAGTAGTAAATATTCATTGTACAATATGTTTTAGCCCAGTTCCCCTGAGAAGTTGATGCCAATATATAATCAAATATGTAAGGATTTTGTTAGAGGAAATGGGTATGTGAGAAATAATAAGAAAGGTACTGGACAGGCTGAGAGGGCAACACAAGTCTGATTCTGAGTGCAAGAGAGGGAGAAAAAGTTGGATGAAAACATACTAGAGTGTTTTGCAGTCTAATGAAGGTTTGTCAAAACTACTAGGATATTTGCAAAGCTAAGCTGATCGTCTGAAAAATTTGCCTATACCAAAAACTTCTCTGCCTTACTATCCTTATTGCATTGAGCCTTGACTGGTAGCAACCCATTGAATAT
This sequence comes from Phyllostomus discolor, assembly GCF_004126475.2. Taxonomy (NCBI): domain Eukaryota; kingdom Metazoa; phylum Chordata; class Mammalia; order Chiroptera; family Phyllostomidae; genus Phyllostomus; species Phyllostomus discolor. The sequence continues at coordinate 69,750,316 of NC_040905.2, read as the reverse complement.
GTGTGTTTGCAGATTTGTCCTGATGGATTTCAAAGTGCAACGACTAGGCTAACAAGGCTGCTGCAGGTAGTCAGTACACCTTAATACTCACTTTTAAATTATTAACATAAATTGATATGTATTTTCCAGTAATTTTTCTATATTTACGTACATAAATACACAAATAATTACATGCATAGAAATATACCGTATTTTGCCCTGGCTGTTATGGTTCAGTGGCTTGAGTCCTGGCCTGCGAACCAAAGGGTCGCCAGTACGCTTCCAGGTCAGGGCACATGCCTGGGTTGCAGGCCAGGTCCCCAGTACAGAGTGCACAAGAGACAACCACATATTGACATTTTTCTCCCTCTCTCTCTCCTTCTCTACTCCCTCTCTAAAAATAAATAAATAAAATCTTTAAAAAAAGAAATATGCCATATTTTGCCATGTATAATGTATACTTTTCCCCCAAATTTTTGAGGGAAAAATAAGGATGCATATTATACATGAGTAGTACTAATTCTGTGTATATATATATAAATGTTTTAATTCTTTTAGTTTTGCTTATGCATTAAAAGTGTGACTCTAGAAAGCAATAACGATATCTATATGCAAAATAATACCCTTAAATACGATAATCGGTTTTGTTAAACTTATGATGAGTATGCAATGAAAGCAGTTTTGGCCAATGAGTCAATGAAGTGAAACAAAGAGCAATGTATTGTTATCCACAGAGTATGATAGATGATGATGATTGTCATCCACTTGATAAGATAGGTGATGCTGAGTTCATTACATTGGTTGAACAGTGTGACATTTCTCTTTGTTCACTTTAAGTTTGAGAAGTTATTGGAAAATTCCTTGGAAAATGTTGAAACAGTTTTTGTATCCTGCAAGCTTAAATAAAAGTTATTAAATATGCTAAAAAGCAGGGCAACAGAGCTGCTGAGAGACCCTTTGGACCTCCTCCCACAGAGCGTGTAATCAGATTGTGGAGGCAACAGGAAGAAAAGCTTCTTCAGATGCCCAGACAGAACAAAGCAATGCAAGAGAATCCTCCAAAGTTGTCAGAGGTGGAGCAGGAGGTGAAGACTTGGATTCAGAAGCAGCATCAAAATGGGATCTCTGTTTTGACCAAGATGACACACTTTTCTTGTGTTTTGTAATTATTTGTTACATAAAATCCCTTGTGCCAAAATATGTTCAAAATAAATGCTAAAATTCCTGTTGATACAAAAAACAAGTATCTAAACATAAATAAATTATTGCATTAAAAAATTAAAATGAAAGATTTTCTACACAAAAACTTTGGTCAAAAATGTGAATGGGCATTATTACACAGCAAAATTCGGTATTTAAATATATATGTAAATTTATATATGTAAATTAACATGTGCAAATATATAAATTTACACACCTGTAAATTACATGTGTAGATATATGTGTAAATATGTACATGTATATATGTGTGAATATATTTGCATACATTTAAATTATATATTTAAATATTCATATCATTTGCATTTAATATAACATATATCACATATAACAATATATAATGCATGATATATAATTTTATATAATCACATTATATAATATAATTTATGTAATATAAGATAATATATTTTTGTTGTGTCATAGCATATTATATTATAATCATGCAACATATTACATATTAATCACATATTGTGCATCATCCATTTATATTATAAAATTAATATATCTTATATATTAAACACATGTTATAAAATTCATATATGTGATATGTAAATATGCATAAATGTCATATATTACACATTTACATTTTCATGTGAATATTAAAGGCAAATATTAAAATGTAAAATATATTTATATATCTAAATATATAATAAAATGAAAATATTATATTATAAATATTAAAGCAAATAGTAAAACATAATTTATATTATTTAAATATTAATATGTATTTATATATTATGGATATATTATATAATTATATTATATAGTTATATTATGTGATATATATTTATATTATAGATATGCATTGTATTAATATGCTATATACATACATATGCATATTTATATTATTTATAATATATATTTATATTATGTATAAATTCATACATACATATATGCATTTGTGCCTTCTGATACATTACTTAAGTGTTCCACCTGAAATTTTGAAAGAGCAATGTATCTTTATCTATGACTACACATTTCAGAATCTAAAAGTAAGTTTTAGTTATTGTGTAAAGTTCACAATAGATGAAATAAAATAATTATTATCTCATATATTTTAGAAATTCAAAGTTTCTGTTGAGAAAGAGTATAAAGCTTAATTGCATAAGAAATAAAAATATCCATATAGCATGTAGAATAGTATTAGATTATGGGGAGAAGCCTTTAATTGTTAAAAAAAATCAATGGCATAGTTGCATGCAAGTCCATGTGAGTTGTAAATTTCTAATTATTCTTTCCCTAGTTTTGTCATTTCCTCTGTAAGAAATGTATCCATTTCAATGAACCAAATTTATTGTTACATAAGTTTCATAATGTATTTTAGCCCTCCTTTATATCAATAAAATTATCTTTTTTCCTGTACTTTTCTTCATGAGTTTGTCAAAACAACACAAAAAAAGCTGAACATCTTCTGTACTACATTTTCTCATTTTTAATTTTTACTGTTGATTTTGTTTTCTATTTTATTGATTTCTATTATTTCCTTTTTTTCTAGCTTCTTTGGGTATTTCAACTTTCTTGTTTTTTCATACATTGAAAGCTAAGCTGTAAATATTACTTATTGCAATTTTCATGTGATCGTTGTATGTTTGCATGTACACAGGCTAGAGTGATAATATAAAGAATAGGACTATCTGTATACTAAGGAATGTGTTTTAGTCTTTTGAAAAGACAACAGAGGATAGAATATGGCCTATTGAAAGTTTTTAGCTGTCTCTTACTGACCATTCTCAACTTGGAAGCTCCAAGTCAGACAGGTATATGGTGTTTCTGGTAATTATGACTTGATAGATTCATCATCATTGGTACAATTGAGAGGTCACTTTGTCCAGAATGGATGCTGAGCTTAATTAAGATAAATATGAACAGTATTTTAACAGCTCAGCATATACAAACTAACCAATGTGTTCAGAATATTTCATGTGCTCTGTGTTCGGATATGTTTTGATATAGGAAACATGAAATGGAAAAAATTCCCATGCTAGAGTAAAATAAATATTCAGTTAATGAATTTGAAGCATTAGTATTTGAGGTCTGGATTTACATTACATTGTCATGGAACTGAAACCCAGTTTTATGTAGCCTTACTTTCTTATTTAAGGAGTAAATGCAAATGTCTAAAATCAAGAGTTTATTGACTTGGGTGTTGGAAATACTACTGGCTTAAAAATAACTCAGAAATATTTTATTATTTAGGGTAGTTTTTTTCTTAAAACTGTTTCGTGACCTTAGCAATTTTCTTCTCATCCTGTGCTTCAAGGAGTCAACACATTTGCAGCATGTGGTTGCCAGGATACATGTGCAGACCCTGCCTAATGAAAGCACAGTGTAGCAGCTTGATTTGTCATCAAAATGAAGAAATCCTGAGGGAAAGTGATTTTGTGAATGTCAACTAAAGTGTCAAATACTGATTTTCCTGAAACTTAATGACAAAATATGTAACAAGTTGATACCATGCACATGTATGTGTGTCTGTATACTAAAAAGTAGATATGTAGATATGTATTTTGAGTCTGAAAGCCACGTGAAGAAATAAAAATTTGTAATTGATATGTATTAAAGAGTTTGCATTTCCTACATTGAATCAGCAGGCAATAAAATTGCATTATTGTCAGTATTAGTTTGTAATGCCTACTGAGCCTGACCATCCTAATTATGTAGTAACAATTGGCTTATTTTTGATAGTTAATAAACATTATCTTTATAAATTTTCCAAAGAATTTTAACCAATGATCAATGAATTTATCATTTGGTGTTTCTTCACCACTCCCAAATTTTGAAAAACAATTTATAAAAGAGCATCTGTAAGTGAATTTCAGTATTGTGACCCTATGACAATGCTGTTTGAAATGTCCACTAGTTGGAATTCTCTGGGAGATGGAGTTCTCCACAGTCCTGAAAGATATTCCAACATCTGCATAGCATTTCTCTATGCAAGTAAGATACTTTCAAAAATGTTTGAATTATTTTACAGCATTGACACTGTACAGGGAAAAAAGTTGGTATGTAATAAAACTAAAATACTGAAATAGCATTTTCTCATTATAATTTGATTAATTTTGTTGCATAAAATCCTTCTTACTTTTAGGATATGTAGTTATCTTTAACTATAACTTTTAAAGGAATGAAAATGGTCAAATATGATTGATAAAAGAGCTAAAATGAGGAAAAAAGATTTAACTCTTTAGTGCATAGGAAATTACAATTATAAAAGAGATGTGAAGTGACTTACTATCATTTGTTCCTTAAAACTTGCAGATTATGTAAATTAAAATCCCTCAATGTTCTACCTTCATGATGTTTTCAAAAGGGCAAATATACAGACCTTATCTTTTCAAAGACAGAAAAACTCTTAAAGGAATTTCACGTTGTAAGGAATTTCTGTGTCAAACCTTACATAACATATAGACATTTAATTGAGGATATTAATTTCTGTACGCTAGATGCAGACACATAACCATTTACCATTCATGTCATTGACAGATATTTATTTCACCACTGCAAGCTATAACATATAAAAGTTTAATTATGGGTATTTGTTTCCTTCTTTTAGCCATGTTGCATACTCATTTAGCCATCACATCAGAGATACATATATTTTCACCAGTGCAAACTCTGAAAAGTTAAAATTAAACTGCAAACATCCCTTGCTTTGTTCTAGTTCCATGCACATAAAAACCAGGCACAAAACTGTACACAAAGAGATATTTTACTGTCAAATACTTGTAATAAAATGATAATTTCAATCATTAACAGGCATATAGAAGGTGAAGAATATAGTAGCAAAGAATAACTTCACCTATAAATTTAGCTATGACACAGTATGTAACAAAAAACAATATGAAACTAAAACCAATTAATATAACTTAAAATAGATTAATTTGTTCATAAAAAAGAAGCATGTCTGTTAAGATATCAAGCAATAGAAAAGAACATACAAAGTTAATGTTCTATCACCCCAAATTCTAACACCAAAAGACAATCTCTGACAAAATTCATTTACATTATAAAGAATATCTCTCTACTGCACATATATAAAAAGATATAGATAGGCAGATGATAGAGATATAGAAAGATAAAAAAATGATTAAAATACCATTGCATTTAACCAAAGAAAATGAAACAAGAGAAAGTAGAAAACTTAATGCATTTCAGATAATGCTTGTTTTACCACAAGAGATATAGTTACTATATAATCTATTTAAATTTAGAAAACACATGCTCAAAACTATGTGGCTGCACATTAGTTCACCAGAGATAACATTTTAATTACTGATGTCTGAATCTCACTCCCATTGTTCTGATTTAACTGGCTTAAGAGGGTGTGGCTGGATGATCATGAGTCTTAAATGTGATTCTAATGTGAAGACAGAATTGAGAATCACTGTTCTAAAGCAAGGAAAGTCATGCTGAAAATATTGATTTATGTAAAATTATAAAAAGCTGTAAACTTTATAATTTTAAATATTGTATATAGTGTCAAAGTATATACAAACATGAAAAAAATATAAAATCACAGATTTGCATTTATTTTATCACTCAACTCCTTAGTGTCTTTTATTTCATTTTAATGACTGGGAATAAAATGCAGTTTATGATTTTTTCAATTCATTTATTAATTTGAGAGTGACACAGAAAGAGCAAAAAACCATCAATTAATTGTTCCACTTATTTATGCATTCATTGGTTGGTGTTTTATATGCCCTAATGGGGGAATGAACTTGCAACCTCAGCATAGCAGGATGATGTTCTAGACAGCTGAGTTACTTGGCCAGACCCATGCATTTTATATAATTAAAAATTCTTACCAGTGTTTATTCTTAGTTACTTGAACTGGTTTGGTGAGCATGAATATCTTTTCAGTATGAAAGGATATTCCTCTTCCTTTGCTTTTAGTCATATCTCGAATGGCTGAATTTAACTGCTTTATCTCTATTTATTCATCTCTTCATTCAACAATTTAAACAGTTATATATTTGTGCTATATTTTTAAGTGAGATATTGAGGAAATAAAATTCTTGGTTTATAATGTTTTTAGAAACATTATAAATATTATAAACAAATGACATTATTACTTATAATGTTTTTTATCAAAACATTATAGGTTGTACACTACAGTTTACATTATAGTCATTAAATATTGCTATAAAAATATGAAGTGAAACAGAAGTTTGTCTGTTTCTACCTATATTTTATTTCTCCTGTTCATATGGGATGAATTTTCTTTCTCCTTCAGATTCTATAATTTTACCTCATGATGTTTAGCATCATGTTTTTTTCTTGATAAGTGATACTTTCTTATGACATATCTTGTTATTTCAATCAATATTTATTTTTAACTCTGTGCATATGTTCTGCTTTATTTTTCTTTCAATATGATGTTATTCACATAATAGATTTCATTTATTGTGAATATATACTATTGAATAATTTATATATAGAATTAGAAAAGAATTTGCTATGAAAATAATAGAGAAATGATGAGCAATAGTTTAGTTTTGTGCACATTTTGCTCAGGCCTATAAATGGTATTTTCTAAACTCTCAGAAGACCCTTGAGAGCTTCCTTCTTACTTCCCCTTCTGCAAAGTAACCATATCCTAAATATTGTGTTCAGTTGACTAAGTTTCTCTATAGGATTATTATATACATTTTATCCCTAAGCACTATATAAAAATTTCAACTTTATAAATAAATTTATGTCATATATATTAATGTGTGGCATTTCCTTTGTTTAACATCATGTTTTTGAGATGAAGGTATGCTGATAAATTCACCTTATAGTTCACTCAATTAAACTGCTATATAGTATCCTATTGTATTAATTTCACATGTTTTAAAAATGTATGTAATTCTTGATGGACAACCCAATTTTTCTAAATATTTTACTTTTTAGATGATTGTGCTATAAACAGTCTTACACACATTTTCTGGCCCTTAGGTATGAGTTATTACAAGCAAATATAAACTAGTAATATAATTACTCAGTTCTAGGATAGCCTCATGTTTACTCTACTGAGTAGTGTCAAATTTTTAAAAGTTTGTTAAAAATTTTTACTTCCTCCAGAAGGGTATGAGAATTCATATACTTTACATATACTCATATTTTATATCTTTGATATCCTCACCTATATTTTTTTTACTGACTTTTTTTCTTTTTGATCAGTCTGGTACATTTAACAATTGTGGGTTTATTTGTGTTGTGTTTACTACTGATTACTTTAAATTATCAGGTCCCTGGGTATGGACCTATTGTATTATAGATTCTTTGAAATTCCTATTAATATATGTGATCATTTTTTTCTGTTGGTGGTTTTTTTTATGCTATCAGGTACAAGACATTTTACTTCCTACTCTTTTTACCACCATTTTCCAATATTTCACTGAAAGTTATAGCTAATTCAACAGAAAAGGTTAAGGACATAAAAGGTATACAGGTTGGACAGACAGGCATAAATCTGTCATCATTCACAAATGACATAAATATCTATGTAGAAGATCCAAAAGAATCAACAACAACAAAACTCCTGCCACTGAGTGACATAGCAAGTTTGAAGGACACAATATCAGTATGCAAAAGTCAGTTGTTTTCCTACATTAGCAATGAGAAAGTAGAATTTGAAATTAAAAACACAATGGAATTTACATTCTTCCCCCCCAAATAAAGTATGAATCTAACAAAAATATGTACAAGATCTGTTTTGAGAAAAAAACTCCCAAACTGTGGTAAATGCAATAAAAAAAAAAGTGAGTACGTTACGGAAAAGAAGACTCAGACAGCCTCGGAGTTTGTGAAGTGGGGTTTTATTCATGCATGCGGACCCAGAGGAGATAAATTCCAAATTCTGGGCCCTGAGCTTAAGCTGGAGTTTGCTTATATTCTTGTTACAAGGCAAAAAGGAGGAGGAGGAAAGCAGCTGCTAAAAGCAAGCATACAGAAGCAGGAAGCAAAGGTTAGAGTACGACCTTGAGATAACTGCTTATCTGGGAAAGGCTGCTTCTGGGAACAGCTGCTGGTCAGCTCCTACCTAAGAATGGCTACTGCTCAGCTATGTCCCGCCACAAGTAAATGAAGAGATATTGCATATTCATGGACAGAAAGACTCAATATTGCCAAAATATCAGTTCTTCTCAACTCAGTCAATAGATTCAATGCAATCCAATGACAATCCCACCAAGACTTTGCATATATTGACAAACAGATTATAAATTTTTATGAAGAGGCAAAGACTCAATATAGGTAATTCAATATTGGGGCAGGGGAGAGAACAAAGTTGAATGTCTGACTGACACTACCTGACTTCAAAACTTACTGTAAATCTAAACTAATTGAAATCTGTGCTATTCATGGACAGAAAAGAAAGTCCAAAAATACACCCCATAACCTCAGTCAAGTAATGTAACAAAGGATCAAAAGCAATACAATGGAGCAAAAGCAGCCTATTTAACAAATGGTGCTGGAAAAACTGGATATCCACATGCAGGCAAAAGAAGCTGTATATAGAATTACACACTTCAGAAAAATGAACTTAAAATATATGACAGATCTAAATTTAAAAAGTAAAACTATGAAATCAAAGTGTGGCAAATAACTTCTCCATTACTAGCTTTTAAACTCAGAAATATTATAACCATGACACAAATCTTGCAATAGCCCTTCCTTACCTCTATCTACTTTTCTTACAGAAAACACTGCAAATGAGGAGGGAGTCTTTCTTTTATTTTTCACCTTGTATGTTTGATTTTTTATATTTTTTATTGAGATATAGTTCATAAATATAAAATGTCACATGACTTAAATATTAAAGAGTGTAATTCAGCTCTGACTGGTTTGGCTCAGTAGATTGGGCCTCATTCCACAAAGTGAAAAGTCACAGGTTCACGTGCCTGGGTTTCAGGCTCTGTCCCTGATTGGGGTGCATGTAAGAGACAACTGATCAATATTTCTCTTTCTTTCTCCTTCCCTTCCACTCTCTCTTATAATAAATAAATAAAATCTTCTAAAAACTAGAGTATAATTCAGTAACTTTTGGTATATTCAAAAGGTTATGCAAACATCATCATTATTTAATTCACAATATTTCTATTACCTAAAAGAAAAGAAAGAAAGAAAATAAGAAAAAAGGAAGGAAGCAAGGAAGGAAGGGAGGAAGGGAGAAAAAGAAAAGAAAAGAAAAGAAAAGAAAAGAAAAGAAAAAAAGGAAGGAAGGAAGGAAGGAAGGAAGGAAGGAAGAAAGAAAGAAAGAAAAAAGAAAGAGAGAGAGAGAAAGAAAGAAAGAGAGAGAAAGAGAGAGAGAAAGAGAGAGAGAAAACCCATATCTGTTCAGAACTGGTACCCACTCACATTTCTGCCTTCCCTCCAGTCCTTGGAAACCACCAATCTAATCTATTCTTGACATTTTATGTAAGTATAGTAATAACAAATGTGGCCTTTTGTTTCTGGCTTTTTTAATTTAGAACACATTTTTCAAAGTTTATTCACATTTTGCATATTTTACACCCATTTAGATATCTATAGTTAAATGAAAAATAAGCAAATGTTGGAGATGTGAAAATACCAAACACTTCACACTTGCTGGTGGGAATATAAAATAGTACAGCCACAGTGGAAAATAGTTTGGCAGTTCCTCAAAAAGTTAAACACACAGTTACTATATCACTTAGCAATTTCACTCTTGGGTATATACCCAAAAGATCTGATAATACATTAACATAAAATTTGCACAAGCATATATACTGCAGCATTATTCATACTAGCAAAATTGGAAACAACTCAAATGTCTACTAAGTGGTGAAGTATAAACAGAATGTGGCATAGCCATATAATAGAATATTATTTAGCAATAAAAAGTGATTAATTTTTAAACATATTATGTCCTCTTTTTCTCAAGATAATTTTTGTTCTCACTCTTTTCCAAAACAAATAATGGTAGGATTAGTGATACAATATATATTGTATCACTAATAAGACATATAAATGGGAAACATTTTTGAAAATGTGGTATCTTGTGTTTATTAAAATTTTTGAAAGATTATAATGAAAAACTAAATTTGAGGTGGCTTAATTAAAATGCATAAGCATTTTACCTACTCACATTACAAAGGGATTCTAGAATAAAGATCGTAATCAACCGAGATTCAGTTAAGTTACCAGGTCCACTTTACACAGATTCTAATTTCTTTTTGTCCTCTTCTATATGTTAACTTTAAACCCAGCTTGACAATAAACTGGCCTTCTATCTGTTGAATGAGGAATATAGACTAGAATAAGATTGATTCATTGGCTTGATTTAATAAAAGTTTAGGGTAGTGAATCTAGTTAAAAGATGAGTTCATTTTGAGGTATATAGGAGAGCCTAAAACATTCTATGATATAGCAGACAAAACAGTGAGACAAATCCTGAAGGATGTTTGCGTTCTTGTGACACTTTTATCACATTCTTGTGAGAGGCTCTGAATTTGAACAATTAAATAGAAGAAACACAACTGATACAAACGTTTTTTCACTATTCCCACTTGCTTTAAAAATGAAATTTCCCCAGTGGTAATGATAATAGCTATATGAAAACAAAAACCAGAGTAATTAAGAAGGAGCAGGAAGGGATATACAGAGCTACTCTGGGGGGCAGATAAAGGGACAATTTGAGAAAGGATGGTGCAGAAACCAAAAAAGCCGATCATGAGGATAAAAGTTGGGATTGATTATAAAAAGAAATTAAACAGACTTATGTATTTGAAATTGTTTTTAAACCATTGGTTCAGTGTATTGACTCTCTCTCTCTTGCTTACTTTGGTTGAAATTAGTATAAATAATAACCTAAATGTAAACCTTGGCTTCTTGAGTGAAACAAAAGCTTCTTGCTTCTTGGCCTATGCTTCTGATCTGCATTGTGTCCATGTTCATTCTTCAACCTGTTTCTAAATCCAGAAAATGTAATGTAGTAAGGCTTAAGTTTACTAATATCAAAAACAATGTGTCAATATGACACAGAAGTTGAGTGACTTAAAGAATTAGCCAGAACCTCCTAACTTGCAAATCTGGAGTTGTTGCTCCAGGTCTAATTATGATGTTTATGTGGAGGAGGTTATAAAATTCCCACTAAATACCTTTCACAAATATTTGTTGAATATTTATCACCTACCTGGTAAAGTAATAAATAGCAATGGTAGAATAATGTGCTAGATAAAGTCCTCTGTATCAAGTAGCTTGCAGGCTAATATGAGAGTTATATATGTGAATGTTTAATTCAACATTATGTAAGAAACAATACTCAACACTCAATATGTGAGTACAGGATCAGGCGAGATGCTATATAAAAAGTGACTTCAATGGTGTTTGAAAATGCATAATTTGTCTAGGAAATGGAAGAAATGGACCGGCATTCTAGGAAAGGAGGGAGACTGTGCACAGAAAAATTGAGGTGTTCAACAGCTAAGTCATGGGAAATGGGACTGGACAGGGTCCATGGACAGATTTAATATGATCTTGTAGACTAAGGTAGAGAATGTAAGCTTTGTTCTACAACCTGAAACAAAGATGTTGCTTAATTAGATATATAATTTGCTATCTATTCTAATATATAGTTGACAAATTGTGAATGAGATAAGAAAGGGGGTAGGAAAGAAAAAAAAGCAGTCCAATAAGGATACCCTTTTTATGTTAAGATGGGTGAGACAAACTGAACTTTAGAAAAAGATCTGAACCACATAAACATTTAGGAGTCACTAGTTTATTAGTTATGAAAGTAATTGTTGCAAAGTACAATTATATTACTTCATATTATATTAAGATGCAGCTATATATACACACTCATATATAGTATTCAGGTTTATGCATATTCAGCATAAATCATTTAGAATTTTAGTGGATAGAGGAGGAATTTACAGTCAACATATCTAATGAATACTTAATATTGATAGAAATTTTCCCACTGGAATATTTTAAACCAAATTGAAATTTCAATATTATTGAAGTTAAACCACAGTGCCTAAGATTATAAGCATTTTGTGTTATTTAAAATATAAAGGGCTTATGTGAGTTCTACATTGATTCTAGACTTCTATTATTTTGTTGGTAATAGCACTAGGCCCTAAAAGTACTATTGTGTTTGTTGTGTCTTTCATAGAGACGATGATTCGTCTAAAAATTTTAACTAAAATAATTTTATTTTGATTTATATATTTGTCATCCTTGGGCCTAGAATTTAAATCTGTGGAAATGCAGTTATCTCCTTTCATTGGGGGTATTTAATCATTTTGACCAACATTTATATATTTTTAATGCCTTACCACAGTTAACTTACATGTCTATTTCATATTCAATTTTAACTTTTTTGAATGTATGGGATTTTCCTAAAAGAATTCATTAATGTATAATTCATTAGCATTCCATTGGAAGCTCTTGCTCTTAACTAGGGAAGATAATTACTAGAATTGAAAGATAGCTTTTGGTATATTTTCTGTATTAGGAAATATACATTACATTAAACACTCATCAAATATGCATAATACCTTATTAAAGTAATTATTATTATTTAATGAACAAATATATGGAGTTGACTTCCTTTGAGTGGTACAATATACACATATTAAAGGTATAATGCTTAATCTATTGATACCACATTGCAGCTACGAGTTTTACTTTATAAAGTGGCTTTGTAAATGATTTTGCTGATTAGGGTTTTAAAGAATATAGTAGGGAATTAGAGGAATAATATAAGAAAAAAACTAATGGCTTCATTAAAAACTATTTTGCAGAAGCTGTGTGCTCTAAAATGCATACTTTGCAACAATTAGTTGAGCGAATGGGCAATGAGTCCTGATTCTTTTACCTCACCAGTAAATGCTGTCAGTACATAATTTGTGAGGCATAACATTACCTGTTAATGGCTCTATGGTATAGTTTTGATAGATTTTTTTTACAAGAGGAATCAATAACTTCAGAAAGCAGTGAGGTTTTACTTAGGTTGCTAATATGATTAAGTGAGAGGAATAAAGACATCTATAATTTCCTTAAACTGTTGTCTTACTAAAATAATGATTTTTTAAAATTGAGTACATGCATAGTGATTTCTACCCTAAATAACAGTTTGTTAAAAATAAGACAGCATTCCCCAAATGGAGTCACTTTTGCTAAGCCCCACATCACAAAACTAAGACTTAATTGCACTTTAGGCCTTTTCCAGAAATGGAATCTTATCTCAGTCAGTCAGGAATCACCTGTTCAGCACTAGTGAGCTAATCTGCCTAATAGACCCTGCTATCCCAAAGGGAAGTGATCTTGCCCCAACCAATCCACATGTAGAGAGTATAACTTCCTTATTCTTGATCTTTTTGTCATAAGTCTTTCATTTTGTTAAGCCCTATGGAGCTCCTTTTATCTGTTAGATAGGCTGCTGTATGATTCATCTATCATGAATAAATCTAATTATGTCTTCATAATTTACCAGTTGAATTTTGCCTTTTAACAAACAATATTTTTTTCAATGATGTTATTTGATAATGGTACATATTTTATACTTATTTGTAATAATCACAAATATATCTATAAATATATTGCTAAAGAAAACATCTCCAGTGAGCAAGCTGTAACAAAAATAGTTTCCATTTTGAGTAGATACACTATAGCTACGTAAAACAATTTTAAATAGATATTTCCCCTCTCTGCCACCGGCCCTTGCCCAAGACAGCCCTGCACATTATGCTGCTGTGAAGGATTAGTCTGCACTTCTGTGGTGTTGTGGAATCTGCTTTGCCTGAGTGGTGATGGAGGATCTTAGGTTCCCTGAGGCTTACTTGCTTCCAGACAGAGCTTTGATTTAAGATTATCAAGAGAAATTTCAGGTGTATTCAGGGTAAGGAAGTGAAAACCCAGTGGTTTAAATTATACCTTATCTTTGCATTTGAGTTTCTTGACTCTTATTGTTTTGAATTATAACTGTATTACCAATTACATATAGATTTGGAGGCTGTGTGTGCAATAAATATGTACATAAGCCTTTAAGTTCTTTTAACTACTGTTGACACAACTACAATTTATTTGCTCTGGAAAAAAAGGCATCTGAAGCCCTGGCTGGCGTAGCTCAGTGGATTGAGCAACGGCTGGGAACCAAAGTGTCCCAGGTTCGATTCCCAGCCAGTGTACATGCCTGGGTTGCAGGCCATAACCCCCAGCAACCGCACACTGATGTTTCTCTTTCTCTCTCTCTCTCTCTCTCTCTCTCTATCTCCCTCCCTTCCCTCTCTAAAAATAAATAAGTAAAAAAAGGCATCTGTATTTTCCTTACACATCCAGCAGAAAAATCATTTTGTATATACTAGCCATTTTTTTTACAACTTTGCATTTGAAAGTTCCATTCTTAAGTCTATCTAGTAATATGAGGTGCTTCCTTCATGAAGTTCCCAGGAAATCATTTGCAGAAGTAGATTACCAAGTCTTAATGGATTAGCCTTAGTAGGGTGCTTTTTAGACATCCAGAGGCAAGTGACACATTTCCTTGATTTTATGTATATAGTTTATATGATTCATTCATTTATGTATTTATTTTATAATTGCCCACTTGAAATGCAAATAAACTATGAAAGTGTAAAATAACGCCTCACTGAATAAAAATATAGACTAAAAATTGGATTATTAATAGAGGCCTAGGAAAATCTTCATTCTTGTCTGCTGACTGCAAGGGCAGAAAGGTCTCAAGAGGTGTCTAACTCTCTCAGTAGATAAATCAACCCCAATTTGAAAAAGGACTTTTTTTAAACTTAAAAGATCTCTTTCTCTGCCACAATAAATGGTTTGGGGATTATCTAACACTTTAGATTATCTGCACCATTAGTGAGAATAATAAAGAGCTGACTGCATTTTGCATCGAAACAGCACGGTCTATTACACTCATGAATAGTCTGAGACTGAAGCATTGGAAAGTCTTTTTTGCTGCATTTATGCACAACAGTTTAATTGACTGAAGCATGGTTGATGAGGTTTTGGGGTTGTTTATAAGTGATGATACATCCATCACTTATTCAATAATTAGTTTCCAAATTTTCAAAATTTACTAGAGTGAATAATTTTGTAGATATGATGTCAAGAAGCTTTTATTTTATATTCTTAAAGATAATGTAGTGTTACTTCACAAATATTTGTCTTGAGTTTCTCTGTTTCAATTTTCTTGACAAGCTCTAGTTGTCATTGTATCCTGTGTGGTTTTTTGCCAATAGCATCAAAGAAATTATTACAATACCAATAATTGTTAGGAAATGTATTTCAAGAAACATAAAGGAAAAGAGTCTTAGTTACCAGAATTTAAAACTCTGATAGATTGGCAGAAATTCATTTTCTCTAAAAATATTTCAAGCATTTCTGCTTATGGAAATCATAAAACCTTAAATGAGATTTTTTTCCTAAACATTACCACATGTCTGGGACTTAAATATCTCTATCAAACTTCTGATAAAGATAAAATTCCTTTGTATTCCTCTCCAAAGCTATTTTTGTTGCTTTTACATGGTCCACAGATCATAGTGATGCTGGAGAAAATGGCATTCTTCACTCACTAAATCAGGCATGAATTTGCAATGGTATTTCATACAGAATGTCTGGCATAGATCATATTATTCCTTCTAATTTTGAAGTTTTAAAAATAACCATACAGTTTCTTATTTCTTTTCAAAAATAACCCAAGTACTGAGAAGTCTTGAATGAAAATATTAATTAGCATTTCACAATAATATTTAATTAGAAATAGCTTTTGGCACTCGTTTTCTGCATTTAGTTGATGCAGACCCTGGCCTGCAGAATCCATATGTTGTGGCTGCTACGAACAAATTCACACAAACTATAGCAGTCCTGTGGAGAAATTGGATGGCATGGCCACTCTCTAATTGAGAGAGAGGGTCCCAATCCCTGCCTGGGCAAGCTTTTATTGCTTTTCTGGGTAAATTACATTGGGGATGGTCCTCATTTACTATGCACAGGTTTGCTTTAGGTGGCTACCTTTTACAGATAACAAAGGAGAGGAAGTTTCTTTGTTGTAATTACTACAAAGAAAAGGGATATATGCAAATGTAAAGGGAAAAGTGGTTGAACTGGTTACACTCCATCCTTGGGAGGTTTAGCATAGATTTTAGGAAGTTACTTTAAAGATATGTAGTAAGCATTCACTGTCTCAATCCAGGGTGAGGGAGTTTTAGCAAAAAGCAAGCCTCAAAGAAGCCTAAGTGAAATGCAGGCCTGATTCCCTGCAAGGGAACCCATCCGTGGGCATGGGTCTTGTGTGCTGACCTCGCTCCCTGTCGGTTTTCCAAATCAGGGGCTGGGCTACATTCTCCACTGACCCATGGAATGATTCCCTATATTTACTCATTTATACAGGAAATAATAAAAGCAAAATTTGCCCTAGACACATGGCTCAAATGGTGGGAGCATTGTTCCATGCACCTAAATGTTGCCAGTTCTATCCTCAGTCAGGGCACATCCATAGGTTGTGGGTTCATCCTGGGCTGAGCAGGTTTGGGAGGCAACCAATCAATATTTCTCCTTCTCTCCCTGCTTCTCTCACTCTCTAATGTGGAAACATGTCCTCCAGTCAGAATAAAAAAAAATTGATACCACTTTCATTAAAGAGATCTATATAAATGGTTTTAGGCAAAATTTTTTTCACCAACAAACTGTACTGTGAGGGTGGGAGTTTCGCCACAACCCCCAAAACTTTTACAGCCAAAGGTTTTGAGGCTTTATTTCCCCATGCTGGAACCCTGGTTTATGGTCTATCTCGCTCCCCCATTGCTCATCCTGGTTTGTCCGCGTGCAAATATGGGAACCCCTGGCCCACCAGCACCACTTTTCTGCATGTCCTCTCCACCTTGGCTGCCCCCATTTCAGCCCCTCCTACCAGTCTGGATGAATGTTTCTTCTTTAACTCCTTGGTTGTCAGACTTCTACACAGTTCGATTTTCTTGCAGCCTGGTTACTTTTTGTTTTTAAATTTGTTGTTGTCCTTCTTTTGGTTGTGTGTGGAGGCAAAGAGTACCTACCTACACCTCCATCTTGGCCAGAAGTCTTCTATGATTTATTATCTTACCCAATAAAAATTCTCTCTTAGATTAATTTTAAATAAATCCTAGCATCTATGTCACCTAATCCAAAAATATTTTATAATATAAATATTCTTTAAATAAACCATTATTATGATATTTGAACACACTTTGTGTCCAAGTTTTTCTACTTAAGTCATATATTTTAATAGTTTATTGGCTGAAAATAAGATTCAAAGAAGTTTCATGCATTTCAACTGATTATATATCTTTTAAATTATAGGTTTAAACTACAGGTTTTCTGTATGAGTATGTATGTTACAATTTACATGTTGAATTATTGGGGTCATATGTTTCATGGGACTTCTGGGAGTTGGGTTTTGCTAATCACATCTACAAGCTGCCATTTAACACATCTTACAGGTTTCTCTATTTGTATAAGGTCAATACAATGGTAGATAGACATCGAGGCTTTGCTAATTTGAGAAGTTCACTTCAAACTACTATTCTGATTTTGTAATTTCATCAAACACTGAATATAATTGTTTAGATTCATTTTTAACCAAGTGTGGCAAAATTATGAAATTTTAATCATATGATTCTGTTTCTCATATACAAAATTACTTAACATTAAGAAATTATTTGGAGTTGCCAATTATTTAGTTACTCTGATGTGCCATTTATATAGAAAAGGCACAAAAACATTTTCAGAAGTCAAAATAAAGAATTAAGCATTCAGTATCTTCTTGTGGTGACTTTTCCTTTTAGCATCATTATAAACACATGCATTAGCATACATATTATGCTTTTTAATTCATTGCAATGATTATTACTATTGATGATCAAATTGCCTGATCTTTACTCAAAGGAAAAGACCATCTCACTGTGGTTCCTGCATCCTTCTGTTATAATTTAGTACTCTTTAAATGTTTTCTTCCTTTCTGGTGTGACAAATGATTTCAGCATTATTTTTTACCTTTTCTATACCAAATCTGAAATGAGTCTTTTTTTAAATGAATCTCATGTTCAGAGTATTGATTTATTTTGCATTTAACAGTATAAATATATGCGTTAACTTTTAAAATAATCATTATAAGAAAATAAATAGACTTATAAACTGGTGGAATATTATAAACTAGAAAACATGCTCAGTCAACTCAAAATACAGTAGGAAGAAAAAACAGAAAGCATCAAACAAATTAGCAGAAAAATAATATCTAAGCAACAAGTTTAAATTTATGACTAATGATAATAACTTTAAATGAAATAAATACCTTCTTTAAAAACACAAATCATTTGAGACTTGGTTTTTAAAATCAAGTCTTTTTCTATTTTCTAGAGACACACCTAAAATCTAAGAACACTTAAACTTTGGTATTAAAAAAGTAGAAGAGAGATAACAATAATAATAGCAAAATTAAGGCTGTTTGGATATATTACTATTTGTGACAAATAAATATTTAAGCAAAAACACTTTTTCTAGTTGTAAAGATAGTCACAATATGACACTTAAAGTAAGAATGAAAATGTAAAATTATTAAAAAAATAAAGGTAGTTATTGATTAAATTACAATTAATGGGACATTCTGTTACATTTTACATTGATTTCAAGAATACAAGTAATATTGTTTTTATTTTATTATTTTTCAATTAGTGTTTATATTTAATATCATTGTGCATTAGTTTCTGCTGTACAGCACCTTGGGGCAAGAGGGGAAGATGCAGTCATGATGATGGTTGCTTGGTGCCAGTTGTGTCTTATTTTCTTAACCGGGTGGGTTCTGATTTCACAGTATGTTAATATCATGAAAATGTACTAAGCTATATATTCATGTTTTTTCTGTATGCCTATTAAACTTAAATACATGTTTTACCAGAAAATGTAAGGAATATTAGAACAATTAGGGTGAAATAATCTACATTATATAGTCTTGAAATAATTATGCTCAATCTCACAAAGGCAAATAAGGCCTGCAGCTACAGAAGGAATCAGAGGATTCAGCACTACTGAGGAGAAAGCAAGAAGAATAAAATTTGGGTATATTTATATTACTCTTTTAACTCAGAAAAACAGATTCTTTTATTTCAATTATTATAATTTACTTTTGGTTTCCTGGGGTGTGTATGTGTATGTGTGTATATGTGTTGATTTTAACTTGCATTGTGATTTAATTATTGAACTCTTATTTCAATCCAGTCTTTTGGTAATCAGAGGGATTTATATTCTAACTTGGAATTTCTGGGTTGAAATTATACTTTTTAGTATTATTAATACATGCGTTGCACATATGCAAGGTCTGTTTGGAAGTAATCCAGCCACGTAATATGAAAAATAGACACATTTATTGAAGAAGATAAAATATATGAGAAACATCTAACATAGGACAATGACATCTCAGTCATCTTCAAAGTAGGCACCTTAGGACTTCACACAATCCTCCCAATCACTGTCAGCTGCCCCATTGTATTTTCCTGAACCTCATCAACTGCCTGAAATCCCTTCCCTTTCAAAGGTGATTTTAGTTTTGGAAAAGCCAAAAGTCCAGGGCACCAAGTCTGGGCTACAGGGGACTGAGTTACCCAGACAGTTTTATGTTTTGCCAAAAAACTCTGCACAAGACATGATGCATGAGTGGGCATATTGTTGTGCTGAACCTACCAATCACCACTTGCCCATAACTGCAGCCTTCTGAATCATCCAAATAGTTTCTTCAGAGGAATGTTCAAGCCTAATGCAAAATTTGATGCAAATGTATTGCTCAAATTTTTCAGTCATTGTGAATGCAAGGGCCACACACTACACACACTCACTCAATGATGTCTAATGCCCCAGTGATTAGGACAGTGAAGTTATCATTGTTCCCACATGCTCATTCTATTCCACTCCCCTTAGCTGCCAGGTTATATCAATATCACACAAAACGTTCCTGTTATATTAACAATGGCTGGAACCTGTCAGGACAGACCTCATATACATGTGTGTATGCATTCTTGCACACACATAAATGTAGAAACAGGGCTATGTAGCTAGACATATTTATAAAGCATAACAATGTAGTTATGCTTTGGGAGTGAACAGTCAGTCTTGGGTACAAAGGGACTTTGAATTAATTTAATTAACATACTGTTTAGATTAATTTTAGAGCCTCTGGATGGAAACAATATGTTTCAACATCACTTCCAGAAATCCCAAAGAAGCATTGATAATGGAGGTGCAATCACATAAAGGTGGGAACACATATCCTGAGAGATGGCTGATCTCTCACAAACCAGATGGCCATAGCCCTGTTGAGTGAAATGCTGAAATAGGTATGGACAGACAGTTAATAAAATAAAATGCTAGGACTGTGGTAGTGTTACCGAACAGCAAGGGGGTGCCTGGGGTGATATAATATTACCTCATAAGGAACCTCCCCAGGTTCGTTATGTCCGCTGCCAGAGGAAAGAGGTCTCTCAATGCCAGAAATTCGTGAAAAGGAAAGTAAATGTTTATTTAATGCTATACAAACTTAAAGTAGTGACCTAATGTCTTCACCTAAATCCCAAAGTCCCTTAAAACACCCACAAACACACACAGTCCTTCCTTCTCCCTTTGCCCAGTCTGGGGTACTATATCTCAGGAAAAGAAATAGAAGTCCATGGCTCAGGCAGCCCCCAGTTCTTCCCAGTAATCCGTTTTGGCTGGTAGGACTCCCTCGGTTCCTGGAACCATCAGCTGTGTTGCCAGGATATCTGCTAAAGCCAGGTGGTGCTTCCCCCTTCTAGAGCTGCAGGGGTCCCCACTCTGCCAAAGCCACGAGGTTCTTTCTCTGCACTGCCACAGCCATGTGGTTCCCCTTCCAATGGTTGCTGCGGCTCCATTTAAATCCCCGCATCAATCTTCCTCTGCAGCCCCATTTCCAACTCCTCCTACAATCAGTTATACCTGCCAGTACTCTCAAAGCCTTCCAGCTTCACTGGACTGCCATTGTGAGTCTGGGTAGGTGTGGCCCCAGGTCATGGAGCCAATCTTCTCCAAGCTCCCATGCAGGCGCTGTAACTCAGGGGACCTGCCTCCCAGTTACATCTTGGTGGGGAAGTTACTTCCATTCCCCTGGCTCAGAGCAAGGCCATAGCTATTTAACATATCTATACAAACAGTTAAAAGTTATAGATATGTTAAATGACCACACCAGAGGTTAGCTGCAAAGCTGTGGCTGTACAAAACAGCCCTGCATGTTCCTGCTCCTTGTGTCCCTTCCCCCAACTCATACCTGTGGGGGAAGGGGTGAGGACATCCTAATATTTCCTGGACATCTTGAGTTCTGGACCCCATTCCAAATCCCTATTTGGGACCCCCCTCTTGGCTACACCCTGTTACAGCAGTGGTATACTTTTCCCTAACCTTTATTTCAAATTTTAAGTAAAAGGTGCTTAACTTTAATAAAAGTCTTAATCATACCAGGTGTGAAAGAAATAATTTAGTCAGAACTTTTTTGGTTTATGTAAGTCAATATGATTCTGACTTCACAATACAGATTGCTGAAAATAAAAACAGAAAGCAAAATAATTAAATTTTTAAAAAATACTTCATATTAATTAAGAGGTTATATCCATAAAAATTGGACCAAAAAAACTGAAAAACCGAAAATGAATGGAGAAAATTGTTTGCATTATATATAACTAAGAATTGGCATCTTAAATTTTGTAAGATAGTCAAGCTTTCTAATAATGAAATAAACAAAGGAAATAATAGTCATTCCAAAGAAGAAGAAACATACGTGAATCACAAATACAATAGTAAAAGATGTTTAACTATCATTTTAGTAATATGTAACTGCAAATTAAAAAACAATATAATACTATTCCATTAACATTTAAAAATTTAAAAGTCAAACAGTTTAGTCAACTTCAACAATATAGAGCAATGAGAATATGCAAATACTGCTGTGTTGAAATTGTTCACTAATGCAGCAAGTATTTGAAAAACCATGTGGAATTATATCATATATTTGAATATATGCATTCTACTAAATCTACCAAATTCACTCCCAAGTATACACTATACAGAAACTTTTGTATGTATATGCAATGTATGATAAATAAAAGAATGACTGTATTACTATGTTTAGTAATTGCAGAACACTGGTAATAATTCAAATGTAAATCAAGACCACATTGGACAAAAGTCCAAAAAATGTTTTACTGTGGTAAGAATACAAACACTTACTGCAAAACTTGAAATAATCTTTTAAGTGTAATTTTGCTAACATGAAAAAAGAAAAACGGCTAGAGCCGTTTTTGGTAACGCTCAGATATTTGGGGCATCATCCCACAAAGGGAAAGGGTGGCATTCCAACTCCCAGTCAGGGCACATATCTAAGTTGTAGGTTTGATCCCCAGTCAGGGAGCCTACTAGAAGCAACCAATGGATGTTTCTCTGTCACATTGATGTTTCCCTCTTTTTCCCTCCCTTCCTCTCTTTCTAATATTAATAAACATTCCAAAAATTAAAAAAGAAAAAATAGCTATAAATAAATTTTATGTCTAGATGAAGGTAAAATTTTAAAAAACTGTTAGTCAAAAGTGAGCTTTTACAAATGGAAACATAACAATGTTCTTAGATAAGAAGAAACAGCATGTGATGTCTATTTTACCTACATTAATTCTCTGATTCTTCCTGATTTAGTTTTGGAACACTGCATGTTATTAGGAATTTATCTCTTTTGTCTAGATTGTCCATTTTGTTGGCATATAGTTGTTCATAATATTTTCCTACAAACCTTTGTATTTCTTTGGTTTCAGTTGTTAATTCTTCTTTCATTTCTCATTTTATTTATTTGGGTCCTCTCTGTTTTTTTTCTTTTCTTGATAAGTCTGGTTAAAGGTTTGTCAATTTTGTTTATCTTTCCAAAGACCCACTTCAGTGATGTTTTGCATTGTTTATTTAGACTCTATTCCTTTTAGTTTTGCTTCGATCTTTATTATTCCTTTTAATCTACTCATTTTGAGCTTTTCTTTATTGTTATTGTTCTTTCTCAAGTTCCTTTAGGTGTAAAGTTAGGTTGTTTATTTGAGCTTTTTCCTTGTTTCTTGAGATAGGAGTACAATGCTATGAATATTCCTCTTAGGGCTGTTTTGCCTATGTCCCATTGATTTATGAGTCACTGTGTTCTTATTTTTATTTGTTTATTTATTTGAAAGAAATGGAGGTCTTTTGATTTATTTCTTCATCTCATTGTTAACCCATTCATTGTTAGGTAACATGTTATTTAACTTCAATATCTTGTGTGTTTTTCAGGGGTTTTTTTTCCCTTGCTGTTGAGTTCTAGTTTCATGGAATTATGGTGAGAAAAGATGCTTACTAGGATTTAAATCTTTTTGAATTTATTGAGACTTGTTTTGTGTCCTAACATGTGGTCTATCCCTGAAAACATTCCATTTGCACTTGAAAAGAATATATATCTGCTGCTTTGGGCTGAAGCGCTCTGAAGATATCAATGAAATCCATTTAATCTAGTGTGTCAATTAGGCCATTGTTTACTTATTGTTTCCTGTCTGGAAGATCTATCCATTGATGTCAGTAGGGTGTTAAAATTCCTGGTTATGACTATATTACTGTTGATGTCTCCCTTTAAGTCCATCAAAATTTGTTTTAGATATTTAGGTGCTCCTATGTTTGATGCACAAATGTTTACATGGGTTTAACCTCTTGTTGGACTTCTCATTTTATTATTATTTACTATCTTTCTTTGTCTCTTATTATAGCCTTTGTTTTAAAGTCAATTTTTTCAGATGTGAGTATTATAGAGTAACACTTTTAATTTCCTTCAAGAACTTTTTTTGCATTAACAACTTGGCAAACTGGTGCAAGAGGCCTAGCTTCTTGTCTGTCTCAGCTTTCAACATGCTTTCCTTGCAAAAATTATTTATTTCTAGCTTTAGATTTTTTAAAAATTTTAATTGTTGTTCCAGTACAGCTTTCTCTTTTACTCCCATCCCTGCTCATCCCCCCAGTCCTCCCCACCTAGCTTTTGATTTAAAGTGAGAGATGTGCAACTCTTTTACTTGGATACTTAGAACTCATTGTAGGGATTGGCTTAATTTTAATATTCTTGTGTCTCAGGGAAGCAGAGAGATTGGGGAATGCCTAACTGGTGGAGCAGTCAGAATACTACACAGTATTTATTGATTAAATTTTCAGTCTTATATGGGCATGGTTCATGGCACCTGAAAAAATTTTAATAGTAACATCACAGATCACTGATCACAAATAACCATAGTAAATGTAATAACAGTGAAGTGTTTGAGATGTTGCAAGAATTACCAAAATGTACTCAGAGACATGACATGGCAATTGCTGATGGAAAAATGGTGCCATTAGATTTGCTCAGTGTAGGGTTGCAACAAACTTTCAGCATATAAAAAATACAATATCTGAAAACACAGTAAAGCAAAGCACAATAAAACTAGGCATACCTATAATGATATTCAAACATTTGGTTACTCATATGGAAAAGATAAATTTGTTTCATACTTCACCACATTATATCTCAGGGTAAACTCTAAATAGATCAAAACTTAAAAATATAAAATAACCAAAGTACCAGAAGTAAACACAAGTACATATTTTAGGAAAAAAATAAAAATTTTGGAACACTTTAGGCATTTTTAAAATACAAAACAACAAAATCTGGAGTTAATAAGTTAAAGATTGATAAAGTTGACTACATTAAAATTTAAACTGAAAATATTATCAAGGAAATGAAAAGATGCATAATATATTGGAAAAATTCCTGGTAACCCATCACAGCCAAAAGGACTAATGTATTTTCACAAAGATTTTATTTATTAATTTTTAGAGAAAGGGAGGGAGAAAGAGAGGGACAGAAATACCAATTAGTGGTAGCCTCTCATGCATTCCGAACTGGGACCTGGCCTACAACCCAGGCATGTGCTCTGACTGGGAATGGAACCAGAGACCTTTTGGTTCACAGGTCAATGCTCAATCCACTGAGCCACACCAGCCAAGGGAAAAGGGCTAATGTCTTGATATACACAGGGCTCAAGTAAATGGCAAGTCATGAGTATTCTACTGCTCTGATTCTCTAAGTTACGTTATATAGATTTTTACGTAAATCTTGAATATAAACCCTTTCTTTAAATTTCAGAACTGAGAAATATACTCCTGATCATATCATTTACCTAGTGAATTACAGTGATTTTGACCTTTGGCATACCCATGTAAGGCAAATATTTCTTGTGTTATGATTGATATTTGATTTTGAAGAGATTAGTCACATATCTTGCATTGCATGCTATATTGGCTTAACCTAAAGATGGAAAACACTATATATGGGATTTATTTTTATTGGAAATTACCATATTTTGCCATGGGTATGTATAATGCATACCCATGTTTTTGGCCCAAACTTTTAGGGGAAAACATCTTTCATTTTAATTTTTTCATCCAATTATTTATTTATTTATATTTAGATATTTTTTATTATAAATGCATTTTAGCATTTATTTATTTATTTATTTATTATTTTATTTATTTTTTTTAAGATTTTATTTGTTTATTTTTAGAGGGGAAGGGAGGGAGATAGACAGAGAGAGAGAGAAACATCAATGTGCGGTTGCTGGGGGTTATGGCCTGCAACCTAGGCATGTACCCTGGCTGGGAATCAAACCTGGGACACTTTGGTTCCCAGTCCGCGCTCAATCCACTGAGCTATGCCAGCCAGAGCTTTAGCATTTATTTTTAATATATTATTGTACAAGAAATTTTATGCAATAAATAATTACAAAAAAACAAGAACAGATATAACATAGAAGAATTTTTTTTAAAAAATTAAAAACATTTCTGTAGATATGGAATTAGTACTGCCCATGTATAAAGCACATCCTTATTTTTCTCTCAAGAATTTGGGCAAAAAAGTGTGCATTACACATGGCAAAATCCTGTATATCCTATACTTTTCAAAGGACTTTGCAAACTTTGATCAGGTGCATTTACTTGAGAACTTAAATTAGAAATGGCTAATGCCCAAGGATATCTCTATTCCTACCAGGAATTTGAAAGAAAAAAAAAATTAGATTCTGCTTAATGTTGAAGAAGTTTCGTGTCATTATTTCAGTAATAATGTTACCAGCCACTCCAACCAGGACTTTGGATTGATAGTCACATTTTTTATCAGCCTCTTATCTTCTTATTTTGCTGATAGAATGCAGTGCAAATGTTTATGTATCAAGTTATGGCTATGAATGAGAATGCATTTAGTCTGTCTTATTACTATCGCAGCTGCAATGCTGAGAGCAGTCAGCAAGTGCTTTCTAGTAATCACATCAGTTTTTTCTTTGTTGTAGGATACAAGTTCAAATGGCAATCACTTTGAAATTCTAGAATGAAATGCTGATAAATAGGGGGACTTCACATCATCCTGGCATATCACTTGCCTCTTAGTGTTTGCCTCTTAATTAAAACAGCATCTGAAATAATGGAAGGAAGATGCTGAACATACTCTAAGAAAGAAATGTTTTGGAGAAGCTTCAGTGTCTGTGGTTAGACAAGTATAATTATTTATTACTTTATGGATTGCAGTGCCCATGTATCAGGTGCTTCATGACAACAGAATCAACAATATAGCCTTGAAAGCAGTAAGATATGCTCTCCCTAAACAAACAATAGCAGTAATGCCCTTTTGATTTGATAGAGAAAAACTCTAGAAGCTCTGAGCTTCTCGACAAATACCACATCCAGAATTTTAAATTTTCAGGGAAATTAAATAGCCTGACATGACTTTGGATCAATCGTAAGAGATGAAAAATTATAATGCTTTGAGCCACAGTCCAGTTTGGATTAGCACTATTTATTTTAAACCTTATCAGCTACATTTCCCACATCAGTTTCATATATATGTTGAATATTTCTATCAGCTTTATGTACATGTTCCTGTTATTTTTTCCACATTAAATAAATAAAATATATCTATTGTTCAACTCAGAGTAAAATTTACCTTTACATAAGAAGTAAATAGTGTCTTTTGTCCTACCTTTAAAAAAATTCTTGATGTATTCAGAGTCTAGGGAAAAATACAAGTGGCAAAAAGTTATTCTATTTAAAAAATACTTAATTCACTGAAAAATAAATACATTCACTATGAAGTTCACTATGAAGGGAAAAATACAAGTGGCAAAAAGTTATTCTATTTAAAAAATACTTAATTCACTGAAAAATAAATACATTCACTATGAAGTTTCTAAGCCAGGACCCCTGGCTCCTGGGGTCCACGTCATTATAGATGAAAATGAGACATTCACATGGATTACCGAATCTGGTGGAGGAAAAGGGGATGGCAAGGCTTTTCTCTCAAGGGGAGCAAAAGCCCCAGCCCTTGCTCCAATGATCTTTGATTGTCTTACTTGGCACATTACAAGAAGGTCCTCATTAACTATGAACAGGTTCACTTTAGGTGGTTACCTTTTACAGAAAACAAAGGAGCTAATGCTGCTACTCACATCACAGTAGAGGGATATTTGCAAGTGAAAAGGCAAAAGTAGTTGGACTGGTTACATTCAGTCTTGGAAGGCTTAGCATGGTTTTTAGGAAGCTGCTTTGCAGTAAATGTCCTCAATTCAGGGTGAGGGAGTTTTAGCAAAAAGCAAGACTCATAGAGGCCTAGGTACATTGCGGGCCTGATTCCCCATGGGAAAAACTATATGTGGGCTTGGGTCCTGTGTATCTCTGAGTGGGAGCTGGGCCCACACCACTCAGAACAGCCTCCCACAGTTTCTTTAACTCTATGCAGTAACTCTAGCCAAAGACATTCTGTTCTTTTTGTGATGCATTGGATGTGTAATGACTGTTGTCTCCCCAAAGGCCACGAGTGATGCTGTGATGTATCTTTACTCCTAAGGCCTTTACAAATGCAATCCAGGTAATAAATTGTTTAATAATTTAAAGAAAAAAAGAAAAAAGACAGCTCTGTTGGCTGCCATTGGAAATAAAAGTACTATTTTATAATATAGATTAAAATAAAGTGTCTTTTCAAATTTCTCTCAATATTTCTCTTAGTAAAATTATTAAGATTGGCATGAGAACAATCTCTATGACATCAAAGTTAGAGAGAAGACAATGTCCAGGAGAAGATGGGAATGTGGCAAAATCAAAAACAAAAGAACCTATAATTGTATACATTGAAATACCATTACCTGAAGAATGTGATGTTAATTAATAACTATATATTTTTAGAAAGTTTGTTCAAAATGTTTTCTAGATATCGTTTTAACAAGCATGAAAAATCAAAATATGCCATCTTATCAAGTATTAAATTCAAAAGTTGTCTTTAAATGCATAGATAATATATATCCCTATATTTAACTTTCTGATTTCTGCACCCTGAAAAAGGATATTTTATGAAAATTGAGAATAGAAATTAAAATTTTATAAGCAATAGCAGTATGAACTGTTTTATTTTTAATTTTTTTGTCAGCTTCTTTATTTTAGTCTGATTTTAAAAATGAGTTGGAAAACAAAAACATGATTTATTTCAGTTTTACTTTGTATTTGGTAATAAACACAATCCTCCTTAGAAAATTAATTCAATATCATTTAACAAATATTTATTGTTTTTTTTCCAACATTTAAGACATGCTCAAGAACTGGGAAGGAGGTTGGTAGGCTGGAAAAACAGTCAGATATGCCATTAACCATTACTTTGAAGCTCATTAAAAAGGGAAAAATAAGTGACAGTTAATAATGCAATAAGTAAACTATAGTCTTCTTGCATTGGCATAATCAATGGTGCTGGTTGGACAGTCTCTACTTATAATAACACTTATCTTTATGAGAAGAAATTCCCATATCAAGAAGATAAATCACCTGGAAACAAGTCCTCTGAGGGAATTGGAAAGCAGATCTCTAAAGAATGCTCATTTGAAATAGAAAATTTCAATTTTACATGAGCCTGAAGGAATAGAAAGTGTATTAAAAGTTTAAAGAAAAAGATAATTTCATCTGTTAAATTCAGAAAACTAGAAAGTCCATATAGAGTCACTTTAAATAGCATTAAAATATTGTTAGAAACTGTTGTGCAGGGGCCACATCAGAACATGTCCTAGGAGTCAGCAGGACTGACTTTTATACAAATAGTGCACTTGCTATCAGTGTAACCCTAAGGAAGCTTCTTAAATACCTAATGATCAACTACCTTAATAATGGAATACCTTAAATATGAAATAATATCTTGCCCTTTAGAAAATCACATGAAGTTTTAATGCAAACTTATTTGGTACATAACAAAATGTGAAATGAAATTAGATGTAAACTGCTAATCAAGACATTGTGTTTTTCATATTTCTATTGTTACAGAAAAGACGAGTCAGATGGCCTGGGAGTTTATGAAGTGGAGTTTAGAGGAGCAGACCCAGAGGAGATAAATTCCAAATTCTGGGTACCTAGCTTAGGCTGGGGCTTCCTTATCTGCTTGGTACCCAGGCAGAAGGAGGAGGGAAAGGAGTGCAGCTGCTAAAAATGGAGGTTAGCATATGACCTTGAGATAACAGCATATCTGGGAATGGCTGCTGTGTGAGAATGGCTGTTGTCCAGTTCCTATCTAAGAATGGCTACTGTTCAGTTATGTCCTGTCACACTATAAGTCATAATTTTATAAAAGTAAATTCTGTTGTAACAAAATCAAAGATCTTCATGAATCAACTGCAAGATGGTTTAAAAATGATTGCTTACTTATCAATATGGGATGGAGAACATTAGAGGGGAAAGATCATTTGTAAAAAGAATGGCAAGTGAGGTTCAGTTTTTGTGTTACTGTGTATGATGGATGAGTTAATTCCTCTGACTAATGAACCAGGTCTTTCTCTTGGCCAGAACTAATGAACTAGGATGTTTTGCAGACTCAATATTGTAAGGTAGCCACTCCTCTGAAATAGACATGGGCCTTGATGACAGTAGTCATATGTTAAATAATGGTCATGGTAAAATGGTCATGAAATCACTCATCATTTTTTAAGGTGTTTGAAAGAATATGGTAGGAGTGGGTTGATGGATTATATCTAGGAGACAACAGGAAATCACTCAGCTTTATAACATGAATTTTTGTTCTTTTTTAATTATTCGGGATAATCACAATTAAAAGCAGGAATGTAACTTGACAATATTTTTATACAATTTCATTATGTATTCAACAGCTTTTGTTCAATCTTTACTTTTATCACCTCAGGCAATAATGTAATGGAAACAATATCATAGGGGATGCGCTTCTATATAAAGAAGAAAGTAGAAGGGTAGAATAACCCTGAATGATAAAAGAAGTCTCTGACAAATATGGAATGTGGAGGGATATCAGTATATCTGATGAATGATACACAATTTGAATGTTAAACATGATTCACAAACTTTTCCTAGCTCTTTCAGGGGATATTTCAACATCAAAGATACTCAGACTGTGCACATCCCTTTTGTTAGTATTGTATTCCATTATATATGCACAATCCATCAACTACAGGCCTTTCAAAGATGGGAATAGCCAAATAGGATGAGCAATGTTATCATGCTATAAAACATTTCCTAACTTATGATTACTTATTTATATAGTCCAATGTTTCAAAAAAATAGTGCCTGCTTTAAATTGTACCTGAACTCTCATGTCAAGTTCTCTGCCATGTCAAGTTTTTTTTGAGCAGCTGCTCAAAAAAAAATCATAGAGAATTTAGTAGACAGTGAAGGTCAGTGATTTGTTTAGAGCAAGCATTCTCCATATTCACTTTCCGCATATGTAAATACCCATCCCATAACTAAAAAAGGAAAGACTACTTAATAAACACAGAACTTACTGTGTGCCAGGTATTTTTTATCAATTTTTATTAATAGTAACTCGTGTAGTATTCATAAAAAACACCCTTAATAAAAATTAAGGTAGTGCAATTATTATGCCCATTTTTCACATGAGAAAATAAGTTATTCACAGAAGTTTAGAAATTTGCCAAGTTACACAGCTGAAAGTGGCTGACCTGAGTTACAAATCATACAGGTGGGGGACTTCCAGTCAAAGTGGCAGCACAGGTAAATATGGCTCACCTCCTTGAAAACCATGTGGAAATTACAACTAAATTATAGAACAGTCATCACTCAGAACCTTCAGAAATTGAGTTAAATGGAAGTCTGACAATGACAGAATTAAAGAAAAAACATCCATCCAGACTGGTAGAAAGGGCAGAAATGTGGAACAGTCTGGTCCCACATCCATGTGTGGAGGATAAAAATTTAGGAAGGATGATATGGAAGAGAGGAGTCCCAACTCCACACCAGACTCCCAAGCCCAGAGTCCCAGGGCCAGGAAGATTAAGTCCTTATAACTTCTGTCTGCAACAACCAGCGGGGACTGAATCAGTAGAAGAAACTTCTGGAGTCCCAAGCAGTTCTTCTTAAAGAACCCATGCAACAGATTTACTTAGATACTCACTCTCAGATCCAGCACCAGGTTAGCAGCTTGAGAGTTATTAATGGCATACAGGGAGGAACTAAAGGATCTGATATCAAGGAAAAAGTTGGGGGACAGATTTTTCACAGACAGAAAGGTGGGCAGAGGCCATTCTTCATTTTCTGAACCTTCCCCTGATAGAGCCACAGGGCCAGCAGGTGTGTGCCATATCTGAGACTCCATCAATCTGGCTAACACTGTTTCCCTCACCCTGGAGATCCCCTGAGACTCCGTCCCACATAACTTATGGGCCTACCCACTGCTTTTCCGTATAAATGGCTCATCTTGGCTCATGCTTCACAACTTTCTGAATCCTTTCAAAATAGCAACAGTCAGCCCCCAGACCCATATCTCTTGCTAAGTGGTCCTGAGCCAGGCAGTAGCAGCAGCCAGCCTAGACTCACAGCTTGGCTTCACCTGAGAATCTCCACTCCCAGCACAAGTAGCAGCCTTGTCAGATTGATTTGTAGTGCAGGTAGGGTGACCCCAGGCAGAAAAATGGTGGGGGTTGACCTCAGCCTGTACCATTCTCAAAATCCCAGAGCCTGTGCACTGTTGACAGCTACACACTAGGTCAGAGCACCACCACTCTACCCATGCACAGCTGATCCTCCACAGAGGGTGGAGTTTGGTGGTCAGTGGTCACAGCCAGTCCTTGCAACTGACTGGCCTAGGTAAATCCCTCCCACTGACCTGCCAACAGTAATCAAGACTCAACTACAAGAAGAGCATGTACTCAGCCCACATGAAGGTTGCACCTGGAGTACCCAGCTTGGGTGATAGGGGAGGATGTCTATAGGGAACCTACTATATTAGGTCATGCTACCAAGACAGGGAGTCATAGCAGCTCTACCTAATACAGAGAAACAACACATGGAGGCCGCCAAAATGAGGAGACAAAGAAACATGGCCCAAGTGAAAAAACAGATCAAAACTCCAGAAAAAGAACTAAACAAAATGAAGATAAGCATTCTATCAGTTGCAAAGTTCAAAACACTGGCTATTAGGATGTTCAAATAACTCACTGGGTACCCAAAGAGCATAAAAAAGACCCATAAGAAGTGAAGGATTCATTAATTGAAATAAAGAAAGATTTGCAGAGAAACAACAGTAGAGTGGATGAAGGTGAGAATCAAGCCAATAATTTGGAACATAAGGAAATAAAAAAAAAACAATCAGAACAACAAGAAAAGGGAAAAAACAAGGATAGTATAAGCAGCCTGTGGGACAACTTCAGGAGGTCCAACATTTGCATCATTGGGGTGCCCAAAGGAGAAGAGAAAAAGCAAGACACTGGAAATCTATTTTAAAAGAATAATGAAATAAAACTTCCCTAATTTGATGAAGGAGATACACTTGCAAATCCAGGAAGCACAGGGAGTCCCAAACCAGGTGGATGCAAAGACGCATCAATAAAAATGCCAAAGGTTAAAGATAAAGAGAGAATCTTAAAAGCAGCAAAAGGAAAGAAGTTAGTTCCCATAAGATTGTCAGTTGATTTCTTAAAAGAGACTTTGCAGAGTGGGAGGGATTGGGAAAACATACTGACAAAAAGGGAAAATCAGGCAGCTATAGCCAAGATGGCTGTATCCAGCAAAGACATCATTTAGAAGCAAATGGCAGACAAAGAGCTTCCCAGAGAAGAAAAAACTAAAGGGGTTCATCATCATCAAACCATTATTATATGAAATGTTAAAAGGATTTATTTAAGAAAAATAGATAGTCAGAACCATGACCAATAAAATGGCAATAAATACATATCTATCAGTAATTGAATCTAAAAAGCAAACCAAGCAAACAAGAACAGAGACAGAACCATAGACATGGGGAAGGTTTTGATGGTTTCCATATGGGAGGGGGTTTTGAGCAGATGGATGAACATGTGAGGGGATTGAGAAGTATAAATAGGAAGTTACAGAATAGTCATGGGGATGTAAACTATAGTATAGGAAAGGGAGTAGCCAAAAAACTTATATGCATGACCTATGGACATGAGCAATGATGTGGATTTCCTGACAGAGTGGGGGGTGCTTGCTGGGTGGAGAGGGTAAAGGAACAAAATTGGGACAATTGTAATGGAATATTCAATAAAATAATAAATACAGTGACAAAAAATCATGACAGTGCATTCCAAAGTCATTGCTTTTAACCAGAAGGCTTTTCTGTGTCTCCATGAGCCTAATAATATCCTAATCCAATGAAGTACTAATAGAACCACTGATTGCATCCCCAGTCGTATCATTTATCAGAAATTACCCAGTTTCTACATGTATGAAATGAAGATGGTATTGATGTAATTTATAAATTATGGGAATAATTGGGATAATACCAAAACTCTGGGTTTTGTTCCCTCCTTTTTCTCTAGTTTTGGAAGAACTGGTGATTGGGGAAAGAAAGAGTTATATCTTTCTGAAAAACCTAACTTGTCATTTGGATAATTTTTTATTCCATGGCTAAACATGCAATTTTTAATTTATTTTTTATTGTTG
This sequence comes from Phyllostomus discolor, assembly GCF_004126475.2. Lineage (NCBI taxonomy): Eukaryota > Metazoa > Chordata > Mammalia > Chiroptera > Phyllostomidae > Phyllostomus > Phyllostomus discolor. The sequence continues at coordinate 69,716,122 of NC_040905.2, read as the reverse complement.
TTCAAGTACATTTGTCTCCATTTTCATCCCAACATGCCTCTACCCCTCCCATCCCTGCCCCCCACCCTCATACCCACTCTTTTTGGCTTTGTTCATGTGTCTTTCATACATGTTCCTTGATGTCCTCCCCATTATCCCCTCTCTCTCCTCCTCTCTACTACTGTCAGATTATTCTTTATTTCAGTGTCTCTGGTTGTATTTTGCTTGCTTGTTTGTTTTGTTGGTAACGTTCCATTATAGATGAGGTCATATGGTATTTCTTTTCCACCTCTTGACTTGTTTCACTTAGCATAATGCTCTCCAGATCCATCCATGTTGTCCTGAAGAGTAAGAGCTCACTCTTTCTTTCTGCTGTGTAGTATTCCATTGTGTAAATGTACCATAGTTTTGGGATCTACTCATTTACTGATGGGCACTTAGGTTGCTTCCAGCATTTAGAAATTTGAATTGTACTACTATGAACATTGGGGTGCATAGGTTCTTCTGAGTTGGTGTTTCAGGGTCCTTAGGGTACAATGCCAACAGTTATACTGCTGAGTCAAAACGCAGTTCCATTTTTAGTTTTCTGAGGAAATTCCATACTGTTTTCCACAGTGGCTGCACCAGTCTGCATTCCCACCAACAGTGCACTGGAGTTCCCTTTTCTCCACAACCTCTCCAACGCTTGTTTATTGCTTTGTTTATGATGGCCATTCTGACCAGTGTGAAGTGATATCTCACTGAAGTTTTTTTAATGTTCTTTTTCACTAAGATTATCACATATTTTCCTTAACTTGATAATTCTCAGTACAATGATCTTTTAAATATTTCAGAGTTGACAAAATAGCATCATTCCAGTTTTATCACTTGAATTCAGTACAATAAATAAGAATCTATGCAGAACACTTTTTTTTTTCAATGTCCTCCTAAAAAAGCTGAATAAGAACAGTCTACATTTTTTTCCCAATGGGCATTTTCCCCTACTTAAGTGGTCAAGGCACTAATTTTCTCATCCCTTTCAGGTCTGTCAGGAAGCCTTCAGCTCTGCCATTCCTGAACAAATAGGAGAGTGTCTTGCACTTTCCATATCCTTGCCAGTAGTCTTTCTGTTTTTCGTTTCATCCCAAGATTTCTCTATTTTTTTTTAGTAATCAATGAATCTCTCTCATTACTAAAAAGGACCAGGGAATGCTGTCTTATTTTCATTTTTTATCTGTTTTTTATTGGCTTTCTGGATCAATTTTCACTTGTCTGATTCTACATTCTCTACTATTGATTTAGCATTGTGGCTTTTCTTTTAATAAACTCAATTCTTCAAGCTGCTTTTTTTGTAAAAAACATGTTGCGCTAACTTATCTCAATTGTAACCTGAAATTTAAATAATTTATCTCATACTTACATGAAAGATAGTCTTCTTTATGTGTTCTTCCTCCTACTTGTTATGCTTCCTATCACTATTCATTTATTTTATTGATGCATTTTCTTCATTATTTCTTAAAGGGAATATATTCTTCATCTTTGATGATATATTTTGAAAATTTATGCTGTTTGTTTTATTGACTTGTGTATTTCTTCTTTCATTTTCAATTGGATAGCTTTAAAAAATTATATTCTTACATTCCCTAATTCTATTGGTAATATTCTTTTTCAAGAAATACTTACTTGCCATGACTGGTGTGACTCAGTAGATTGAGTGTCGGTCTATGAACCAAAAGGTCACCAGGTTCATTCCCAGTCAGGGCACATGCATGGGTTGCAGGCCAGGTCCCCAGTTGGGTGTGTGAGAGGCAATGAATTGATGTTTCTCTTGCACATTGATGTTTACCTCCCACTTTTCTTCCCTCCTTCCCCCTCTGAAGAAAAAAAAAATAGAAACACTAACTCAGCTTATTTATTTTTTATCAACTCTGTCATATTTCTGATAATTCTCTACTCCTTATGTAAACCACATTGGTATGAAGATTGCCTGAATCCTTTGTAAATTTGCAATTCCTCTTGTTACTTTCACCTATAAAAATATCATATTTGTAACCATTTTGTGAATATATATGTTCACACATACGTATTTCAAATTAATACTGTTATTAATCTCAAAATGTATATTTGATTACCACTGTGATCTTAAAATTAATAACTATTAATAACTATCCAGTGGTAAATTAAAATTAATAACTATTAATAACTATCGAGTGATAAAATCCTCCCTCACTTTTTGGTGTGCCTAACTTGCATTTATTTTCTACTATGAATTTTCTAGCATTTTTTCTAACCTCCATGTGAAATATTCACATATACAGTTTCATAAGTACAAAAATTATCATGAAATCAAATGTAATGCACCTGGTAATTGTCACCTCACAACTAAATTTCCAGCCAACTAGATATATACACCCATTCTGGTCATGTATTAGCTATGCATTTTATACACTTTTAAGGTTCTACTTATTATAAAGTTATTAATTAGTGATGGGCAAGTGTCCCTGGAGAAGGTCAGGCATATGTGGTTTTCCATGTCAGAAAATCACATAATGAGATTTAACCACAACTCTGTAATTATTCATGTTTTACAATGGTGTTAAAGTGTGACTGTCTTGTCTTTTAAAAATAAAACATTGGGAACAATAATAGTTTAAAATTTATTTTTAATTGAATTTATTAGGTGACACTGGTTAACAAATATATACAGGTTTCAGGGGAACAATTCAATAACACATCATCTCTGACTCTGTAAAATTCAACTATTTTATAACACTTACATTGTGTGGCTTATTTTTTAGACTTCATAATTTAGTTATTAAAGGAGGTAGCACAGCTGTGAAAATAGCCTCTCTGGGAGTACTGTGAAGATTCTGTTGAAATGAAGAAAGTAAGTGCATTTAAGTGACCAGGGAATTTATGACTGCTCATTTTCTGTAAAACAAAACAAAACAAAACTATTTTCCTTTCTGTAATATAGATGTTTCCTCCTTAGACACTAAAATCATGTTAGCTAATTGTGGCCTCTGAAGTGTGATTTGTTCCTTTGATGAGTGCCTGCTTTGTAAAAAAATAAATAAAATCGTATTATATTTTAGAACAAACAAACCTTAAGCTAAACGAACCTAATCATTACTTGATCATCTGAAAAATTTATACTTTTCATTAACAGGCTTTAATTCTTTTTCCACCAGAGCTTCAAAAGACAGCTAGGTACTCTGCAGGTAGTTTTTCCTTAGCAATTTTTGAACTAATAAGCACTGTTTTTTTTAGAAGTGTGTAGTAAATTTCCTTCCTATTTATATGTTTCTTTTCACCTATTCTGGAATTTGGGAGATGTAATCACAAAAACAAACGCAGCATCAAATTAATCATGACAGTAAGCACTTCAATTACTTGTTTATGTTAAGTCTCTAAGTGCAGATGTTACACATGTAATCGAAATTTAAAAGTATCCATTCTTCTGAAATGGGAATTTTTGAATACCGGCATTTTTTTACTTGTCTTAATCCTCAATGACTTTGTCTCATCCTTCATGTTTAGAATAGAAAATAATCTATTGGTAATGCAATTTTTAAAATAAAATTATTAGTGGAAGAATAATCTGAATTAATCATTTTTATAACTCCCATTTTCCTAGTGTCTCTATACTGTTATAAGCAATGGCATAGAAAATTCTGGAATAGAACATTTACTGAAAACATTAAACAGATTAAAGGAGTATAAGATCTACAGAATTATAACCTGCAGTACTGAGTGAGGGAGAAGGTGAATAAAGTGGTAAGCATAACACAGAGAAAGAAAATATTGTTGGAGTTAGTAAGTAATTTACAGGTAGTATAGTATTATCTGAATGATATAACGTTTCATAAAGAAAATACAGAAATATAAAAAAATGAATAATTTTTGAAGTTTATTAAAACAGATAATAAAGTGGATTCAAAGAAAAAAAACACCTTTTGGGGTAGGTAAACTATAGCCTCATCCCCTACTTTTGTATAGCCTGTAGGTTAAAAATATCTGTATTTTTAAGTAGTTTAAAGGAAAAATTATTTCATCACATGTGAAAATTATATAAAATTTAAATCAGTTGACCACATATATTTGGGCTCAGTTCTGGACTCTCATTTCTATCCCACTAGTCATATGTGTATGTTTATACTACCACCGGTATCACACTGTTTTGATTACTAGTTGAATAGTAAGTTTTGATACTGAGTGTATGAGTTCTGCAATTCTTTTTTTTTTTTTCAGTCTTATTTTGGCTATCTGGGGACCCTGTGTTTCTTCATAAATGTGATTGGCTTTTCCATTTCTGATGCAGTTTGCTCATGCTAGGGTGGGCAATAGGAGCCAAATAGGGACAGCATTATGTGTTTTGATCTAACTACAGGTAAACACAAGCACTCATAAATTGCTTCTTCTGAATGTAGGTTTATACACTTAGTTGATAAATATGTAATATCCAACAAATCTTCGCATGAGCTTGTTCCCAGACAGTTTATATTCTGTGCTACGAACACTTCTCTAGATAGAGAATCTGATGGAGTTTGAAATTCTTTTCTGAACAACATAGTATTCTAAACAATATAGTGTTCCCTCTCTCTCTTGTGTGAATTGTTGGTATTAAAAAAAAGCAGAGTATCTTTCTTTCCTCATTGTCATGCATAGTGTTTAGAGTTATATCCTCTGAATGGATGGATTGAGAGGAGGCTGGTAATGTGCAGGGGAGGAGTCAAAATGATTTTTATCTCTTAAGCCATAATTCCCATATCTGGGAGACAGTCTTTAAAATCTTATATCTTGTATTTCAATACTGACAGTGAATATGATACAAAGTGCTTCTTTTTCTGAGATAGTTTAATTTTGTTTCAGAGGATGAGAATATGATAGTCTGCTTAAGAAAGGGCTTCTTTGATGATGCAGTTAAGGAGAAGTTTCCTCATAAGGACTATGCTTTCCTTTGCAATGTAGGTGGCAGTATTTTCTTTTAATAAAAGAAATATGTTTATGATATTTTCATGAGCAGTTTGGGGATAGTATACCATACATACATAGATTGCTGACATATTAAAAGAACATAAATATTTTTTGTGTTATTTGTTCTCGAGGACAGAAAGCAACATAGGAAACATGAATATTCTTTTTAAGCTGGTTATTCAATGTTATAGGAATGTTAATATGGTTGAAAAAACATGGATTAATTTAATTTATGTTGATTTATAACATTTTATGCTGTTGAAAATTAAAGTTACAAATCATTAAAAGACATCACTAGAACTCAGAAATCTCTTTATCCGATGAAACTCAGAAAGCAAAAAGGAGAGATTATTTCTTTTATTTCATTCCAAGTAATTAGCACTTTAAGAAGCTGAAATTAGACTAGGTAAGAAGAAAGAGGTTGGCTTACATATTACTGAGAAAAATATCTGATCTAAAAGTACATGTTACAGAAGTCACAAAGTGATGGTTTGGAGAATTATGTTCTTGCTCTTTTTGTTGACACAGATAAGAAGTATAATCAAGATAAAGTCATGGTATTCAAACAATTAGATAAGATTATTCTATCACTCAAAATACCTGTTTTTTTCTATACTTCATTATAAGTAATTTTCTTCTTAAACTATATTACAAAAGTTATTTTATTCAGATGTTATAAATTTACTTTATTGTGTTATAAATTTAAATATTTCAATTCATCCTTGTAATGATTGCTTATCATTGAATTGCCCAACACTAGTTTTTGGTATAAAAATGATGTCAAGCATTGTGTGCTCCTGTTCCTTGAGTGAACATGATTAAAGAATAAACCTAGGTGTCAAATTTTTATCCTCCTAAAGACTCCACAAACTGATCTTGTATCTTGCTTATATTTCTTTTACATATGAGATTTTATTATATTTTGCAATAAAGGAAGGAGTTGATAAAAGAATAATAGCTAAGGACAAATCTTATTTTTTACTCATCTTTTTGAATAAAGTACCAATTGATTGGAAAATATGTTTTGATCTTCTCCCCTTTCCCTGCACTCAGGAAGCTAAGAAACACTAAAAGAGAAGCATATATATAGAATTATCAGTGACTACTGCTTATAAGAAGTAGGTAAATCCTCATAAAGAAAAAATCCCCAGTAGTCAACATACTGTTGTCCATGTCCATGGGTCCTTTTTCCTTTTTTCTCAATCCCACCATACCCCCTACTCCCTTCCCCCACACTAGCTGTCATCTGCTCTCCATCTATGAGTCTGTCTCTGTTTTGCTAGTTAGTTCAGTTTGTTCATTAGATTCCACATATGAGTGAAATCATATGGTATTTGTCTTTCTCTGACTGGCTTATGTCACTTAGCATAATGTTCTCCAGGTCCATCCATACTGTCACAAGGGGTAAAATTTTCTTATTTTTTATGGCCAAGTAGTATTTTATTGTGTAAATGTCCCATAGTTGTTTTATTCACTCATCTGTTGATGAACACTTGGGCTGCTTCCATATCTTGGCAGTTATAAATAACATTGAAATAAACATAGGGGTGTTTATGTTCTTTCAAATTAGTGTTTTGGGTTCCTTCAAATATATTCCCAGAAGTGGGATCCCTGGGTTAAAAGGCAGATCAATTTATAATTTTTTGAGGTATCTCTACACTGCTTATCCACGGTGGTTGCATCAACCTGCATCCCCACCAACAGTGTAAAAGGGTTCCCCTTTCTCCACATGCTCACCAACACTTGTCTGTTGATTTATTGATGATATTCATTCTGACAGGTGTGAGATGACATCTCATTGTGGTTTTAATTTAGTGGTGCTGAGCATCTTTTCATATGACTATTTGTTTTTTGTATGTCCTCTTTGGACAAGTGTCTATTCAGGTCCTTTGCCCATTTTTTAAGTTGGTGTATTCTTTTGGTGTTGAGTTTTGTAAGTTCTTTATAAATTTTGGATAACACCTTATCAGATGTATTGCAGAATATGTTTTCCCATTCCTTGGGTTGTCTTTTGATTTTTTGATGGTCTCCTTTGATGAGTAAAACTTTTTAGTTTGATATAGTCCCATTTGTTCGTGTTTTTTTTGTTTGTTTGTTTTTGTTTATTCCCCCTGCTTTCAGAGATGTATCAGATATAATATTGCTAGGAGCAATAGTCATATTTTACTGTCTATATTTTCTTCTAGGATTTTTATGGTTTTGAGTTTAGTATTTAAGTCTTTAATCCATTTTGAATTATGTCTTGTATGTTGGTCTAGTTTCATTTTTTCTGCACATACCTATCCAATTTTCCCAACACCGTGTTGAGTAAACTATCTCTACCCATTGTTTGCCTCTTCTTTTGCATATTAATTATCTATAAAGTTGCAGGCTTATTTCTGGGTTCTCTACCCTCTTACATTGATCTATGTGTCTGTTTTTATGCCAGTACCATGCTGTTTTGATTACAATGACCTTAAAGTATAGTTTGAAATTAGGTAGCATAATCTTTCCAATTTTGTCTTTCTTAGGATTGCTGTTGCTATTTGGGGCCTTTCATGGTTCCATATAAGTTTTTGAAATATTTGTTCTAGTTTTGTGAAATATTTCATTGTTATTTTGGTAGGAATTGCATTGAATCTACAGATTGCTTTGGGTAGCATGGGCATTTTAATATTAATTCTTCTTATCCATGGACATGATATGTGCTTCCACTTATTTGCATCTTCTTAAATTTCTTTCTTCAGTGTTTTATAATTTTCTGAGTACAGATCTTTTACATCCTTGGTTAGATTTATTCCTAGATACTTTCTTTTTTTGAAGCAATTGTGAATGGAATTGTTTCCTTAATTTCCCTTCTGTTAGTACATTATTGACATGTAAAAATGCAACTGATTTCTGTATATTAAGTTTGTGTTTTGTTGGTGTCAGTTGTTATTTCTCCTCTTTCATTTGTTTTATTTATTTGGATCCTTTCTTGTCTTCTTGATGAATCTGGTTAAAATTTTGTCATTCTCATTTATCTTTTCAATGAATCCGCTCTTGGATTCAATAGTTTGTTGTATCATACTTTTAGACTACTTCATTTGCTTTTGCTCTGATATTTAAACTTTTCTTTCTTCTACTCACATTAGGCCTTTGTTTTTCTTTTTCGAGTTCCTTTAAGTGAAAAGTTAGTTTTTTTTTTTTTGTATATTTGAGAGGTTTTTTTTTTTTTTTTTTTTTTTTTTTGAAGGGGACAGGTAAGCTTGTAATGCTATGAATTTCCCTCTTAGGATTGCTTTCCAAGTGTCTGACAGATTCTGGATGGTTGTGTTCTGATTTTCATCTGTTTCAAGGTATCATTTGATTCCTCCTTGTAGACCCATTCATTGTTTAATAACATGTTATTTAGCTTCAGTATCTTTGTGTATTTTTCAGTGTTCCTGCGAATGAGTCTTAGGTTTTTTTTGTTTGTTTGTTTGTTTTTGTGAGTCTTAGTTTTATAGCATTGTGTTCAGAGAAAATTGATATGATTTCAATCTTCTTAAGTTTATTAATTCTTGTTTTGTGTCCTAACATGTAGTCTATCATGGAAAATGTTCCATGTACACTTGGAAAGTATGTATGCTCTGCTTTGGGGTGAAATGCTCAGCAGATATCAAGTAACTGCATTTGATCTAGAGTGTCTTGTTTGTTTAATGGCACTGTCTCTTTGTTGATTTTCTCTCTGGAAGATCTGTCCACTGAAGTCAAAGACTTCATCTTTTAACAAAGAGATGTTAAAATCCTGGACAATGACTGTATATCTATTGATCTCTCCCTTTAAGTCCATCAAGATTTACTTTACATATTTATGTGCTCCTATGTTGGGTGCATAAATGTTTACTAGGGTTATATCCTCCTGTTTGATTGTCCCCTTTATCATTAGGTAGTGTCTTTCTGTATCTCTTACTATAACCTTGGTTTTAAAGTGTATTTTATCAGATGTAAGTATTGCTGTCCCAGATTTTTTTTCCTTTCAATTTGCATGAAATATATTTTTCCATCCCTTTACTTTTAGTCTGTCTGTATCTTTCAATCTGAGGCATGTCTATAGGAGACAGAATATATATGTGTCTTGTTTTCTTAGCCATTTAACTGCCCTGTGTGTTTTGGTTGCATCATTTAAGCCATTTGCATTTAAAATGATTATTGATAGATATGTATTTACTGCCATTTTATTTTAAAACTATTTTCTTTTCTTCTTCTTCTTCTTTTTCTTCTTCTTCTTCTTCTTCTTCTTCTTCTTCTTCTTCTTCTTCTTCTTCTTCTGCTTCTGTTTCAACAAGCTCTTTAACATTTGTTACAGTACTGGTTTGTTATTAACAACCTCCTTTAGCTTTTTCTTGTCTGGGAACTTTTTTATTTCTCTTTCAATTTTAAATGTTATCCTTGCTGGGTAAAGCAGTCTCAGTTATAGGTCCTTGCTTTTCATCTCCTTGAATATTTCATACCAGTCCTTTCTGGCCTGAAATTATTCTGTTGAGAAACCTGATGACAGTGTAATTGTGGCTCCCTTGTAAGAAACTACTGCTTTTCTTTTGTGGCTTTTTGATGCAGACACTGGCCTACAGTGTCCATGTCATTATGGATGAAATGAGACATTCACATGGACTACCAAGTCTGATGGAGGAAAAGAGACAGCATGGCTTTTCTCTCAAAGGGAGAAAAAGCCTTGGCCCTTGCCATGACCAGCCTTTATTGGGTTTCTTGGCACATTACATGGCAGTCCTCATTTACTATGCACAAGTTCACTTTAGGTGGTTACTTTTTACAGAAAACAAAGGAGCCAATGCTACTAATCTACATCACAGAAGAGGGATATTTGCAAATGAAAAAGCAAAAGTGGTTGAACCAGTTATACTCATTCTTGGAAGGTTTAGCATGGATTTTAGGAAGTTACTTTGCAGTAAATGTCCTCAATTCAGGGTGATAGAGTTTTTTTAGCAAGAGCAAGACTCAAAGCAGCCTAGGCACATTGCAGGCCTGATTCCCCATGGGAGAACCTATCTGTGGGCATGGGTCCTGTGCATCTCCCAGTGGGAGCTGGACCCATGCCATGCAGAACAGTCTCCTACAGCTTTTAAGAATCTCTCCTTGTCTTTTAACCTTGTTAGTCTAATTATGATGTATCTGGGTGTAGACCTCTTTGGGTCCAGATTTCTGGGACTCTCTAAGCTTCTGGACTTATATGTTTTTTTCTTTAAACAGACAAATGAAGTTTATAGTCATCATTTCTTCACATAAGTTCTCTATCCCTTTCTCACTCTTTTCTCCTTCTGATATTCCCATGATGCAGATGTTGTTTTCCTTCATGTTATCTCAAAGATTTCTTAAGCTCTCCTTATTCTTTTAATTTTTTTTTCTTTTTGTTGCTCTGTTTGGGTGTTTTTTTTTTTCTACCTTGTCTTCCAAATTGCTGATTTGAATCTCTGCTTTATCTAATGTATTGTTTATTACTTTCAGTGTATTATTTATTTCAGATGTTACATTTTTTATTTTTGGCTAGTCATTTTTTATTGGTTAATTGTCTCTTTCCAGATTGTTGAGTGTCCTATAACCATTGCTCTAAACTCTATATGTGATGAATTGCTTGCCTCCCTTCCATGTAGTTCTGATTCTAGAAGATATGTTTGTTCTTTCTTTTGTGGTCTGTTCCATTTAGACTGCCTCTTTGTGTTTGCTTCTATTTATTAGGTACATCCTCAAAGAGTCTAGTGCAGCCCTATTTTAGATGCTGCCTGTGACTTTCCCTGGACAATCTTTTGGAAATCCACAGCTCGTGGTTCCCTCTGTGGGGCCTGTTTGTGTGCAGAAAGAAGCAGGCTGCACAACAAAGCTGGCTTTTATCAGCACCAGGCCTGGAGAAGGGTCAGCTAAAGACTCAGAGCTCCCAGAGATATGCCTTAGTTCTTAAACTTAATCATTTATATAACCTCAGTCAGTACTGAGCAGCTTGACTTAAGCTCCACACAGTACACAGGGTAATTCCTGCAGGCAGGGCTATTGCTTCCCCTCAGGCTGATGCCCCTTGGAGGATAGTGCTCTGCCTGAGAATGGTGGCTCTGCATTGTGGAGAATGACTCAGCACAGAGATCCTGGTGACTGTCCCCTCAGTTCTCTCTCCAGAGCCACCATCCCAAGACTTTCTTCAAGTGTCTCTAGTCCACTCAACCTTCCATGGGCCCGAGTCCTGGGAAATTGGCTACAAATGGACTTTTGAGCATTGGTCCTTTAAGAGGCTTTCTGTATCTCCAGCTGTCTCTCTGGCAGACAGAATCCCCACTGCTTCTCACAACTGGATATTATCTGTGTTCTTTTAGTGGCTCTGGTACTTTAGGCTGGGGAGCCCACACTTGTCAGGGGGAACCCACTCTGGCCACTGAAACTTCAGTCTCCCTCTGGAAACTTCAGTTTCCATCCATGGGAGCCCAGCCAGCTCTTTTGTGCCTCCTCCATACTCCCTACTGGTCACATTTTGGTGAAGTGGTTTCTTTTGTCTGTCCTTGGTTATAAGGCTTCTCTCCAGGTAGCGATCAGTTGCTTATTCAGGATGATTTCTCTACAATTTAGTTTTAATTCCAGTCTGGTCCTAGGAGAAGGTTTGTGCAACTTCCACTTACTACTCCACCATCTTGAATATCCCCAATAAATGTGAATCTGTGTCTTGTTAATTTCTTTAAAACTGTTTCTCTATTAAATGTGATGCTTGGATAAATTTTAGAAAATAACTTCATCTGTTTAAGGAAATTCTTTGTGTTTTTGGTGTACTAATATATATTTTCATGAAGGAGAGTAGGGATTTAGCAAGTTTTACATCTTTGAAAGGTTTTATACTTTAATTGGTTAACATATTGCTCAAAAATTCTAATTTTCCATTTTGAGTCATTTGTGCAATCATGGGATTGATTCTACTTGGTAATAATAGTTCTCCTTTTTCTTCTTTACCATCTTTCTCTCACTGATGATAACATGACAAGGTTATGTGACTTTATATTTTCGCACTTGGGATGATCTCCCATAAACCCAAAAAACAGCTTCTTAGGTTAAATATCTGGAGTTTTTTATGATAAACTGTAAATATATGTCCAAAAGAGCAGTTGTGTGAAAATTCTTATGTTGATTCTTGTTTTTGTGGGAGTTTTGACATTCTTTTTTGGTAAACTTGTTCAGTAAAGCCCCAGAGAGCAGTTGTGTGAAAATTCTTATGTTGATTCTTGTTTTTGTGGGAGTTTTGACATTCTTTTTTGGTAAACTTGTTCAGTAAAGCCCCAGACAGTAAGTATTTTAAAATCTGAGGGCCATATGGTCCCTGTTTCAACTAAAATCAATTGTTTTAGTACAAAAACAGCTATAGACCCTCTATTAAATGAGTATGGCTGTGTTTCAATAAAACTTATTATATGCACTGAAACAAACATTGACAGAATTGAAGGGAGAAATAGACCATTTTACAATAATAGCTGTATCCTTTAATACTTCACTTTCAACAATGGATAAAACATCTACACAAACATCAAAAGGAAATAGGGGACTTGATTGACACTATAAACTAACTTAAATAACAGACATAAAAACACTCCACACAACAACAGAAAAATATATTTTCATCATAAATGCACATGCAAGAATTTCCAGGAAAAATTATAAACCATAAAACATGCTTCAGTATATGTTAAAAATTAAAATTATAGAAAGTATGTTTTATGATCAAAACAGAATGAAAGTAGAAATCAACAGCAGAACGAAAACTGGAAAATACATGAAAAGTAAACAATATTCTTAAAAACAACAAGTCAAAAAAATCACTGTAAAAATTAGAAAATAGTTTGAAATGAATGAGAACATAATAATAGCATACCTAAATTTATACAATGTAACAAAAACAATGCTCAGAGTAAATGTACAACTGTAAATGCATACAGTATAAAAGAAGAAACATCTCAAATCAATAACTTTATTTTATACTTTAGGAACTAGGTAAAGAATAGCAAACTAAACCCAAAACAAACACAAAGAAGGAGATAATGAAGATTAATATAGAGATAAACAGAACAAAGAATAGAAAACAATACATAGAAATAATGAAACTAAATGTAGGGTCTTGGGAAGGTAAAATTTATAGGCCCTTAGCAAGACTAAAGAAAAAATGAACAGTACACATAATAATTAAAGTCAGAAATGAATGCAGGGGCATTACTACTGACATTACAGAATCTATAAGTATTAAAAGAATATAACATAAAAAATTATATCTCAAAATAATTAGATAATTAAGATGAAATATAAAAATATCTGGTAACACATAAGTTACCAGATCTGACTTAAATAGGAAATCTAAACACATTTCTAATAAGTAAAGGAATTAGGTAATAAAATTTTTCCCAGCAAAGAAATGTCGAAGAATATATGGCTTCAATGAATGACAAATTCTACCAAAATATAAAGAATAATTTACCCCAATCTTTTTAAAGTTTAAAAAAATATATAAAAGAGGAAGGAACACCTTTGTTTTCTAAAGAAAGAATTACGTTATTATTTTTTCTGTTTTTTTCCTATTACCATCTATCCCCTTTATGCCTCAATCCACACTCACCACACTGTTGCTAACCATGTCCCTGAGTCATTCAAACATGTTCTTTAACTAATCCCTCTCCTCCTTTCCACCTCTGATCTCTTTCAGTCTGCTCCATGTTTCCATGTCTCTGGTTCTATTTTGTTCATTGGTTTATTTTATTCATTAGATTCCTTTTACAGGTGAGATCACATGGTATTTGTCTTCCACCATCTGGCTTATTTCACTTAGCGTAATATTCTCCAGTTTCATCCATGCTATTGTGAGGGGGAGGAGCTCCTTCTTTCTGCTGTGTAGTGTTCCATTGTGTAAATGTACCACTGTTTCTGATCCACTATAGTGATGGGCATTTAGGCTGTTTCCAGTACTTGGCTATTGTAAATAGCACTGCTATGAACATAGGAATGCGTAAGTTCTTTTGAATTGGTCACTTGAGATTCTTAGGGTATATTCTCAGCAGCAGAATTGCTGGGTCAAAAGGCAGTTCCATTTTTAGTTTTTTAAGGAAATTCTGTCCTCAGTTATTTTAAATAATGCATATTTAGGTACATTATTTCATGAAGGACATTTAATGCTGATACTAAAATGACAGTTTTTTGACAAAATAAATCTAAGTAAATCTGATATACAAATAGATACAAACAATTATTTCAAAAGTATATTTCATAATTTATATGGATTTTTAGATTTATGTGACAAATAGTATTGTCATAAATTAAATTTAAATAGTTATCTATGTAAAGCAAAACACAGCAAACATATTATCATATACATATTTAACATTTTTATTCCTTTGTCTCATATCTTGTATCTCCAATGTGAACTTCTGACATTCAGGACACTTTTTTAAAATTGTTGCTATTTTATTATTTTTTAACAAAACTTGTCTATATTATTAAATACATTCTATAAATTGTATTCTTCTTATTATTGCTTAAATATTAATATTATTATCTCCTTAACATTTGATGCTTATGGTCAATTTATTGATCATTCAGGGCAACCTATCGTAGTTGCAATTTAATCATTTGGATTGTTATTCAATTGTATCACCAAGATAAAATTATATATTTGTCATATAGTGATTGAATGCTATAGGTCTATTTCTTTTTCACTAAATTGTCTGTATTTCCAGAATAGTGTGATGTAGCACTGAGATCATATTAACTATAATGCTTGGTGTCTATTTGAATGTCTCTAATGTTGCCTTATTTAGTTATTAGTTTAAGATGGACATAATTCTTTTATCTACTTATCAGTACTCTATGTAGGAATTTTTTCAGTAGCTATTCGAACATTTTAAATTATCGTTGTGCTTTATTTAACTTATAGAAATTGCAATTGTATTAAGTATTATGTAATTTTTAACATGCTATCTTCTACATAAAATGAACCCTAATATTTCAGCTGATCCATAGAATAGAGGTTTACTTTTTACTCTTGCAGTAGTCTGACATAGTTTACCTTGTTCAGTAGGTACTTTTTCTCCATGTGATGAACTAGATATCCAGTATCCTTGTACTATGCATTTTTATCATTTATTAGGACCTTATTTTAACGGAAAGCATTCTTTCATGCTAGACTTCACTTCCACTGTCATGTTTTTGAGAGAAGTATCTATATTCAAAGAATATAGGAATTGGGTAGGACAGGAATATTCAGTGCTTACATGAACAGCATATTCTGTGTAGCAACTCTTTATATAGAAGTTGGACCATGAAAAAACTAAATTTTTACTACAAGAGTGACCACCTATAACTGTTGAGACTATTCACTTTAGTATCGGACTAGTTCCTATCTTAACCTCTCTTTCAAACAGAACATAACACAGTGATAATCAGGTAGATTTATAACCACTATCTGTCAGCTTTTTACATATTGATACTATTTTGTGAGGTTTCATTGACACAGCAAGGACAAAACTATTAAAGATATAATACATATTTTTAGCTAACTGTAAATGCAGTTACTCTTGATAAAAATAATAGATTTGGTTATAGAGTGATATAACATATTTATGTTATTCTTTTCACATAAATTTGACTGTTCACTGTGGGTGTTTATAAATCTTTATTAGACTCAGATTCATTATATTATAATAATCAATGTCTATTTCTTATAAAGACAAGTTTTGAATGAGTAAAATCATATTGTATCATGTCAATTGCTTTCTCTATTGTAATGGACTAGGAAGATTGGCCATGTATATTTGCATATAGATAAACTAAATCATTCCAGACACCTCTATGAGTCTATTTTGAATACAGCTAAAAGTAAAACACTTAGGCTGGCAAATTTACCTTTGAGTATTTAAAACTCACCGCTACATTATTTAAATAAAATAATGGTCTTCAAATTTGTGATACAATCTCCTGACAGTCTGATCAACAACAATTAATCTGAAATATACAGACTTTGGTGACATTTTTAAACATAAAGCTTACTTTTTTAAATATATGAAAGGATAAAATTGCCTTAGGTATTATATGACTATGGTAGTGATCCATTTAAGATCTCAGTTTTAAATTACTACTTGTGCTTGGCTTTAAGGGAATACTATTTGCACAAAAGGAAGCATGAAGATTAAAGAAAACACAGGATTGCAGTTATTTTTTAAATAATTACAACTCTAAAGACTTCAATAAGTGATTATTGGGATTTAAATCATTGAACATAATGAGAACGTAGATGATTCAATTCTCAGAAAAGAATGAGGGAGGTGAAATAACAAAATAATGAAATATTTAGTTACTACTATGTGTTCACACATTTTTCTGGCAGTAGAGGAAAATTGAGATAAATTCCCCAATCCCTTTCTTCATTTAAAGTAACTGGAAAGGATTTTGAAATTTAATGGAGTCTAATATCCATATTGACAGATTGCAGAGGATAGAGATGAGGAAAGGCTGTAGCAGTCTATGAAGTCATCCAGAAGAAGGATGGAAATAATGAGTCATGTTTATAAATTACATTTAATATTTTTATAAATTATAATTTATATTATAAATTATATAACAATTATATTTCACTTCTTCAAAGATGTAGATAAAGGGATGATAATGGCATGCTGCCAGATAACTTTCAGTCTGAAATATGTCATAGAGAGGGAAGAGATGTGGAGGGAATTGGAGATAAATTTTGATATCGGGAAGAGTCTCAGATTTTTAAAAAGTCTTTCTTTTGTGTTTGAATTTAATTGTGAAAGTAACTAATATACATTTAATTTCATACAGTTATAGAAAATATAATTAATGTGGGTAGTAATATGGAAGTCATTCATAGTTATATCAGAAATAAATAGCCAATGTTCACATTAATAGGTACTGTTTCCTAACAGCATGTTATTTTTATCCATTTGCAAAACCAGGAGCACATTGAGTGTGTGAATTATACCATGAGGATTTTCATATATAATTAAATATTTTTGAAATGATAGTTTTCTTGTGAAAACTCTTGCCAGTGACCCAATAGCACCTTACAATACAATACAATGCATACATTGCACCAACTTTGGTTAAGTTTCCAAGTTAGCAACTTAGTACAAATAGTTTTAAAAATCTGCCATCATCTCTTTCTCTCCTCCATTCCCTTTCTCTCTACTTAATTCTTTCCTTCCTCCCTTCCTTCTAGCTACTACATATTATCTTAAAAAGGTTATTCTCTAATTTATTATTATTTCTTTATATAATTTATAGGGATATTTATTTATTTATAGGGATAATTCTTGAAAGATAATTACTAAGCAAGATGCCTTTCACTGCAGAGCAGTTTAAAAAGCAGTACAATGACAATGACATGTAAGAGGAATTGGAGGAAACAAGGGCCCAGGGTTAAGAATATAAACTGAGGTTGGGTAAGCCACAAACATTTGCAAATATTGTCTCCCTGATTCTCTTTCCCCATTCCCCTACTTGGATTTTCTCTCTCATATTTCCTCTCTACATTTAGTTCCCAGCTTTGGGTATTTTTAAGATGACTGTAGGTACATATACATAAAGAAAAGTAATATGACAAACTATTTAAAAAGAACAAATAATAATAATAAAAACCACTCAACTTGAAGGAGCAACATTTTAAATGTCTGGGGCAGGTCCAGGGGACTACGCATTATTACTTATTTCCCAATAAGTACACGGTGTACAGAGGTGATTTGATTCATATTCTTGGTTGCTTTTTTTAAAATATAGCATCTTCTGTTACAATGGCCCTTTTCATGAACAGTTAAAATAAATAATGAAGTCCTTCAACATAAAAAAGAGAATAAAATTATTTAACAAATTATGAGAATGATGTTACTTTTACTTAATGTTCACAAATACAGATATAAGACATCCATAACCTCGATTCTGTATCTAATTCTGCAGTATTAACTTCACTGAGGTCTCTTTTATAAGAGTAGGATACAAAATAATATTTGTAAAAGTATATTTTTATGATGCTCAAACTCCTGTGACATTACTAAGAATCACAGGCTTGAAGAGATCCCTATGTAGAAGAAATCCCTAAGGTTATTTGTATCACTTTCATGCTATACCAATAACTAATTCTGAAATTTGAGTAATTTTACACAATTATTTAACCAAGATTATTATTAAATATTGTACTTTGCAAAGATCCTCAATTCTTTATCTAGTAAAACCTAATTTTCTATTTTTTTGGTTATTATATGACAGTTTCAATCCAAGCAACCGAAATAAACATTCCATTTTGATCAAAAGAGGTAAATCAGTAAGAAAACAGAAAAGTTGTCAAAAGCCCTTCTTGCCTAGGATACTGGCATTAGGAAATATGAACAATAGTATTTTTTATTTTACATGTTGTGTAGTTATAGTGTTATAGTGTCATTTACCTAAGACCCTGACACATTTATTTGCATTTGTATCTTTTGTTTTCATACTCTTTCATTGTTTTTTTTCTGCTACATATTACAGCTAATACGAAGCTAATGAATTATTTCATTAAGCATAATGTCCTCTAAATTTATATATGTTGTCAGATGGCAAGATTTCTTTTTCTTATGGCTGAATATTTTATTTAGACATAACCATTCAACCTTTTTCATCTCATGGCATATAAACCATAACTACTGAAATTCTGCAGTACACCAAAAATATAATTTTGCTGACACTACAAAAAATAGGTATAATTTTGATTCATTCACACTAAATTGCTATGGTTGTGCTGCCTGTTGCTATTTTTTTGATTTGACAACCTTAGGGAAAAGAGGCCAGTGTTCATGACTAAATAATCAGGTATCACATGTTTTAAAAAGTCTACCAGCACACTGGCTGAAAATTACCACATTTATATGTCTATATATATAATCTTCTTTATCTGTTCATTCATCCATTACACTTAGGCTGTTTCCATATCTTGGCTATTGAGAATGATGCTACAATGAACATGGGAGTGCAAATATCTCTACAAGATACTGACTTTGTTTCTTCAAATAAAAAGCCAGAAGTAGAATTACTAGATCATATGGTAGTTCTATTAACATTTTTTAAAGGAATTTCCACATGTTTTCTATAATGGCTATATCAATATGCATTTCCACCAACAGTGTACAGGATTGTCTCTTCCCCCATCCTATTCAACACTTGTTATTTTTTGACTTTTTAATAATAGCTATTCTAATATTTGTTAGGTGATATCCTATTGGGGTTTTGACTGCATTTCAAAGACGTAACTGTTGTTAATCACCTTTTCAGCCTAGCTGTTGACCATTTGGGTCACTTTTTATGAGAAATGTCTATTTAGGTCCTTTGCCCATTTTTCATTTAGGTTATTTGGGGGTTTGCTGTTGAGATGTTTGAGTTCCTTACATATTTTGTGTATTAATTCATTACCAGATGCATGGTTTACAAATATTTTCTCTCATTTTGTATATTGTCTCTTCACTCCATTGATTGTATTCTCTACTGTGTGGATTCTTTTTAGTTTGATGCAATCCCATTTGTCTGTTTTTGCATTTGTTGTCTGTGCTTTTTGGGACAATATCCAAAAAACCATTGCCTGAATCAATGTCAAAAAACTTGTTTTCCAGCCCTGGCTGGCATAGCTCAGTGGACTGAGCACAGACTGCTAACCAAAGTGTCTCAGGTTCAATTCCCAGTCAGGGCACATGCCTGGGTTGCAGGCCATGACCCCCAGCAACCACACATTGATGTTTCTCTCTCTCTCTTTCTCCCTCCCTTCCCTCTCTAGAAATGGATAAATAAATAAAATCTAAAAAATAAAAACCTTGTTTTCCTATTTTTTCTCATAGTTCTATGGTTTTAGATCTTATGCTTAATTATTTAATTCATTTTGAGTTGTTTTTTTTAATAAATGAAACAACATAGGATTCAATTTAATTTTCTGCATGTAGAAAAACATTAACAGAAGGAAAAATAGAATGTTAATAAATACGTGGAAATTAAGGAACACACTTCTGAACAACCAATGGGTCAGAGAAATCAAAAGAGAAATAAAAAAATAGCTTGGGGAAAATAAATAAGGAACCAAATGTATCAAAACTTATGAGATGTAGTAAAAACAATTCTAAGAGGAAAGTTTATAGTGATAAATATATATGTAAAGGGGAAAAATGATCCCAAATAAACTACTTATTTTCACACCTCAAGGAACTAGAAAAAGAACAAAATAAACCTAAAGTTATCACAGAGGAGGCAGTAATAAAAATCAGAGCAGAATTAAATAAAATAGAGACTTGAAAAACAATAGAAAAGGTCATTGAAACTAAGAATTGTTTTTTCAAAATGATAAACAAAATTGGCAAACCTTTGGCTAAACTAATGAAAAAGAGAGGAGGTTCAAATAAATAAGATTAAAATGCAACAGGATACATTATAACTCATACCACAGAAATACAAAGGACCCAAAAGACTGCAATGAGCAACAACATGCCAAAAATGAGATGTTCTAGAATAAATCAATAAATTCCTAAAAACATATAACCTACCAAGTCTAAGTTATGAAGAAATAGAAAATCTGAAAGGGCCAATAATGAATAAAGAGAATGAATCCATAATCAAAAACTTTCTAAAAGATAAAAGCCCAGGACCAAATGGCTTCATTGGTGAGTTGTACCAAACATTTGATGAATTAATAGCAAATCTTCTCAAACTCTATTTAAAAATCAACACAGAGAAACCACTTTCAAACTCATTTCACAAAGTTGGCATAACTTTCATACTAAAGCCAAAAAAAAAACCCACTAAAAGAAAAAATATATAAGCCAATATCTTCAATGAGCACAGATGCAAAAATTCTCAATAATGTATTAGCAATTAGAAATCAACAGCACATTATACTATTATCAAGTGTGAGTTTTCCTTGGGAGGCAAGGATCATTTAACATATGCATAGCAATAAATGTAATATATCACATGCACAGAATGAAAGACAAAAATCCTATTATCATATCAAATATGCAGAAAAATGTTTGACAAAATTCAACATTCTTTTTAAAAAAAAAAGATTTTATTTATTTATTTTTAGAGAGGGAAGGGAGGGAGAAAGAGAGAGAGAGAGAAACATCAATGTGTGGTTGCTGGGGGCGTGGCCTGCAATCCAGGTATGTGGCCTGACTGGGAATAGAAAAAATTCAACATTCTTTCATTATAAAAACTCCCAATAGAGCATGTATAGAAGAAATGTACCTCAACATACAAAATGTAGTTGTGCTTCTACTCACTAACAGCAAATTATTTAAAAGAAGAAATTAAGAGAATAACCAAATTTACAATATTATCAAAAATAAATAAAATTCTTAGGAGGAAACAAGGAGGAAAATTAAACAAGGAGGAAAATGATAACTACACTGAAATCTATAAAGTATTTATGAAATAAATGCAAAAATACCTCACATTCATGGATTGAAAGAATTAATATTGCTCATGTGTTTGTAATATAGATCTGCAAATTTAACGTAATTCCTATCAGAATTCTAAGGGCATTTTTCACAGAAATAAAAAAATTGTGAAATTCATATGGGACCATAATAGATACCAAGTAGTCAAATAAATCCTGAGCAAAAACAAAAACAACAAACAAGATTTGGAGACATCACATTACCTGATTTCAAATATTATAAATAGCTAATATAATCAAAACTGGCATAAAAACAGACATATAGATAAACGGAGCAGAATAAAGAGACTAGAAATAAATCCATGTATTTATAGTCAAGTGATCTTTGACAAAAGTTCCAGGAACACACAATGGGGAAAAGGGTGTCTGACCAGTAAACGATGTTGGTTAAAGGTGCTTTCTTTTCTTTTAATTTTCATTATATCTGTTTTATGCCAAGTATCTTTCTTTTGAGTGTATGATATTATTTTAACTGTTTCTTCATTACAATCTTATTTGCTTCACTAAATAGTAAAATTCATAATTCAGACATTTAAAGTAGCAAAGTAGAGTTCACATTCTTGGTCCCCACATATAAGTGTGTAATTTGGAGTATTTTGAGAATAATAGACTTCTTTTTCAGGAGTATTACGACACATTATATTTTGAGACTCTCATGGAAATGTACCACCTATGAGTCATCTGACTGCCAGTATTACCAAGAATAATGTTTATAAGTTGAACTTCTGTTTGTTTTTCTGACACCCAGAATCCTACATTATTTCCTCAATCCACATTACCTTCCATTAAACAAAGCTTCTTAAAAGTATTTTCTCAGTGCTTCCTATTTTTCATAGTACCTACCCTTGTTTTTTATTAGTTTATTTAAACACAGTTATTAAGTGTTTACGGTGTATAACCCAGTGTTGTATGTTTGGAATGAACAAATGAATAAGAAGATAAATGAGAAACAAAATCAGCCATAAACTATCCCACTTCCACAGTTTCCTTCCCTATTTCTTCTCTTGACTCTGACTCCCCTCTCAAAAATAAATAAACAAACAAACAAATAAACAAACAAATAAATACATAATAAAACCACTCTTGAGGCAAAATCTTTGTCAAATCTTGGCGGGTTCAAAATTTTCAGGAAAAATTCCAAGTATAGCCATGAATATATAGTGCTCTTGAGAGCACAGCCCCCTGTCTCTGTCTCAGTTTTCATCCCTTCCATATTCTACACTTTATATATAGCAACTTTATAGAAAACAATTTCCATGCTAAAACATAAAATGCTTATAATTCTTCATTCACCTTGTCCTGTTTTATGCCTCTTTTTTCATTTTCTCCCTCCCTAAGAAACACACTTTCTACTTTTTAAATATCACTATTTAAATATCACTATTCTTCCCTCACATCAGAAGTCTTCTCCCCTCCAGGTATTCTCCATTAAATCTCAGATTTAAGCAGTACTTTTTTTTGTCTGTGCTCTCATAGCACTTGTGCATATATTTATCTTAGAATTAATAGGTATATGCAAATTGTCTGTTGATGTTTTGCCTACCAATCAATACTGAAGCTTCTTGAGAGCTGAAAACATTATTTCTTCATTTTTTAAATTCTTTTTCTGTAGTTCAGTGATGGGCAAACTATATTTGAGAAAGGACAGAAAATATACATTTTAAGCCTCATAGGCCACACAAGCTCGATCACACTTACTCAGCTCTGCTGTCGTGACATCATATCAGCTATAAGTAATAAGTATATGAGAGATCATGGCTATGTGCCAATAAAACTTTACTTACTAAAACAGGCTTGCTGGCCTTATGTTGCTGACCCTTGCTGTAGCATGGTGCCAATAACATAGTGCCGAATACATGTTGAGTGAGTAAAAGAAAAAAATGAATCCCTGATTTGTTCTTGTGCTTAAATGCTAAATTCATAAAACTCCTAATAATCTGTTTCCCTCTGGAAGGGCCCTATGCTATAATGTCCGATTGGACTAGTGACTGGTATCTTATCTTGGAATCCCAGAGAGGTATTTGGCAGACTTTCACTTATTAACAAGCCTTCCTAACGTCTGCTGCCTGAAAAATAATTTTCTCTACATCCCTGGTTTTCCCATTGATCCTCTTCCTATGTGAAGTCCCAATGTCTCTATTGCCATCATCCTACATTGCCAGTCATTTAACAATGTCTGCATATCTTCTCTGCACCAGGGACTGTGAAGCAGAGATGAATCAGACATGGGTCTCACTGCCCCAAGGCTATGTGTATCAAGGAGAATTACAGTCAGGGACAGGAGTGGAAAACATATTCTGTTGAATTAAATAATAACAGAGCTTTTCTGTCTCAAACATCAGTAATGTCATAGGGGCTTTATGGTTTCTGGCAGCTTAGAGATGCTTTTAAGAATTCAAATTCTTCCTATAGTCTGTGGTATTCCCTTTTGATAAGATCTTTGTCCTCATGTTCACAAGATAGGTGCTGAATATCTAGGAATCATACCCACTTCCAAGGTAGGAAGAAGGGAGAAAGAGACTAGAACGCCAACTATTTCCATGTATGTAATTGTCTTTATCACATGAGCATTTCTAACTGAAATGCTGATTGGAAAAATTAGAATCATCCAAGACATGGGTTTGAATGGATATTGAATGCATTATCCATAAGTATGTGCCTCATTATGTTACTTATATACAATGCTATGCAAATCTGAATGTTTTGTTACACTTGTAAATACATCTAAAATCTCCAACTTTAGCCAAATGATTTTTAGAATTTTTTACACATAATGTTAAATTTGTGCTATTTGTCATTATGTAAATTCAATGTTAAATTAGGACTACTTTGTGTGCAAAGTATTATTTTGTTTATTTAGCTCTCACTGTCTTAACATCTTCACCATAAGACCTCTTGCAATTGAAGGGATTTCTCCTATTCTATACAAATATTAGCACATTTTTTGTTTTGAAATTCCACATGGAGAAAATACAGTAGATGTCTTATTATCTGATATTTGAAGAGTAATTTACATTTTCAAAGTACTTAAAACTCAAGTATCCATTAATCTTATTTGAATATTATTTTTGGCCCACTTTTATTTTTATTGTGAAGAAGAGGCTTATAGTAAAGAACTACAGTGATTGAATTTTATAATGAAGGGGACAAAATATCTTATATTCATTTTTTCATAATGTATTCTCCATATCTTCATATTTAAAAATGCATACCTAAAAATAATTTGGTCATAATTCTACATTTTATAGACATATTGCATTAAACTTGTCATTGCAGAATTGTCTATTTTGTGGCAATAATTATTGTTGATTACTGATATTTCAAAATAATGGGAATACAGTGATAAAATATGTTATCAAAACCCTCTATTGAAAAATAGCACAATAGGGAGAGAGTAGAAAAACCTAAAGGGCAAATGAAAATTTTATTCTCTTTTAGAGATAGAACACCATCTTTCCTATGACTGCACAGATATTATAAGCTTTCTGCCTTAGTGTTTTTACTTCTTTTTAGAGATGTATCTATAAATAATTTAATGTTTAAGAAGGACTAGGTGAAGGATGACACATAAATGCTAAGTAATATTATTTTACTTTCAAGAAGGTTATCAAGAATGCTTGAATTTGCTATAAAAATTTCAATCATGATTATAATAAATCCATTTAACTAGTAAAAATAAAACTATTCAAGAGAGACAGTAAGTTTTTTGAATTGTTTCTTATAACATTATTTGTTATAGTCTGCTAACCCTCAAAATAATATATTATTATATATGATATATTTAGAGATCCCTTCCTTTATCAGTAAGTGTAAAAAAATAATCCCTCTCTTTTTTAATTTCTCCTCCTCTTTTCTTTCTGGTTTATCTTTGAGAGTTAATTAGTAACACCCGAAAATTGAGCTCTTGCCAAAATAAAAATTAATATTTGCAAATGAATTCTCAGATGTTTCCTTTAGGTTATTATAATCAACATTGATATCAATAAGACAATCAATACTAAAGTAAGACTTATTGGGCTTTAAATAAACCTCTACTATTTTTATCTTAATATAATTTTACACTTACAAAAAATTGCACATATATCACAGTGTTCCCATATTCACCTTACTGGATTCCTCTTACATTAGTACATGGCAAAATTATACTACAATTATAAAAAAATATTCATTCAATCTATTATCTAAATTAGAAACTTAATTAGTATTTTTCGATATATCGTTAATGTCCTTTTATTGTTGTTTTTCCAGGATGCATTCTATGAGCCCACACTACACTGAGTTGTTCTCAGTCTCTTCCAATCTCTAACAGTTCTGCAGTCTTTCCTTCTTCTCTTTAATGGCCTTGACACTTTGGATGAGTATTGGTCAATATTTTTTTAGAATATCCCTAACCTTGAGTTTGTCTAATATTTTCTCTCTTATTGATATAATTGACATGTAATATTGTTCAAGCTTAAGATACTGATTTATGATTACTACCCTAGCATTAGCTAACACCTCTACCACATGACATAACTATCATTTCTGTATGTGTGAGTGTTTGTGTGTGTTTTCTAGTAAGAACATTTAAGATCTAGTTTCTTAGCAACTGTGAGGTATAACAACATATTATTAATAAAATGTACAATAAATTGTCAGAGCTTATTCATCTTCTAAAGGAGAAGGAAAACTACTGTACAATATCATATGTAATGATATCTAAAAAAGTGGAGTTTGTACAGAGAATATATTGGTGGCAAGAAGGTGGGGGTGAGGAAACTGGAGAGTTGTATATTTCCCTACTATTAGATTAAGAATTCTAATCCTTACTCCAATGAAAATAAGGTTATACATCCTTACACCACTCAGTAAAATATTTTATCAAACAAATGGAGTTAATCTATTTTTGGTATTGTGGCTTCAAAACAATCACACGGCACTCATTAATAATGTAAGAAAATAAAATATTTTTGTTTCTTTTTTTTGCCATTTTAAAATAATGAACTCTATTTTAAGGCCTAGAGTTTCATGTACATTTAATTGTATTCCTGTGTGTCACAAATTCTGATACAAGTGCAATTTCTTTCCTACACATTTTCCAACAGAGAGATGAAAATAGACCTCAAGTTTGTCATTGCCAAATTCTTCTGCACATGCCAACTCAGGTGCCATGCTAGAGTAAATGCCTCTGCAGAATTTCAGTGAACTGCCATGCTCACTCCATTAAAAAGTCTGGACAAATGAGTACAGCTTTAGACTCTCAAGCACAATAAAGTATAGATGTACAATTATCACCATTATTATAATTGCACTACTATGCAAACTGAGTGACTTCAATGACTTACCATTATATTATAAAGACCATCTCAGAAAGTGTATGAGTATTCTGTTATAGTTTATGAAACATGAAAAAAGAATAAGTGGGCAGTATTAAATTAAAAATACAGTGGATGCATACATTATTGAATACTAATATTCAGATACATGCTGGTAACTTGAACAGGTTCATTTTACTTATTGTTGGCACTTTTTTAGATAAGAAATAGATTAGTGAAAATTCCCCATTCTGACAGTGTCTTTATAGTTCATTTATTTTGCCTTCTTTAATGCACTAGCATGTAAATTTACTTTTCAGCCAACTTTGTATTTGGTTGAAATTTAATTCACTCACAGGCAAGGTTATGTGTATTACAATACCATGGATATAGTAAGGTAAGGATATAAATTCTCAAACATAAGATGAGATGGCAGGAATTAGTGGCCAATTATATATATAAATAATTATTGTTTTTCAGATAATATTTTGCTCTATTACTTTTGCACTCCAATATGTTTTAAGCACTATTGCCAATTTTATCTCTTAAAATTGATAAAACAATAGAGGATAATTCACTGATTATTCAACTCTAGCACAAAAAAAAATAGTTACTTGAGAGTCAGTCCCAAATTCAATTTATCAATTACTGAATTTTTTAGACTGTAAGATGCACCTGATCATAAAACACACCTATATTTTAGAGGAGAAAAATAGGAAAAAAATTTTAAAGCAAAAAATGTGGTAAAATATTTAATAACATAAATAACATAGGCCACCCCCCCTGCCACAGTGAGCCAGGTAAGCTACATTTGGACTATAAGATGCACCCCCTTTTCCTCCCAAATTTGGGGGTGCATCTTATAGTTCAACAAATACAGTAAGTTTTAGTTGCAATCACATATAGAGAAATACAGAGATTACTTTTCTAAACCCCAAAAATGATAACATGAGGCATAATGTTTGGTTATTTAAAATTCTTGAAGAAATTATTATTTAGAAAGTAAAACATGTATTTGGTTACTCAAACTTTTATTGATTTATATAATTTTGAGTTGGAATCATCTTTAAAAAATCTTATCTATATATTTTACTAATTCAAAGATATGATTTAAGCATAATCTCAATCTTATCTTCTAAATTTATTTAAAAGTGTTTATTAATGACCTACTCTGTGGCAGGCACTTTTCTTGGAATTGGAGGGAGGTGAGCTAGAGAGTTCCCCCAGCCCAGAGTGTTGGGGGAAATCCAGACATGTGCCGCTACAGCAACTTTGAGCATCACTGGTCTGTGAAGAAGGTTGCACATCTGGAGGGAATGCCTTTGCGGGCTATGTTCAAGCAGGTAGTAAACTGATGATGCCAGAGGTGGTGGTGGAAAAATTCTAGGCAGACCCAGTCCATGGCACAAGGAGCATGGAGGCCCTTGCAAGAAAAAGGTTTTGAAACAGAGGAAAGATAAACTCAGAAATGACCAAAAGAAAGAGGCAGTTTGCAGGTGAGTTTAGGGGAGGGATAAGGAAGGGGAAACTGTGCATATGAGGATGAAGACAATCACAGGATGATGATAAAAAAGATTACCTGTGTCAGAATCTGATAAAAGAAGAATGTTTTTAAACAATCACTATCCAGTTCACAGAGTTTCTATTTGTGTTATTTCATTAAAAATAATAAAATTAATATTTGTTAATACTTAAATAGCTCCTCCTCCACACCCAGACACTGTTCTAAGAGTGCTATAACAACTCACATAGCAATTCTATATACAATTATTAATATTTTTGCTATTTGATGAAGAAAAATGATACACACATGACTGAATAAGTTAAAAAGTTTACATGATTAGCAAGTGTTTGAAATGGGATTCAAACACACAGGGTCTGGCTCTAGTCTTTCCTCTTTCCCATTGTGACATACTAACTTTCAAATATTTAATCAGATGTTACCCTTTTCTTTTCTTATGTAGCGATGACCTTAAATTAATGTTATTCCTTTTATCAAAAGTGCCAAAAAGATTAGTTGTGCTGTACTGACACTGTGAAGGATTTATTCAATTGCTACAATCTTTTTAGAAAAAAATGAATAACTATTTTCATTAGGTAAATATGCATATGTATTTGTGATAGTGTCTTTTTCTCATTTTCTTCTTTCAATTCTTTTTTCTTCCTTTTCTTCCTCCTCCCTTCCCCCTTCTTCCTTTATTTTTCCCTTCTTGTTTTTTTCTTCTTTTTCAGATAAGTTTTGCTCTTAGTTTTACCTGCCTTTGTTATATTCTTCAAACTGTATTAATATAGGAAAAATAAAATGATAAAATAAAAATAAAATGATGTGTCAATGATATAGTTACTTATTAAACATATTACTAATGAATGCCTGCAAAAAGGTTTTTGCATATGTGACAGATTTAAAACCCTGAATGATTTATAAATAGACTCTCAAAGCTAGAAAACGGGGAAAATACTTCAGTTTATCTGAAAAATAAAATTTTCAGAATTTGTTAGCTCTGGATTGAGCCAGTATTGTTGATTCTTTCCACAACATTGGCCATAATTCCAACCATTATTCTGATTTATTTAAAGATCAATTTATACTTATTTATCTTCTGAGTTATCTGCAATTTGTTATTCTTTGTGTGTGTGTATGTGTAGATTGGTGAATTAAATCTCATCTAAAATATTAGTGTACACAACGCGCCTAACAAAATACTAAGTCAGTTTGAAATTTACAATGTTTGAATCATTGAATTTCTGATTTTTAATTCTGAGACTAAGATAATATTTTCTATTGAGTTCATTCATTCTCACTGGCAGCTCAGTTCATGCCTAAGTCTCTGTCAATATCATTTATCAATGATTTCAGTAATTTAGTACAAAAATTACAATACAATTTTATATAAAAATATACTCATAAAATGAAACTCTTTTTTCTCCTTGGTGTAGACTAAATGTTACCAAAATCTTTCTTACATGATTGATTATTCCCTCAATAGATGCATCAAAAACATGGGGAATTGCCTAACAGGGTTGAGGGATTTTGATCCACTTCAGCTGTGCTGAGCCTCACCTAGTGATTCAGAAAATCAATCGCATATCAGTTTAGTAGTCACTGATCCATGAGGTAATTGCACCTATATCTTCAGCATAAAGCTTCTGAAATGGGTGAAGCCAATGACCAGAGGGTGAAACACCTTGTTATTTTCAGCTTTTTTGATCAAATTGAGAAATAATCATCTCAGTCTGTATTTTTGAAGGAAAAATTATATTGCTTCAGATAAAAACTTTTATCATATTTAGATTGTTATTCTCTCAAACAACTGACTTTATTGTGCTACCCATTATATTTACCTGCAAAGCTTGTGTGTAGTCTTCTTACCTAATTTATTTTATAAAAGGGCACTCTGAATTTAGTATAGAGAACTGGGCACTTCATTTTGTTGTTAATATGGTGGGAAATTGTCCCCACAGTTTTGTTATACTGTTTAGAAATGTCTTATCTAACTAGATAAGAGTACTTCTTTAGGAAAGAGATGTGGGCTTAAGTAAATACTAAACAAACTGAGTATTAACACACAGGGAGAAAGTAAGATTAATGACCTGACAAAACATTAATTAAAAGAAGGAACATTGCCAAGATTTTCTTGTATAATTCCAGTCCACATAATATGAAGGCGAAATTAATTTACTGTTTCTTATTTGACAACAAAGGAAATGCTTTATATTGATTACTTTTTTTTCAAATGTGTGCACACAGAACATGGTAAGCTATATAATCAGAAACATAGTTGTTTAACCTCGGAGGTTTGCATTTATTTTCCAAAATTCCACAGGGACAACAGAAATTTCTTTGAAACAAAATGAGTTTGCACTTATTTCTGCGGGTTTCTAGGCATACATAAACATCAAAGATCAATTTCATTATTAATTAAAGGAAATAATGCTAAAACATTTGGCAGTTTTTACTTTGAGCCTTTGCCAGTTTGCAAAGCCCAACATATGCTGAAAATTTTATATACAAATGATATATTGCAAAATTTATCAGTAAGAGCTAATGCAATCTCTAAAAGTTTAATTGCTCAAGTATCAGTAGTTTTAAATACTACATATCATTCTGTATTATAATGCTGGGTGTACTTACTAATTTAATCCTGAGAAGCTTCATTAAACTTATTTCGTGTCACTGTCATTTCAAAATTGTGATTTTCAAATGATTTTTTATGTTGAAATCTTCATGCAATTACTTTTTGAAAAGCCTTAATTCTTCTGTTTGATGAAGTGAAGCAAAATGAATTTTGCTCCAAATGTATAACTATGTCTGGCACTAAATTGTTGGCAAGGTGAATACTCTTCAGAATGCTAAAGGTGAAGAAACAGATACCTGTTTGCAATAGAATTCTGGAGTTTGGTAATAACTAATTTTGAGATACTGGTTATATAGATTATATAACATTAATATTGCTCTGGAAATGTTTCACAGCAAACTTTGAACTTTGTTCCCAGGAAGAGAATGTTAGTATAGAAAAAGAATTTTGGAAATAGGATTTATCTGGTTCAACTAGAAATCAGAATTTAGGCATAAACTTAGGTGGTACACCAGGGAAGGAGAAATAACAGGAGAGTAAAGCAAGGCAGAAGGAAGTCAGTGAGAGGGTGTAGTACTAATCTGGTATCACTTAGAACCAAGTGCAAATAGTTGTGTGCTCTCAGTGTAACTGAACAAACTAGGGCTCATCCATGTGTCACCTTGATACACAATCCAACAATTAGTGTTGAAGGAAACAATTTTTTATTTATAGTATTCCAACCTTGGGGGAGCTGGGAACTCTTGCTCAGAGCCCTGTTTTCACACAAAATCCAGCACTTCCCTTGCTCCCCACCAGGCTATTAGCCAAAAACATGCCCAGAAGTTCCCCAAACGCTTGTGTTCCCAAGCCAGCTGCACAAACAGTCCTCCATCCCCTCTGGAAGGTGCTCTTGTGGGTTTCAGAGTGGCTATCCTCTCACAGTAGCTCTCTTCTTCAGGATCTGGGGTACATTGTCCTCAGCCTCCATGTAGTAGTTGAGGGAAACATGTGCTGTGTTACACTGGATCGTGGTGGAGTCCAGGGAGGCACACAGCCCAAGAGAGTGATTTCTCTGTACGTTCCTCAGAGATGCAGAAATCTAAATTCCTGGTCACAGTTCAGTTCAGCTCCAAGCACTCTCATGAATCCAGGCTTGGTTAGGCGGGTCCCCGCACAGCTCCATCAGCTCTCTCCTTACACCCTTTCCTCCAGCCTGCATGGCTGCTACTTCCACTACAGACTGCATGCCAGCTTCAATATAGACCACATGCCTGCTTCTTCACTACACCAGTCTGCATGGCAGAATCCCCCTACTTCTTGGCTCCTTCCTCATAGAGCCTACTTCTCTCTTAACCCATCCTTATCTAAAAATGCTTGGTCCAGAACTTCCTGTGTGGCCTCATATCTGACCCCTCCTATGATGTGCCACATTTGCCAGTTCCCACGTAAATTTTACCTTACTTCAGCTGCCATCTTTAGTCAGGGCAAGAGTTCCCATGACACAGGGCCATCCACCTTCCCTGGCTATGTCACAAGCCACTGTGCACTCTCAGAGTCATGTACTCCTTTAGCCCTTGGCAGCAGTCCACTTCCCTTCAGGAAAGACATGGCTATCACGGTGCCATTATAATGCAAAGTATCTTAAATGCCATATCACCTGCTCCAATCCAGGTTCGTGGATTTTCTCCTATTTTTGGGGAACCCTAGCTCTGCACCCATTACATCAGGATTCTTGTGAAAGGCTACAGAAATTCCTCTTATCTCATGAGGTCCAATCCTAGACAGAGGAGGAGGAAGAGAAAGCATGTATCCACCAATTTTCTTCATCTAAACAGTGAGTGTTTGCCTTATGGGGTATTGATTTCATAGCACTTGTTTGTCTTTCCGCAGGCATAAGCTCCAATCAGGTCCTGAGAAATCACAATATTCTGTGGCAAAAAAAGAAAAATAGTACATGATTCTCTATAGGGTGTGCCCTAGACCTCAGGCAAGGCTCCAATATGTTTTGTCCACCTGAATTACAGGTCCATGCAGAGTTGGCCATTAAAGCAGTTACTTGACCAGAAAAAGATGCCGAAGCTGGAAACAGGTGAGGTCAAGAAGAAAATGGAATAACATGTAAGAGGTGTTGGTAAGATACATATAAGTGAATATATAAATATGAATTAGTATGAGATTAATTCATATTTATATGTATATATCATATGTAAGTAGTTTTTGTATTTTTATAACATATTTATATTTGTTTGAAAAACACATATTTAGGGATCCTAATAGGATTTCCTTTCTCTTATTTATGGCACTGAAACTTAAAATATAGAGGGCAAATCAGACATTAATGAGAGAATTACATGAAGTTTTCTATTTTAAATCCTTTCAGTGTTCACCAAATTTTTCTAGCTAGAGTCACATTCTCTAAGATTTTATTGAATGACCAATTTTATTTTTCTTGAAAGGAATATCATCTGGCCACATGGATTTTTACTAAATATGTTCAAAGCTCAAGAGAAAGAATCAAACATTATATTGAAACAAGACACTTACTTGCAGAGATATGATACTTTTAATGCAAAGAAATTGCAAAAACTTAGAAAAATAATTTAAACATGTTAATATAGTAGATAAGTTAAAATTCTCAAAATATGCAGATTGACAAAAACAAAGGTGCCAAATTTAGGTCAAATCTCTCTAGAGAACACAAATAAATGGCTTCCTGCATGTTAATGAATAACTCTAGTTCCTTTACCTTTAGGGAGTTGCTTAAAGAAACCCATGCCTGCATTTACATAAATTTGAATACCCTACATACGTAAGCAAAGTCTACAAGGAAAGAATTTTTGCTTCTAGTAAATATACTGAGTCTAATAATTTGTGAACATTAAGGTTATCAATATGATTTCAGATTATTTAATTAATTTTAATTGTTTTATTATTTTCCAACTACAGTTGACATATATTACTTTCTGGTGTATAATATAGTGATTAGACTATATATATTCATAATATATATCATATATACACATATGTACACATAAACTCATATATACCTACACACACACACACATACATGATCACCTTTTATTTTAGATTACCTAAAGCCCAACCATCAATTTGCTCTGTAAGACTCTTTCAAATCTTAGGTCACATAACTTTAAAATATTTAATATCAATAAATATAATAAATCATCAAACTGATAAAATTATATTCACTAAATTACTTTTTATTTGATATAATAGCTCCTCAACTGAGACATGTTTTAATGTAATTTCCAAATATGCTACGAACTCTTATTGATTATATATATTAATATACTAATTTTCTATGAAAACAATTAACGACAAAAACATTAATTTGTACATTTTATAGAACTGAAGCCTCAAAACTCAGCACTTCAAATAGAATAATGATTAAAGGAATGTTACTACTTTTAATGTTTTATTCTTGTCTTTAATCTGGTTAAAGTTTTCTTTTAAATTAAAATTTTTAAATTGCTTCTGTTCAAAAAAACAAAAAATTCAAGCAGATGATGCTGCTTATTAGCAAGTTCCCACATGCTTATTTTCCATCATGCTAAAGGAATAAACAAGAACCACTGATACAACCCAAATGAACTACACTGTCTGTTTAATCTGTCAGTATAGCTATTTAGAACCATAGTAAAGAGGATATTTTCATTTGGGTATTACTTGACAGTTGAGAAAACAATCTTTTCTAAACAGAACCCTGTTGTATTGACAGTAATAATACAAATTCTGTTGGTAAATTGCCTAAATTTGAGAATGTTATCTAAAGGCTACAAGCTTATTTGTTTTCATAAAATGAGTATAAACAAATGAAATGTATATTTGGGTCTGCAGAAAGTCTAAAATTAAAAACATTTAAAATGTGGTAAGCAATCTGAATTGCAACTCATTTTTTAAAGCTTGTAGTGCTTAAGGGGAAAAATATACCTGGATTCACAGCTAACCTCAGATTTGCAATACAAAATAAGTCAACAAGGAAAACAATGGCATCGGCCCTGGGGTAATGTTACTTGCTGGAACAAAATAATAGCACATAGTAATTCCAGGAACTCTGAAACTATACAGAAAGTACAGTTAAAAGAAAGTAATTTACAGAAATGCTGTCAGTTCTTACACAGACATTTTTCATCAGATTTGGCACATTTCAAGGTGTCATAACAGTACAGGAAAACCAAAAATGTTTATCATTTAAATAATTTAACAGCTCTTCAATTTGAATAAAAAGGGCTTCAGAATTTTCTACCAGCTCTATGATTTCTCACACCTAAGACATAACCATTGGGCATTTCTCCTTAATTACCAGCTCCACGACAATATCATTTATCATTAGCTGGGAAATGAATCTTATCAAAATCAGTATTAGAGTTAATGACATTTAATCCTTTGCTCAGAATCTCCACTTTTAGAATTTGTTTTCGAAACATTATGTCCTTCTTAATATGTTCTTAAACTTTATTTGCACTAATATTGTGATAAACGCTTTTACATGTCATATATTGCTAGGAAGTATCTTTGGTTAATTAACGATGTTATTGAGTGCTGGAAGACACAGTACTAGACTAGTAAATGATCCATAGAAATAAAAAATGCATAAACATCTTATACTGTATCCCTGCCGCTTTCTCAAAACAGGGGACAAAATTAACAATTATTCCATCCTTTTTCTCAGTGATTGCTCAGTGACCTTGTTCAGTTGTTTCAAGAGTAATGCAGCAATATATTACCGATTTCAAGAATTCCTGTTTCTGTGTTAGACCATATTTTGGTTATATATATTTGTATTCATACCTGTGACCAAATCCATTCTTTCAGCAACATTTTGTATACTAATAATGATAGAATGTGACATATTAAGTACACTACAAGCATTCACTCATTTAAATAAAACAATAGAGTTTGGTGTAGTATCTATTCTGCTAAAGAATTTATATTAAAGTATTGATCATTTTTAAATTTAAATTAAACATTACTAAGCCATATTATCATTGAGAATTGTTTTAACAAGAGTTCAGTAAAGGTATTTATAAACACAACTATATAGCAGGCTGTTGTATAGGTAGTAAATTAGCACAATAAATCCAACTGAAAATGACAAGCAAGGCTTTATTTACTTACTACGATAGGCAAGGGAAAAAAGAGAAAGCCGCCAGCTTCCCAATGTTTCATTTTTCCTCATGGAAATATACACTCCAGTGATGAGAAGACATGCCATGAAGATCAGGGGAAAACACCTCAGTCGAGGCCCCTGATAAAGAGGTGTCTACAAGGTGTCTGCCATTATGGCATCCTCCAAGAGTGGCTGTACAAGCTGGGCATACTTATGTGCACATGAGATGGCTTAGGAATGCACTCATGTTGACTGAAGCTTATGTTGAACCTCATGATTTTCTGGAAAGCCTCATACAAGGACTGTAAATCAAGTCTGGTGATGTGAGGGCAGCCTGCCATTTTGTGGACTGCCAGGCAAAGCTTTGTAATTGGCTGTCATTTAACCTGAAATACCACATACAGAATTTTACCTATACCTAGACCTCTTAAAAACAAGTTTCTTTTTTAATTACAAAGCATAATCCTGTTTACTCATACTATGAACACATTAGAAGCTAAAGCAACAAAATTTTATGTTAAAATTAAACTTTATTTTTTAGAATAAGAATTTATAATATATCAGAAATACTGGCTTAGAAAAAACGTTATTTGTTTACCATTCATGTTGCTCAGAATACTTTCACTATATAAATGGCAAATTCATATGGAGAATCCAGAAATTCAGTTTCTAGCTTTCCTTGTCATTATCATGTGAACATATGACCCTGACTCTTCCAACTTACATTCACATTTTACTGAAATCCAATGTTACAGAATCCTGCCTGTGCTGTTCTGGGAAAGTCGTGGGGTTTGACTGCCAAGTGTGATTCCCAATGCAAGAGGCTGGTGAAAAAGGAAAGAGGTTGTTTATTTAAAGGCAATACAGATTTAGAATAATGTGAATTTCTGTCATTAAGTCCCACTCCATTTAAAACACCTGAAACACATAGTCTTGCCTCCCTTTGCCAAACCAGGCCAGTTTCAGAATACACCAGTCAGAGGTACGGTCTTTCAGGAAAGCAGAAGTCTGTAGATCAGCACTCCTGGTCACAGTTCAGTTCAGTTCCAAGCATCTCCCACAAATCTGTGCTTAATTACACAGGTCCCCACACAGTGCCATCAGCTCTGCCACCTCTTCTCCGGGCCAGCCCATTTGGCCTCTTTCTTACTCCAGACCTCATGGCATCTCCTACTCCAAACTATGTAGCATCTCCTTACACACCAGCCCCCATGGCAGACTGAGGCCCTTGTCTTTCAGCCTTCCCTTATTTCAAATGCTCGTCCTGGAACTTCCTATATGACCTCATATCTGGACCCTCCCATTATGTGCTCCTTTTACCAGTTTCCCCATGTCTTGTACCTTCTGTTGGCTGCCATCTGTAGTCAGCACAATGGTTTCTCATGACACAGGGACATCTGCCTCCCCTGGCTATGTCATGAGTCAGTAGACTTCTTAAAGTCATGTACACCGCTTGCCCACAGCAGCAGCACAGCTATTGGCACGGTTATGCAAAGTATCTTAAACACCATATTGTCCAATGCCCTCTACTCACAACCAAATTTTATGGGGAATATTTCAGGGAACCCCTGCTCTGCACCCCATTACAACAAGAACAGCTCCACTTTTGTCATTATGGCCAGTGAGATACACTGAGAAAATTCTTCTAAAATTAACTACAATGTTGTCTAAGATATTAAAAACAAATTTGAAATGAATATATGGCCAAGAAAATAAGAAAACTTCAAAAATTAAATGTTAATGAGTAGTTTTAGTCCAGCAGGAAAGAACAATAAAGTGAGAGAAAGAGGAAGTGAAGAGGGAGGGAAGAAAAAAGAAGAAATAAAGAGAAAGAAAGAGAGGAAGGAAGGAAGGAGAAAGAAAGAAAGAAAGAAAGAAAGAAAGAAAGAAAGAAAGAAAGAAAGAAAGAAAGAAAGAAAGAAAGAAAGAAA
This sequence comes from Phyllostomus discolor, assembly GCF_004126475.2. Classification (NCBI taxonomy): domain Eukaryota; kingdom Metazoa; phylum Chordata; class Mammalia; order Chiroptera; family Phyllostomidae; genus Phyllostomus; species Phyllostomus discolor. The sequence goes on along the minus strand of NC_040905.2, from coordinate 69,678,323 downwards.
GAAAAGAAAGAAAGGAAGAAAGAAAGAAAGAAAGAAAGAAAAGAAAGAAAGAAGAAAGAAAGAAAGAAAGAAAGAAAGAAAGAAAGAAAGAAAGAAAGAAAGAAGAAAGAAAGAAAGAAGAAAAAAGAAAGAGAGAAAAGAGAGAGAGAGGAAGGAAAAGGTTCAAACTGATTTTTCCTTTTGGGTAACTGCTGAAATCAAATAAACTTGAATCAATCTCTCTCTCTCTCTGTCTCTCTGTCTCTCTGTCTCTCTCTCTCTCTCTTCTTCTCTGGTTCTGTCTGTTTCTCCTTTTCTCTTGCTCATTTTGCTAATTATTTTTACACATGCTGAACCTCACAATTTTTGGATTGTTATACACTGCTTTTATCACGTGTCACTGTCAAAGTCTCTCATTTTAATAATGCTCCTAGGCTTAAAGTCAGCTTTGTCTGATATTAATATAGCTACGCCAGCTTGTCTTTGTTTAGTACTTGCATAATAAACAATATCATTTAAAATTGTATTGACAAACACCAACTATCTTGGAATAAATGTAGCATAAATGTTATAAGACTTTCACATGAATGTTAAAAAAGCACTGCTCAGAAATTAAAGACCTAAATAAATGGAGGACCATATCATGTTCATGAATTGTCAAAATCCGTAGTATTAAGGTGACAGTTCTCTTCACATTAATGTATTTTATGTAACATGCAATTTCAACATAGTCTCTTTTTTCTTTTGCAGTAATTGTGTATTGGATTATAAAATTTACGTAGTCATTCAATGACTCCAGATACTCAAGGTAATCTTAAAAAAAATAACAAAGCTAGAGGGCTTACACCATCATATAGTAAATGAATTATAAAACTATGGTAGTTTCCAATGCATTGTACTGTACATTGGGGAGTGTAATGGCTCCTCAGCAAAAAAAAAAACTGTTAACATAACTCACCAGTTCAGCTGAGTAGTGGAAAATACCATAAAACATTAGTATATGTTGTACAAAGCATTTGGTAAAATTCCAAAGTCATTAATGTTAAACACAAATTAACAAATAAACAAACAATATTCAGTCAACTAGAAAGTGCTTTTCAGAAACCTAAAGTTAACAAGAAAGTACAGAGTTATGTGCATGTTATCTGTCTCTCAGAGTATACATTGTACCTCTCTGAATAGAGAATGTTCACTGTATGTGCTAACCTAAAAGAATCAATGAGAGTTATGAACCTGCACATCATGCAGTGTGCCAACATCATCTTTATGACACTCAGTTTTTTCATTCTTTCCCTAATTTGTTCTCATTAATTCAATGAACCTTATTTAAAAAAATGTTACAAAAGCTTACTTTTTGCAACATTCTACATAAACTGTGGGTGCAAATAAAAGATGAGTTAGATGTAGAACTTGCTTTTTAACAGCTTTTAAAAATATTTTACCTACAATTTTGTATTTCATCAGTACATATTAATGTCTATATTATCTCTAATTGTATGCATCTTAATCAGGTGAATTGTCCATGGTAATTTTAATATTCATGCAAATGTATATGTGTATGTCTTTGTACACATGTGTGCATAGGTAGATGCGAATAACCTGTCTGAATTGACTTACAAATCTAAGATTAAAATGACCTATCAAAAGCCATAGATGTAGGTGTTAGGTGTTTATCTTTAAAAAGCTCACTGAAAAATTATTCTTATTTGTTTATAACTAATGGAATTTAATAAAGAATATATGAAAACATATAAAACACAGTAGTGTATAATCCCTATATTGCTCAAATTTATTTGAAACAGACACTTGACTTCTGAAGTTGAATTAATAATTCATTATTTCTCATTATGACAATATAGATAGTATGTATGTTAAATTTATGGCACTTCTAGAATGTACAAAGTACAAAAGTTCTTAGGATTGCACGCTTATAATTTTTACTTTTTACTTTATCAGTCTGTCTTTTTTGGTGAATATTTTAACTTAATTTTAACCAAATTAAATGCCAACAATAATATATTATGTTTCATTTGTTACTACCTACTAAAATCATAATGATGGTTTATTGCTGTGATCTCCTATATAAAACATGGACAAGAAGTATTAAACTCTCATTCCACAAGGGAAATTTTTATTACTAACAGATGCATTCTAACTGGGGAGTCATATGCTACTATGAAATATGAGTCTTACTTCAAGATGCATTTAATTATTAGGTGTGTATGGGGACCAAGAGGTCCAGCCCTGGGCCCAGGCTACTTTCTCAGCAAGCTCCTGTTATCGTCGGCTCCCTAAGTGACTCTGCTCCCCGTGTCCCTGGAGGCCTGCCCATTGTTGTATTTCTTCCTGTGTAAACACTGTATTGCCAGTACGGATGAGTGCTCTCTCCTCCTCCATAATTTGCTCTAATAAAATCCCTATTTTTCACAAACGAAAGAACATTCATTTTTCTCACGTCATTTTTTAAGTACCAAATCATGGTATTTCAAATTTTAGGTAAAAAGAAAGTCCAGTTTTTCATAGTGACAGCAACTGCATTGATGTATGAACCTGAAACACCAAATGACTTATTCTTGATGATATTTGAAGGAGCCCCTTGTATTTCTAAAATATGCCAAAGTGATTTGTTTTGGCATTGCATTTTAGCCCTTGTTTATGTAAGTTCTTAATAGGCTGTGTTTCATTATCGAGGGTAGGTCCTTGTTATAAATTAGATCCCATCTGCTAAAATCTCCTCATTAGAGGTTCGAAGGACAGATAATGTCGTGTACTCTTTACTTAAAAAAATCTCATAATCTTGTGAGCTGCCCAATCAATTTACTTGGAATCAAGAGAAATGATGACATCCTGGATATCCTGGGAAAGAAAAATAAGCATCACAGCAATGGCCTTTTCATTTTTGCTCCAGTCACAGAACCACAGGGGTGTGTCATGAGGAGAAAGTACTTGTAGCCATCACCGTAATGCTGTGCCCTGCACTGCTCTGTGTGAGTGGACAGTGATGAATGAGAAGGGCCGTGCAAAACACGTGTTCCCTTCAGCTCTGAGTTTCCATTTTTCAAGAGTGACTGTCTTCAACTTAAAGCATGCCAAAAAACACTTATTAGTTTTGTTTTTTCCATGGCTGTAGTGGAATATAGTGACATATGTCAGTCATTAAAAGATTAAGATCTAGAGTAAGAAGGCAAAACTGTGAAATCCTCCTTACCTTTATTTTTTTTAATCCTTGTGGAATTTTAGGGTGGGACAACTCTTGAGCTCTAATTTAATGTTTATACTGATATATAATTCAAAGAAAATAAGTATGCATATTTAAAGTGTATAATTTCTCACAGGTTGACCTATTTAAACACCTGTGAATCTGTCACAAGCAAGATAAGGAACTAAGTCATCAGACCTCAAAGTTCCTTTATGCTGCTTTGTAATTCCTCTGCTCTGCCCCTCTCTGCCTCATCCCCATTGTCCCGGGAAACCACTGATCCGCTTGTTACTGTAAATTAGTTTTATATTGAAATTTATACTGAAATTTTATATAAATGAAAATATAAATAAATATAAAAGATACATAAAAGATGCAAATATAGTTGGGTGTACTCTTGCCTCTTTTACTAAACATTAATTATTTCACAAATTATTCTTGGATTATTTGTTCCCTTTTCATTTCTCAATAGGATTCCATTGTGTGGATAGGTCACAGTTTGTTTATACCTCCACTAACAATTGGGTGGTTTCAATTTTGTTAGCTCTATTATGAATAAAGCTGCTTTGAACATTGTTGTTCATAGCCTTTCAACAACATACCTTTAAAAAAGTATTGACTAACAATCTAGGATTAGAGTAAATGGGTTGTATAGTAGGTGTAACTTTAAGAAACTACTAAACTGTTTTTCAAAATAGTTATGATGTTTTACATTTCTACCAGAAAAGACTGAGAGTTCTAGTTTTTCCATATCTTTGCTAACATTTTTATTTTCACCTATTTAATTATAATCACTATAACATATTAATGGTATACCATTGTGGTATAAATGTGCATTTCCCTAAGGTCCACTGAACTGGACCTCTGTATTTCTTTTTTCTTGAAGTTTGTGTTCTAACTTTTTGCTCATTTCTTATTAGATTGTTAATGTTCTTATTAGGTTTTAAAATTATATATTCTATAGATAAATCCATTGTCAGATATAGGCTTATCAAATATTTTTCTCCTTGTATGTCTTGGTTTTTCATTTATTTAATAGTGTCTTTAAAAAATATTTAATTTTAAATATATTATTATTTATCATATTTTTTAAATTGTGGTTTATAATTATATCTAAATTTGCCTAATCTAAACTTCTAGAATAGTATAGATTGAGGTTTACATTTATGTCTGACTTATTTTGAGTGAATGTTTGCTCTACATTCAGGTACAGAAATATAATTTGACTTTCCTTGTGCTAATGTAAAACTTTAGAATAAAACATAAAGAAAGTAAAGTTTTATAATGTGGCTTCATACTAAAGCCCTTTTTTAAAAGTTGCTTTGTCTTTTTTTCTTTTTGTCTTTTGCTTTACTGTCTGAATTTTGAGTTGGTAATTTCATTACAAAAAAACTGCTCAGATTTTGGTTGGGGTTGTGTAGAATCCATAAATCATTTTTGGGAGATGACTTGCTATCTTAAAGATACTGAGTCTTCAGACTCATAAACCAGGTATATTGTTCTTTTATTTTTTAGATCTTTAATTCCTTAGCACAGTGTTTTAGTTTTCTGTGATGTACATCTTTTGTTAGATCTATCCCTAAATATTTCATACTTTTATTGCTATTGTGAATGGTATTGATTGTTTAAATTATATCTGACTTTTCTTTACTAGTATATAGAAAGAAAATGTGTCCTGAATCTTTGCTGAACACAATTCTTAGTTCTAGTAGCTTTTTGGTACAGTCCATCAGATTTTCTACATAGGTGATCACACTATCTGTTCATAAAGACAATTTCACTTTTTCTTTCCAATATGGATGACTTTGACTTAGTTTTCTTGTCTTTTAAATTTTTTTTCTCTGTCTCAAATTCCTAGGATGAAGTTGTGAGAACAGGTTCTCATGTCTTCTTTTGATTGGAAAGATTTCAGTGTTTAAAAATCAGTAAAATATTAGCTGAAAATTCTTGTAGATGACTTTATCAGGTTAACAGAGTTTCCTTCTATTCCTAGTTTGCTTAAAATTTTATCAGGAATTTACTCAATTTTAGTAAGTGATTTCTCTGGGTCAACTATGATGATCATTTTTTTTATTAATATGGCAAATTACATAATTTTTCTACTGTTAAATCAACTAAAATTCCTGGAACAAACTTTACTCAGTTATGGTACTTTACCCTTGATATGTAGTTTGATTTAAAGTCCTAATATTTTTTTTTTAAAGAGAGACTTTTTTTAAAGATTTTATTTATTTATTTTTAGAGAGGGAAGGGAGGGAAAAAGAGAGAGAGAGAGAGAGAAAGAGAAACATCAATATGCGGTTGCTGGGGGCCGTGGCCTGCAACCCAGGCATGTGCCCTGACTGGGAATTGAACCTGCGATGCTTTGGTTCGCAGCCCGTGCTCAATCCACTGAGCTACTCCAGCCAGTGCTAAAGTCCTAATATTTGTTCAGGAAGTTTTTGTCTAAGTTTATTAGGGATACTGATTTGTATGTTTTTTTTTTCTTCTATAAAATATTTGTGTGATTTTATTATAAAGTTATAACAAATCTTGATAATATAAAGATAATGTTAGCTTCAGGAAATTCTTCAGTTATCTAAAAGAGCTTGATCAGAATTGGAATTATATGTTTCTTAACTGTTCATTAGAAATTATCAGTGAATCTATTTGAGCCATGGTTCTTTTTGTGAGCTGATGTCTAACTATAAATTTCATTTATTTAATTTATATGGTACTTTTCAGGTTATTTCAGTATTCATGAGAGAACTTTACTAGTTTATTTCAAGGAATTTGCCTATTTCCTTTAAATTGTCAAATCAATTAGCCTAAAGTTCTTCAAACTGTTCCCTCATTATCATTTTAATCTGTATCTGCATAGTGATGTCAACATTCCCATACCTGATTTTGCTAATGTTTCTTCTCTCTCACTTTTTTTCCTGATAAATCTGACTAGAGCAAGCACTGGCAAGTGTTTTTCTGTATGGATTCACACAGGTCAATATTTTAAGGTGCACACAGGTCTCTGTTGCATGTCCTTCTTCTTCTTTTTAATTGTTGTGGAAAAAATACCTAACATAAAATCTGCTCCAATAAAAGCATTTACATCTACAACACAGCTTTATTAGTATATGCACATTGTTGTATAGCAGATATGTAGTACTTTTTCACTTTTCATGACTAGAGCTATGCCTATCTAATAGTAACTCTTCATTTCTCCTACTTCCTACCCACAGTAGCCATCATTTACTTTTTGCTTCTATTAGTTTGACTATGTTAGCTACCTTACATAAGAGGAATCATGCAGTATTACTCTTTCTGTGGCTGGTTTATTTCATGTAGCACAATGTCCTCAAGATACATCCATGTTGCAGCAAATATCAGTAACTGATATACTTTATTCAATACAGACAACTATAAATTACAGTATTTTCCTTTTCTATATGAATGTCCAGATGCCTTTTGTTTCTTATTCTTGACTTATTTTTCAAGTTAGAAATTTCAATATTATGTTGAAAAAGAGTGGTAATAGAGGACATCTTTGCCTTATTCCCAGTCTTAAGAGAAAATATACTGTTTTGTACCATTAAGTAAGAGGTTACCTATAGAAATTTTTTAAAAGAATTTCTTTATCAGATTGGAGAAAAATATCTATTCTTAGTGCACTGAGAGTTTTTATCATAAATGGCATTACGTTTTGTCAAATACTTTTTTGTATCAATTGATAATAATATTATATTTGTTGGTCTTTTTTAGCTTATTGTATTGTGGATTACATTAATATTTTAGATTAATTACCAAATGTCAAACCAGTCCTATATACCTAGAGTAAATTTCATCTGTCCTTGTTCTAAAATTATTGTTATACATTATTGAATTTGTTTTACTAATATTTTATTGAGGATTTTTATATTTAAGTTCATAAGAAATATAGTCTGGAGTTTTCTTTTCTTCTACTATCTTCATTTGGCTTTCTTATTTTTTCAACCCTATTTAAGCTTAGTACAGAATTTTAGATTGGTAATTTTTTCAAAGATTTATTTTATTTTGTAGAGATGGGAAGGGAGGGAGAAAGAGAGAGAGAGACATCAATGTGTGGTTGCCTCTCATGTGGCCCCCACAGGGGACCTGGCCCACAACCCAGGCATGTGTCCTAACTGGGAATTGAACCTGAAACCCTTTGGTTTGCAGACTGTGCTCTGGATGAGCCATGCCAGCCAGGGCTTTTCAATGTTTTTTGTTGGGTCTTTTTTCAGTAGACTGAAGGTGTTGCTCTATAATCTTGTGGGGATTTTTTGCATTATTTCTGATGAAAAATCTGTCACCATTTTCTTTGCTATTGTATATACAAATTTTTCTTCCTGTGCATACTTTTAAGTCATTATTTTTAATTATGATTTTCTTTGGTTTAGTGTTTGGTGTTTTTATGTTTCTTGCACTGGGCTCATTGACCTTCTTAAACCTGTTTTGTTTTTCTTTCCCAGATAATTTTGACAAATTTTGACCATTATTTTTCAAATACTTTTCTTTCTCACGCCTTTTTCTCTTTACTTTTGGCAACCCCAGTTACATGTATATTAGGCACTCATGTTTTTATCCTATTTCTCTGCAGTGATTTATATTGGATAGTTTATCCTATTATGCATTTAAGTTTCTTTCTTCTGCCATGTTTAACCTGATATTACTTTCAATTGACATATGTTTTACACTTCAAACATTGTACCTTTTATTAATGAAAAAGTTCACTTTGGAACTTTTTATATTTTCTCTATCTCTACTTAACTGTGCAAACATATTTAATACATTTATAGTAACTTTTTGTGTCTTATTTTCTAATTTTACCATTTGTGCTACTTCTAGATCTACTACAATTTATTGATTTTTTTTGTTGTTGTTGTAATGGGCCATATTTTTCTGCTTCTTCATATGCCCAGTAATAAATTTGTTCACTGTGAGAGATTATGAATTTTACTTTGCTGGGTCCTAGATATATTTGTATCCTTAAAAAAATTCTTGAGCTTTCTTAGGGACACAGTTATTTGGAAGCAGCAATCACCTTTGGTCTTGATTTTGATTTTGTTTAGTGGATTCCAGGCATCATTCATTCTCTCTACTGCTGCAAAAATGCTTCTGAGTAATTTACTTTGAATTATGCATTTTCTTCTCCAATTGGAGAATAGCATCAGGTGTAATTCCCTCTAATCCATTTGATGATCTTTCCCCAGGCTTGATTTCTTCACATGAATGTAGTGATCAGGACTCTACTGAACAAGTTTTGCCAATCTTCAGGGATTGGGACCTGATGTCTTCTGGACCCATTATTCTACCAACTGCATAGTTATACTCATCAGTTATTGTAATGAAAATGCTGCAAAACAAAACTGAAATATCAGCTACTATGTTTCATCTAATTCACCTGGGGTTTTTGACTGGGTTAGGCAGACACTGAATTTATTGCCTCCAGATATGCTTCATTTGTCTACATAACAAACGGTGAGAACCTCTAGGCCAGGTCTCTTTCCCAGCACAGTTATAAAACATAACTGCTTGAGTTTGTACCCAGGAAGAATACTTTTCTGATAAAACTAAACTCGACATAAAAGACATATAAAATACCATTTTGGTATCTCCAGTGAAAAACTTAGCTGTTCAACCTAGTATTATGCATTAAACTCATCAGTCCAATACAAACAGAGTTTTTAATATTTTAGAACTTTAAAAATAAATAAGCACATGTTGCAAGAAATGTACCACTCTGGTATGGAATGTTGTTAGGGGAGGTTATACGTGTGTGGAGACAGGGAGCGTATGAGGACTCGAGCATATGAGACTCCACATCCTGTTCAATTTTGCAATGAACCTAAAACTGCCCTAAAATAGTTTATTAGATAAAAAATGAAGAGCCTTTCAAGAATCTCTAGTCAGTTTAATAAAGACAATGCAAGAGGAACATTAAGAAAAACTCAGATAAATTAAAGATAATTTTTTATTGTTGTTCAGGTTAAACTAAAGATAATTTTAAAGCTATAATTAATATCTTCATAGAGATGAAAAGATTGTGTAACCATGAAAGTATAAATGTATATTATATTTAACAAGGAACAACTAAAAAGAAATTAAAAACTCATGGAGATGTAAAATAATGTAGTTGAGCTTGATTTAAAAAATGATTAAAATTTAGAATACAAAGTAAAATAAAATTTTCACAAAATAAAAAATATGTGAAGATAAGGTCAATTTACAAAATTCAATATTTATTATAGTATTTCCATAATGAGAGAACAGAGGTAAAACATAGCAAAAGAAACCGGTAAAAAGGAAATATTCCATATAAGGATGTTATTTTTTTAGACTGAAAAAGACCTATCAATTACCTTCTAAAACAAATAGAAAAAAATATTTCCTGATGAGCTTACTGAGTGCAACCCAGGAATAGAGAGGTTAGAAAACAGTATGTCTTGAGGGTTACTGAAAGAGAAAAATAGTCATAAATAACATGTCTGAATCTTTTTGAAAGGCTAGATGTTTCTTCCTATGAAGCATGCTTTGTCCCCAGAACTTAGATTAGAACATATTCTTGGAAAAAAACAGCAATATTCAGGCTCCAAATGACAAAGCAACAACCAGCTATGCTCTATAAGTAGAAAGTACTCTCTAAGGAATGAAATTCTTTGGTCCGTACATAAGACAAGGGCACTGTAAATATTTCTGAGAAATTGAAAGGCAGAGTAGAGCACCTCTTAGAGGACTTCTATTGTCAGTCAAATCAGTGTAGAGCAATATGAGGAAAACCACTGAGGATTATGTCCTTAATACTAATATATAGAACTCTATCTTTAGTGAAGTACCTCAATTTCTCATGCACATAAGTGTTTTTATTTAGTGTCTTTCAAGACCCTCCTTTCCTACTGAATGAATGCTTGTAAACAAAGAGTGAATGGTACACTCTCCATAAAATATCATCACCTTCCAATATAATGATGAAAATTACATAATAATGCATTGACCTCATTGATTATTAGAAAGATTTTTTCCTAGGGAGAAATAAGAATAGTTTTATGTTTTACAGTCAGGATATTAATGTGGTTTCCATTCCTCTTTTAGTATGCTGTTCTTTGCACACCTACTAATTACTGGGGCCAAATAGGCAATAGAAATGACACATTACAAACAATTTCTCACTTGTCATGAGAGCTCTAAATTTACAACATGTTCATTGAAAAGGAAACAGGTCAACATAACAAACAAAATATAACCAAGGGCATTGAAATTAGGAACAATCTGACAGTAACCAGAGGAGTGATGGGAGGGGGCAATGGGGAGGAAGTAGGGAAGGGTTTTCTGGAACAACTCTAAAGGAAACATGGACAAAACCAGGGGAGAGGAAGCAGGGGAGGGAGGTGGGGATGGCCAGGGTTGGGGGAGTGGTGGGACATAAATGCAGACAACTGTAATTGAACAATAAAATATTTTTTTAAAAAAGAAAAGGAAACAGATTAAAGTCAATGATCTCAACTATAGTAAAAGGGATATTTCAAAGGGTTCATTATTTGAAGACCTTATGTTATACAATATTTTAAATAGCAGACATTGACAACTTTTTAACATTTTTCAGAACAATTTTTAATATTCTTTTAATTATTCTGTGGAGAATAAGCATAGTGTGGTATTAATTTAATGTCTTATTCTTTCATTCACAATATATATCAATATTCTTTGAGGTATCAATTACTGTACCAGAAGCTAGATCTGAATGTCAAAAAAGACCACTGTACCTTTTCTTTAAACCCTAATGACTGTATTCAGTGATTATTTGGTTTTGGGGAAAAATGAAGGTCAAGTAGTTGGAGTTTCAGTAGGCCCCTATTATCCACCAAAGAAAAAATTACATACCATGAAAGAAAGCTTTAAATAAAGCCTCAGATCATTAATATTGCATTTTTGGTTTGGTTTTGAGTGTAACGTGCCTTCTAAAATGATTTTTTTAAGCAAAACGGAAGAAGGACTCATGGGCATGGACAACAGTGTGGTGATTACAGGGGATGGGATATAAGTGAGCTAAATGGTAATGGAAACTACTACAAAAATATAAAATAATTTTTGGAATGAGCCTCATTTGATTATGATGTATTATTTGTAATGTATTATTGTATTAAATTTACTCATATCTTATTTAGGATTTTGCCTTTTTATTTATCAGAGATATTGGTGTGCATTTTTCTGTTTCATTCTTTGAAAAAGTCTTTTTTTAAAAAAAGAGTCTGTGACACTTCTCCAAGGAGGACAGAGGACATACAGAGGGTCCAGGTACATATGAAAGGATGCTCATCATTGCTAGCCATCAGAAAGATGCAAATTAAAACTACAATGAGATACCACCTCACATCAGTCAGAATGGCCATCATAAACAAAGCAGCAAACAATAAATGTTGGAGAGGATGTGGAGAAAAGGGAACACTAGTGCACTGTTGGTGGGATTGCAGACTTGTGCAACCACTATGGAAAACAATATGGAACTTCCTCAGAAAACTAAAAATGGAAATGACTTTTGACCCAGCAATTCCACTGCTAGAATTATATCCTAAGAACAATGAAACACCAATCCAAAAGAAGTTATGCACCTCAATGTTCATAACAGCACAATTTACAATAGCCAAGTGCTGGAAGCAACCCAAGTGCCCATCAGTAAATAAATGGATAAAAAAACTATGATACATCTACACAATGGAATTTTATGCAGCAGAAAGAAAGAAGGAGCTCCTACCCTTTCCAACAGCATGGATGGAACTGGAAAGCATAATGCTAAGTGAAATAAGCCAGGCGATGAAAGACAAATACCATATGATCTCACCATTAACAGGAACTTAATCAACAAAATGAACAAGCAAGCCAAGTACAGACAAAGACATTGAAAATGAGAACAGGCTGACAGTCATCAGAAGGGAGAAGGGAGGGGACAATGGGGGAAAAGTGTGAAGGGTTTACAGGAACAATTATAAAGGATATATGGGCAACAACAAGAGGGGGTGGAAATGGGGGAAGGAGGCAGGGAGGGGTGGGGGAAAGGCAGAAAACTGTACTTGAAAAGCAATTAAAAAGTAAAAAATTTAAAAAATCTGTGATTTTCAATTAAAAATTGATTAGAAAACTATAAGAAAAATATTACATTTATATATGTATAAATATATATTTATTTAGTTTCTTAGCTTTCTCTATAAAGTTCGAGATAACTTCCTAAAATTAATAGCAAGAATTAAATATACAAATTTCACTTAAAATTACTCTAATAAAAAATAACACTACCTATATTTTACTTCCCCTAGCAAGTTTGTGGAAAAGTAGAACAATTTCAAATGGAGCGAGTACATTACTAAACATGTACCTTTGTTAATCACACTTAGTAATCTGAACAATTTGTATATCAAAATGTCTATTAGTATTAAGTTATTAAAAACATATTCTGTTTACTAGCCCAGACACTGGAAAATATGGTCTTTTATTTTTGAAAACTGTCACTCACTGGGAAATACAGAAAATCTTTATTTTGAGTTGACAGTTGCCATGGCAATTATAGTCATACATTCATTAGAAAGGGGGACATATTAGAATAAACACTGATAATGTTTGTATTCCTTTTGTATTGCCACACAATATCAAGGAGATTACTTTTAATCAATTTGATCAAATGCTAATTGTCTTATCTAAACTATAGTTTTACCGAAAAGAGTCGAAGTGTAAATGTAGTCACCTATTATTAAAATCAATTCTTATTCTCCAAAAATCCACTTCTCCAAAAATCAAAATTTAATTGCAATTAAATTTTGTTTATTTTCTTATTGGCTTTAAAAGTCTTCATTACAATTGTGCTGTTGCTTGATTTCTCAACTCAGGGTCTTTTTTTTAATGGTGGACTTATACTCAGGTTGAATTGAATAATAGTAAGTTATCATCTTTTTAAGCTACCATTTATTTAAAGGTATTAAAATGACTTTTTTCTTGTTTTTGCTACTCACTCTTTCCATTACATTTATTTTTTTCTCTTCTTCCCATTTGTCTTCCTCTTCTCCTGCTTGCCCTTCTTTTCCCCTCAGAGTGGCAAAGTATACAGAAAACAAACATGAAAAGTGATGAAAACCTGGAGAATAAATTCACTAGGAAAAGGTAGATTACCTTAAGTTGCCACTGTAGAGGTCATTTTCCTCCATTTTCCCCCAATACTATAGTTGTTTTTCTATGATGACTAGAATGCAAAGATTTCTTTTTCACTGGTATTTCACAAAATCATAAAAGTATATATTTTAAAAGCTGGATTAGCTATTACAAAGTAATATAGTTCTTAATTTTATAGGTGAGATAAGAGACTCTCTATTTGAAAAATATAAGGGATTTTCTCAGTCTCAAAGTGAGTCCCAGTGCTTCAAAGTTTCACCTAACCCTTTAAAGTCAAGGCTCCGAGCAAGTGGTAGATCAGAAATCTAGAATAAGGCATTAGAATAACTCATTCTACTAAACATTTATTTAAATATTCAAGTTTTGTGTACCTATATGGCTTTATGGATTAAAGTCATAGCAATTCATGCCTTCCTTAAAGAGCTTTTGTCCAGTCTTTTCTGTTTTGATTGAATGAAGATTCATAGTAATGTTTACTATTTTGAAAAATGAAAGTTTTTGCCCTGGCTGGGGTAACTCAGTGGATTGAGCTTGGGCTGTGAACCAAAGTGTTGCAGGTTCAATTCCCAGTCAGGGTACATGCCTGGGTTGCAGGCCATGACTCCCAGTAACCGCACATTGATGTTTTTCTCTCTTTCTCCCTCCCTTCCCTCTCTAAAAATAAATAAATAAAATCTTTAAAATAAAATAAAATAAAATAAAATAAAATGAAAGTTTTAGTGGCTTATGTAGAAGAGGAGTTATCAAAATATAAGCAGAAGAGATATGTATTTTGTTCTTTGCTTTCAACTATAAAAACATATCCTTATATGCAGGGGCAGACCGAGTTTTGGATCCTGAAAGTCATACAATTTGGCAACCCTTATTTAGAAGAAGAAGACAAAAATTAAGAGCATATTATTAAAATAAATGAATATTTATTTAGAATGGGAAGGAGGAAGACTTAGAAAGGGCTCATAAAAGGAAGAAGTCTCCACGTTTTATTTTCATGAACTTCTAGTAAATCCACCTTTATTTGATTGATCATTTTGTCCCCTGGCACAAAGCTATGAATAGGTACTATATTTTACTATATTGTTTCAGGGCACTTTGCCCTTTAATGGAAGTACTCTTTTTAAAATAGTAAATGTATTAGTATCCTAAAACTTAATTTATTTTTGTCAGGAAAATATATACAATAGTGCTTGTAATTTTTCAGTATATATAGTTTCTTTTCATTTTTAGAATAAGTAGATTTGAAATTATCTTTCTCCTTAGATATGTAGGCTCATCTCACAGTTGTTAGCTGAGCAACGTAAAGGATGCCTGTTTTTGTTTAAAAAGAACTCTGGAAGAGTTGACAGTTTCATGCTGCTCAAATCTGAGAGTATAATCAAGAATGTTCCTCTGAGTGTTGAAACATGTTATTCACCAATAACGGATCAATCTCAATTACTTTGAGATTTTGGTTGCAGAGAAAAACAAATTGTGCAGTTGGACCTCTATGTAAAAAGAATTGTTTATACCACTACAAATATAAAATTTCCCTGTTAAAAAAGCAAAGAAATTAAACTTTGTTGGAAAAACAAGTCCTGTTTTTAAGGATGGAGGGTTTTATGTTTTTGTTTTCTTAAAGGATAGCCTTTCCCTTCATTGACTTTTCTAATCTCTCTAACAGTAATTATAAATTATTTCACATCATTTTTTTCTTTTTTTATTGTTGTTCAATTACAGTTGTCTGCATTTTCTTCCAGCCAAAACCACCTCCCTCCCTTGTTTCCACCCTCCCCCTTGTTTTTGTCCATGTGTCCTTTATAGTAGTTCCTGAAAACTCTTCTCCCCACTGTCCACTTCCCCCACCCCTCTGGCTATTTTTAGATTGTTCTTAATTTCAATGTATCGTCTATATTTTGTTTCCTTTTTGATTTGATTGATTGTATTAATTACGTTATGTTCCAGTTAAAGGTGAAGATCATATGGTATTTTTCCTTCACCGCCTGGCTTATTTCACTTAGCACAGTGCTTTCCAGTTCTATCCATGTTGTCGCGGAAGGTAGGAGCTTGTTCTTGCTCTTTGCTGTGTAGTATTTCATTGTGTAAATGTACCATAGTTTTTTGATCCACTCATTTACTGATGGGTACTTAGGTTTCTTCCAGCACTTGGCTATTGTAAATATTTCACATCATTTTAAAGGGCATTAGTATGACTAGAATATTATCAAGTGAATATATTTTAAGCATAAAAATTTAGTTTCCAGATAGTTTTCAAATGTTTGTATGAGAAGATTTTTTTCCCTCCAAATGTACTGAGATAATCACCTGCACCAGTTACTGGATTGCTTGTTAAACTGTGGTGCTGAGATCTGCTTCCAACTCAGTGAACTAGAATCTTTGAGGGTAGGCCCCATATGTACATTTTTAAAACAAGATGCCTGGGAAATTCTTTTGTGCAATAAAGTTTGTGAGCCACCATAAAAATATAATGTTGCATTTTATTAGTAAACACTTAAAAATAATTATTGAACTATTTCTTACAGTTGGACACAATTACTGAACTTAAATTTAAGCTTAGTTTTTTTTTAAATTACCAAAATGTTAAAGATATTGACCACATCCCTATCTTTATGTTCTTGTATATAGTCCTTAGGTAATTTTAAGACTCCTTATCACTTTACAATTTGGATACAAGATCCAACACCATATTAAACTTTATTTTTTCAGGAGGTATGACAAATATATACTCAATACTAATGACTCAAAAGTTATACAGATCCTATAATTCCTATTATGGAAAGTACAATTAAATTAATATTATCATATACAAGTTAGTATTATGATTTCTAGATAGTAGAGTTAAGACATGATTCTTGATAAAATCTGCAAAGTTTTGGTAAAATAAAATAACTATATAATTTAGGGGACAAATTAAGTTTTTAGTTAGTTTATATGAACCATCAACTTATTTGCTCAGTGGTAAACTACAAAGGTATGAGTTGGAGTGCTATTTCAAAACTCTCTGGGCACATTCAAAGCTATCTGCAAATAATGCATGATTCATAGTATTCAAACAAATGCATTTCCTTACTTATCCACACGTTATTAACCTAACCATCTTCTCTATTTCCCATTTCTCCCCTGGCACTATTAGAGTAAATGTAGATCAAAGATAAAAGTTACCTAAAGGTTATTCAATCACAAATATAAAAAGATCTAAAACATGGAGAGATCAGCGACCTCCCACTGGGTCTGTGATTCACATCCCAAGAGGGAGATGAAGCACTGAAGGCTTTTTGACAGTGTCCTGTCCTATTCCAGACCCTGAACACCCTCCCTTAGCCAGAGTGACTGCTTCTAGAAAGTAATTTTGGATTGAATTAGAGGTTTCTGAGACAGACAAAACATACTTTACAGTAGGCAAATTGAATTTCTCTGGTTCAGTGACTTGCTGTGGCACAGCGCCTCTCAAGAAGTTTTTCACATTATTGAGAGCTGGTAGTTTCCTTGTAAAATAGCCACAGGCAGCATACAGATTCTTTGTCTGCCATTTCTCTCAGAAATATTCCTTTCTTTCACACTCATACAAAACTATTTAAATGAAGCATACAAAGGGATGACATAAACTATTGTCTGTCTCTGAACAGAGTATGTTTCAAGTGGCTAATTCATGAAGCAGTCTCAAAGGAAAGGCTTAGCTTAGTACCTAGTATTATGAAAACTAAAAGTATTATTAATGCAATGAGATGGAAGAATATTTGCTTATCTCACATACAACTATGAATGGAGAATTGGAAATGTTTGCAATGATTTGATTAGTAATACTGTGTGCTACCAGCTATTGGAGGTATCTACTTATCCCACCAGTATGAAAAAAAAAGCCTTATATAAAAAAAATTTCCACTGGACAATTCCTAAAAATTATAAACTTATTCAACTTATAAAATATATTGCTTTTCCAAATATTTTTGTTCAAATAAAGCCAGAACATTCTATTGAGTTTTCAACATGTACAGGTATAAATAGAAGGTACTTTGGTGGGGATAGTATTAGAGGAATTTGCAGCATTCATAAGAAAATAATGCCATCCATTACAATTTCTTAGTTTACTTAAGAATATTTTTATGATTAAAATAATTCCTCATACAGAGAATTTTTTGTAGACAAAGCAACCATTTTTTACCATTCTCAGTTTTTTGTTGCTATTTTCTTTATTTCTGAAATGCCTCCTCTTATCTACGATTATGTAGTCACATTATCCCAGGAAAACTATGTCTCATGCTTTTCTACATGGCATGAAATGCCACAGTCAGATTTATACTGCTTTCTCTTGCACACAATACCTCTTTACACTTCTCAGGTAAAGTTTCATGCCAGGAATAAGTAAATGTCAGGATCATTAGGCAATGAGGAACATTGATTCTGACATAGAGAGAGGATTGCATCTAACCAGAAAATGCAGAGTTCTCTGTGGTGATTCTTTGCTCAGAAGTCCCTTGGGCTTGGAGCCCTAGGAACAGATGTGAGCTCAGGCCTGGTCTAAGGAGAAGAGCGCCATGGGCGGAAACACCTCCCTCCATCAGTGAGGCAGCTTCTGCCAGAAGCAGCGTTCTCACCAGGAGGACCCTAGAATCATTGCCAAATTAGAATTTGCCTGGTGGGAAGTCACTGGGCATAAAATCTACAGTGATTTGGTGCTTGTTCACTGAACAAATCAGAAAGCATATGTGAAGATTTCACAAAGGCCTTGTGTGCCTGTGCTGTAGACCCTGAGGGGTGTAGGGAGAGGATCTTGTTGGCTTCCCTCCTGAAAGCACTTTCTTGGTGTCTGCTATATTTTGGAAACCTCTGACAAAACTAGGATATTGAGGATGTACTGGTTGGGAAGGTTGATGTTATATACTTTTTCTTTTCTATTTTACGTTTTTTTCTTTTTTAATACTTATTTTTAAACATATTTTATTTATAGAGAGAAGGGAAGGGAGAGAGTAAGAGAGGGAGAGAAACATCAATGTGTGGTTGCCTCTTGTGCTCCCCCTACTGGGGACCTAGCCCACAACCCAGGTATGTGTCCTTACTGGGAATCCAGCTGATGACCCTTTGGCTCACAGGCCAGCACTCAGTCCACTGAGGCACACCAACCAGGGCTGATATTATACACTTTTTCTTTAATTCTGTTTGTCTCTATTGTTTTGTTTGATTTTGTTTTGCAGGGCAGGACAATAACAAAACTATATGGTTTCTATAATTATTTTCTTTTTTCTTTTAAGTGTATAAGTTACACCCCAAGAAAATGCTTTAAAACAAACTATAATAATGCTTAATATGTATAGCTAGAAAAAGTGTTCTATAAATAAAAGCATTAAATAATATACAATTTTATTTACATGTTATATGTTATTTCTCCCTACTTTAAAGAAGTGAGGGGTATGTTATAATCCTCACTTCAAAGAGGTAAATCCAGTGTATGTACTAAA
The DNA here is from genome assembly GCF_004126475.2 of Phyllostomus discolor. Classification (NCBI taxonomy): domain Eukaryota; kingdom Metazoa; phylum Chordata; class Mammalia; order Chiroptera; family Phyllostomidae; genus Phyllostomus; species Phyllostomus discolor. Next base: position 69,659,546 of record NC_040905.2, on the reverse strand, counting down.
TTCTAAAGCACTTTGTTAGAGTGCAAAATTGAAAGTGACAAAGAATTTGAAAATGATAAATGTATTGACAGATTATACCACATAATACTATTAATACACATTAGTTACCTGACATGTTAGCATCTTAGATGATACTTGGTCAGAGAATAGGCTTGAATATTTTATTTCATTTTTTTTAACTTTCAGCAGCTTTGAGGTCCCATGAATTGGCCAATTTAACAGCAAAAGCTACATTTTTAGTGTTTTGCATGTTAATCAGTTATTTAGAACATCCCTGCTGAGAAATATCATTATAGCAACAATACCATTTTAATAAGCAATTCAAAGATACCCTGCAGAATAAATTACAATGAAAGTGTATGAAAAGCTGTTCTGCTTTTTATTATTTTATGAGGTTAGGAGGATGGTGGATGAGGTAATGAGACTTTAAACATTTTCACTACTTCTCAGGGAAAATAGAATTCATTTGGATCAGAAGTATTACTCGAGAGTTCTTAAGTTGGAAACGTTGGTCTCTATGACTCTGAGAGTCTGCTCGTGGTCCTGTGGCCCATCACAGGAACAATGCATCCGCTAAATGAGTAGTTCACTTCCACAACTCCCTTTTTTCAGAAAAAGAATTTGTAAAATAAAATATTGGGTGACATCAAGTGCAGAAGTCCACACAAGGAAAAATTTATCAGAGCTAATCTGAAAAAAGCTGGCAAAGAGAAAGTACCTTAAATTTAAAAGTAGCTGCTAGGTTTTACAAATATATCAGAGATCTTTAGTCTGGTGTTAAGAATCTTTAATATTCCTTCATTGGGATGTATTTGTCAAGACATAATTAAGACAATGGAACCCTAATGATACAATTGAAACCTATTCCTGAAAATGTTTCCCACAAATGCAACTCATTTTAAGTAGTAAAAGAAAAGAATAAGATATGAAGTGTTTACTGAAGCAATTTCGCAAGAGTAAATGCAAGAGAACTTATGTTTAATCTTGTCTCAACTTACATCTTCAATTCTGTCTTCCAGAATTCCTTCTTCTGTGCTCTACTCCATAATCGAATATAAATAATTTCTGCTCCTGAACCACACTTTACACAACTTGACTTGGTGTGTTTCCTCTGCCCAGGAGCAGAGCCCCCTTCCCTTATTTTCACTTGCCCAAAGTATGCTCTTCTTTCAAGTTGTGATACTCTCTTTCCCTTAAAACCCTCCCAGCTGGAAGTAATTGGCAAAGAGCACAGTCTCAGCTGTAACAGCAATTTGTAAAGCTCACAAAATACTTAGCACATTCTGTTTTGTCTTATAGAAATGTTTGTATCTCTCCTCAATCCTATTAGACTCTAAGCTCCGTGAGGATAAAGACCAATTGTTTCATTCACTATATGAAATATAGCATCTTAAACTAGGTGGGTGCTTAAAGTAAAGGTTAATGAAACATTGAAAACTATATTAAAACCCATTGCTCCACTGTATATATTTTAAAGAAAATTTTCTTCAGATAACTCACAAAATTTAGAGAAGTTTTAATTAGTGAATAAAGAATATGTGGAAACTGACTTATATTGCAGAACTTTGTCCTTGAAAATGTCTATTGTCAGATGAATGAAAGGATGTGTATACCAAGTATACAGCAAGCTACAAATAGTGTAATTCCCTTTTGGTAAAATGTCCCTCCTTCATTAATACAAGAAAAAAATATTGCATAAATTTTTAAATAAATAATTAAAATTGAATTTTTGTCATGCTTTCTGGACATACAATGAACAGCGAAATTATATGTATACAAATAACTGTTAATCCAAAAGCTGACTGGATTATTAAATCTGGGAATTAATAAACTCTTAGCACAGTTGAGAGCCACATTTGAATTGTTGCTGGAATTGAAGGTGATAAGTAAAACTCACTTATGATAAATAAGAAGAATATTTCTTTAAGGCTTAGAGGAGGTAATATGGTGCCTCTTGATTAAAAAAAAACAACTATGGTATAACTATAATTACATATTTTATAATTTTTGTGATTTATAGATAACTTAGTAATATTTATATCTGTGTGGAATTTATTGCATGAATTGTTTGTCTTTTTTTTGCAAATCCTTAGGTATTGAACATTTAGTATGTACAGTGATATACTTTAGGTAGGTCTAAAGCCCACAGTTCTTAGTGGCTAAAATACCAGGAAAATTTATCTTAAACAACAATCTTTATCCTCAGATAAACACTCAGGAATTTGTTGGTTTTGTAACCACTTACTTGAGACAATGAGCTATAAAAAACATATTCAGAGACCCCACAATATTTTGATGAATATGGACCATTTCCCACTATTCCCCTGACCCCTAACCACCTAGCATTCTTTTTAAAATGAGCTGAATGAAGGTATCAGATAATGCTGGGCATCTCTTTGACAATTTTAAGGATAAGGAGGATTTCTTCTCTACATGGAGGACAATGTTGTTGAGCCCTGGCTTTCCAAAGTTGTCCTCATGAAGTTACCCTTGCATATACACTCTTACACATATACATATACACAATTATGTGTATGGTTAGCTATAGAATTTTATATATGTGGCTATAGTTTATTAATACTTATATATAAAAGTATATAGTAAAATTATATATGTTATGTCCTCTATTATATATGGCACTATGGTTCTTTACTTTTTTTTGCACATTCTCACAATTATTTCATTACAATATATTCTATTTCATAGTAGAGATGTGAATAGGGGCTGGGTCAATGGGTTTTTTATTCTATAGGCCTTATTGTTTAAATATACAATTTTAAGTATCCCTATAATTTTTAAGCAAAGTTTGAATAAAAATATTTTAATGTAATTTGGATGTATATTTTTCTATTCTTCACTCTTGTGAATTGTGCATTTTTTCTCATTTGAGTATGCCAAAAACTTTAAAATATTTTTTTATAATATACAAACTATATATTTTGTGGGATAAACCCTATAGCTTGCTGGTGGACTTGGCATTCTCCTAGAGATATGTCAGAAGCTAATCGCTGTTTGGGTTTTACAGAGGTAACCTCAGGAATGTTCTTGGATCAGGCTATAGTTTCCCCAGTCTGGGGCTAAAGGAACAAAATGTTGTTCATCCATGAGAGAAGATGTAGTACCACTAGAAGTTAGTATTTAAAAGACTATAATATAGCTTTTGGGAGTCAATCTGTAAATGCTTTTATCTATAGTCATTTGTAAAGACAATCTTTGTTTTTTGGTACGGCATTTTCTAAATACATTCTAGTTATTTCCTGAATTTTATTCATTTTATATTTATTTGATTTTGTTTAACTTTTTGTCCAATTAATTATATTTTAAAATAGACTTATTCAATGGAAGTACTACAGTTATAAGTTTTTTCCTGAGAGTTATAAATTTCCCTATTTTATTAATTTTATCTTTAATATGCTTATATTCACCCTCTCCTAAATAATTTTTAAATACCATTTTGTTTCTTCCTTGACCCAGGTAATTCAACGGGATGTGTTCAAAGACATGCTTTGTTTTTTTCATACCTTTATATTAATATCTAACACAATTACACTTTGGTCAGATAATGTCTGTGTGTAGTATTCTTTTTTCATATATTGAGGTAACATTGGATTTAATATGCTGAAAGTTTTTGTTACACTCCACAAGCATTCTTTATAATGCATTTCTCTCTTTTCTCTGTATGGAATGAAGCATCTCTAATTCTCACAAATTAGGTTTGAGCCAGGGTAGAAAGAATTAGGGAAAACTGCAACAACAGGAATGAGGCAGTAGGAGTGGACTTCGCAGCAGCAGTTCATGTTTCTTTTAATGCTTCATGTTGGAACATTCTATAATTCACTAGGTCTTCACACCACAGCCCCCACTTTCACACATGAAAAATGGGAAAAGAGCTGATGGAAGGAAACTTCTGTGATGGTCACAGAAGTCAACCACAACAACAAGATTAAGTAAAGCCAGACCAATCCAACATGGGGAAAAAATGACCAGACACCAACCCCAAAGCTCTGTATACTGTCATTATATTAAAAACTGACACCACATGTAGAAGGGAGGCCAAGAGGGTTGAATGCCCTGACCCTTTCAGAAGAAACCGTACTCGGAACAAGACCCCCTCTGAACCAGAAGTGGAGACAGAATTTGGAGTCACAGAGTTCAGAAACAACCTACCCTTAAAAAAACATTAAATAAATGAAGAATTGGCTGACCTCCCACAAAACTCACTCTCCAGCTTGCCCATGTCCAGTCAGACATGCATTTTTGCTTGTTTCACAGCAGTGTGTCCTGGCCTTTTTGTCTCTGCCTGAATAAAACTTGATTTCTGTCTTTCTTAGACATTCATTCACTCAGATGCTTTCCTGAAGTCTTAGAGCCTAGAGGTCCAGCCCCAGACCCCAGGATAGTGCTAGTTTGATGAGAGTATTATTAACTATAGGCTGTCACAGGGTACTTGGGACATACATAACTTAAACTTTTTGAAGGGAACATGGGTTATATTTGACATAATTGGGACTAGGTCCCTGCCTGACTACAAGAGTCTGTTATCATTACTGCTTTACACACCTTTCTCTGTGACCCAGGCATTGACAGTATACAAAGATGTTAAAGTGCAAAGGAGGGGGGGGATTGGTAATTGCAGTACCCAATGGTATCAGGATGCATTAAAGACACTAAAGAAAAGTATTCAAAAACATTGGTACTAAAATCCATATCTTTGTCAAGAGGAAAATAGAGGAGCTCTTCTGAAGACATGGAATAAGAGAGAGAAAGAGAATAGTGCCATGACTATTCATATGTATCTTATTTTCTCTGTGTTTGGGAAAATGATGATATATAGAAGGAGACGACTATCCAGAAAAACAAAAAAGCCCTCAGTCCTGAGGTAAAAAGTCTGTGGCATCCATATTATCTTCTAAAATACCTAAACATCTTCATTTTAGAGGTAAAGATGAAGAGTCAAAAGTAGCAGTGAGGAATGAAAGTGTAGTTAATCTTATAGAATACTTTATTGCAAATATATACATATTTTCTATTTTTTATTGAATTTATTGGGATCATAGTAGTTAACAAAATGTACAAGTTTCAGGTGCACAATTCTACAGTGTGTTATATCCATCTGATCTAAATTCAATTTATTTCTTTTTCAAGGTGCTAATTAAGCTTTTTGTCTCCTCATGTAAATATCACTATCTTGGTACCAAAGTAGTTAGGTATGATCTAGTACATGTCATAGAAGTTGCACTTTGTTCTTTTTGCCCCCAGGTTTATGGCACCTTTTTTTTGTGTGATATTTCCTCTCTGTCCATGCTACACAAGTAAAAACATCTCCATGACCCTGAGCTCTGTTCAGTGAAAACCATTGTGTGTGTGCATTTGTGTCTGTGTTCCAAGAGTACTTTTCGTGTTTGCTTCACATTGGGAATGATCCTATAACATAGATATTATTTGATTTCATCACTTAATTTCTAATTGCTAACATTTCTGTAATATAAAGTGATCACATTTTTTCTTAATAGTTGCAAAGTATCCATCATATATGATGGGTGAACCACTGATAAAGTGACTAGGGGCAAATTCAGTGTGTATATTCATTTGGATTGGCTTGACATAAATATTTATTATATTTCTCTGCAGTACATTCTCCAGGTTCTCCCACCCACTCCAGGATTTGTTGTGTCTCTTGTCTTGTATGTCTCACACATTTCTGGTTACACTTATTCCTAGGTAGTTTATACTTTGCCATATTGAGTTTAATTAAAATAAGGAAAGTATGCAGTCAAAAGATAATCTAATTCTTCAGGTGATGAAATTTGAATTTTCACCTTGCTTTTCTCCAAGACCAATCTATTAAGCTCCTTTACCCACAGTTTTAAACGGAAGCACTAACCTTATATATTTGTTTGATTTTCTTAAGCCAAAAGCTGCCTCATTTCTACTATTCTGAGCAGCTAACCAGGATTTGGCAGCTTCTCCTGTGTTGTGGTTGAGGGAGCAGTGATTATTTCTGTCAGAGGTCTGTGTGTCTCAAACTGTTCTCTCAAATCATATGAAATTTGACTGAAGAGCTGTACCCAGTGTTTCCCTTACAAATAGATTTACTACTCCTATTGGATCTTGACTGAACTCTGTTACTGTAAACATTGATTAAGTTACCCCGAGGATGTCTCCTCTACCCTTTTTTTATCATGCTGGTGGGTAGAGTTTAGCTAGGGGAAGGACATTTGATGTGGGCTTAGTTGGGTCCAGCCATATGAAAATTTGCTTTCTTTATTATATACTGATGTTTCTCCTTGTTATATGTGCTTTGATGGTTTTAATATTATTGTGTCAGGGATGGGGAGACGGTAGGGCTGTTTTGTAGGGCTATTTTGTGTGTGTTTGTGCATGTGGAGAAAAATTCTACATTTCTTCAACATTATTGTTCCCATTAATACCCCTCTGTCTTATTTCTCTCATTCTTTCAAAATAAAAATGTTTGGAATTTGATTAAAAAAGACCACTCAACTAGAAAATGTAAAGGGATACACTGACACATTACTTTCAGAAATACCAAAGCAATTCAATGGCTCTATTAGAATTTAGGAAAAAAAATTAGAAGCTGGTAATTTTTTAAAGGCACTACTTACAATTGCAAATATATACATTTTAATTCAATAAAATGATTTTGATAAAAATTTTTACTTTGTATTTGTTTTGTTTTTATCTTAATCTTTTTGGCAAAAAAATTTTTGAGTGTTCTTGACCAAAATGACTTTTAGATCATGGAAAAAACAATGTAAATGGAGCCACTTCAAAATGGAGTTGCAGCTGCCAACACAGAGAAATTTCCTTACAAGTCTTATCCCTTAAACCTTTGGGATATTGAAATTGGGCAAAAATAACATTTGCACTGGGCCAAAAGCAGCATTGTATGCAAAACAAGTGCTTGCAAAGCTAACAGGAAAACAGACATTATGACTACTGGACTAAAACATGAAGACATTCTTTAGAATTAGCATTACTATTCTAGTTTATCTGCAATTATACAGATTCTTTTCTTAGCCCTCTGATACTCATAGATATCCCTTCCTTCTATTCATGTAATTACGGTATTCCCGTTCCCTTTGTCATAATATCCTTTGCCTTGCCTCCTAATCCAAACACTTCTTGGGTTTCTGCCTGAATTCAGACTTCTACCCCAATAGGTATTCTTTCAGATCTCCGATAAATACTTTTTGCTTCTCAATTTGACCTTGTATTTTTAGGTTAACAATCACATGGATTTATGAAGCTGTAGAGAAATTTTGAATGCTTAACTGTGAGCTTAAAGTAATTCATTTGAATAGTAAACACATGGGTATGGTAAAAAAAATCATAAATGGTATAAATGATACATAGTGAGCAATAACGGGATGATTTTTTACACCCTAACTATATCTGACAACATGTGGATAAGGCTGTATTTAGAATTTTATATCTTTAAATAGTAACAACCTATGCATTGTTGTGGATTGCTTGTTGTTGTTTTGTTTTGCTTTTGGAAGGTGGGCAATATAGACTCAGCAAAACAAAACAAAAGCAAAACAAAAAAGTACCAAGCACTTCATATGAGAGAAAAATGTGGGTGAAAAGAAAAATGAGTAATCATGTAAAAGATAAGATAGCAGAAAGCATCAATTAACTCACTGAGGTCTTCTCTCTACAGATCTGCCAAGATTCCACAAAGTTCTGCTTATTCATTTCCTGGCTGCTGCCCAGTTTGCAGGTTTCAGAATCATGAAGAATTTGGGAACTCAGCAGTATACTAACTATGAAAATCTCAACTTGATACAGGTGAGTATTATTGTATACATATATTTTAATGACTTTGAAAGTACATTACATATCCATTGCTAATAAACTGTACCATGGGACATTTTGCCAAAAGAACCTTACTGGTTACAATATGCATTTCTAATGACAACATGAGTCTTTACATTCACCAGACATTTATCTACCAATCACCTTATAGCACTTGCCATTTTTATTTATTTATTTATTTATTTATTTATTGTTAAACAGCTTTTCTGGGATAATCACTGCAAGTGAGATTAGGGTCTTTCTGATTCCTTTAATTCTCTGACTGTAGAACAAAACTTCATTGATAAAAATGAGCTGCAATAATAATTTTGAGTTGACTTTTACAGTGTTGCCATCCTGAATAAGGTAACTAAAATACGTTTCTGCCTCTCTGTATTTTGGGAATGCTTGAATCAAGAAAGAGGTATTTCTTGGTTTAGAAATGAATGCATAGTATAGCTTCATTCAAATTCTACTGTAATGGGGTGTAAGTTCCTAGACTGCTGCTTTCCTGATGTCACAGGAGCTGGGCCTATAGCTGTACATATCTTGAAGAAATTCTTGGGGTCATACATATTCTTCTGTCATGATAAGGCTACCAATAGTCTTGATTGCTTTTGATGATGGTTGCAAAATAGCCCAAAGCAAGAAGTTTAGTTTTGCTCACATTCCCCCCCTTAATTTGGGACAGTGTTTTTATTTCACTTTTATTTGAAATGAGCTCCTAGGCTGTTATTATGCCATTTTATGTGGTTGTCATTTAGTAATCAATTTTATATTTTCTTTAGTTCAACATTCTGCTCTTGACGAGCACTTTGTCATATATGCTAGGCTTCTTGTCATACATTGGAAAATGATTCTTCTGTTTGTCTCCTAAATTTTCTTTTTCCCTTGTTAGTAATTTTGTTATCTCCATATCAATGTTCTGCCTGGTTGCAATTACAAGTTTTCCCAGCTGGGATCTTGTAGCGTTTTCTCAGTGTCTGCAACATGCTGATCTCTGCTGATATGAGTTCCAATTGTTTCACCTCCGTGTTCTGCATTTTTACCATGCTTTGTTGAAAAGGAACAGTCAAAATTTGAAGGGGTAGAAGTTTGCTTTTTGCGTATTTTACCTGAGACAAACTTCAAGTTGCTTAGACACCTTCCCAGTGAGATTAATTCTTTTAAGTTGAGCTTTTCAAATGACTGCCTGGAGATTCCAATTTGAGTTTAATCTATAAAAATGTCAAAGGCAAAAAGTGATTAAGTACAAATCCTGCAAGAGAAACTAATTGACCCTGTACATGACAGCAAAAACACAAAAAAATCCTTTGTATGCAGTAAGTCGAGGACCTATGTGGGTGTGCGCACACATGTGTGTGGATATGCACCCTACACTGAGATCAGTGTCTTCATTATTATTGTCACAAATTGCTACTGTTTCCTTGTCTATTTTTTTATTCTTTTGACAGTAAAGGTGTTCTTCTAAGAAAATAACTTTCAAATTGTGAATTAGAATAACTTGTAAGGCTCGTTAAGGAAAAAAAAATTTTGAATCAATATGTCAGAGGTAGGCCCCAGAAATTTGCATTTCTAATTAAGTTTCCAGGTAATACTAGAGTGAATGGGCAGAGAACCAAACTGCTCTAGGCAATGAGGTATTTGACATTAATGGGTCCTAAGTTTCTATGTCCATATCTCTAATATTTTAGAATATTATTTGAATGCTACTTTAGGCATGATGGTGACAACAAGAAGGACAACCACAGCCATAGATTACTCATAAGTACAAAACTCAAGAATTCAAAATTTTAAATTACACGCCCATACATTGCTATGAAAAATTTGGATGGGTGATTGATTTGACTTAAAGTTTTATTTCTGATATAACATAGGTTGAAATGAAGAAAGATTTATCTACAGTATTCCAAAACATTATTTCAAAATCATAAAAGAGAAACCAAACACATAGAGTGGAAGAAAACTTTAAAGTAATAGCCTAATTTGAAATGACATTGAGGCAAGTTTGATTCTCTACTCAAAGGTCACTTTTATTTTTCAAGTTATCCAAATTTGACTGATATTGTAGTTACAAATAGTTTTCAGATCTTATAAGGAAAAGTCAGAAAAAAAAATCTAAGCTAAAAGAGTAAAAATGTGGGTTTTCTACAGGAGTATATTTTGGAGGCTAAAGAGTTAGAAAGTAAAGATTAATTCCTGGAATAAAAACAGACCCACAATTATTCATTCTCTCTGCAATGCAGGAGGTCCAGCTCAGGGATCTCAACTGATCATTTAGATAAGCGGAAAAAACCACAAGGAGAACTCAGTAGAGAAGATGCAGCTTTCATTACTCACATTACAGGGAGTAGTGATGGCAGATCAGTAAAACAAGACTGCACCTTCCTGAACCCTGTTTTAAGGGAATCCAGACAAAGGGGGCACATGTCTTGTGTATGACTCTAAACTACATTACCTCAGTGTGTACATGCGGAGAGAAAAGGTCAAGAAGCAGTTACACAGGACAAGGAGCTGCTCCCAAAAGGAGATAGGAAGGAAATTACAATCCATTTCCAAAGCAATAGCAATCCTTCTGGCTGGGAGGCCTCTGGCCAGGCTTCCAATAGGGGTTTGGAAGAGCCATGTCCAGTACTACACCATACTATCGAAGAAATTTAAACTTGTTAAAACAAGCTGTTAAAATTTTAAGATGAATTGAAGTAACTATTTTAAAAGCATAGTTATACTCACTATATTCATTATATTAATGTAAGTATCATTTTGGTCTTAAACAACTTGTTTTATGATAATATGTGACAATAAGCAAAATATTGGAGAGAGAAAATGGCTTGAAAGGTCTTGAAAGAGTGTTTGAATAAGAGAATGTTTGTTCTTGGGTTTTGGTTTCACAAATCTCAGACATACAATGTATTTCTCATAACGATGTCTAGTATAATTTAATTCTTTTCAATACCTTTTTTCTAATATCTATTACTTCAATAGTTTGACAGATATAATTACATACAATAAACTATGTATTAAAGTGCACAAGTCAAATAGTTTTGCATGTGAAATTGGCAAAACAATCACTGTAACTAACATACTCATCATCCCCATGAAGTTTAGCCTGACCCTTGATAAACCCCTCCCCTCCCCTTCCTTAACATTCCTCCCCTTTTCCCAGGAAACCACATATTTGCTTTCTGACGTCGTAGATTACATGACACTTCCTATGATTTTATATAAATGGAATCATACAGTAGTATGCTGTTTAACCTTTTATTTAAAAATACTATGTGATTATTTGTATGTTCATTCATGTTGTGACATTTTTTCAGAAGCTCTTAGAACATCTTTATATTCTCGTATATTTCCTACCAACTTAGAGCATAAATGGAAAAAAAGAAACAATGTTTTTGCTACATAGGCAGTTCCATGAGTATCTACAAAGTCTGTACTATAACAAAAACTGAATCATAACATCTATTTCTTTCACCTCACATCTTTGAAAAAAAATTCCCTGGCTCTCATTTCTCAAATCCACACTATCTAGGAACCAGTGCCCCAAATAACACCTGGAGAAGGGAATAGAGTGAGATTTCCTGAAATACTTTTCTTAAAACAAGCCCTGCCCGAAAGTAAAACATTCAAAAGGATATATCAAAAACAAGCTAAAGTGCACTCACAATACTATAAAAGTATAGGAAAACTATTTAAAACACACATAAAGCTTTTATCCATCCCAGGCTTCTTTTTCCTTAGTGACCTATCTAGCTCCAGCCTCCAGAGTGTAGAACTTAACTCCACTGTACTGGGTTTCCCTAGGTCTTTGTTAAGAGAAACCTCTGATAAGGAATATTAAAGGTGCAGCAGAGTTAACCAGGGATATCAAAAAATTTCTGGATGCATTTCAGAAATGGAATAGAAACCCCTGAGATGGCTGTTTGTACAATTCTGAATCAAGTTTGTGTATAGTTGCCCAAATTTTCTTTTGAAAGAGTAAGATGTTAGCCTAATTTCTAAATGAATATGTAGCTTAAGGCTTCTCTACCTATGACAAATGAAAAGCCAGACTCCCTATTATTAAAATTAAAGTTTAATTTTCAAATAACTTTAGAAATTAATTCTTGTATGACAGTGCAGAAGTGCATAGATAGAATAGATGTTCAAATAAAAGTTTGAAGTATTTTACTGGTCTAACTTTGCTTTTAGAAAACCATTTTGTATATGTATCAGGGGTTAGTCCCAGTGAGAAGATGATTGGGTTTATGAATTAAGTGATTTGGAAACAATTATATTCCAAATCAAGGAAGGAAACAAACTTATTACTGGTTTTACATTTAGTCATTGAGGTTTGCACTACAATTCTGTTGGGTGTCTAGTGAGCACTGTTGGTGGGGCCTGAGAGTCATCATCCTTTATGTTATGTATGTATGTATGCATCTATCTATCTACCTATCTGTGTATCTATCATCTACCTATCTGTAATTTCTGTTACTTTTTCTAAATGATAAGCTACCCATTCATTCCATTAGAAAAGTTTCAAAGTTACTGAAGTTTTGGAATCAGTGACCTTTTTTATCCCCAGGTGTAGCATTTCATCCCTGAAAGGCTCTAGGGGACAAACTTAAATCATACAAGTCATGAGGGATAATTTTATTTTTCCTGGTTTTCCGCTGAAATACTTTGGTAAAGTCACTGAATAGCATACTTGTGGCATGATTGGGGGGGAGGTGGGACTTCATATTATAATTTATGTGGTGATGCCCCTAAGGGTTGGACAGTATGTGGCATGTGTAGGCCTGCATAGCAGCCCTTTCTGTATTCTCTGTACCTCCATTCATAAGCACAATGTCAGCTTTTTCTTGTATTATTATCAGCAGTCATTATATATTCTGACATATTTAATCCAAATGGCTTTCTACTTCTCACAATCAAAGAATAATAGAACAATATAAAATATCGTAAAACATAACATCATCTCTTTCTGTGTCATTACATATTCTCTTTCTTGGCCAAAACGTCTCTTCAATATGATTAAATGACTGAAGAAATTATATTAGATTCAGTTCCCTGAAAGACCATCTACAGTAAATACAACAGTGGGTTTCAATTTAAATTAAAATTGATTGTATGCTTACTGGTTCTTCTGAGCTTTGAAACTGGAAAATTAAAAATTCACACATAGCAATTTTGATTTGCTTCTGAGAGAAGGTTCTTGATTTATATACCCAGCAGGCTGCCAGTAGGTAAATAGAATGATGGGGAAAATATAAAAGTATTTGATTTAAGATGTTATCATAATTGTATGGATAATACTGGAAGAAGAGATTATCTAATGGGCTTCTTAAACAATTGTATAATAGATTATTAGTTGTTATTATTGTTTAATAAACAACATTAAGGTTAGCATATCTTCCACTCTTCTTGAGATAACCCCATTTTACATATGGTATTACAGTGTAATGTTCCCAGTGTTCAAATTACCCAGGTTGGGTGATAATTTATACCATCATCTTACATATTAGAAATTATTTTCAGTAGCAATCCAATTATAGCGTCAAATATTTGCAGATGGACTAGTACCCCTTTATTCAAAAGTAAGTTTCCCAGGTGGTATACTGAGATAAAATACCACCAAATTTAAATCATACAGAATCACTTTTGTATTTCATAATGACAGGTTTTCAATTAGTATTTAGGACCCTGTGATTCTAGCAGAATAATTAAGTTTTGATATAGTCATTAATTTAAGTGGATAGTGGACAAAATAAAATTTGTCTCCAACATCAACTCTATCTAGATATTTTTCCTAACCATTAGATCATCCTTCTTTAAAACTAAGTTTTGGAAGATCTATTTTGTGTATACATGTGAAAATATATATTTATGTATTTGTGTCCAGCAGAAGTAATGCCTACTTGAGTGTGGTCCATAGGGTAATAATATGGGTATAGTAATTTATAGTTTTAATTTTAAAATTTCACCTAAGACATAATATGGTGTTCTTGAGTGTGATATGGTTATGTTACAGAATTACATGTTTATGATTTTATAATAAAAAAGGGGTGTTATTTGTGCCAGACCATATATTTTCAAAGAACTGAACATGGATAGGAAAGTAAATAAGAAGATAAGACCCTTACCTCAGAGTCCTATGCAATCAATTAGAAACAAAAGACTGGACTTAAGAATACTAAAAAAAATGATTATGATACTCAATTCATCCATAGAAAACTAGAAGAGTTTTGTTAAACTATTTAAAATAATTCTGAAAAGTAATTATAAAAGCTAATTACCTACTGGGTACTTATATATTGGTCATTGTTTAAATCTCACCAAAAAATGTACTATGTACCTTTATTGTTTTAAATTACAGGTGGTGAAACTGAGGGACTTGTAGTTTCATTGTTTCCTAGAGGTAGTGCTTTTAGAAAGCAGGAAGCAAGGACTTGAATTCACATTGTCTCACTTTAGAAGGTATACTTGAGCTCTGTACTCAACAGAACAATTGTGTCATGTTTTCTATATGCTAAGAAAAGCCTAGATATGTGAAAATTGATAGTTATAACTTTTATAGCAAATATGTCAACATCACAGTTACTGGTGTATATTTAACAAATTTATATTTTATTTTAAAAAACACAATGCTAACCCATATTCTGGCATAAAATATCTCACCTATTATTCATGATTGCTCAAAAATTATAGCAGTTCATGAATCATATTTAAAAGTACCAATAAATAATATGAAGTGAGTTGTTATTGTGTCAGTGTTATTCCCAGTAATTGACATATATCATTTATTCTTACTAGAACCTCTGAAGTTCAGAGGTTCCTGATTTTTACTATTTTTTTCTAATTTTTACTGATTAATCACATAATTTCTCAGATTACGAAGGATTTCTAGTCTTATTGCAGCTGACATGAATGTTAAAACTCATTAAAAACTTTGTTAAATATTATCTCACATAAATATATAAAGAAACACATGCTTTTGATAATATTATGCTGTTCTAAAGCTGGTTATTTTTAATGTCTTCCAACACAGCATATATAAATGTGGACATGTAGAGAAGGGCAATATCCTCTCTTAAAATCTCAACTACCATGAATGTCAGTCCTTTCTTTCTAGTATTAGAAAGTATTAGTTCTATAATTTATGGCAAGCCAACTATTATCATCCTCAGAAATAACCAACACATAATGTAAGTTTAAATAACTCACTCGAATTTATGTAATTTAATAATATTATAGTGTTGGTTTAATACACTAGACTAATCTACCCCTCTTTTTTGTTGTTGTTTATCTGTTTAGTTATAATAAATATTTAAAAGCTTAAATTACTTTCTTTCACTATTTTCTTTATCTCACAGCACCCACTATATTCTAGATTTTATTATTCTGTTCAACCTTATTAATTGGTATCACTCATATTTGTCATTAAAAACAATAATATTAAGCCAGACTGTGAGGGACAAATGCCATATGATCTCACCTTTAACTGGAACATAACAAAAGAAGAAAGCAAGCAAAATATAACCAGAGACATTGAAATTAAGAACAATCTGACAGTAACCAGAGGTGAGGTGGGAGAGGACAATGGGGGGAAGGGTTCAGGAACTACTATAAAGGACACATGGACAAAACCAAGGGGGAGGGTGGAAGCAAGGGAGGGAGGTGGGTTTGGCTGGAGCTGGGGGGGAGTGTCAGGGGGAAATGCAGACAACTAACTGAACAACAATAAAATAATTTAAAAATTAATTATTAAAAACTGAAAAAAACAATAATATTAATAAGCAATATCGTCCAATACCCAACCCAAGCCTGGTGATTATAAGAAATGATATGGGCCAATTAAGTTATTGAAGTTGATGGTAGAAAAGAGCTCAAAATCCCTCATTTTCGGCATCCCTGTATATATTTCTTCCACAGGAATCAAATGTGCCTTTTCCAGCCTAGCTTATGTTATGAATCACTTAACTTAAA
The DNA here is from genome assembly GCF_004126475.2 of Phyllostomus discolor. Lineage (NCBI taxonomy): Eukaryota > Metazoa > Chordata > Mammalia > Chiroptera > Phyllostomidae > Phyllostomus > Phyllostomus discolor. The sequence goes on along the minus strand of NC_040905.2, from coordinate 69,643,760 downwards.
GTACACAACAATTTTATTTAATAAGTTGTAGAATCTCAACTTATTGAATGAGAAAATTGGTGCTTTCAGGATAGTATCTTGCATAACACCATGCAATTATGTGAATAGAGATCCAGGATTCAAACCCAGGTTTGCTCAATCCGGAATGTATATTCCACCAATACCATCCCACTACTCATACCTTCCCTGCTGGTTTCTCTTTACTGCTCTCTATTATCCATCTCCTTTAAGGCCTTTGTTTTTTTCTTCTCTTTCTCACTCATATTCGGGACAAGAGAAGCAGAATAAGCCCTAACAAGAGGGGCAAAGGCTTGAGAACTCAGGCTCCGTGTCCATGCCTTTCTCTCCACAAAATTTGTACATTTTTCCTACTAAAAGGACTTTTCTGTAAGGGTACTTTCTGAAAGCTAAAAGTAGTTGAAATTCAATGCTAGAAAGTTCTATTATTGTAGACCATGAGGGCACTGTAAGGGTTTATTTTATAGATGGAATAAAATGAAAAAGAGCAGAGCAAAGATTTGTCTCACAATCACACATATAGTAAATGATGGAATTGAACAGATGATCTAAGTCTTCTGAGCCTTATACCCACACTACTGTTTCCAAATTACAGGGATATTGAATGAGTTACAATTCTCAAGATGATTTGAGCTGTTACATGTCAGCAGCATTAGATAACAGTAAATCACATACTGAGAAAGTTGTTCCCATTTCAATTCATTACAATCCTTTATTGTGAAAATCTCATTTTTAAGCTAGTATGTCTTTTAATCCCACTTAAGTGTCTCTCAACCCTTGCTTTCCTGTATTGAAAAGCATATAGTGAATGATACAACAAACACCTATGTCTTTCCATACTCTGCAAAACAAAATATTACCATAATGCAGTTGAGGAAATGAGCTTGTCTTAGTCCCTTAAGGCTACTGTAACAAAACACCACAAAGTGGTTTATGAACAGCAAACATTTATCTCGCATTCTCCTGGAATTGGAAGTCCGACATCAAGGTGCTGGTAGATTCAGTGTCTGGTAAGAGTCTTCTTCCAGCTTCATAAGACGGAAGTCTTTCCACTGTTTATTCACATGCTGGGAGGGGCAAAGTTTCTTTCTGAGATCCCTTTCAGAAGGGCACTAGTTCCATTCATGGGAGCTCAGCCATTATGATGTAATCACATCTAAAAGGTTCCAACTCCTAATATCATTCATATTGGAGGGTTTTTTCAAAATATGAATTTTGGGGGGACATAAAAACTCAGTTTATAAAATAATCCTTCCCTGATTTTTAACCTCCTCCCTTTCAAGTGGCATTTACCAATTACAATGTGGTGATTTCTAATAAATGTATTTTTCATAGTTTTATGGACAAATGTATGCATCTATATGAACTATAGATGCACATGTGCAGTCATCATCGTCCGAAGTAGTATACACAGTTTTACCTGTTTTTCTAGTCTTTAATGCCAATATATTATTATTTTGCATCTTTAAATTATTCTTAAATGATATTGCATAATTCTTCTGAAAAACTTTTTAGCTCAATTATCATGTTTTTGAAATGATCATGTTGTATGGCCTTCATTTTTGTTTCTGTATATTCCTTACTTGTCCATTATTAATATACATTTTATTGTCTGAAGGTCTGCTTTTTTGATATTACAAATCAAACTACTTTGGGTATTTATGTTCAAGTTCAATGGACTATTCTGAGTATTATGATGAAATCTTACAGCTTGTTACTCCATCTGGACTAGGATGTAAATCATCCCTTTGTCTAGTGTATTCATGCTGTATACTATACCTACTCGTTAGTCACTTAGCAGCTTTCTCTGCTACCAGATCAACTATTGCAGCATTGCACTGTTTGTGTTTGTGTCCGTGTAACCTTTATTTTACTTAATAATGGCCCCAAAGCTTGAGACTAGTGATGCTGGCAATTAGGATATGCCAAAGAGAAGCTACAAATGTCTTCCATTAAGCAAGAAGGTGAGAGTTCTCAAATTAATAGAGAAAGAGGAAGAATGTATGTATAGAAAAAATATACTATATATATAGTTCAGTATTATTCATGATTTCAGGCATCTACAGGGCTCTTGCCTCCCATGCATAAGGGGAGAGGCTACTGTACCTGTGTTTTGACATTTCAATTTTACTAGTATGTCTTATGTTTGTATTATCCCTGGTTCTAAAACTTTATTTTTATTCAATCATTATAATTCTGTTCGAGAAATTTATTCTAAGTAGTTTTCAAATTCTTTGTTTAATTAATTGTTCTTTAGAAGTAAATATATAGAGAAAAAATAGGCAATTCATCACAGGTTCCCAAATGGATTTTAAAATGTTTTTATACTACTGAACTTTTAATAAAAACTGAATGCTGTTTTTTTTTTCTTTGTCCACACACAACCAAGGCATGTAGGAACATACATTTGTGTTAAATCTACCAGCTTCACAATCAAACAAGAATGTGTAGGTAGCTCAGCAAAACTCTCTTGCCATTCCTGGATGGTTCATATTTACCTTTGCAAGTGGACAAATTGAGTTGTTTGGCTCTTGTGAACAGCGACTTACTGTTATAAAAAAAAATACCCATCCAACTGCACCAAAAACAATGCAGATTTATTTCTCTAATGGGCTTCATTTTGTCTGTAATTACTGAATGCATTTATGTTTATTGTAAACAGCATCAAAAATATTTTTTTGAAACACCATCAGGACCAAAATCTTCCCTAAGTGTCTTTGATTGATTCAAATTAACCTTAGAATGATGTTTCTTTTCACGCGTCCATTCCAAAATTACTTCAGGTCTTGATTATCATCCCTGTGGATTTTCAAACATCTCCTAGCCTTTTCTGATTTCCAATAGAAAATGTTGAAGTTTTTTTTTCAAGTAATTTGTTTTGTATTGTTGTTCAATTATAGTTGCCACCATCTCCCACCACTACTTTCCCTTGTCCTACCCACCTCCACCTTCCATATTATATCCTCCCCACCACCCATTGTCTTTGTTCATGGGTCCATTATACATGTTTCTTGACAACTCTTCCCCTTTTGAATACTAATATTATATGTTAAACTGACACATTCTCCAAGTTAGTATCTGCTAGAGTTTAATTGGCAAGGCACAGAAACACAGTGCATACAAGATCTGGCTCAAAATCATATTACAAATTGGTCGGGGAGCTGAGAGTAGAATTTAGAACTATTTCTTTTTCTCCATCTTTTCTTATCCCCCTCCCAAAATAATTGTACTAAGATAAGAGGAGAAATAACTCTAGATTAACTCTAGAGTTCTACCCTTCTCTAAAACTTTTAGATCTCACAGAAGTTATCTAAATAATTATTTGTCTTCATTTATGTGTGTTTTATGTTTATTAATTTTAGTTTTATTATCAAAATAAAAAAGATATAAACTAAATATATGAACCTTAATATCTTTCATTTTTATGTACAATTAAAGAATTTGACAAAATATAAGCATAATAGAAAGATAATAAACAAGAAAATGAAATGTCCACAAACTAGATATATTTTTTAAAATAAATTCACTACAGGGGACACAAATTCAGTAATTTTATTTATTTTTTTATTTTTTAAATATATTATTTATTTTTATTTTTAGACAGAAGGGAAGAGAGAAAGAAGAGAAGGAGAGAAACATCAATGTGTGGTTTCCTCTTGCGTGACCCCCACTAGAGACCTGGCCTGCAACCAAGGCATGTGCCCTGACTGGGAATCGAACCAGCAACCTTTTGGTTCACAAGTCAGCATTCAGTCCACTGAGCCACACCAGCCATGGCTCCAGTAATTTTAATTTTCTAGGAAATAATGCACATATATATATATATATATGTTGTTAGGCATATATATATATATATGCCTAACAACAGAATGCATGAGCATACAGAAAATAAAGAAGGAAGGGAGAAGTATCACAAGCCTATGTTTGGAAAACTGCCTATTCCTTCATTTCCTTCTTCAAATGCTTGGTTTCAGTAGCACAGCAGAGGATAATGTACATATGTGTTGTTTTACAAAGTAAACTTAGTAACATATTGAAATACATCCTCAATACTCTAGTATACATGTTTAGCTGTGGCCAAGCATCACTGAAGTTAGTTTTAGGGCAACTTTTTGTGCATATGGTTTACTTTCCTTGAGTTGAACAAAAATTCAGTGTCATCTACTGAATTGTTGTTCATTCACTTATGGACCAAAAAACTATGGTACATTTACACAATGGAATTCTATGCAGCAGAAAGAAAGAAGGAGCTCATACCCTTTGCAACAGCATGGATGGAGCTGGAAAGCATTATGCTAAGTGAAACAAGCCAGGCAGTGAAAGACAAATACCACATGATATCACCTTTAACAGGAATCTAAACAACAAAACAAAACAAAACAAAAAACTAGCAAAATATAACCAAAGACACTGAAATAGGGGATAGTCTGACAGTGGCCAGAGGGGAGAGAAGAGGGAATTTCAGGGGGGAATGGGTAGGGATTACAGGAACAAATTTGGAGGACACATGGACAAAAACTAGGGGTGGGGGGTAATGGGGGGAAGGGGGGAGGGTTGGGTGGAGGGGCTGGAATGGGAGTAGGGGGGAGAAAACTGTACTTGAACAATGATTGAAATAAAAAAAAAAGAAAAGGATGTAGAAAGAAGGAAAAAATGACTACAATAAACCTTCATCATATTAAAAAAATAATAAAAAATAAATCATACTCTTACTGACTCTGGTATTGTGATCAGATGAGCTGACATTTTTAGTCACCAGACTGGCCTAGAGATCCTGATGTGTTAGAGCAGAGAGATATACCTAAGTGCATTTGCCAGTTCAGACCAGACTAGAACCTTGAAACTATCTGGACACAGTAATTTCCCTGAAATTCTAACCACATAGGATGTACTAACTCCATCAGATAATTAGAACATCTCTATTTGCTGGGATAAGTTAGATTTGCCAATTTCTTCATATATACCCTCTGTAGAAATATAACCATTCCTTCTACATATACTGAGAATTCAATACTTGCCACTGAGTATCTACCAAGCAAATATCCCCATCCCAAGCACCACAGCTCCCCTGTGTGATGAGCTCTAGAGGACATTTTGCAAGGAGGAGGGGAAAAGAGGCCAGACCAAGAACTCAAAGACACCACCTCTCCTCCATATATATATATATCACAAAGTAAAATGTCTCTTCAAATGTCAGTTAGACAAATATTCACTTGGAAATAATAGCCAGGCATCATGGGTCACTGGAAAATCATGTAAATTAACTTGTAAATACTGATACAGCTAGCTTATAGGAAAGCAATAACACTATGAGATTACATGTGTTTCTATTTGTTGAACTTTTTTTAACATATTAAAATTTTCACAAAATATAACCCTAGAAAGCTGCCACTTTTTTCCATTGATGCAATTCAATAGGAGTTTTAAAATTTGCCTGTGTTTATAATGCTGAGAGAATGACAAACTTTTGACAAAATCTATTTATTTTTAAAATGCTACTGTCATAAAAATTATAAATTGCTTTTTTAAAAGTTTGAATTTTATTGTGTTGTATCTGAGAAGAAAGATAGTATAATAGTAAATATATTGATAATAATGTGGTTTATAAATTAAGATAATGTGAATATTCTGATTGTGCACATACCCCTAAATATGGGGGAAAAATAAAGTAGGAAAATAATGTGGAAAGACAATGTTCAGAAAAGGAAACTCATAGTCGAGACACTTATGCAAAGATACTCAGTATTAAATAGAACTTTTAAGTTACTAATTCTTATTAGACTATGGATATAAAAAGAGAAAAGTCAGATTTTTACTTCTGTGAGGATTTGATTTATTAGAGACTTTAGGTAGTATAATAAAATCTAAAATAATTGCATTTTTAATTTCTGAAGATAAAATGAATATATAATATTTAGCTTTTTTGTAAAATAAGATTTATTCAGAAAATAAAATATGGTAATGACAACATAAAATTTAACATTTAATATTGTTTCCACTGCTTTGTTTACTATTTGGAGGAGTAGCTGTATATAAATTCAAACTCATATGAACACTCTTTCTGAGTTACTAGTATAATCAGTTTTTGACTATGTCAGCTAAATAAGAAGTGAGTTTATTATTCAAACAGAACATTCTTAAATTCTCTAGAAGTTAGGGTACTATAAAGTGAAAAAATAAAGAGATATGTTTTTAACTTATTAAATTCTTAAAATTAAGGAAATAAATTCAGTTTATGAGAATTAAGGAAAAGAGATCACTGAAATGAGAATTTTCTATATTAAAACTTCCTTAAAAATTCTGACTTCTTAAGTATAATAAATTAAATTTAGAATGCATTTTGAGCCCTGGCTGGCGTAGCTCAGCGGATTGAGTGCGGGCTGGGAACCAAAGTGTCCCAGGTTCGATTCCCAGCCAGGGTACATTCCTGGGTTGCAGGCCATAACCCCCAGCAACTGCACATTGATGTTTCTCTCTCTCTCTCTCTCTCTCTCTCTCCCTCTCTCTCTCTCTCTCTCTCTGCCTCCCTTCCCTCCCTAAAAATAAATAAATAAAATCTTTAAAAAAAAAAAAAAAAGAATGCATTTTGACTAAAGAATACCTCTTTGAAGAACCTTTGAATAGTAAATGAACAAAAAAATACTACCAGAGAAGAGTCAAGAGGATAAAAAAAAACCTTTAATATACATAAATCATTGAATCAAGTATCAATTCCATGTAATAATTTATAATTTAAAATTACTTATATCTCCAAGTAAGGGACTAGTAAAATGTCAGATAAAGAATAAACATGGGAGTATAAACTATTTTAATAAAATTGTTTTATAAGGAGGTGTATATACAAAGTCATTGTTTATTTTCTAAAAGTATAGAGAAAATTATTGAAGGATGAAGCCAGATTGATAAATTCAGATATCAAATATGAGACTGTAGAGGATGAAAGATTATATAAGGTTATATTCCATATATTTTATAATATAACAACACAATATAAAATATAAATATTATATTTATATTATATTACAAATAATTAATAGTGACATGTTATATTTACATATAATTTTATATCACAATACTTGAATAGCAGATAAGATCATGCTTATTATATCTCTGTGTAAATATGATACATGCTTAAATAAATGCACCAAAATGTTAGAAATATGGAAACAAAGTAGTATTGGCTATTACTTCTTAGATATAGAATCCCAATCTATTTTTTTCAAATGTAGTGTATTCATTGGAATTTTACAATAAAACTACTTTCTCTTCCTAATAACAATAGACCTATTTCTTAATTTCTGAGTTAAAGACACAAAAATACAAATATATAATAGGAGTGCTTCTCTATTCCTGTTTTAACATATAATTAAATTTATAATTTTTATTAGATTTTCTGGTTTACAGTGACACAGATCTCAATGTTAAATTTATCTTTAGAGTGAGATATCTGTAGCTTACTGGAAAGATTCTCTCAACATAAAAAATCATCTTCTGTTTCTACCTATCTCCTTTTACTATGTCTCTTGTCTTGGAAATACATCTGAAGTACATTATAAATAAATAGCTTTATTTTATTCAATAATCTTCATCAAAAATATACTCAACACTTCCATTAAGAATTATCCTATGGAAGCATTTTACTATAAAATGATACTTTGAATTAGTGTTTTGGGTTCAGGCATATTCCCAGAGATGGGATTGCTGAGTCAAAAGGCAGATCCATTTTTAATTTGTTCAGGAATTTCTGTACTGCTTTGCACAGTGGCTTCATCAATCTGCTTTTCCACCAACAGTACAAAAGTGTTCCTTTCTCCACATCTTTACCAGCACTGGTTGTTTGTTGATTTATTGATGATAGCTATTCTTACAGGTATGAGATGATATCTCATTTTTGTTTTAATTTTAATTTCTCTGATGATTACTGATGTTGAACATTTTTTCAGACATTTTTTCAATGTCTATTTCCATTTGTATGTCCTCTTTGGAGAACAGTCAGATCCTTGGTCCATTTTTCACTTTGGTTGTTTGCTTTTTTGGTGTTGAGTTTTATAATGTTCATTGCAGTGTTATTTACAATAGCCAAGATATGGGGGCAGCCCAAGTGTCCATTAGTAGATGAGTGGATAAGACAACAATGGGACATTTACACAATGAAATACTACTTGGTGTAAAAACAGAAGAAAATTTTACCCTTGTGACAATATGGATAGAACTGCAGACATTAATCTAAGTGATTAAGCCAGTCAGAGAAAGACAAATATCATATTTCACTCATATGTGGAATCTAATGAACCAAGTGAACCAACAAGCAAAACAGAGACAGGCTCATCGATGGAGAGCAGGATGACAGCTATGAGGGTACAGTAGGGGATGGAGGGGTAGTGCAAAAAGGAAAAGAACTCTTGGACATGGACATTAGTGTGGTGGTTGCAAGGGGACTAAATGGTAATGGAAAAAATACATTAATCTTTTAAATAAATGAACATAATTGCATAACCATAATATGAGAAGAACCTCAAAAAGAAAAGATAATCAGTAAAAGTGAAAAGGAAAATTATATTAATTTCAAACATAAACAATATTAATGCTTTAATAAGAATTATTAGGGAGTTGAATATATCTATTAAAACTCCAAACTCATAAAAACACAATCCAACATATTCTGTATATTACAAAATAAAGCCACATAAGAATTATTTTCTTATGTTATAGTTAACCTGAATTATGTGTTAATTCTGTTTCAAAAAATGAGCTTTGTAAAGAGGTTCCAATGTATTTTAGAGTAAATAGCAAACAGTCCATTAAAACAGTGACACATCAGCATTCATACAGGTCTCACACAGAAATTTCACCTCGATGAAGTACCCTAAATGTAAAACATGTCTATTATAACAATATACACAGAACATTTACCCCACCTCTAAATCCTAAACATAAGATTAGCCTTCATGCCTACAAGTACTTTGTAATGAAATTCATAGCCTTTCCTCTTATTTTCCTTTTTTTTCACCTCTCTCTCTCATTATAGTGGCTTGCACATTTTCTTTTTTGAAGACAGTTCAATACATTTAATACATTGCATGGCAACTGAGAATATTTTACGTACCCAGCAGAGATGAGGGATAAAATTAATGCATGCAATTTTTGTCACTTTAAAAACTCATAAAACTTTTGAAATAAAATATTTACACTTCTGATATTATTATCAGGTGTCATTATACAGTGAAGAGTTAATTAGTTATATGAATACTAATAAATACTAATGGAAATAAAGGAAGATAGGTACCTAGAGAGGACTTAAATTTATTTAACTTTAAGATAAAATAGTATTGAGTTCTAACAGTATGGGTTTGTTTTTTCTTATGAAATCCTAACAGTTATAGGTAAAACTTGATAGTAGTAAATATATATGTATCTTTAAATACATATGTAACTTTAAATACATATTTTGAGAACATTTATACAATGAGCAAATTAGCACTTTAATATATACATTAAATATAAAGCAACATTTTTACATTGACAATATTTTTAAAAATAGGTACTAAAATCTGGTAATGAGGTGAATGTTAAAGGTTAAAGAGTATTTTCATATTTCTTTCTCAACATTCTATCTCTATATTGTTGTGTATTACCTCACTTGAACCAAAACTCAAATGCCCAAATTTAAAGTTGTTTGTGACTCTGGTACCCATTCCATAAATGATCCCAGTGACATAAAATGTTCACAGTCAGATTCCCAGTCTCCCACACATTATGTGTTCTCTCACAAACCCCGAGGGGCATAAGTCCACTGTGTGTGCTGTCTGCCTCCCCACTGTCCACAGCATGAAGGCTTGGCCGGCCTCCCAGTGGTGAGGGGAGTGGCAGGCACAATCCCATCTCTCACTAAAAATGCCTAGAAGAACTAGATCAGCACCATTGTCCAGTAAAAATAGAAATCTAAGTGTGTTGTATATGTAATTTTAAATTTTCTAATAGCAACAATAAATGATTTTTTAAAAGGTAGAGTTAATTGTTAATATATTTTGTGTAATTAATATCAACCAGTAAACAATATAAAATATTTAGAAATTTTACATTATTTTTATTTTTACTATGTTTTCAATACCTGGTGTATTTTCTACTCACAGCACATTTCAGTTAGGTCCAGCCACATTTCAAGGACTCAGGGCATTCATGCTCAGTGGCTGCCATATCGAAAGTACAGATCTAGATAGTTCCCCTCTCCACCTCCTGGCAGCCAAGGCTCCTTCAGTAAGACTCTGCTGCTTGGGACTTTGAATGTTGAATAAGTAAACCAGAGGAAAATATCTATTGAGTTGTATTAAAGCATGAGCTGTAGTGATTCCTGTAATATGTTGGCTTTCAGCATAGACTTTTCCACATGAAAGATTACTTTTTAGCTGTCTACTTTTTGTTCCTTTGAAGCTTACTTATTTAATTAAAGTCTGTGTTCCAATTTTGATTTTCCCCTCCCCGTTGCTTCTTTTAGTCTGATATCCTTCCAAACAATACTATAATGATATTTTAGAAGAAAGACAAAATCCAATTACTTGAAACTGAAACATTCCTATACAATACATAATGAATATTTGGATTAAAGTGAAAAATTAATCATAGCCAATACTTAAACTTTATTCATAAATATCAGACATATAACAGACTTTGGTACAGAGACTATTCTTCTCTCATAATAAAACAATTATCCTGAGAATTGTGGTACATGCTCTGGATTAGTGCCCAGGTAATTAATTGCAACTCTGAAACTTCATTCGTTCTTCCATTCATTAACTGTCTCTTTTAGTCATTCATTCTTTCAACAAATATTTATGGAAGCTGATGATGTTCAAGGAAAACTGAGATAGAAAGATAAATAACAACAAGGTTTATCTAACTCAGGGATTTTTTCATATACATGTATAAATTATAAAACCAGTATCTCATTGATTGCTGTAAAGAAAATTCTTATAATTTGAAAAAGTAAAGTGGTAAAAGTAAAGTGAAAGAGGTGCCAAATGTCCAAGATTTAAGGGACAGGACCTTTAATTCCTAAAAATATGGACACAGAGGATTAAAGGGAAAAAATACATAAAGGCTGAAAATGACAAAACATGATTTTGAACCCTAGACTGATCAGTGCAGCTGGAACATACTAGTTTTACACTGTGACAGTGCTATTGTTTGAGTGTTAGCCAACTGAGACTTTCTGGATTTTACTGACCCACCAACAATTTGTCACCTGGCCTCCTATTTGTGAGTGGGGCACTTTTTAAGACACATAGTATGAGATCTGAAAGTAGAACAATGCTAATTGGCCCTTGTGGGGATTTGACCTTTAGCCTTGACTTCATTAGCACCAGGCTCTAAGCAGCTAAGGTGCCTAATTGAAACTGGCTCAAAGTAAAGATCTTTGTCGTTAACCTCTTAACCCTTTTGAAAGAGAGAGAAAAAGAGACAGAGACAGAGAACAACCGCAAAAAAACAAATAAAAGTCCTAATAATACTACTCTGTACAAAATATCACATGAACAGTTCATCTTTATATGCCCTTATTAACATTTTAAATGTATCCAAAGAGGGAGTGGTTACATATGTATGTGTACATTCAATGACTGGATCAAACCATTTGTATTCAATATTTTAGAAATTTATTTTTTATTAGAATATGCAGATATAAAATGTTATGTGCCATTTGGAATTTAGGAATGTCCCTACTTAGCACAATTTTCCTTGCCCTATTAACTCAGTTAAAATATAACATTTTTTGTTAATTCATGTATAACTGAGATCTTCAAGAAACACACTTCAGCTACTATTAAAAAACTAGATTTGGTACAATTCCTAAAACTTCACATGATGTAATATAAAGCTTCACATAAAAGTAATCATTTCTCCATCTTTCTGGTCTGTTTCTCCAGGAAAATAGTAAATTGAAATACATTTTAACAGTTTATCTTAACTTTTCTGTATCGTGCTAGCATTCATGAAATGACCACTGTGTTAAAATACACATTTAAATAGCACATGCAAGGTCATTTTTACTGAGATTATGGTTCCTTAAAAAAATGAAACTGTTTACATAGACAATTTATTTTATGGATGCTTTAAAATACCACCATACGAACCATAAAATAAAAGGATTGTATGCTGAATTTTTCAAAGATTGGGTTTTTAATAGTAACATCAAGAAGAAAGACATAGTACCGCATGTGCACACTAAATATTGTGAAGGCAACCAGTTAGTTTTTTCACTGTCTTGGAAAGGTTTCCCAAACAACTGCAGCTTTAGAATATGAATAGTTACTTATTTTATTCACAGAAAAGGATAAAGTAAATAATTTGGAATCTAGACATTGTTAGTATATGAGAATACACATTTATTAAAGAGACTACATGTATAATTCTTTTGACTAAAATTAATCAGATTGTGCAATAATTTTTATTAATGAAACCAAAGCTTGCTTTATTGATAAGAAGTGTGGCAGGCTTTCTCTAGCATTTTCTTCAAACTGCAACCATACAATATTTATCACGCTATAAAGTTTTTAATTTAGTTTTTCTTTCACAACTTTTCAATATGTGACATAATATTAGGTTTGAAATAATTTTAATATAACATTTTATCACAAATTGGACTTTAATAAATTTGCTATATTTCTCTTTTCAATTTTTATTGTGTCATGTGTTTATCGGAGGAAGAAGTTCAAATGATTTTTTTTCCTTTAGTAATTCTTTTCCTGCTTAAAATGGAGATGAAATATTTCATGAAGTGTCTGCAGCTATTCCTCAGATCTGGCACTTGATCTAACTTCTGATTTCTGACTGACTCATGATGTTGAGCACCTTTTTTGTGCTTATTTGCCATTCCTCTATCTATGTCTTATTTGGTAACATTTATTTAAATATTCTGCCCAATTAGCATCTTGTCTGGTTGTTCCTATTATTATGGAATTATAAGAGTTCTTTATATATCCCAGGTGTATGTCTTTTACATATACAGGGTGGGACAAAAAGTTGACTTACAGTTGTGAATACATGAAACACACTTTATTCTCATATTATTATTAGTTATGGGACTATTTCCCATACAAAAAACTGCAAAACTATTTTTCCCCACACTGTATGTTGCAAATATTTTCTTTAGTGGCTTGCCTTTTGATTTTCCTAACATAGCATTTTAAAGACATTTTTTATTATAATGAACTCAGATTTATCATTTGATTGTTGTGGCATTTAAAGAATATATGCTTAATTCAAGATCACAAAGAATTCCTCGTATTTTTTCCACAAGTTCTATATACCTATATACCAGTTCTATACATTCTATGTACATTTAAGTTTATGATGAATTAAAGTTAACTTTGATTTCAGTTATAAATGTAGATGCTCACATTTTTGTTTGATTGTATATACACATCTAATCCAGCATAATTTGTTGAAAACACTATTTATTGCCTATTGAGTTTTACTGGCACCTTTCTGAAAAAAAAATCAGTTAGCAATATGTGTTGGTCTGTTTCTGGACTCCCAAATCTGTTTCAGTGATCTATACAGTAACATACTCACCAAATTGTTAGAGCCTTTACTGTAATTTTTGAAAATAGATAATATAAGTCATCTATTATTTTCAAATTCATTTTGGCTTTCTGAGATATTCTGCATTTTCAAAAAATTAAAAGCAGTTTGTCAATTTTATAAATAAGAGCCTTCTGAGATTCTGACTGAGATTGCATAGTTTCTGGTCCATGAGTACAACATTTTTCTCTATTTATTTGGATCCTCTATAATTTCTCTAAGTAATATTTTATAGTCTTCAATATAGAGGTTATAGTCAGGTTTAGTTAAATTCATCCCTATGTACTTTGTATTTCTGATGCCCTTATAAATGACCTTTTTTAAAATTTCAATTTTCAAGAATTCGTTTCTAGAAATGGACATATGACTAATATTTGTAGTGACTGTGAATCCTTCAACTTTCCTTAATGCATGTCTAAGTTATCATAGCTTTTTAAGGTTCTTTAGGACTTTCTACATAGATGATCACAGTATTGGAAAATAAAGACTATGTTTATTTTTTCTGTGAAATCTGTATATGCTTTATTTCTTTACAAGGTGAATAGAAAAGGTGAGATTATGCTTTCTTCTCTTGTTTCTGAGCTTATAGGAAAACATTGGGTCTTTCATTTTTTAAGAATAATTTTACTTGTAGGTTTCATAAATATGATTTTATCAGATTGAAGATATTTTCTTCTGAAATATGGAGATTTTTAAAAATCAAAATAGTAACTGTGTTTTGTTGAATATGTGTGTCTTATTTATTAGCAATTATATGAATTATTTTATTTAATATATTTATATGTTAATTTTATTGCTTTTCAAATGTTAAGGTATCTTTTTATTCATAGGTTGACCCTACTTGGTCATGGGATATTACTTTTTAATGTATTTCAAAATTATATTTGTTAATATTTTGGTAAGAACATTTGTGTTTGTGTCTCTGAGGGATACTTGTCTTAGTTATATTTTCTTCTTTTGTCTGAAAAATTTTGTTGTCAGGACAATGCTGGCTTATCAAAGTGTTTTTTTAGTGATCTCTTCTTCTTTACTCTGTGGTGGAATTTGCATACAATTGTCATAATTTATTTCTTAAATACTTGATAAACTTCTATGATGGCAACTTGACATGTAAAGGGCTTGATATTTATTTATTTTTAATGAGAAAATTTCAATTTCTTTTTAGATATGGGGCTATTTTGATTATCCACTACTTTTTTAAAGGCCTTTGGCAGTTTATGACTTTTCTTCTGTCAAATACATTGGCACTATATTGTTTATATTATTGACTTCTTGTTCTAATGTCTATAAGCTCTGTAATCTCCCCTTATCATTTCTGACATTTATTAATTTTATTTTTCCCTTGAAAAAAACCTGTTTTTGTTTTATTTTTCCTGTATTTTATTTTATTCCCTTGAGTTTTCTCTAGTCTGTTTTAATATTTCCTTTCTCACTCAAGTGAGCTTAATACTGTTCTTTATTTTTAGATTCTTTACATGTCGAGTTGAGCATTTATTTGAATTACTTATTTCATTCTATCATGAGAATTTTATTACACTCTAAGCATGACTTTAATGTCAGTTTCCAAATTTTAACATATGACATTTTCAGAGGAGTGAGGGGAGGGGGATAATAGGAGAAAGAAGGGGAAAGGTCAAGGAACATGTATAAAGGACACATGGACAAAGACAAAGTGGGATAGGATTGAGGGTAGGGGTGGGTGGGAGGGGGAAAGTGGTAGGAGGAACATGGAGACAACTGTACTTGAAAACAATAACAATAAATACATAAAATAAACAAGCAACAAAACATGATATTTTCATTTTTTAGTTCATTTAAACTTTGACTTATGGATTATTACAATATAGCTTATTTTCAAATACATGGAAAATTTTCAGATACCTTTCTCTAATTGATTTTCAGTTCAGTTCCATTGTGGCTAGAGACTAAAATGATTTTCTAAGTGTTGGAAGTTTTTTATTTTACATTTTGTAATAATTATTGAGATTATAGTATATCATAACACAACTATACCTATACATTTGCCTATCCTTTTATTTCTACCACATTTTGCTTCATGCATTTTGAAATTTATTTATTCTCCCAAATAATTAAGGTTACTATGTTCTCTTGATGTACTGAAATAATTGTTCTTATGAAATTCTTTGTTTTATCTGGTAATTTTTTTTGACTTTTACATTGTCTTTTATTAAAAAGCCACTCCAGCATTCTTTGGATCTGTAATTGTATTATATATTTTCATTCTATACCTTCACTTTTCAAGTACTTTTCAGGTAACATATTTTAACATTTGTTTTAAATATATTCCTTCATCTTCCTTTGGTTTGCATATTTTCTGACACTATACTTGAATCTATTTCTGGGTTAGTCATTTCATTCCTGCTGGTCTCTTGGCTATCCATGTGCCAGCACTATAATGTTTTAATGATACAATCTTAGTATGTTTAAAGTCTGGCTGGGCTTGTCTTTCTTTATAGTAGTATGCTTCCCCCACCCCTGACTTTACCCCCAGTAATTCTTTAGCCATTTTTACATGTTTGTCTACCTTGTGAATTTCAAAATTAATATGTCTAACTCCATAACAAAGCTTTGTGGTATCTTTATTAAAATGACTTTAAATGTATAAATTAATTTAAAGAAAACTGATGTTTATAAAGTTAAGTTATCCTATCCAAGAACAAGAAATGTCTTTTGTTCATCTAAGACTTTTGTTTTGTTTTTGTTTTTACTTTTAGGAGCATTTCAAAGTTTGAAACTTTCCCCACACAGGTTTTACATATTTCTTATTAAGAGTTAAAATTGTATTTCGTGGCATTATTTTAAATTGTATTTTTATGCACCTATATTATCTGACTGGTTACTATTTAGCTTAAGGAAGCTCATTTACTGAATTTATATTGTACTACTTTACTTAATTATTTTATCAATTGGTTAATTCTATTAATTAATTACTGTTCTATCATATCATATGTAAATACAGATGATTTCCTCATTAGGTACAAATTTGTATGCCTTAAACTGATTCCCCTCATCAAATTAGATTGACTGTGGGGGAACTTTGCCCACAGAGCGCCCCCGTCCTCCACAGATGAGAATAAGTCTACCAAGACATGATCTGCGTGGGGAGGAAAGGTGGCCGATCTCTCACAGAAGAAGGACCAACAGCCTTTTCCTCAACAGCTTTTATTGGGTTCGTCTACACGGAAATTCAGGTAAAGCTCATTACTCACTGCCAGGAAGTAAGGATCAAGTAACAAGGAACTCTGAGGGCCTATTTTGAGTCAGGGTCAGATAGCTAAAGAGTTATAAAACTTTGAGGAACAAACTTACTTCTTCCTCAGACCCTTATCAGTTAATTGAGAGCATTCTAAACAAAGCAGGTTTCACAGGATCTTACATATTCTTAGGCCTGAACACCTGGGGAACCTGCCCTTTCCAGCATAGGGCTAGACCACCCTCTGTCATTGTTTCAGGCTTAGGTGGAGCAAGGGAACTAAGGCAGCCAAGAGATTAGGAGATTCTCTCACAGACAATGAGGACTCAGGTTTTGTCAAAGCTGAGGGTTGAGGATCCATCACCCTCTTTTGCTGAAGCCCCCAAAGTCCTTCCTTGGGGGCCTCCCACATGATCATGCCTGTCTTAGATTGTTCCCCCCTTGGGGAATCTTACCTGTCATTGGCTAGCCGACCAAGCATTGGGGGCCAGGCAGGGTGAAGTAAAAGGAGCAGAAGCAGTGCTCCTTCCAGGGACATAAGCTTTTGTCTCCTTGCTGGCTTACGGTCCAAGGTCATTCCCTCAGCCTTAACCTTGGCGGGGGTTCCAGCTTCTGATACCAGGCAGGGCGGTTCCCAACAACTAAGAGATCTAGTATAATATTAGATACTGGCACAATTAAGTGTACATTGTTACAGTGCCTCCTTGATCTTAATAGATGTAGCTCTTGATTTTGATTATACTTTGGGACGTTAAATATGTGTACTTGTATATGTTTAACATATAACAAATATATTTATTTATTATTTTATATTTTTATTTATATATTAATAGCAAAGATCATCACTAAATTTTTATCCTGCTATCCAAATGCCTGTTGGATATTTAGCACTTGTGGAGCTAACCATATAATATGCATAATATTTTTGTTATATTTATTAATATTATTATATGAGTAAATCAGTACTGGAATAAAACCTACATGATCATGCCCTATTCTTTTTTTAGTGTATGTTTAGATTTTGTTTGCTAATATTTTACTTAATATATTTGCTTCAATATTCTTGAGTATTTTGGGACTGTTGTTTTTCTTGCTTTCATTAGCAGTTTTAGGTGTAACAGTAAACTTATTCTATAAAAGGAATCAGGATTTTCTTTGTTCATTTGTAATGTTCTGGAAATTTATAGAACATTGGGACAGTGTCATCTTTAAAAGTTTATAGAATTTCTTTTTTGAAATTATTTGAACTTTGTTCTTTTATGTAGAGTAGTTTTTTATCAGCATCAGTCAATGAATGGATCAAAAAACTGTGGTACATTTACATGATGGAATACTATGCAGCATAAATAAAGGAGCTCTTACTCTTTGCAACAGCATGGATGGAACTGGAGAGCATTATGTGAAGTGAAATAAGCCAGGCAGTGAAAGACAAATACCATATGATATCACCTATAAGGGGAACCTAACTAACAGAACAAACAAGCAAGCAGTATATAATTAGAGATGCTGAAATAAAAAAAAAAAAAAAAAAAAACTGACAGTAACCAGAGGGCAGGGGAGAGAGGGATAATGTGGGAAAATAGTGGAAGTGATGTCAAGGAACATGTACAAAGGACACATGGACAAAGCCAAAGAGGGTAGGATTGAGGGTGGGAGGTGGGGATGGGTGGGGAAGGGGCAAGTGGTGGAGGGAAAATGGAGGACAACTATACTTAAACAACAATAAAAAAATAAAATATTAAAAAAAACTTTATTCACAGCGTAATGATTTATCTGTTTAAGCTGCCTAACTCTACCATGGTCATTGGTTATCTGTGTTCCTCTAGAAAAGCATTCAATTTCTAAATATTTGCAAGTTTATTTGAATACTGTTCTTTAGATTATTTTTTCTGATTTCTCCTTTTTTAGTGGTTGTTTATTTAGATCCAATTTTTAACCTCATGTTATTCCTCTCCTACCTGAAGATATTGTGTTACATTTTCTTAGAGTATATTTCCTGCCTTTTTGGAAAATTTATAAACATAATATTTACAATAGGGTGACAATTTTTTATTTTTGTCTTGTCAGTTTATTAAAGGTATTTTATATTGACTATATCATATTGTATCAAATGGGAAATCTCTTCACTAAATCTGTGTTAATTTGTTGTTTTTGTATGGCTACTTTTAAGCTATAAAGTAATCTCTATGTTTTCAGTGACTTTAATAGGGTATAATTTGGGAAGATTTTCTTTCTATTTATACTGCATAGGATTTGTTTGTGCTTGACTCTATAAAATGATATTTTTTATTAAATCCAGACATTGTTTACTGTGTTTTTCCAAATATTTTATTTTACAAATATTTTATCTTAAGTAGACCTTTATTCACTTGTTTTTTTTTAAATTTTATACCTTTCTCTATATATTAATTTAAAAAATTTTTAATGCCTTTCTCTATATATTATTTTTTAAATTTTTATACCTTTCTCTATATATTATTTTTAAATTTTTTATACCTTTTTCTATATATTATTTTTTGGGGATCATTTATACAGCCATGTCTTCAAATTATCTTCTATTTTCTTATCTGCATTGTCTAATAGTCTGTTAATTAAAGTTTGTGAATTTTTTCTTTAATATGTTACATCATTTATCTCTATAAATTCTATAATATTTTAAAAATATTTTCCACTTTCTATTTTTTTCAAAACCTTTTCCTGGAATATGGTGAGCTGCTATACTTTGCTCCTTTTCACAAAAAAAAAAAATAAATAAGCCATTATCATACTAATGGAAGTCTCTCCTAAAAGTGAAGTGGCCTTAATGCAAACTTATTGAAAGCAGGAATACCTGCACAGTCAATGATATTGTACCAACTTTTTATAGAGACAGATGGTAGGTAGGCTGATTGTGGTAATCATTTTACAAATACATAGAAATGTGGAATCACTATGCTATATACTTGAACCTAATATAATATTGTATGCCAAATGTATTTCAATTAAAATTTTTCATTTTAAATATCTTTCTGGAAACTAATAAACTTTTAAGCAGTTTCAATCTTTACTCATTGCCACCAAGAGAAGCTTAGTTCCACAAGAATTAAAAGTAAGTTAATTTCCTTAGGGCATTCTATTTAAATATAAATGCATATATTATAATTATATAAGGGAGTAATAGAATGGAACCTTGGTTCTCTAACTTAATTCATTCTGGTTGAGAATGATCTGTTCAAAAACCAAATCACACTAGAGAGGCCTGTGGACTAGTCATTCAAACACTAGCATGAAAGAGTTGTCTGGTGGAGAACTGAAGTTATGTTTGATGACCAAGACATTTTTTCATGAATAACTAGGTTAAAAACTCAATTGTTCCAGATGGAAAATGCTCAAGAACCAAGGTTTGATAGTTTTCAACATGAAGTTAAGCTTTTTAGCTAGGATATTAGACATTTTGATAAAAGACAGTCAAAATTTATATTTCCATTTATTTGCATAACAAAATTTTTCTTTTAAGTTGGGAGCCAAATAAAACCCAAACATCTATCATATAGCAATAATTTGTTTTCATTGCGATTCCAACCCAAATCACAAAGATTTAAGTGATTTTCTCACCCAATCTAACCATAAAACATTTTTGACAAATTCTCAAGTTTAACCTAAGTAAAATTATTCAAAATGTATGGAAACTTTGACCCAGCTTATTCCAATTTGAGAATGGATTTTATATTATGCATTGCAAATCAAGGAAATATTTCTTATGCAAAATTCTCTACTATGCATTCTTCCACGAAAGTCAAGCCTAGGCTTAACAATTGGAAGAAAGGGTCAAATGTAAAACACGTGTCTTGTCATCTCTTGTAAATGATGCAAATGTATTTTTCTCAGGTCAGAGCTTAGATGTGACCATTCACCATACATGGGAGTTATAGAGGCTGTATCTTAAAAACTTCAGAAAATTACTCATTAGTCTTCTGCTCTGTGATATAACAAAATAGTTGACGTTTCAACTTTTCTCTGCCAATTTTAAAGAGAAATACACAAATTTGAGTGAAAATTTATGAGTTATTTAAATCAGTTTATTTTTTGAAACATATATATTAGATTCAGTGCATTACAATTGCAGCAAAAAATGTGGCTAAAATAAATGTCCTTCAATACTTCCAATATTTTAAAGCAGTTACCTATTCTCAATGTAAAATAAACTTTAAACCTTTTACTCTTCTTTTGTTATAAAAGTTATTTCCTAACTACACTCACAGTAAAGTGCATACTCTTGTTCAAAGTGATTATATGCTAGGCCTCTCCCTCTTCTTCATTATCATTAAATGGCCTTTGCTTATGTTCCAGTTTTCAGAAAGATAGAGGTATCAGTGAGGGCAACAAATCTAAAACATCCCTGTTTCCATGATTCCTCTTTTTATTACTAAGACATTAAGTTTACCATTGTGAGACCATTTCACCTGAAAGTTACTATTAATTTTATCTTTTGATTTTTTTATTATTTGCCTGTGCAGTTGTTCAATTTATCTTTAGTCTTTGGAGACTGTAACAATTCTCTACTATTTGATAAGAAATATCATTACAAATACTATGTGACAAGAAATTAATTTCATTTTGATTATATATTCTATGAAAATTGAAACAGAGTTTAAATTTACTATATAAATTTAAAATTTTCTTTGGGGATCATACAGTATAAAAGGCAATTTATTGTAAAATCTTGCATTTATGCAAATACAGATTCTTTCAGTCACAAGTGTTCTGGTTAAGATTAGCATATAATAATTGTATGATGTCTTATGATTCACAGCCCTCCTGTAGTTAATAATGAAATTATAAAAGTAAAGAGAAAAATTTCTTTGGGAAATCTATCATCCTTAATTCACTGTGTTTTTGTATCTTCTAGCTTATAGTTTAATACCCTTATAAAAAAGTATTTCACTAAATTTGCCACCACTATTATAATAATAATATTAATCCATACATGTATGAATTACTACTAACAAGCCCTTAATAATATATAACCATTTTATTTAATTCTTATAACAAATATCTAGTATGTGCTATTTCCATTTACAAGGGAAGAATAAAATGATAGTGAACTAATTGTCTTCTATGCACTCCTTGTATCTCATTTTTTTCATTCATTCATTCATCATTTATTCACAGAGGTTGTGAGAACATTTACTATGTGCCAACCATTATGCTAAGTGTTGGGCATTTGACTCAGAATCGTGCAAGACGCACTTCCTGAGGTAAAGGATATGAATGTGTTTTATGACGTTCACAGGTCCTTAGCACTATAATACAATGATTAAAACTTTTAGGAAGGCTTATAAATTAGTATGTATTTGACTTGGTTAGAGTTTGATCAACTAAGATGGGCATGTTATTAATTATAGAACTAAATAAAGTAGTACTGTTTGATATATTTAACATTTAGATCTCTGAAATTCATTTTCCTCAACCATAGTCAAAGAGGGATTCAGTCTTAGGCTTCAGTATATTTTGTGGCTTGTGAAGCTGTTTCTTTGAGATACTTGCAGCTTCAACATCCAATGTAATGAATAACCTCAGTTCATTGTACAGGGCAATGCACTGTACCATAAGTTACTTGAAATCCTGTGTTTCTCTGTCCTCTATGCAAGCACATGTTTCAGCTAAATGAATTTCATGAGATTTGAAATAATCATTTTGTTCACCTTTTAAATTAATGCAATTAAATCTGAAAAAAATATATAGTGATTTTGGTTGTTGGAGAACAGAATGCTAGATATTCAGTTTTATGAGGGAGTGAACCTGGGAAACAAATATGAACATATTACCTCACAGAGTTGTTTTCCTATCACTTCACAGGCATTGCTGGCCATTCATTCCTTCGTATATGCCACTGCAACACCTTACCATATCCCTAATTTTCTAAATGATAAGTATTTGTTAATTTATCTACTTTGTCAAGCAAGAAAAAGTGTGTAAGGGAGCGAACAGCATGTTGTCTGTGGTTTTAATTGAGCACCGGGTAGCATGCATTAGTAATCTCTCAGTAAGAGAGTTCTGGCTGTATAACCTTACATTGTTAATTACTCAAATAGTACTTTTTGTCTAGATGACAATGCAGCAATATATATTTTTTTTTCTGGACTGATTCTTTTTTTTTATGGAATTGAATAGATATGTGTGTATTTGTTAGATATAGCTCTATTTTGAATAATAGTTGTACTAAGCTGGCTTCAGTTGATAGCTGTTTTCCATGTCCTATAAGCATTTTGATTGATTTTTCACAATTCATGTGGTCTTTAAACTTGCCCAAACAGAAGTATTTCTCTACACACATCAAAGCACACACAGTGTGTTTCATTATCTCCATTGATTGTTTTAACTTTTAATCTTCATGGAAGGATTCCAATCATGGAACCTCTGACTCCTTAGTCTTTAACTTGTGTTACTTCAAATCCCCTTTGCTCATTTTACATTTGAAACCAAAACAATCCAAAAGGCTATATTTGAAGATGGTGAACTCATATATGTTTTTTTTTTTCTCTTTTTATCTTGCCTCTAAGCTTCTTCATGCTTCTGCCTGAATAAGGTCTTTGGCAGTCCAGAAAATGTATATTACCAATTCCTGCAAGCAATTTATGACAAACATAGCAAACATGTTATATTCCTAATATTTCAAAATATTTTCTGATTTAAATGCCAATTCAGGAAGCTGGTTTCAAGCTTCCCCATGCCTCATATATTTTTATAGGAACAAAGGAAATAAAAATAATTATCTTACTTTGAAATAAGAAAATATGGTTTGTGTGGTAAAGAATCTTTTTCAATTTGGTTTTAAATGACTTTGAATTATAGAAAAGTCACAAAATAATAAAAAATAAACAAGTCACATTAATCCTTCACTCAGATTCTTCAGATTTAAACATTTTATCAGATTATATAGTAGCTTTTCTATTTTTCTATGTATGTTGGTTTTTCTTCAACTTGATATTTTCGAGAGCACAACTATTTATTTTGTAGAATGCCACTCAAATTAGGTTGTACTAATATTGCCTTATGATTACAATCATTATACAGTTTTGTAGGAACATACAGAAAGTAACATTGATTTTGAGAGCATAACATTAGAAGATAATGATTATTGGTCCTGTTACTGTGTAATGTTAACTTGGATTACTTGGTTTAGGTGGTATATACCAGTTGTCTCTAGTGTAATAATGATTTTTTTGTTTATGTGTAGTAAGGCTGTGGAGAAATATAGTGAGATTCTGGTTCTCATTAAACTGCCAGCCATTAGATTTAACATCTATTGATGATCCTGTGATTTACTATGGTGAGTCCCAAGTAGTGTTTTTCTAATTCTACAATTTACCTCACATTTAATAGTATAAGTATACAACAAGAAAGTATTTACTCTTTTCCTATATTTATGTAATTGTATATTTATATCTGCATAGACTTATGGGTTCTCATTTTAGAGTAAGGATTATAATTACTTATTTTCATTGATTGTTTTAATTATCAATGTGTGAGCAGAAACACCCTATCAAAGTGACTATGAGTTCTATTGATGAACCCAATCATATTTCAAATGTTTTCTACTGTCACAAAAATACATTTCAGCCTTATACTTCAATCAATTGCCCAAACCAGGAGAAACCATTTATGAAAGGAACCTTAATTCCATTTGGTGATAAAAGATATTTAGAACTAAGATCTGAATGCTAGGTATCCCTATGGCATTTTCAGGCCAGTGATTCTATTACCTCTCTGTGGACAAAATAGCATGTGTACAAGTAATCTCCATACATATTTGTTCTTCTATTATTTATGTACACCTGTATATATTTATCATTGTATTTAAAATAGATTTTACACTAAATTGACAAATTTCTTAAAACATTCAGTAAACTGAACCCATCAAAAGAATTGAAAAACAATAATTCTAAAGCTATTAAATACCTATTTTTTAAATAAATAAATACAATTTCCATAAAAAAGAGACTAGATATAACAACATTCCTGGTGAAAGCCTCCTAAATGTAATAAAACATATCACCCATCTTAAACTTTTCAAATATAAAATAATGGAATATTTTCCATTTTGCTTTTTAAACTAAAATAACCTTAATTTCATAATTATAAAGGACCTCACAAAAGAATTACATTTCAAATACTGTTATGTACACAGTTTCTATAAATATGAAACTCTCAAAGAAAACAAAATTATATGTACATCTACCTTATGAGTATTTTTTGTAGAAATTCTAACTGGCTTTCTTATTCAATACATTTATTGCTTTATTTACACAGTTGTATTTCTTCAATAGGTTTATCTTTTAGTGTTATGGGTTAAATAATTAAAATAAGCATTTATAAAATCTATTTTTTCAATATTTAGCGTGTCAATTAACTTATTGTTAAAAACCACTGACTTACCCTCAAAATTATACTTTTGTTACATTTTTAATGTTGCATTGTATTTGCTTTCTATTGAAGTCCTGTGTGCCCTGGACCATGATGATATTTCTAGTTAGCAATTTTGAATTGGTTGGTACCTCTCTGGTCTCAGAAACATTGTGTTTACAAAACTTGGGGATAACTAGTTTTGTGTCCTGAGATTGACTTGCTTTTCTTCCCCCTCTCCTTCATTCTCCTCCTCCTTCTTTTTCTTTTTCTTCTTCTTCTTTTCTCTCTCTCAAAATATACACATGTAAATATACATATGTAATAATTGAGAAAAGTATAATTAATTATATTATTACCTTTATACTAGACTAGAAAGTGTACTATTATCATGATATTCAGGCTAACAATTTTCTAAGCTAAAAGCATGCTTTTTGAAAAAACTATATTTTGCCTAACTACCAAAGTGGCTTACCAGGCTGATAATGTGAATAAATTTGCAAAACATTTTATGTAAAATGATACCAAATACTTTTAGTAAAGGTGACTCAAACAAAATACATAGTGATAACAATTCATAGGCTTGGAAAAGTCTGTATATTGTCATATTTTTCAATTATTGTTCAGTGTTTTCAAAATCCAGGCATTACCCTTCCTTTAATTTTTTTAACCAAGTGCTTTTTAAATTTTGTCATGGTGATATTTATCAGCATAATAAAATATATTTCATATATTAATAAGCTCCCAAATAAAAAAGACAAACTTTTTTCCCTGTCTCCAATTTCAGATTGTTGCCTTTTCCTCTTTAGTCTTGGATAAAAAACTGTGACAAAGGAGAGGTTTCATATTTACAAACATTTTGACATGTTTTGCTTTATATCAGTACAGAAAAAGGGGACACATGCTATTCCTCCATCACCTGATTCAAATGTCAACATTCTTCCTTTCTAATTTGTAGAAATATTATTGTTTACAATTTTCAAACATCTAGGGTTGAACCACACATTTTGCATACCTGCAGGAACAATATATCAGCCTGCCTATGACATCCCTTTCCTCTCTCTTGCTATCAATCTACCCCCCTTTTACTTTACTTTCTAAGAATTTTAGGATTCCTCTGTAGTACTGATGATAGAAAAAAAGTTTTCTCTTCAGGGACTCTACAGTCTACACTTTTACTACTCACTAAACATGAAAAAAGGGAAATGAAAAGGAACTCTTACAAGAAAAGATTTAAGGTCTCTAATGTAAGTCTTACAGCTATTAATTTTTTAAAAATTTTGAATTACTGATTAAATACTATATTTGTAATTGCACATATGTACAACTCTTCTATTTTATTATTATACATAAAAATTACATAGCCCAAATTATATAATCTACTACATCTGTATTCACTGGTTTGAGGATAATACTTTGTTTTCATGGCCTGCTAGTATCAAATTGCTCTTTTTATTTCTGTCATACACCTGACTTACTTACTAGATGTCCTATATTTGATAAACACAATTTTGAGGAAATAGAAGGTCTATTTGATGGAACGATGAGATTGCTGTTAAATATTTTTTCTCAAACAGCTGCTCTAACATCTTTACTTGGTACTCAAATTTTTATATATGGGATACAATAGAATTTTTACTGTGTCAGGTTGTGATTTGAAAAAAAAAAATAAAATTTTCCGCAGTTGAAGGATATCAAGTGTCAAACATAAACAAGGAATGTTTACATTTTAAAAAAATCTGCCTTCAATTTCATTCCTGGTATTAATGAAAGTATGTTTTCCTTAAATATTAAAGTAATGCATGTACTTGGCAAAGTCAGAGTTAACATATCCTATCTATGACTCATTCATTCCCTTTACCAGGATGTAACCTGGTGGTGGGGGGAGAGGGGTTGGGGGGCAAGGGGGTGAGGACCAATTGCCTGGCCTAATCTCATTGTGAATTAGACCACTGGATAAATTGACTAAGGATATTTGCTAGGAGGAAGAGACCTTATCTACAGAACCCCTTAGCCAATGTCCCTGGCTAAAGGATTACTTATAGTAAATAAAATTGCAATCACCCAATTTATGAGGCATGGCTCCCTGGAGAATATCATGTAAGCCACACAACTCTTTGGGAATAAAACAGAGACATTATACACCTCACATGCCTTCTGCTATGTTAGATAAAGCCACAAAACCTCCTTTGGAAACCTCACCTACTATTATGAGTGAGAGAGGATATGGTTGATACTAGAAGGAAGGACCTAGTAGGGTTGCCATATTTAGCAAGTACAAACATAATGCCCAGTTAAATTGAATTTGAGAGACAAAACAATATTTCTTGTGTGTCAGATTATCCCATGCAGTATTTGAGACTTACTGAGACTAAAATTAAATGTGTCTCTGCAATTTAAATTTAGCTGGGCATCCCATATTTTATCTGGCAGCACTCATCTAAAGAAACAGTTGAGATGTTTTAAGTATTTAGCACTTATCATCTTTGTCTTTGCCTTTGACTTATGTATTTTTGACATCATTAGTAAACTTGACATTTGGTCTTCACTTATACAATTTTGGGGATTGACAAGTATGTCTTAAAATTATGAAAAGCAAAATCTTATCCATTGCTATTTATTGTGTCTAAATGGAATGAATATTGCTTCAGGAAATTCAACTGCTTATAGAACAAGTCAATAGAAAATTTCTGTATAAGGCATTCATTTAAAATCTTAATAATGTTAGATAATGTGTTTTAACAAACTTTATGTAAGTACAAGTTTAATAGGAGTTTTGCTAGGGTTTTGTTTCATTTATTTTTTAGAATGTGCTTTGTTTATTTGTTTGTTCTCTATAAGGTGGATAACTTACATACAAGTACAATTCCTTTACAATTACTAAAATTTTGAGAAAAGCTTTCAGGTGAGAGAAGGAAGTATAGTAGAAAGCAATGTTGTCATGTAGAGGAATATTTCAGAATAAATGAAATCATTCAGCTAGATTTAAGTGACTCTTGAACTGTGCTAAACATGAAGTTTTACTCTGTCAAATGCATCATTTGCCAATGTCACAGATTGCCAGTTGAGAAGAGACTCACAGATACAAATACACTACAATCACAGTGGGAGAAGAGTGAAGATCTTTTGAAGAGGTTCAGAGGCTAATGACGGACTTGTGCCTGAAGAGAACTCCATCGCAGTCTGCCCTGAGCTGAGGTGCCAGCAAGGCCATGTTTCCTCTTAGAAAATTATTTTTAAAACAACTTCATCAAGTGCTGTCAAATGGGTAAGAAGGGCACAAAGCTTGACCCACTGAGCCAATAAGTAGTAACTTCGAATTTGAACCTAATTCTATCCAACAACCCAGTCTTTGCTTTTTCTAATACATCATTAATAACATTTATTATTAGCTATTAACATTAATATAACTCTTAACATTATTATTTCTAGGGTATGCATTATAAAAACTGATGTTTGAATAATGATGCAACAACATTATTTAATAAATACTGCTGCTTGTCAATGAATTGCTCCAAAATGAAGTGGCTCTTCAAAAATTAGACGTTTTACATTCCTTACTAAGTATCAAACTGCTCATTAAGAATGAAAAGTGTTTCACATATGCTGGTCTTTGACCTTTCTATTTGTAGAGCATTTTACACTTATGGTTTCATTACCTTCTCCAAAGCCCTGACAATATTTGGCAAGCTTTGCAAAATAGTAATTTGATCCATTTGCCTTAGGGCCACCCAGCCAGTCAAGAGCAGCCAAATGGAGCAAAACCCAGGCCTTGTGACTCCTTTTTTCCCTTACATTGTATGAAATATTTAGATATCAAAAATGTACTTTTTTCTTAGAATACATTTCATATACATAAATTAATTTAATAATAAAAAGTTATATAAAGAAAATTTGAGAAAGTAAAATGAATTTATAATACTATAGGTTTTCTTGCAATTTTTTTTTTTAACTATTAGTGCCAGTAAGGTGGAATTTTCTGAGTCACAGTTACAAACTGTTACAAACTCATAATTGATAAGCAGTTGCCAGAAATGCTTAAGAGAAAATGTATTACAACTTTTCTGATAAAGTAATCTAAAATGTCTTAAATGAATGTTTACTTTTTTCTGAAAATTACCCCCAAAAGCTAAGAGGCTTATTAAATTAACTCCATAATTCATATAAGATTATTGCATACCTGTTTCTATGAGGCTCTCCTTCTTCATGCTAAATCCATTCCAAAGCTAATTGTAGAATATAATTATAGAGCTTTACAAGCAAAGATATAATTGCTGTCCTTGCTGTAAATGTAAAAGTTTAGGCGGAAAAGATTTAAGTGACTTGTCAAGGTCATGCCACTCACTGCTGAGTAGAATTTAGAAATCCTGACACCCACTCCATAATATTGCACTTATGATCTATTTAACAGCTTCTGTGCAAGAGCAGTGAATAGTTAATCACTTGATCAGAAGAGTACATTGATTCAACAAGTCAAATATGACACAGCTTCAAAAGTGCACTTTATGAAAGCTGTTTACCTTATCCTTATTTACACAGCAATGAACTTTGAGGAGTTAATTGTTCAGCTGCATGAATCAACTTGATGAAAAACAAATATATAAAACTCAAAACCTCTAAATATTCTAAGCAGATAAACTTAATAATATAACTTAAAAATATGTCATATTCTGTTGGCAGCTCCATGTAATGGAAGTTGTTTTAAAATTCTTAAAGTTGCCCTGGCTGGCGTAGCTCAGTGGATTGAGCGCGGGCTGCGAACCAAAGTGTCGGAGGTTCAATTCCCAGTCAGGCCACATACCTGGGTTGCAGGCCACGGCCCCCAGCAACAGCACATTGATGTCTCTCTCTCTTCTCTTTCTCTCTCCCCTCTCTCTCTAAAATACATAAATAAAAAATCTTAAAAAAAATTCTTAAAGTCAAGTGAAAAAGAAAAGAACAACATGGAGATGAACAGTGTGGTGATTGAGCGGGGTGGAGTAAGGACGGAAATGGTAATGGGAAAATACAATAAAAAATTCTAAATGTCAAGTCAACTTACAGAAAGATCGAGGAAGTAGAGAATAATCAAAGTAATAAAAAAGTTCACTGTCATCACTATAAATAAAATTAAACTTCTCTATTTGTTAAAATTTTTTGTGGGGGCAAGCAGATAGATAAATTGGAAGATATTTCATGTAGGGTAACAGTGTTTAAGTATATACCCTTGGTGGATTATTCCATGGGATCTGATGCGAACACTGGGGAGTGAGGAGGGATTCCAGAGTTTCTGTGAGAGCCTGCCCAGGCCCTGGAGAAGGGTGGGTTTAAAAGTGCTGGAGACAGTGCGATTGCAGCAGTGCAGGATAGATTTCAATCCCCCCCGTCCCAATAAAGAGTTAACAAACAGGCACGTGACACATCAAGAGGAAGCTTGTATGGAATTTGACCCAGGCCAGTAAAATATTTGGACAGAGGGAAAAAGCCCTTCTACTAGCTGCTGGAATGCATAAGATTGGGCTGGGAGATTTAAACAACCAAGCAGTGATTCATCCTTCTATTTCCTCTTGCTCTTCCAGTAGGGGGCAGATGCATCAACGCCGGGTCCCACACACTGGGCTGCTGAGGCTTCAGGACGCTGGAGTTGTGCCCTTTCTCTCACTCTGAGATCAGCACTCAGACCTGGGTCAGAAAGCTCCCCTGCCCTGGGGGCTGAGGGTAACCTTTGTGAGCCAGAGCCCCACTGACAGAACCCCTGCACACAGTGGTCAGCTGTCGCTCCAGCCCTGGAGTGGGAAGAAGTTGCAGTGAAGCAATAGCAGCCCCACAAACATCAGGAAAGGACCCTGAAGCAGAAAGTGGTTCATGTAGTAAGTAGCCTTGGGTCTCTGAAGGAAGTATAAGAATGGAGTGGGGTTTCTGGACACAGGTTCTTGTCCTGGAGGTGACTGGATTCTCTCTGTGTTTTGTGAAACAGATTGCTCTGGAGTCAGGGAGACCCCACTTCCCCAAATTGGACAACTTTTTAATAAACACCATTTTTTCTTCCCCACCGATCTCTGTCTATGCCTGTGTTCAGCCCAGTCTGTTCGGTAACAGATTGTTTAATTTAAACAGAAACATCAAAATTGAAACTACAAGCTCAGAAAATAACTTAATATATTCATACAACTTCATTAATGGATGTAAGAAAGTGTTTCAATAGCACAGGCTTGAGTTAATAGTTTCTTGAAGAAAGAGTTTCAAACATTGTGAATATTAGCTGTGCTATGAAGAAAGACTAGATTTATAATAATATAAACAAATGTATTGATTGTTTTCAAATTTAGAATGAATCCATTATATAGTCTTCTGATCACTAATTTTTAAAATAGTACATATCTTTGTATATTAAATAAGATTCACTATACAATAAATTTGTTGCGTGTACAACAAATTTTATGATTAAAGAACAGAATGTAAAGTATATCAGCTGTAATAATGTAAAAGTTTATTTGACAGAAGTTAGGAAATGAACAAGAGGAAATCTTAAGGGAACAGAAAATATACAAATATTCTCATCTTACATAAACAGGAGTCAAGAAATGTTTGTCTATAGTTGATAGGAAAGGAAATAAAAGTTTATATTTATTATTCTAAGTTAGAAGTTTGACCTATAAACTCAATAGAATGATTAAAATATATAAACAAAATGGATGTTGAAGAATGTAATAGGATAAATTTTCTTCTGCAGTATACATACAACATGCAATGTTTAAACTCATAAATAAGAAAGAAAAGCATAGTGCACTATTTGAGTTATAAAATTAGACACCAAAAATATTTAAAATATTTGTTAATAAGAATACTGAAGAATGGGCAAGATACTTTTCCTTTATATTCTTTTACTTGTAAATCATGTTCATATATTAATAATTTTATAGTTGGTTATCAGTTCATTAAAATTATAGTCTTATAATAATAGATCTGACTTAAAATTTTTACTAAGTAGTTCCTAATCTATTACTAAATTTCATTAAAACCAATTAAAAGTCTAAAATATATGAAAATTTCAATCTATATTCAATAATATATTGCTACAAAACTATCTTGGACCTAGCATAACATTAATTAAAGAATTGATAGTCTTTAAAATAATATTTCAAAAGTTTTTAAGTCAAATAGTTCACAGGGTACAATGTTTATCTGGTACAAGCCAATTTAAATGCAAAGTTAGTGGCTTATTTATTACATCAAATTAAAGATTATGCTGAATTCTTTAGAAAAGACTTTCAAAATTGAAAGATAATTTAAGTAACATATTTGGAGTCTAGTTGAGGACTATTACTATACATAAAGTTGACTAAAATTTTCAGACATTTAAAGAGAAAACAGTTTTATGTTGCTTTAATACTTCTAAACATAAATTTTTACTATTCACTCATTGGGAGTATTTAGTCTCAGAAATGATATTTTTTAAACCACGGAGAACCATATATTCTAAATAATTAAAATAAATCACATATCACTAAAATATCATTAATAGTAAAATATGTCAGTATGATACAGTAAGCATTTTATGTAATATTAAACATGTTTAATGCATTTTGAAAGGTAGAAATATTTTAGTTTTATTAACAATTTTACTTTATTTTTATTTATCTCTCTTTTTTATTGTTATTCAAGTACAGTTGTCTACATTTTACCCCCAAACCCCCATCATACCCATCCCCACCTCCCACCCTTGAACCAAACCCACCTTGGTTTTGTCCTTGTGGCCTTTATACATGCTCCTTGATGACCCTTGAGATGATGGCATACATTTTAAGCAAGTTTTAAAATCTGAAATGTTATTGCATTATAAAAAGTTTCAGATTACTGAAGAATTTGAACAGTGCACATGGACTATTTTGTTCTATAGGAAATATAATTTTGTATAAATATTTACATTTAATTACAATTATTGCTTGAGCGTCAAAAATATTTCCTACACTGTGTTGGTTATAAAAACATCTTTATGTAATCTCAGTGATACTGGTAAGTGATTATGCAAGCTGGTGAGTCATTAACTCTCTGAGCTACAGGTTCATACCAAGTTCAAATTGTGAAATTCTAAACAACGAATAAATTTTATATTTCTAAGTTTTTAAACTATCTTTCAAAATTTTAAGCTATCCTTCAACTTAAAAAGCATCTACACTAGAAAAGTAAAACAAATGATTGTCATACGAGTTCTATTTTAGTGAATCATGACAGGAGGTGAAAGGGTGCGCTAACAGATTATAAAGCCAACAGGGAAACAGAAACATACCTTAAATGAGTTAGGTCGGAAGAAGTGTGAAATGGCAAAGGCTTAGTGGGCTGTTCTGAGCCAGAGAGAACATGCTTCATCAAAAGAGGCAACTACTTCAAAAACTCAGTTGATGGTTGCTATCTGAGAAAGTGAACTTTGTGCTGCAGAGCTGCAGTTTTATTGTGGAATCCATAATCTCAATATTTATGTGCATATATCTAATTTTTAATGTGGGCAGTTAATTCAAATTACATAATTCAAACAAAGCAAATTTGCTGGCCAGATTCGCCCACGAAAAATGATATATTCCTTGTGCTTTAGCCTGTTTCATAGTTATAATTTACAAGAATGATTTATAATTCAAAAATACACAATGAGATATTTAATAGAAATATTTTAACATATTGATTTTAGTGTTTACATTAATTTCTTAGAATATTACATTCTACTATTAAATTAAAAGAAGTGCTCCTCAAAACTTACATAATGCCTTGGCTGGTGTAGCTCAGTGGATTGAGCGCGGGCTGCAAACCAAAGTGTCGCAGGTTTGATTCCCAGCCAGGCACATGCCTGGGTTGCAGGCCAATGGCCCCTAGCAACCGCACATTGATGTTTCTCTATCTCTCTCTCTCTCTCTCTCTCTCTCCCTCCCTCCCTTCCCTCGCTAAAAAATAAATAAATAAAATCTTAAAAAATAAAACTTACATAATAACTTGCCTTAAGACTATATTTGATTGAGCCATTATCAGGACACTTGTATTTATAATTGCAAGTTATCAGAAACCACAGCGTTTTTGGATCCTAATGGAATGGAACATTAATTATAAAGCTAGGGAGGTAAATACATTTTAAAAAATAAGTCTATGGGGCGAATGAAATATGGTGATACAGTGTAATGGGGTATGGTTCCTTTTCTGTTGTTCAATTTGAATGACATTTGAAGTAGAAAAATGAACACATGCTACAATTTTCTTTTAGTTTTTAAAGATTTTATTTATTTATTTTTAGATGAAGGGGAAGGGAAGGAGAAAGAGAGGGAGAGAAACATCAGTGTGTGGTTGCCTCTTGTGTGCCCCCTTCTGGGTACCTGGCCCACAACCCAGGCATGTGCCTTGACTGGGAATCGAACTAGCAACCCTTTGGTTCTCAGGCCGCACTCAATCTACTGAGCTACACCACCCATGCTGCAATTTCTAATGTTAAGTAAAACAAAATGTAATATTTATAATGTTATTCAAATTCTCAAAAGCTAAGTAACTATAAGCACACACGAACACACCCACACATGCACAAACTCATACACAGACACACACTCATGCTGAATCCAAATACTAAACTCTGTGTGTAATGGCTTACATTTTGTTGGAACCACTTAGGTCTGGGCTTCTGATGTTGTTAGTTCCCTGTGGGGTTGTGTGTCTGTGTGTGTATGTCTCACTGTAAAGGTACTACCTAGTATATTAACTGACCCTTGATTGTTTCTCAATACATTTGTTTGATAATTGTATTACATTCACGGCTTTTTCATGGCACGTTTTTGACAGATGTGTTTTTGTCTTCTCTGCACATATACGTGTAGAATAGCAGTATTAAAGGGATTGTTCAGCAGTGCAGTAGAAAACAGCTGCTCCCAGAATCATCAGTGCTATGGTTGGGAAACAACAGAGAAGACGGTCTCATAGGCCATCTGCACAGAAGGATCTGAAGTGTAGGGAGTATGTATTTATATAAAAACAGAGAGGTGAACCAAATAGGTCATGCAGATCATCTACTCCAGAGAAATAAAACAGCTTTACTGTGTCTCCTATGTTTATTGTGAGCTAAAAGATTGAAAGAACACTGTGTTGTTCAGGTTCAAACTCTCCACTGACCACTCAACTTTTACAAGATGCCTTAACATCTTTAGACATTTTAGTTATTCGTTCAAAGATAAAATGTTATGGGTGTGCGCAAGGTTTGTCCTCTCAGTTTCAAATAAATTGAAGCAAAACTAAATTCAATTTAATTTTCCTCTGGCATAGCGGGTGATCATTGAGATTGACCAGTTCAATAAAAAAACATTATGTTGTGTTTTCTTTGATAAAACCTTTGCTACTCATATGAATTCATGTGATATACTTGTACCATCCTTAAATATTATTTCTTTTTTACTTCCTTTAGGATGAGAACTATAACTTTAATATGATTTTGATATTTATGAATGAAAATATTTATTTTCAGTGTAATTTCTCATATAGGATGACAACATCTCTAACGCTTACAAAGCTGATGGTGTCCACATTTCCACAGCTATTTTGGGTAGATATTAAAATTGCTAAATTCTTATCTATAATTATAATATGAAAATAGTCAAAGTTCTCAGTTTTATCCTAAATGAATTATGAAAAGTAAAGAAAATGTTTTATAGTTAATAAAACAAGTTCAATGTTTAATTCACAAAAATACACACTTCTTTACAGAGTCCATAATGTAAATGTATCTTTTTTTGCTTTCCCTTTGCTTTCTACTTTTGTTCCATATGGTAGATAATTGCCTTATTACTTATCACAAAACAAGTAAACAGTCATCAAAAAAAGTTTAGGTACTAATCAGGAAGTCCAGACATCACATTCTGTCATTTGCTATGTAAAATGTGCAGCTCAGAAATCTTTGGGTCTGTCAGGGACCTTGTGAAGCATTTTATATTAACTCAACATTTATATATTATGGATTTACTCTAGAATAGTATACTTTACTAGCAGGTAAGAAGCAAAGTTAAATTTTAATAGAGTCCTAGTCCCTAAAGGCTATTGTCCAGTGAGGAATCAGAATTTCTCACAATGTAATCTTCAAGCATGTGCATTACTATTACCAAAGTAGTTCAATATAAAATGAAGATATTGTGCCTCAACAATCAAACAAGTGAAGGAGAATACTTGAGGCTACATCCACAAATCTGCTAACTTAACAAATAACCAATTCAAAAACCACTGGTCTAGTATAATCTCAACATTTTTAATGTAAAGACATATAGTTTTAAATAGCTTATCTTGGTTAGTCCATACCATTAGTTATTGAAGAGGTTAGTGAGCTGTTAAATTTAGCATGTCTTTCTATTTTACTCTGTGCTCCAAACATACACCATCATTCCCATACACATATAAAAAACACATGCCTCCAGTGTTAGCAGCCAGGGCATTGCACCAATGCACTAGCAGGAGAACTTTATCTTCTTTGTATTTCTAATTCAGATTCTATGTCTCTGTTGCACACAGCATGCTTTCCTCAATGAATTACGGACAGAGGCTGGTGGATAATCACATTGGAATACTTGATGCACAGGGTCATTCCATGATTTTATAACTTTCACAAGTTAGTTAATGGAGGATTATTCACAAACCAAGAGAAACACAAAGCCATATTTCATACCTTTGAGAAACATTCCTTCGTATAAAGAAATTATTTATATTATATTTAAAATGGAAGGCAGAATTTTTACATTAGAATTTTTATTATTTACTTATAGATATTTTATTCCCAGAATAATTCTAAAATACAAAGGAAGGAAAAGAAAAAAAAATCAATGAATAAAATTGGTTCTTCACTCAGGATGCAAAAACCTTCAGGAGAATGTCTCCTGGGTGCTAATAGTGAGAAAAATAGGGAAAATAATAACTTTTCTCATCAAAGATCTAAAATTGCAAAGCAATCAAGGAAACTGATATCCAAAGAGTGACAAGCTTCTTTGAAGAGAGGTGGTATATATGGATTGTTTTACCTTTAACACAGCATAGTTAGAAAGAGCTCTACAAGCTAATCACAAGACATCAGCTAAAATTTAATGAATGAACTATAGGCCAGATGTTGCAGAGCATATGAGTCTAGAAGAAAATTTTTCAGCCTAAGTACTATTGGCATTTTGCATGGACTAATCCTGTGTTAGTGTGTTCTCATACCAAGAATGCTACATGAAAACAGAGGAGGTCTATAGCAAGGTGCAGGCCAAAAAAAAATCCTCTGTTGCAAATCCTCTGAATTACAAAGAGAGAACACAGGGTTCAGATGAGACGTTATGGAGCTCATGTTAGAAGTAGGGGAAGGAAAAAACCCAACTCACTTAGTTTATGGATCTTCCAGAATAAGGGATCAATAAAAGTCAAATAAATATCTAGATATTAGCAATAATAACTGATAAGTGGTATAAAAGCAATACTGTTGACAATAGCATTAATAAAATATACTTAACTATAAATTTTAAAAAATAAGTAAAGAATTGTATGCTTAAAACTACAAAAAGTGATGAAATTAATTAAAGTAGACACAGAGAGCTATCTACTGAGTTTATGAACCAGAAAATTCAATATTGTTAAGATAGAAATTTTCCCACTTGATATAAAGATTCAATGCAATTGCAATTAAAATAATCAGCAGGGTTTTTATAAACATTGATAAACCAATTTAAAATTTTATATGGAAAAGTAGAAGATTTATATAACCAAAACTTAAAAACAAATTTATTATAAAGGACAATAATCAAGATAGTATAGAATTGGTAAAGAGATAGACATATAATCAATAAAACATAATACTGTGTTTTGGAATAGGTCCACACATATATACTCAATTGATATTTACAAAGAGAAAGATGCTAGGGTAATTGATTAGGAGAAATCATTTTTTTTAAACAAGTGCTGCTGGAACAATTAAATATTCATATAAAAAGTGAATTCCATCTCATATCTTGCACCATGTATAAAATTCAGTTTTAGGTGGATGATAGAACTAAGCATAAAACTAAAACTATAAAGTTTCTTTAAAAAAACAGGAGAGAAAAATCTTTGTAATATTGGAATAGGAAACATTTTCTTTCATATGAGACAAAAAGCATAAAAAAGAAAAGAACCAATTAGACTGCATCAATATATAATACTTCTGTTATTCTAAAATATCATTAAGAAAATTAAAAGGCAAGTTGCATAGTGGGATAAATTGCCAAACACATTTTTGAGAAAGAATTTCTATCCAGAATATATGCATAACATTTACAACTTAATTAAAATCAATCCAATTAAAAACTGAAGTAATAGATTTGAATAAATATCTCATCAAAGAAGAGATGATTGGCAGATAAGAACATAAAAAACATGTTTACATCTTTGTTACTTGGGAAATGAAACCTAAAACTATGAGATTTCATGACATACCCAGTAGAATGGCTAATATACAAAAAACACAGTTTAAAAAGCTGGCAAGAATTCAAATCAGCTAGAAATATTGTATATTGTTGTTGGAATTTATCTGAAGAAAACCTAAACACCAATTCAAAACAACATAAGCACCCCTATGTTCATTGCAGCATTATTTACAATTGCCAAGATATGGAAGCAGCCCAAGTGCCCATCAGCAGATGAGTGGATAACACAACTATGGGACATCTACACAATGGGATACTGTTCAGCCAAATCAAAAGAAAATTTTACCCTTTGTGACAGCATGAATGGATCTGGAGAACATTATGCTAAGTGAAATAAGCCAGCCACAGAAAGAAAAGTACTGTATGATTTCACTCCTGTGTGGAATCTAATGAATAAAATGAACTGACAAACAAAATGGAGACAGACTCATAGATGGAAAGCAGATGACAGCTATAGAGGGGTGGGGTTAGGGGGTGGAAAGATTAAGCAAAGAGGAAAAAGTACTCATGGACATGGTCAGCAGAGTGGTGATAGCAGGGGCAAAGGGTTGTAAGGGGATAACTGGTAAAGAAAAAATAATTAATTTTTTAAAAAAGATGACAAGGATTTAGATCAGCTAGAAATATTGTACATTGTTGTGGGAATTCAAATTTAATCTCCCTGATGATCTAGTGGTTATGATTCAGATCTCTCCAATTACACAACCATTATGTCAAAGAGTGTGTAGTGCCCAGGCTGGTGTGGCTTAGTGGGTTGACCACCGGCCTGTAAACCAAAAGGTTGCCAATTCAATTCCCAGTCAGGGAACATGCCTGGGTTTCAGGCCAGGTCCCCAGTAGGGGGCATGTCAGAAGCAACCACACATAAATGTTTCTCTCTTTCTCTTTCTCCCTCCCTTCCTATTTGTCCAAAAATAAAATAAATAAAATCCTTAAAGAAAGTGTGTGGTGTCTTATCAGCTTGAACGTAACTATAACATACTGAAATCTTCTAGT
This sequence comes from Phyllostomus discolor, assembly GCF_004126475.2. Taxonomy (NCBI): domain Eukaryota; kingdom Metazoa; phylum Chordata; class Mammalia; order Chiroptera; family Phyllostomidae; genus Phyllostomus; species Phyllostomus discolor. The sequence goes on along the minus strand of NC_040905.2, from coordinate 69,604,145 downwards.
TTTTTACTCAAGAGAAAGAAAAGCATATGTTCACACAAAGGCTTGTATGTGAATGTTATAAAGGCTTTATTCATAATAATTGGAGACTGAAAAAACCTCAAATACTCATCAGTTTGGTATTGGTATTGGTTAAGAAAATATCACAGTCCACCCAAATTTATTACAACTTAGAAATAAAAAAATAATAACAAATCACTGGCGTAAAAGTGAAATAAGCCAGACACAAAATTCTACATACTGTATTATTGCATGACTTTCTAGAGAAAGGCAAATTATAGGGACAGAAATCAGACTAGGGATTGCCAATGATTTGGCAATGATGAGGACTTGATTGCAAAGTAACTCGGGAGACATTTGGGATGATGAAAATGTTGTATATCTCAATTGGGGTGTGGTTAAACCACTGTATAAATTTGTCAAAGCAAATATAGTTTACAGCAATAGATGCTGAGTTTTATTCTATGCAAATTAAATCCCAGTAAGCATTGGAAGAAAATAATTCAAGACTCTTTAGAAAACTACATGTCATATATATTGCTGAATAATCCTGAAGAAAGTTTGGGAGTAGTAAAGAGAGTGTCTTAAACAGAAATTGGACCTTCTCCACCAGCAACCTGTTTATCAAGTAATTAGCTTAGGGACCTTTAATTTTTGGCTTGAGCATAAATGTTACATTTGCCTAAAATGGAATAAAATAAAAGGAAGCAGAAAATAACTTGCTTTTCCTAGAATCAAGAAATGTAACACAAATAGCTCAGACATGTAATTTCTTCTTATTTATTTTATTTTATTTACAAATTTGTTAAAAATTAATTGAACAAAATAATGTAAATTAAAAATAAAATACTCTCCACTATCCCTTCAGAGTATTCCCTCTGCTACTGTTCCTTAAAGGTGATCATTGTGGAGATGTGTAAACAGCGGGTTTGGACATTGAACTTTATGTTTACACTTTACAGGTGTAAATTAAGTTGAATGTGTTTGGTGTACACTGTAAGGTAAACTGTGAAACTTCATGTATTCAGATGAAGTTGACAAACTTGTTAAATACACCTCCACCTGACAAACTGGGAAAGATAAAGAGTAACTTGTCAGAACTGGGCATCCATCTCTCTGACCACTCAGAGTTCACAGGGAAATCCAGGCTCTCCAGATGCCAAAAGGTTTTCCATGCCTATATGCAGCTAGCTCTTCTTCCCTGCATCCTTTGAATCAAGTAGACAATTGCCTCTGCACATTTGACTGTAATTTATTGAATGCAATGCACAGAACTAACATTACTGGTATATTAAAATAATAACACTTAGAGTTAACCACTATTAAGATTTAGGATTCAAAGTATTTGTACAAAATAAACTATTAAGACATCTGAGGTATTTGAATAAAACTGAGATAAAGGTACATTTTAAACTATTATTCCTGGAAAGAACAATCACTGACCTGCACATTGAAGTGCTAATGAAAACCAAAATATTTTTGCTGTTGTAATATTGAGAAAGTAATTTTTCTATACAAATAGACATTTCGTTCATGTCTAAAAATTATTATAATTTATCATAAACTTTCATTTATTTTAAACAGTTTGAAATTGAATTAATGTTTTGCCACAACAATTATTATCTAAAGATAATTAAACAATAGGTATTGGACACTAAAATATGGACATTTTCAATAATGATTTTATGCATTGGATCTGTGGAAATTTAGTTGCAGATATTTAATGTTTCTCAATTATATTTTTGTAATGCCTTTATCAGGAGAAATCATTTTTGTTAATGAGAGTATTAATAGTTTTCCTTAATTATAGATTGATTTTCTCCTCCCTATGAGTAACATTTCGGCAATGCAAGTAATATTTCATCACTGTCAGAGAAATTAACCTATTCACCTCCAGATTCATGTGTATGGTGATGCCCTATTTTTCACTCAGCCTTCTGAAACCACAGCCTCACTCACTAGTTGTACCAGACAAAGCCCTCCAGGTCCTATGTTCTCTTGCAGCTGTAGCTCAGTTTTACAGCATGTTGGCACTGGGGAGGTTCAAGCTGCTTTCTTTGCTGACTGGACTCTATCACCAGGCCTGATCTATTTCTATCATCCCACACAGCCATTTCTACCCTACTGTCTCCACACTATGTATAGTCAGAAGGATTTTCTTTAAATTGTCACCTCCCAGAATAACAAGTCCTTTCTGCTAAGAGCCTTAAATTTATTTGGAGCTTCCACAGTTTCAACTTCAGGTTTGGAACAGAGGAGAAAGAAGAATAAAGGTCCATGCCATTGGCATCTGTCACTCTCTTCTTTTAATCCTCACTGGAAGACTTTATTTTATTGCTCTGAGAGAGGAGGGGAGAGAGAGAGAGAGGGATTGATTGCATTTTTATATGTACCCCGACTGGGATAGCACCTGCAGCCTGGGTATGTGCCCTGATTGGGAATCGAACCCACAGCATTTCAGCCTATGGGGCAACACTTCAACCAACTCAGCAACAATGGCCAGGACAGCATCTAACACTCTGGTTGCATTCCTTTAAAATTCCTTCAAAGAGTAGTGGTGGTAGTGGTGGTATGGAGTTCTGGGGTGACTGTTTATGCCTGATTTTGTCTTTTCCTGGATATTTCATTTTTATTGTATTTGAGCTATATCTTTTTTGGGAAACTATATTTTTTATATGTGAAGTTGTGCATTTGCCATTTTGGCTCATTAGTTACCCTAAGACCCTTCCCTAAGGCAATGCCAGACTCATATCTCATAACCAAAACAAGGAAATAACACAGTAAACATGGGCCTTGGGAAGGAAATCACAGAATTGGCATCTATTAATACTTTACATATTAATCTACTATATACTATTCTTTTCTTCCACATGGTTGAGGAACTCATTATTGAGACAGTTTTTTTTTTTGAGCTTCCCAGTTCATTTTTAGGTCAAAATACTTGTTAGTGTGTCCTTATTCATTATACCTAATGCATTTACTAAGCCATAGAGCTAAAATTATAAATATCATTAGTATGAGAATGGTTATTAAAAATATGAAACTATAAATAATTTTGAAATAATATTTTCATAGAAGTAATTAAAAGGTATTGAATACTATTTATCTGTTGCATAAATTATTAGGTCATGATTTGCTTAAGTCAAACATGCTGAAGTACCCCCACATTGTACTTGAGTTCACTTTACCGGAGACTTTATACCTCCCAGTAGGTTCATTGTCAGGATTGGCATTGAGAATTAGAGAAAAAGGTAAAAAAGGTAAATATTAGAAAAATAACACTTTTTTAGGGCTAAATAACAATTAGGACACTAGGGATGAGATTAGCTAACAGCATGAAAACTTCCTAGAAGAAACTTGCCTAAAATGGATTTGGAAACATTCAAGTTGCCTACCTGGATGTTATAAAAAGTCCTCAATTAAAATGAATTCGCATTAAGAAAAGCAATTAGCTTGTCAGGTATGTTATTAAATAATACTTTCATTTTGTAGCATAATTTTGTACAACAAATGCAACAGTCTCTAAGCTACTGAACCTGTAGTGAGAACTGATGGCTTCTGGATCAATAGGAGCTCTAGAACAACTAAAATTACCACAATTTCCCCTAATAAATTAGGTCAGGTGAGTATAATCAGGATAGATTTTTTTACATGTTTTATTCTTTTAGAAATCCTCCATTTCAGCATCTGTTAACTGTAACGTTGAATCTTGGTAAGAATGTCATGAATCAGCAACTGGGGCAAAGAGGGGAAATAACAATAATAATTTGGGTAACGTATTTCCAATTCATTCTAGTGCTTTATGTTTGTTTGCTATTTAGTTTGATCTGTCTCCAGCATATGGGGAATCTAATAAAAAATTTTTAGATACACCAATTTACTATGCAAGAGAAATCAAATTTTAATAATAGGATCCATTAACCTTACAAAGAATTACAGAATGATTTTTGATCTGTTCTCAGTATATTTCTGCATTCATATTACCAAGATACATAAATGATGAAAGATTGTTAAATTACTTAAAGAAAGCACTGTTCAGTCATTTACTTGCACTGGTATTGCTGTTACTTAAGATAGACTTCTCTCTTTTTTTTTTTAAAGATTGATTTAGGGTAAGAGTCTTAACTTCTTTTTTTTTTTAAGATTTTATTTTTATTTATTTTTAGAGAGGGAAGGGAGGAAGATAGAGATAGAGAGAGAGAAACATCAATGTGTGGTTGCTGGGGGTCATGGCCTGCAACCCAGGCATGTACCCTGACTGGGAATCGAACCTGTGACACTTTGGTTCGCAGCCCGCGCTCAGTCCACTGAGCTATGCCAGCCAGGGCTAAAATAGACTTCTCTTACAAGAATATCAACATATGTGGTTTCTGCAAGAAACTATATACAGATTATTTTTATATCTATATATCTCTCTATATATTTGTATCTTTGTGTGTTAAACATAGGTAAAATTGGTACAAACAGAAAAAATGGGCAAAAAGATTATTTTTCTTTCTTTTCAGTGTTTATTTAAACTTCACTTTGTAGTCAAGGCACATAAGAGACTTTGATTTGGAGAGGTTTTCTTTTGAAGGTGACAAGCTAGCTTTCACTAAAACATTAATCCTCTGGCTATTTATCGGAGACTAGAGACTGTAAGGGCATTGGAGACTAGAAATATTATACTCAGAGTATAAAGAAAATCCAAGTACTTTTGAATCTCAAGGATGTTTCCACACTACAGAAAAACATTTGAAAAGTATATATTTGGAGTTACAATAGAAGCTTGAGATTTCAATCATTTATAATAAACAGATTGCAGAAAACTATCATTTAGTGAATTTCTCTTAAATATTTTTTTTAACTGCTCAAGAAACTTCACATGCATACAAATGATTAAGTGCAAAGAAAAATTTTAATAACTCTGGCAAAAGGAAAGATGATTTAAAAGGTTTTAATCATATTATTTGTTATTATTATCATTAATATTTTTTCATTGGTATATTAGGTCTGGTGATTAGCTAATGATATTGATATGCACCCCAGGTGAACCCTGAATCTTCCTCTATTTCTAGTGATATAGTAAGCACCATGGGAGACAGAAGAACATTGACTTCCTAACAGTTTCATTACATAAAAGCTCTGATTTTTTTATTGAATATTGCTATATCTATCAAGAGGAATATGCTTGGTTATCACTGATAATTTTTATAATATAAAGTATTGATTAATCTAAAATTATATAAATTATATACATCAGAGACTTCTAGATATAGATCTATATATCTATATTATATATCTATCTAATATGTAATATCTAATTTTATATAATATCTAATAGATATATAATATAAATATATAAGCAAGGTTTCTCAAAGTCCATGTCAATTTCTAATTTTAATTTGTTTTTAATATGTAATTAAAAAATCTTTCAATTATCTTAATATAATACAGTTGCCTATTTAACTTCTGTTTGTGGCATTAATTCATTACCACAAAGTTCATTTTCTAATTTATTATCTTTAACTTAATTATATTTTAATTAACCAGGAATTTTCAATAGTGTAGTATAATGTTACTTGAAATAATCTCTGCTTGTATAATTTTAATGAATAAATAATATTTATTTGAAATAAGTTTACTATTTCACACTTCTATTCTCTGATATTTTAACTATCCTTGCTCTGTTTTATGTTTATGTCATGTATATTAATTATAAGTAGGTGAAAATATATTCTCTAAAGATACCTGTTTCAATGTTGTAATAATTCAGAATTGTAATCTATCAGTAAATACATAGAACTATTATTTCCATTTCCTAGTTTAAATTAGTCATGTGTCTAATCAAATAAAAAAAATTCAGGTAAATTTTTCTGATTAAATTTAAATCTAATCAAGCAATGTATCTTGATTCTTCAACAAATGATATTAGGGACTGTAAAGCAATTATTTCCACGTGGTGCACATTACCAGTAGTTTAAATAACATATGCACCAGTTCACATCGTGAAAAACAATTTTATTTTACACGTCCAAGGAATTAAATTTAAATAATCACAAAACTTTTTAGCAACTCCTAAATCACACAATAAAAGATACGTTTTTCTGTTATTGATTTAAAAAAATAATAGATTTCACAATTTGAGTCAAACTTTATGTCCTAGAATCAGAGGTTCTGAATCTTATGGCTATTTCATACACATCAAGGAAATTTAAAAAATTACTTTAAATAAAATTTTTCTATTCTTTTTATTGCTATGATTCATCAGATTAAAACAAACTTGTGGTCCCTAGAGTCAGAGGTAATTCAACATTATATCCTTAACACTTGCATGTGTCTTGGGCCACTGAAGGCACTACACAAGTCTTTTATATTTGAGTGAATTCAAATTTCACTGCTTTATATACTTGTATATTTTATCTATATTTCTGAATTGCCCTGCTTAAGGAAAGAATTTAAAAGAAGAGAGAGAAAGTGCAACTCTAAATTTGAAGATGGACAGCAGAAGTGGTGGAACCGGACAATCGGAGCCATCTTTTCTCCTATTATAAGAAAATAAAAGCTCCTATTTGCTACAGAAATTCATAATAATTATCATCCAGAACTCCATATCCTTTAGACAAGAAAAGCATATTAGGCAGTTTAGATTGGTATCACAGGGCCTATTTAATTTAAACAACAAAAATGTTTACAGGTAATATATTTTATATGTGTAATAGAACTACACAGAAACACCTTCCTCCAAATTTCTACCCACTTCCAAGTGCACTCGAGTATTGCTCTTATTACAAATGTGTTCCCAAATTTAAGAAATGAAAGCTTATCTATATTTAGAAGAATACATATTGTTTAGAAAATAATTATAAATCTCATTTACTTAAATAGCATCCTCCTTTTTTAGAAAGCTTCTGTCCCTTTGATTTTTAGACAAATGAAAATTCCTGCAGATAGTTTTTCAAAACTGCGAGGATTAGAGCTTTGAGTAGAAGCTGCATACCTTTCACACTTCTTTGGCAATAAAATAAATAACCAGTATGTATCTAGAGAAAAATAAATGTACTTGTATATTGTTTTTATTTTTTATTTAAAAATTAAATACTTAAAATGTTATAATAGTTTTGGGTATACAACATAATGATTAGACATTTATATACCTTATAAACTGATTATCCTGATAAACCTAGTTCCCCTCTGACATCTTACTAGTTATTGCCATATTATTGACTATATTTCCTGTGCTGTACCTTACATCCTGTGACTATTTTTATAACTGGCACTTTGTACTCCTAATCCTTTCACCTTTTTCACTCATCCTCTCAACCCCCCTTTCCTCTGGCAACCATCCAATTGTTCTCTATATGTATGAGTTTCTCTTCTGTTTTGTTAGTTCATTGCTCTTTAGATTGCCTATATAAGTGAAATCACATGGTATTTATCTTTCCTTGTCTAATTTCACTTAGCATGATACCCTATAGATCGAAAATGGCAAGTTTTATTCTTTTTGTTTGTTTTGCTAAGTAATGTTCTATTATATATGTACCACTCATTTTTTAAGATTTAATTATTTATTCTTAGAGAGAAGGTAAGTGAGGGACAGAAATGGTGCTGTAAGAGAGAAACATCAGCTGGTTGCCTCTTATATTTGCCCTGATCTGGGACCGAACCCACCACCCAGGCATGTGCCCCGACTGGGAATCAAAGTAGTGACCTGTGTTTTCCAGGACATTGACCCACTAACCGAGCCACAGTGCTCAGGGCTATTCCACTTTTTAAAATCCATTTGTCTGATATTAATAGTCAGGTTGCTTCCATATCTTGCCTATTATAGATAATGCTGCAATGAATGTAGGGGTGCATGTATCTTTTTAAATTAAGGTATTGGAGTTCTATGAATAAATACCCAGAAGTGGAGCTTCTGGGTCATATGGTAGTTCTATTTTTTAGCTTTTTGAGGAACACCCATGTTGTTTGTAGTGGCTGCACCAATTCCATCCAAGCTACAATGAACAAGGATTCCCTTTTCTGCACATTCTTACCAACATCTGTTTGTTGATTTATTGATGACAGCCGTTCTGACAGGTGTGAGGAGCTTTTTCATTGTGTTTTTTTCTTGCTTTCCCCTAATGATTAGTGATGCTGAGCATCCTTTTTATAAATCTATTCACCATCTGCATGTCTTCTTTGGAGAAATGTCTATTTGGGTCCTCTGCCCATTTTTTAATCAGATTTTTTGGAGGGAGGGGTGTTAGTTAAGTTGTTTGAGTTTCTTTTTTTTTTCTAAAGATTTTGTTTATTTATTTTTAGAGAGGGAAGGGAGGGAGATAGAGAGAGAGAAACATCAATGTGCAGTTGCTGGGGGTCATGGCCTGCAACCCAGGCATGTATCCTGACTGGGAATCAGACCTGTGACACTTTGGTTTGCAGCCCGCACTCAATCCACTGAGCTACGCCAGCCAGGGCTAGTTTCTTATATATTTTGGATATTAACTCCTTCTCAGATGTGTCATTGGCAAATATCTTCTCTCATTCAGTGGATTGTCTTTGTTTAATGAAGAGGTGTTTTTGAGAAATACATTTTATTGTTTCTATCTTAAAATAAATGATATGGTTTGAATTTTTAAAATTTGAGATTTCAAAAATGGGAAATCAGAAAGAGCTGGAGCAGTCTGGAGAAACAACCTGAGTGAGTAAGAAAGGCAATGAACTGAGAGCTAAAAATTATTAGAATTTAAGAGAACAGGGAATTCAGAAGAGCAGTCATGCCTCAGAGTCAGGTTATGAAGTCAGTGAAACACATCCCAGACTATTAAGCCTGACAGACCCAACCTGTCTTTCTCAAGTAAATGTGGAGAACCCATGACTGAGGCTCAGGCTGGCTGTGAGGCTTTGTGGGCTGGTATACTATCACCCCTCTGAAATGAGTGGGAAGTTGACCAACATAAAGTCTTTTCTTGATCAAAAAGAATATATATGTGTCTGTATATATGAATATATACAGACACATATTCTTTTATATATATGAATATATACATATACATATACATATCTTCTTAAATTTATTCTTTCTTTTACAGATGGCTCATTAGTTTTCCAAGTGCTCTGTAAATGCTCCACTCTTTCCCCCTCTTCCCTAAGTAATACAGAAAATCTCATTAACTAGAGTGTCTTGTGAAAACAAATTTGCTACCAAGTCCAAAAAGATTAAAAATAAGAAAAACTCAGTGCTGTTTAGGCCCATAAAGTAATAGAAAAAAACATGCAAAATGCTTGCAGATAGTCTGGCTCTTACTCTTGCTCCTCTCTTTACCAAGAGAACCTTCCCATAGTAACCTGTTGAAAGAGAAGCGATCAGAAGCAGAACTGACTTGCTCCAGTCAACCCACCCGAGACTCTCCTAGAAGAGCAGATAACCAGGCAAGCCTCAGTTGTGTGAGTAAGCCTAAGGTTAGCAGAGCTAATTGGCAGACACTTTAAAGAGCAAACTGCTGCACAGAGACTTGAATGGTAACAGCCAATAGACATCTATATTAGCAAAAGCTGTAAGACATGCAAGACTTGAATCTTTATTACTGCATGTGTCTGAGTTGTGCATGTTATGTCAGGCAACCCTACTGTGTCAATAGATTACTGATACACTCAGCTCGTGACCAAAGAGATAACCTTTTTACATCCTCGAAAGGAAACACCCTTTAAGTCACTTCATCAGAGTAGCTGGATTAAGCAAAAACTAGATCTTTCTGCTTGCCTAAAGCTGTTGCATCCTTAAGACTCACTAACAGAAGTGTTTCTCTCACCTGATTAGAGAAGAAAGGCCCAGTGCTTTTGAATTGCTTCTGAAAGTAGTAGGTGGCCCATAAATACCACCACAAGTTCCCGTTAGCACACACTATTACTGGATAGTTGAGCCATCTATTCTCTTGCTTTTGTTGTTGTTTTTATTTTTTTCTTTTCAAATAAAAATGAGAGGAATAAATAAAATTATAGTCATGTTCCTATCAAATTTGAAAAAACAATAGAGAAAAAGTGGAACTCACCATTTAAATGCTGAATAAAATGTATGTTTTCTTAAGCCTGGCATAATTCGCTCATTCAAAATATTTGCTTCGATCTTGAAAGCATTGAACTTCTTTATAACACACCTGGGAACTATCATAGATATCCACTCTGTGTGGTCACATATAAAAATTACTTACATTTGCATGACAGGTGAGGCAGTAAGATAATTGCCTAGATCTTTTCACTTCTTATGACCTTGGAACCAGATGCTATGTGTATGTGTACTGGTACAAACTATGCTCAATTTGTCATAATAGAGTTCTCATTTAAGTATTTTCTATTATGCCTTACCCTCCTCTAAAGATATCTTTTACCTTTCTCCTGTGTTTCTCAACAACCAGAGGTTAGCTTGTCCTGATCACATTAGTGTCTCCAGTGACTTCAAGTGTGTGGCCAATAGGGCAGGCCTGGCAGGAGACCATAAAAAAAGATAGTGAAGCCAGAGAGGGCACTTATCCCCACAGTCTCCCTGCAAGATTTCCTTGGGTTGCCCAAGGTCACTTTTATTGCAGGACAGAAGTACTTATCTTTTCTCAAGTTCTGGTCACATATCTCTTACTCGTATCTGTTAGGACAAGGGTAGTAAACTCCTGGTCACTGCCCCTTAGCTCACATCTTTGCAATTTATTATAAATAAAGCCTTCTAAAACTGTAATTATTATGTACTGAGTTTGCTATCTGTGTCCTGTGGGAACACTAACTGGTAAAGTTACAGTCCTCAAGGTTTTTTTCATTAAATAATTAATTTTTTTTGCAGGGGATGTGAATGTGTGTGAGAGCCCTGGGGTAGATTAGAATTTACATGGCTATTGGAGGGGCAATTTTAAGAAGAAAATATAAGAAGTATCTACTTTACCATTCTATGAGCTGTGATAGAGAAAAAAACTTTATGGCATAATATAAACACAGTGTCAAAGTTAGAGCGTACAATAAAATGGAATGCTGACTGGGATCTGACTGTGTGATCTTGGTGGTGGCCTAAACCTCAGTTTCCTCTTTCACAAAATAAAATTTGATTACCTGTCCTGTTCACCTTCAGCAGGATTCTTGAGAAAATTAAATGAATGAAGTAAAGATATATAGAACTATAAACTTTTAAGAAAGAGTTTTTCTTAAATAAGAGGAAATATCCTATTTTATGTGATTTTTGGTGCAAATTATCTAAAATGATGAAAATTTACAAATTAATATTGGTTTGATGCTCCTTATACACATGCACATTTTTCCTATTAAAAATTAGGGTGACGTTCCAGGTGTGTTAGTATAGCTCAGTGAAAGGGGAAATCAAATAAACTAGAAAATTTACTGAGACTAATTTCACTAACCACCTCTAATTTCTGCAACATCATATTTTCGCAAATCCAAGTTATTACCATGAGTAAATATGAGAGAAGCAACCCAGATACTATTCAGGCCAACTCACTGGTGTACTAAACATCTAGAAGGCAATTTCATTTCTTGCTCTCTCCTTCTGCTCTAACACATTCTCTCTTCTCTCCCCTCTCTTTCTCCATCTCCCTCTCTTGGTTATTCACATAAACATAGCACATATCATGAACTTTATATGTGGCCTATTAGTTAATATCCTCTGCCACTGACAGCTAAATAAGGAAGTCCTTCATTACTATTCTTTCTTGGTATAGCTGGTTGAGTCAGTGATTCTTATCATGTCTGAAAAAACACCACCCATCAGGGGTCACATTTACATGCTCTATTGAAAAAGAACTTTAGCTGAAAGTATTCTAATAGTTCAGATCCTGCTGTGAAACATATGTGAAGAGACATTAACCACCTACATGGGTTAGGAATGTAAGAAACAGGGAAAACTGTGCAGTTTTACAAACTAGCAAAATAATTGAAACTTAATGAGGAGGTTCTCTGGGCAGAAAACGACCTCTTGTTGTGGTGTCACTAAGTTCCCACTTCCTATTGGGGAGCTAGAAAAATGAATGAATAAAAGTGTAAAGAGCAGCCTAAACCCCAATGGGCTCATTTATTACTCAGCATTGATTAACTTCTAAGTGTTTTTTTTTTTCTCTTAAATATTTGAAACAGTCTTTTTTGTTGGTGGGAGGCGGGCCTGGCTGATTTAGACTTTTATGTTTATAAAGAACCAAAAAGAGAGAACTGTTTTAGTGTCTTCACTCAGTATTCTGAGTACAAAATTAGTAACTTTCAAACTAATCCTGGCTCAATTTTTGTGACACTTTTGCTACTAAACTCTAAAATTCTAAACGTATTGAATTTGAACACTAGATTCATTACTGTAAACTTCAAACCCAATCTGCCTTTTTAGATAGCATTTTTCTTCTACTAAGAAACTAAAAAAAAATCAGCTATGTGTTTCTCCAGAGACAAAACTGCCTTTGGGTCCCTGTGTCACACTGTCTGGTCACGCACGGTCCGAGGACCGTCTCTTGGCCCACCGGGGTGTTCCATGCCTCAGACCTGCTCTCCAGACCTAAAGTGTCTGGTCGACACTTGCACTGTCTTCTTCCCAAAAATGTTTGTGTAAAGTCTATTTACCCAATCTTTTCTTCCATTTCTTACACGATGAAATTCCTTGTTTCAGCAAAGTTCATCTTATCATTCACCACAGTAAAACAATTTTTAATGGAAGAATCTCAAGTTTATGTGCATTCAACATGGTTACTTTTTTTTCCTCTTTAATTTTCTCACTGCTTTTTGCTATTATTTTCAGATATTCCTGACCTTGTTGGATCTTGCAACCAGTGATGTTAGAAACATAATGTAGTTCTATTTCCAGATCTGATAAATTTTAATTGGAGAAAATTATTAACAATACACTTAATTCCAAAATAGCTGAAGAGTTTCACTTAACATAATGCTCTCTAGGTCCATCCATGCTGTTGCAAAGGGTAAATTTTTCTTTTGATGGCTGAGTAATATGTCACTGTGCAAATATACCATAGTTGTTTTAGCCATTCACCTGCTGATGAACACTTGGCTTGCTTCCAAGTCTTGGTTACTGTAAAAAGGCTCCACTGAACTTAGGGGTGCCTATATTCTTTCCAATAAACCAGTCAGAGAAAGACAAACTACATGATTTCACTCACATGTATAGTCTAAAGAACAAACTGAAGTAACGAGCAAAATAGAGGAAGACTCATAGAGAGCAGGCTGACAGATCTGGGAGAGGGGTGGGTAGGAGTGAAGTGATCCAGCAAAAAAGAAAAAGGGCTCATGGACAGAGACCTCATGACTTGTTGGGAACCGCCCTGCCTGGTATCAGAAGCTGTAACCCCTGCCTAGGCTAAAGCTAAGGGAACGTCCTTGGAACCATAAGCCAGCAAGGAGACAAAAGCTTATCTCCCTGGCAGGAACGCTGCTTCTGCTGCTTCATTCATAACTGAACCCCAAAGCTTGGTCGGTTAGCCAAAGATGGGTAAGATTCCCCATGGGGGGAATGATCTAAGACAGGCACAATCATGTGGGAGGCCCCCAAAAGAAGGACTTTGGGGGCTACAGCAAAAGGGGGTGATGGACCCTCGCTCCTCGGCTTTGACATAGCCTGAGTCCTCACCGTCTGGGTGAAAATCTCCTTATCTCTTGGTTGCCTTAGTTCCCTTGCTCCACCTACGCCTGAAACAATGACAGGGTGGTGCAGCTCTGTGCTGAAAAGGGTGGATTCCCCGGGTGATCAAGCCTAAGAAAGAACAGGTAAATTACTATGAAACCTCCTTTGTTTAGAATGCTCTCAGTTGAATGAGAAGGGTCCTAGGAGGAAGTTAGTTTGTTTCTCAAAGCCTTACAGCTCTTTGACCCTGACTCAAAATAGGCCTGCAGAGTTCCTTGTTATCTATTGTTCCTTACTTCCCCCTAATGAGTACTGTACTTTACCTGAATTATTATGCAAAACGAGCCCAATAAAAGCAGGTTTGGATGGTACACTGGCGCACTCCCCACTAGAGGGGGTGGCCATCCCTTCCCTACTTCTCCACAGAAACTAGTCTGTCTCTGTGCATGTTTTTTCTCGCATTTCGACAAGCCATCCACAGCGTTCCGTGATCACTGCTGGCCGGTGACCCATGCATCACGGTCTGCTTGTGAGGGAGTAGGAAGAAGGTGTAAGGGGATTAATGGTAATGGGAAACAATACAATAAAAAATAAACTATCTAAAAGAATAAAAGCAAAAAGAAAACAAAATAGCTAAAGCGTCAGTGTGAGTACTAAGCGACAGAAACACTTCAAACACTGCAAATGGGAATGCAAAACTGCACAGCTGTTTCGGATGTCAGTTTGACTATTTTTAATGATATTAAATGTAAACATATTATATAAACCAAACATTCAACTCTTAGGTAGTTAATAAAGAAAAATGAAAGTATATGTTAATACAAAATTGTACACACAAAATAGTGCTTTATAGAAGCTGTACTTGAAATCAGCAAAATATGGAAACATAAATTGTTCAGAAATAGATGAATGGATAAACAAATCATGGGATAGCCATTTGAAAGAATACTCCTTAGCAATAAAAAGAATGGACTATCAATATACACAACATGGATGAATCTCAAAAAAATTTATGCTGAGTTAAAGAGACCAGAGAAAATGGCACATACATTTATATGATCCAATATATTTATTTTTAGAAGATTAAAACTAATATCATTGTGACAGGACAGTTCATTAATTACCTGAGGCTGTGGCTGAGTGTAAATTATTTGAAGAAAAAGATTATAGAAGGAGTCAAGAAAAATTTGAGGGCATTTTTTGCGCTTCTTGATAGTAATAATGTTTTCATAGTTGAATACATGTTAAAACTTAAGAAAATATTTTACATGTGTACAGTTTATTAAATACCCATTATATTTCAATAAATCTATTATAAAATATTATACGGGAAACAGAATATGGGCTCCATACTTGAAAATGGTAAGTTGTTGAAAGGTTGTGTTTATTTTTAGAGAGTTGACACATATTTCTGAGGAAGAGGGCTAAAAAAACAGATGAAGATGGAAGAAACAATATTTTCAAATGGAACATTACAAGTTAAGAACTGCAAAGTAAAAGAAATTTCAGATATATTTCTGCTTTTTCATAATATAATAAAACTTTCAATGTATATAAGATAATAATAGGTTGCAGCTGCCTCATGCAAACAAATGTTTCCATCCATAATCTCCTCAAGAAGGAGTCATCCCTTTCCACGAACTGAAAAGATTGCCAGTTCAGGGTGTCACTCAAGAAAGTGCAGTGAGATTGAGGTAGGGTGGGTGGGAAGACTATGATTAGATTTTTCATCATGTCACAATGTTGCCCTCTCAGATCCCAGAAAAGTGATTCTTCCAAGTCAGGAAATTCTCCCTTACTAGAATAAGTGCACAGTTGGCCTGGAAATTGCAGATACTCATGAATAAGAAACCTTAGATGGGGTTCAGAACCAATTGGACCCTTGACATTTTTAATCTTGAGGCAATTACTAGCTAAGTGTGTTGTGATTATTTATTTCAACACAAATATAAAATGAAAATGAACCGTGTGATAAACTTCTTTCTTGTTGTTTGAAATTTCCTTTTAATTTCAATTAAAATAATGTTTTAACCCAAGTAAAAGAGAATACTTAAATTAGAGGTCTTGTAATATCAAACATTTAATGATGTCTTTAACTAAATGAACTTTCTCAGAGGCAATTAGGGACACATGAATTTTGCTCCATTCAATTTTGGAGTATCAGATAGAGTAGGTGTTGTTTATTCTGCTGAAAACAGGGTTATTAAACAAGAGATATGAATGTTGTTCTTAAACCCCAAATAAATCACTGGCAAACCCATAGCCATCACACAGCTCTCTCAGTCCTTACAGGAATGTTTCCAGTGATCTCTTATGATATAATTGCCTTTAACTGTGGATTGAAATGCACAGCCGCAACTTCTGAGGTGTTGCTGGCTAAAATACAAAAGAGTTACTACAGCTTAATAACACAGATCATATTTGTCTAGTAAATTTAAAGTACATATCTAATCACCTAAAAATGACTATTGTGAGAGACATAAGAGAGAAAAAGACTTGAGATTCTTTAAAAAGTAATCACTATATGCATATAACCTTCATGGTTTTAAAAAATATATAAATAGCACTTTAAAAGAGAGACTCGTTATTCATATAAATTTTTTATAGTTATTAATACTAGCATGGAATAGATCTTTAGTATCATCTAATTATAGGGATTTTGTTTTCAGAAATTATATAAATAAAAATTATCAAACTAGTTAAAACCTCTGAGTTTACAAGATAATGAAAAAAGCTCTCAAGAGTTGATTTGGCCAATATCACAGGCTTATCAGGGGTTTAGACTGTTTTTGACTATATGTTTTCTGGCTCCTGCATCTGCCTGTTTAAAACACACTCAACACATATGATCAAAAGGTAGATGGTTTGCCCATCAAAAATTGAACTGAAGCTTGCTCCATTTCTTTTAAAATGGACCTCAGCAGCACCTTGACTTTTGAAGCACCAGTGCTGGGTGACAGACATTTCAGGATTCATGTAAACATGAACTTCTGAACTCATGATGTTTTAGTGGCTTGAATGACTATTTCATATATTTTTCTACACCTCCATTCCCTAACATCACACCACTCTCTTCATTCTTAGCTGATGACCTTACTTTCTACTTTACTGAGAAAATTAAAAGGACTCCCCCACTATCTAACCTTCTACTAGCACCTGCAGCCACATTCTCCTGTTCACCACTGTGTCCAGAGAACACACTTTCAGTTACATTAGTCCTTTCCACTTTTGGCAACTCAAAACCATCACTGCTTAATCCTGTCCTCATCTTTATATTCATTTATTTTTTTCTTTACTGTAATATTTTCACTAGTTCCTCATGTCATTTTTTTTTTCTATCCCAAAACCAAACCTTGTTTTGACCTCACTTCCAATTAATGCCCTATGTATACATTTTGGCTGTCATTTGCCACATATTTCCTTGGAGATTGATTAATGCAAGTATTTTCAATTCCTTTCTTCCCATTCCATCTTAATAACAGATATATACTCTTTCCAAAGAGTCTTCTATTTATACTCTGGTTTTTCTTTAGATTGTATAAACCTTTCGCCTTTTACCAAAGAGTTTTCTATTTAAAACATGCCACTCATGTGAACATTACTAATCACCTCCACATTGCTAAACCCTTTGTCCATTATATAATTTTAATTTTCCTGAAATCATCAGCAGCATTTTAGAATTTCCTTCTCTTGAAAACATATATCAGTTCAAATAGTCTGGGTTATGCAATAATAAACATCAATCCACAAGCCTTAGTTTGTTAAAAACTATCCATGTCTTTCATTCATTCTACAAATTCATTCTAAGTTGTCTGAGTCTCCTCCCTGCTAAGGCCTCACTTGAGTAACAAGGCTGATGGAGCAACCATTATTAAGAAAAAGAGATAATAAATGTTTGAGCTAAGAAATGACCAAATTCCCATACCACCTATGTCCCCAACAAGCCCCCACCCGCACTTATTTCTTCAAACCCACATTCAATCTGTCAGCAAGTTCTTAGTTTTCTTATCCATAAAATATACCAATATGTGGTCATTTCTATCTCTACTTCTAATATGTAAGCCATCATTATCTCTTTCTTGAATTATGGTAATATATTCATGATAAACAAGTCTCCTTGCTTCTTATTTGCACCCCAACAGTTTATTTTCAACATAGTAGTCTGAGAGATTCTTTTAAAATGCTAAGCAACACTATGATTCAGCCTGTAATAAAAAAGGAAATTTCTGACACATGCACAACATGAATGGCTCTTGAAGACATTACGCTAATAGAAGTTAGCTACTCACAAAAACACACATACTCTATGATTTCTGCTACATGACATACATAGAACAGACAAGTTCATAGAGATGGAAAGTAGAACAGTGATTGCTGGGGGCTGGGGAAGAGGAGGATGGTGAGTTATTGTTTAATGGAAATACAGTTTCAGTTTGGGAAGATAAAAAAAGTTCTAGAGATGGAAAGCAATAGTGGCTGCATGACAATATAAGTGTAATCAGTTTTATAGGACTGTACACTTAAAATGATTAAATGGTAATTTTATGTTATATGTGTTTTATTACAATAAAAAAAGTTGAATATTAAGTAACAGCAGGTCACTCTTCTGTATCCCTTTCTGAAGGCTCCCGGTTTCACTTAGAGAAATTCGCCAAGTGTTCACCTGGTCTTACTCCGTCATACTTTTTCTGCCTGCCTTCGGTAACCTCCCTGATTATCACATCTACTATTTTCCCCCTCATTTACTTTCTTCAAGCTAAATGGTCTCATTTTAAAACTATCTTCTTCTGCTCTTTGCTCTAGGCATGACTAATTCCTTCTCTAACTTATAATCTTCAGTTAAATCTCATCTTCTGACTGAGTTACCTCAATTCCACTACCTAAAACATCGCATGCACATATATTTCTACTCACCATTAACATACCATACATTTTGTATCGTACTTGACATACTTTAACATTTTATGTAATTTGGTTAGATATTATGTTTGTTTATTACTCACTGTCCCTTCACTCAGCAGAAGGTAAGTACCCACAGGGTAGAAAGCTTTGCTGTTTAGCTTGTCGATGTATTATAATTGCCAAGGACAGTATGAGAGTCATAGAGGGTAGTTAGTAATTATTTGTTCAATGTTAAATAAATAAATGCCATTCTGTTACTCCCAACCAATTATCATAGTTGACCTATCAACTTTCAATCTCAGTGACCTTCAAAGAACTTGTTTGCTCCAGTTTTCTAGGTAAACATCATTGGCAGAAGTTATTTCAGTTTTCTTCTAGGTTTTCATATCCATACCAAGTAAATGACAATTACTTGAGTTAGACTTTGCTTTTACTCTTCAGTCACTTGCTTTATATCCACTGCACTGATATTTAGTGTATCTGCAAGAATAAAAACAATAATCTAAAAGAAATGAAATTTTACAACAGTTAAATTTTTTTTGCTCATTAATTGTCCTGGAAGTTATATATTATTTTTAAAGGTAACTACTCTTTATTTATGAGGAATTTAACTTTGCCACTACAAATATTATATGAATACCATCTTAAAATTCTATTCTTTAATTTATTCCAATTATATGGTATAATCAATATTTGGAAATTACTCCAAGCATAAACTTTTAGCATGTGTTTGAACTTTGAACATGAATAGCAAGGTTATTTAAATTTATAATAGAGGATAAATAATTAAAACAATATTGTTTTCATTTAAGAATCTCTAATTATTTTAGAAATGTAGACCCTTTATGATTCACAAACAATGTATAAATTATCTTGTGTACTTAAACATTTAAGGTACTCTATAAAAAAATCTTACTGTACAAATTGAGGTAAATACCAATAATATTTCTACCTGGGATTTGCTTGCCATTTTAAGATTCATAAAAATCAACAATATGCCCTGGCTGGTGTAGCTCAGTGGATTGAGCATGGGCTGTGAACCAAAGGGTTGAAGATTCAATTCCCAGTCAGGGCACATGCCTAGGTTATAGGCCAGGTCCCCATTGGGGACCACATGAGAGGCAACCACACATTGATATTTCTCTCCTTCTATTTCTCCCTCCCTTCCACTCTCTCTAAAACTAACTAAATAAAATATTTTTAAAAATCAATAATAACAAAAAATATATCTATACATTAAGCATCAAGATCAATTTAAAAAGTATCTGTTGAATGCCTCAAAGTGTCCATATTTATATACAAAACTATATACAGAGTATTCAGTTCATTCCTTTTTATTCTTAGTTATTTTATCAAAATAATTCCATGAATGTACTTACATGCTTTCTGAAATTTATACACAGACAGATCTTTTACATAATAAAGTCAGAGTAAATGTAAAAGATTTGGTCTTGCATTTATGTCTGTACTTTGAAAAAAATGAGCTCTTAAACAGTGATTTACCCATTTAACTTCCCACTCCATTCCCCATATCTGGGCAAAAGTTGGCTCCCTGCATGCTATTTCAATTATTGCCTTTGAGTAACCCTGGGAGTAATTACTTGCATTTGCATCAGCCATCAGTTCAGATTAAAAAAAAAAAAGTTTTACCTGAATTATACCATTTAATGATGCTATGCCTTAGCTGTATAAATAATACAATCAGCTATATTTAAAAGCCCCGAATATTTAAAAAAATACAAATATACATGTGGCCCAAATCTTCAAATTCCATTATCTCTATCATCCTTTTTCAAAATAGGGACCAGGATTTGAATGGTGAGCTAGTGTTGACAATGGCTTTCTCTAGCATTGTAATGATTCCAGGGCAAACTCCCATACTCTTAAGTATCAAACTCAAGGTCTATACTTTTTTTTTGGTTTGATTGTTTACTCAATGGTGTGCTAGAAAATGATCAGCAAAGGACTCTCAAAAAGTATAGGCATGTAAGTATGTAACCAGGTTTACTGGGATCTTTACTTATATAATGGATAACACATAATTAAGAAATATTTATAAGATGTAGTCTTATTTTTTTAATTTCAAATGTAGTCTTTAATGTAAACTCTATATAACCAATTTATTTCCACAGAATGCATTCACTAATTTTTACCAATTTTTGAAAAATTATAAAACACACAATTATAATAAGAGTAGCTCTAATGTGAATAATTGTTGACATTTTGTTTATGTTAATATACAAGAAGAAAATACAATGATAATATGTTAGGTAATTTTTATTATTCAGTGACTTGAAACATTTTTATTGAATCAGAGAATGATTTTTTTTTTAGTACTGGAAGAATGTCTTCTCAAATTATGTGCCCTTTACAATGTAATATCTATTTACATGGCTAACTTTCATGTTTGATCTGCATTATTAATATTTTATCTATTGCTTTCTAAAGCTTGGGCATTTAAAAACAATAAGTGAAACTGTGATTTGCAGCATTTGCACCATTATAAAATCTACCTAATGTGGCCAATTTCAAGATGTCAATGCGGCTTCACTGAACAAACATTGAATGCTCCTATTTTATAGATAGAAATAATAGGTTATTCATTAAATCATCAAAATCCTATCTTTAAAATCCTACTTGATTATCAGACTTTTTTCAAAGACTCGGCAACATTTGAAATTTTATATCAGTCCACTGATAAAAATTCCAATTAGCTTATTAACCTGCATTTTTCAATCTTTCCCATAGAGCTTACTGAGTTTTGCTGAAGGTGGTAATCCTACCCAGCTGGTAGCCGTGGTTTTCCTAGGATGGCATAATAAGCATGCTTTGATATTCAGGGTGTGTAGGTCGTTTAAGCCTATAATTGTTTTTAATGGGTTGCTTGCTTCAAAATCACAGTTGGTTATGAAAGACAGCAAACCAAACAGAGTTAGGCCAATAAAAATTAGTGGATCTATAGGTTTTCAATAAAAGCAACTTTGTTAAATATAAATAAATATTAGCATTTCTTATTAATTTTGCAGTACAATGTATAAAATTTATGATTAAATATATTGTTGTTCAGTAATGATTTGGAGTACTGTCAGTAGTAAGCAGCCAGAAAAATGCAACAATAAAATCTTCTTCTATTTAATGATTTCATTTGGCAAAGGTCTGTTGACGTACAGAGTGACTTCTGCTTAAAGCAGTCAATGGGGAAGGCCTTTCTGTTTCTGACAAGAGCGATCCGGCTTCTGCCAGGACAGCTGTGGGTGTGCATTACACACACTTTGGTCGTCATCAGCTTCCTAGGAAATCCAGTCCTCCCTGGGCACACATGAGCAAAATAAAGTGCATGTTGAAGCAATTCTTTTGTAATTTTCAGGTAAATTAATTGGCAAAATGAAAAACAAATCAATTTAGTGCTGAATTATGAGGAGTTATATATACATTTTTTTCCATTTAATGGGTATTTTTTAACACTGTCCATTTGTCTGTATGGAGATAGACTGTAAACTTGGGACTTTTGGGGTGAGTTGAAATTCAGAGAGGAATTATTTAAAAGCTTAAAATTTGAGATGGATAATCAATATTTTCAAAGTCCAAAACTTGTCATTTACTATGAAAAACTTAACTTCACTTTTCTTTCTTCACAAATCCTTACTTTGGGTATGTACGAGAAATGTTGCCAGGTTTTAAGAAGTTTCAACAACTCTTAAACTAAGTTTAATGTGTTTGAGTTCATTTAAAATGAATCTGTTTCCCAAGGATGTTTTCCCTAAAATCTAAGCCCATCTGTATTAAAAGAAAAAAAAATCTTGCATGTGTTTTTAATTCTTCTACAAACATACCATTAAAGTATACCATTGCAAAGACCAGTAGATAGCCAAAAAGTGTATAAACTCCTTTTCCATAGAAACAAAAAGGTTTTAAAGGCCAAGTATGAAAAAAAGTAACACCAAAATATTCAGATAGTTAAAAAAGGGGGAAACCTTCAGTAAATCTGCTCAGACATTTTAATTATACATTATCCTTTGTTCTTTGTAGCTATTTTTCACTTTCTCTGTATTTATTCTTTAAGCATTCCTTCTTATGGTGCTTTTAAAAAGGCTTCTTTTCAGACTTTTCTGAAACAATATGCAATGTAACTGCCATGGTTAGGAATAGCAGAAAGGCATAGGGAAAAATAAAACTAGTTACATGGCCCACAGAACTTATTATATAGTATTTAACTCATAATTTTAGAAAGGAAATATAGAGACAATCAAATTTTAAAATGTGGGCATTTATCAAATATTTGAGGTTAAAAGACTCAATGGATATTTTTGTAATGCCATGTCCAAAAGGTTATTTCAATAATTAATGTGAGTGGTAGAGGGAAAATGGAGACAACTATACTTGAACAACAATAAAAAATGTGGAAAAAAAGAAACTGAACTTATTTCTTTATCAGGCTGATGACATTAGTCAAGTTTGTCTTTTACCTTTGTTGTCATACTCCAAATGGGAGTACCCATATCCATTCAAGGTCTGAAATATTTCTGTTGGCCACTTGCACAATCCAAATTTGTCAGTTACTTGCCATGCCTTTCTTTTGGTGTATGATGCCATTGCAGAACCTGGAAAAGTGGGTGATACGAAACTATTTAGTGACAAAGCAGCCAGAATCATACCTCTGTGCCCAGCACATCTCAGCCACGATGAGGCAAACCAGCCTGTGCAATCACCTGAGGCCAGCCAGCCTCATCTCTCCAGAGGGAGCAGAAGCGGAAGAAGCAGGTGGTGATCTACCTGTGGACTGCACTGACTATTCAGTTTTTTCCATGGTCCATGAGGCTAGTTACGGACCTGTGTCTATAATACAGAAGAAAATGGACAACTGAGGCAATTACCTGAATAATTCTGGCAAAAAGAAAGTTTGTTATTAAGGAAAAAGTGAATGGGGGCACCTCAATTATTTATATTGAATTTCTATATTGATCACATTCACAAGACAATGGTTTGACTCACCACTTCATTGTGCTTGGGTAGGCATGGGCTAAAGTAAATGTGGGCAATTAAACAGCAGTGCCTGGAGAAATGTAAATGACAACTTAGGTCAGATATTGGTGCAGGGTAGCTTCATCAAGTATTTATCAAATCCCTACTGTGTTTGATACTGGGAGAATTACCAGCTAAACAGAGAAGAAAATGACTATGCACAAACTAGTGGAAATGAGGCATGCATTCATGAAAACTTGAGGTAGGATGGGCGACAATTCAACAGTGGGTTTCAAAACAAAAACCAAAAGTCATGTTTTAAGTAATATGTTGGTCTCTTTTCAAAGTCTACTGGAACTCACAAAGCTTGCAGTTACACAATGAATTGGCTTTATAACAAGGCATGTTGTTATTTAAGGAGGACTCGGAAGACTTCTATTGAAATCATTGAATGAATGGAGCAAAAGCGTTCTGGCCATCCTTCTTTGGAAAACAAATATATCTGGAAGTGGGAGGAGTCAGACAGTTAACGGCACTGAATCCCTATGGACTTTCCCTAAGGAAAGTGAGTTGTCATTTTCCTCCAGAGTGACAGGTGAGAACAGCAGCAGGTGCCTGCAAGAGATAACTGAATTGCAAAAAAAGGATAAGGAAAGGCTGAAAATAAATTCTGCACTCACATTGCAATTTTGCCTTGAGCCAGTGAGTCAATGAGCAGGCCCTTTAGGACCAAATGATTACTGCAGTGAAAGTGACAAAAAAGGTTAACCAACCTCTCTACCTGGAATGCTGAGGCAAGACCTGCCCAATCCATGTTTATCTGAACATTTGCTAGTTTAATGGGGACAATATCATTGTTAGGCCTATAGGAACTTTATCTAGAACCATACTTGTGTCTCTTGGTATACATACACTCACATACACATAGTACTTGACTCATCTATTACTGCAGAAAAAGGAGAAATTTTTATCATGAAACTATTTAATTCTTTAAAATTCTATATAAGATGTCTTTTGAAAAATAATCTTGAAGTATCTGTGTAGGGTTATGAAGTATAGATATAAGACAAAACTATTAAACATTTCATAGTACCTATGTTGTTAAGAGAGTGTTAAAAAAACAATTGCTGGATTAAATGCAATTTGCTATCACATATTTGCAATTTTCTTATGAAATACAACTAATTATCTTTGAGTCAGAAATTAATAGTCAAATAGCATATAAGAATGAATGTGGACATTTTTTGTTAATGTTTTAATGCCTTGAAATGAGAGATTACTATGTCATTAGAATCGGATCCTCCAACAACACACATCTTTTTACATTCACCATTGTAAGCAAAGGTTACAGCCAGTGCTGGAAAGCACAAGTGGCAGAAAGATGTTCTAGTTTTCTTTGAAGCTCACTGCCTTTCTTAACCCACAGACCCCTAATACACATGCACACACTTTCTCAGGTGCCCACTCAGACTCCTTTTTAGAGCAATTTGCAAAAGTACTAGGGTTCAGAGGCAAGTTGTGATAAACTAATTTACTGCTTCAGACTTTCCTTATTAAAAATTATCTATTTCATTTGTCTCTGATTTAATCTATGGAATCAATCAAATAAAAAAAATGGTACAAGCATACATGTAAGCTACAGTGATTCTGCTCAGCTGTAAAGATGAAACAATTGTTACACTTTACAATAATTGTATCTCACCCTGAATCAACCCGAATTATAACTGAGAAGCTGGAAAAGTTAGAATTGGCTTTACTTGCTCATTCAGCTGTTACTCTTCTAAAAGACCTGAACCTTTCCACAAATCTTTAGAGGCAATACAATTCTCTATTTTAATGAATTCACTTGCACCCTGCAGAGAATTAATTGCTTTGGAAGCAACCCAATGCTCTGACATGCTGAGAGGCCCTAGTAGTTTTTATTTTTTTCTAATAAACAGTTCTAAGGAATTAACCAACCTCCTGACCAGGTATACTATCTACTTTATTATCCCTTTCTACATATGTCTCTCTGGACTTTCTATTTGTCTTCACACACACACATACACAAAATAGTTGTGGGATCCTCGATATTGACAAAACTTAAATACTTTGTTGCATACACACAACTGGAGCATTTTGTGGTATGTAAATTTATAGGTCAACTCTCTACAGTCTTTTTCTCTTTGTAAATAAAATTGGCAACAAATTATTTGTTGAGAGGATTTCTCAATTGTAAGTTCTTTTATTGTTGTTCAATTATAGTTGCCCCCCTTTTTTCCACCATTACTCTAGGATGTGCCATCCTGTGATTCTTATTTGGGGCTATAGTTTCTAATTAAATTAATTCAGTAGTCCAATAAATATTTACTTAATAACTATTGTATGTCAATATTTGCCAAAACTTAGAATCTGTAATGGGAGGTTTGCTCTAGGAAGGTAGGACATAGAAATGGCTACAAAAAGGCAACTCGGGTGACACATAGGACCTGGGGCATATACTTCAATAAACAGAGCTAATGCCCTGGCTGGTGTGACTCAGCAGATTGAGTGCTGGCCTGTGAACCAAAGGGTCACTGGTTCAATTCCCTGTCAGGACACACATGCCTGGGTTGCTGGCTTGATGCCCAGTAGTGTGTATACAACAGGCAACCACACACTGATGCCTTCCTCCCTCTCTTTCTCCCTCCCTTCCCCTCTGTCTAAAAATAAATAAAATATTTAAAAAACAACAAACAGAGATAAGATATTGTTTGAATTCCATGCAAATACTACCTTCTATATATTAACTTTGCTTTGATAGCTCTGTTCATCTATCCTTTTAGTTAAGGTACTTGAGGAACTTAGGCAGAGCATAATATTTTTTAAAGTGTTGTACTTTAAATGATACTTTTCTATTATGGAATTCTAAAAGAAATTTATGTCATAACTCTTTTAAATAAACTTTAATAAATATAAAGGCACTAATTCATTTCTAATGCTTGTCTCATAAAACAAGAAGAAATATTCTTTAGAGAGTTTCACTGCCAAGCAAGATGGAATAAAATAACCAAATTTATTTTCCTGTCTGGAAAGAAAAAAAAATTAAAAATCACGTAAAAATAATAGATTTTATAGGATATAAGACTACAAAGGATAGTAATCCCTGAAAGATGTGAAACAAATAGAGAAAACCGTTATAATTGCCCCATCTTAAGGCCTGGGGTAGTTTGCAGCCTGTAATGTGAGGTGAGGGACATGCCTAAATTAAGGGGTAGATCTGGAAATCCAGGGAGCCCAAGGTGGCTAGTACAGTCAGAATGAAATACTAAGAGTCAAGAGCTGAAAAGAGACACCGGGAGGAAGGGAGGCAGGGAGGGGGAGAGAGAGATCCAAAGTCTGAGGATAGTCTCTCTCAGCACTTCAGATAACTACTGATCAGTACACATACATGAGGGAAAATATCTGAGACTGGAGAAAGAGCTTCTGAATGGATTAGAGAAACAATCCTCCTCAAGTCTCATATAGGGCAAGGTGACACTTGACTTTGGAACAGCTGAAGTAAAAAAAAAATACTTGAAATGTATTGCCCATCAAATAGAGCATTCTGAGTAATTTGGCTTCTGTAGTGGTCAAACTAGCCCTAAAGTGAATATTACTCTCATCCTGACTTAAAACCTTACGTCAAGAACCAAAAAGATCAAATTATTTTTGATAACATGACTGTATCCCTGAACAAAGTTCATGAATATTTATAGGAAGACAAAAATATTTAGCGCTCAACAAGGTAAAATTTTAACTTCTGCTTTCAGACAACAATACATTACCAGGTGCACTAACTGTAGTAGTAAATCAGACTTCAATTGTGAAAGAAGATTCATAGGACCCAAAATAACAATGCTATTCATTTCAAGTGTGTTGTAAGAAAAGTTTAGAATACAGCAGCATGAAAGTAAAAATGTGTATCACGGCTCAAAGCTGGTTCTCAGCAGGGTTTTGCAGAAGCCTGGTGCAGTTGTCCTTCCTCTACAAGGGAGAACAGAGTGTGTTTTCTTCTCTGTGGGAACCAACACATTGTGCACAGGCCCCCTCAGGTCTGGTGGGTCCAAAAGCGAGTATTAGCCTGGACTTTATATGCCATGTTCTTGTTATGAGACCTGCTTTAACCCTTTGAAGATCTTGTCAAAACCAGGAACAAACCATCAATCATAATTTTATCAGCAACTGATGCTCATAAACTAGTCCAAAGACAAACAAATAAAAAACATTAATTCTGACCCAGAGTTATAAAACAACACCATTAATCAGTATATTTCATGCTTTGTTCAGGAAGTACTATCAGGGCAATACATCCTTTTAAAGAGCCCTAGAAGGCCTTTTCAGGTCTTACAAAATAAACTATTTTAATGCACCCATTGTACAAAGAAGCAGGAAATCACAATGGATAATGAAATGTAAAATCTATCAACCTAAATAGTCTAGAATACAAAGAATATATAATTATCAGACAAGCACATTAATATAGTTATTCTAACTATCCCATAAGTTCAAGAAGGTAGAAGAAAGATTGAATTCATTAATTCATAAAAGATGTGAAAGTGACAAATCAAACTACTAGAGATAAAAACTACAAAGTTTACCCCTGGCTGATGTGGTGCAGTGGACTGAGTGACCGACTGTTAACCAAAGGTTTGCTGGTTTGATTCCCAGGCAAGACACACACTTGGGTTTGGGCCAGGTCTCTAGTAGGGGGTATGCCAGAGGCAACCGCATATTAATGTTTCTCTCCCTCTCTTGCTCCCTCTTTTCCTCTCTCTCTAAAAATAAATAAATAAAATAAAAAAAAAAAAACCCTACAAAACTTAGATTAAAACTATACTGGATGGGTTTACTGAATGAATATTTGTTACAGATGGAAATGTTAGTAAACTTAAAGACATAGTAATAAATGTTATTTAAAATGAGACACATAGATTAAAAGGACTGAAAATAATAAGTAGATATATCAGTTGGGCATTTATGGAAATTCACTTAAATCTTACACTATGTACATAAAAAATAACACAAAATAGATCAAAGATTTAAAATGTAATACATATATAATTATAAAACTTGTAGAGGAAAACACAGGAGAACATCTTTTGGACCTATGGCTCGGTGAGAAATTTTTAAACATGAAATAAAACAATGCACATAAAATGTATAAATTGGATTTTATAAAAATTATAAACCTTTTTCTGTGAAAGATCGTGGTTTGTATATATAAAGACAAAATACAGAATCAGAGAAAATATTTTCAAAGTACATATGTAACAAAAGTCTAATATCTAGAACATATAAGGAATCCTTCAAAATCACCAGTAAAAAATCTGAACTATTCAATTAGAAAATGAGCAAAAGACACAAACAGACACTTCATTAAGGAGGATAAAAGATGGCAAATAAGCTTATGAAAGATATTCAACATCACTGGCTATCAAGAAAATGCAAGTAAAGCCACATTGAGATACCACTACACATCTATTAGAACAGCTTAAAATAAAAACAGTGGCAAGCTGGTGAGAGTGCAGAGAAACTGCATTACTCATACATTGCTAATGTGGGTGTAAGATGGCACAGGCACTCAGAAAAGTGGTTTGACATCTTCCTAAAAACTACATATATGCTTACCATATTACCCAGAAGTCACATAGCTGGGAATTCATCCCATAGAAATAATGGCTGAAGTCCCCTCAAAAACCTATGCCCAAATATGCTCAGAAGAGCAGATTTATTTATAATAGCACTAAAGGGGAAACAAAACATTCACTAACTCTTATCTCTTCCATTGCAAAGACCTTTCCATCACACACCATGAGACTATTATTATTGAACCAGAAGGGTAGAAAGTTGATGTTAAAAAGGATGAACTCTTCTTTGACAGTGCCAGCTATCTGATTTGTCTCTAATTTTGGGAAGACATATAGTTTCTGTTTTAAATATAGCTGATGAAAAGAAGCAGAGAACGTTGGAAGATACACAGACCTTGTGGCTAGAAGCTGTGTTCATTACATGCTTCTCCTATGAGCCCTGCAGGACAAATTTTTTCATCTCCTCCAGATTCATATTCTCACTTAGAAGGGAGTAAGAAGAACAGCTCCTAAAAAGTTGTGAAAATGAAACCACTTTAAAATACCTACTATACAAGTATTTAATGAATATTTTTCCTTAACCAAACATGGACTGTTTTGATGGATTTTACATAGTGCATCATTAACAACGTGGAGTCAGGCTAAAATGTGAAGTGGGTTAGAATTCAGAAAGTTTCTCTTACCAGGAATATGAACAAGGAGTATTCACTTTGAGCTACAGTATTTCCACCTCTGAAAGAATGTTAATAATGTTATACCACAAATATTCTTTCATTGAGTTAATAATACAACCATATATTTTATATATACACTAAACTCAAACTAGTTGATATCTTTACTAAATATATCAGATTTAGATTTAGACATGTGGCAGAATGAATTATAATTTGGATCAAAGTTCAATCTATCTTTGTTGTTCTTGTATTAGAAGTAATAAATCCATCAAATTCTAAGTCATGTAAGTACCTGGAATCAACTGAAATGATAAATAATTAGTTTTGGTCTAATTTAAGACATTTCTTTCTTGGATAGAGAAAAGAAAGAAAGAATTAGAAATGAATTTCACTGAGACTATCTCTTAGATTAAGACTCTCAGTTTGTATTTGACATGTATATATAAACAAATATAACTCTTGTGTGACAACTTTGAAGACAGCTGTCCTGACGTTGAGAATCATGTAGAAAATGTTCATAATCCAGGGCTTCCCACACGGAAAATACTGAAAGCCATAGCACAGTATTTATATTTTCTAAATTTGCTATTAATTAAGTTGTCTCTGAGTAAGTGAATTAAAAAAATAAAATTTAATTTTAAAATGATCCAAATTGAAGACAAGTCACACTTTGTAGCAAGATTTTTGTAGCAAGATTTTTTCATTTATGTGGGAGTTTTCAGTTGTGTTTTTTGGTTTTATGTCAGCCAAACATGTGTGCTTTTGATTTTTTTAAGCTTTTTTCAGGATAAGTGGAACACACACACACACCTTTTTTGCACTCATTTATTTTTTAAGTTTATTATATCTTTTTACATTACATTTTAGTCCCCTTATATCTCCCTCCCCCGGCAATCAACACACTGCTGTTCATGTCCACAAGTTTTTTCCTTTTTTGTTCAATCCCTCTACCCTCAAATCTTCCCCCCAAACTTGCTGCCATCCTGCTCTCCATCTATGAGTCTGTCTCTGTTTTGCTTGTTCAGTTTATTCATTAGACTCCACATATGAGTATAGTATTTGTCTTTATTTGCCTGGCTTATTTCACTTAGCATAATATTCCCCAGGTGCATCAATACTGTCTCAAAGGGTACAATTTTCTTTTTTAATGGCAGAGTAGTATGCCATTGTATAAAAGTTCCACAGTTGTTTTATCTACTCCTCTATTAATACACACCAGGGTTGTTTCCATATCTTGGCAATGGTAAGTAATGTTGCAATGAACATAGTGGTGCTTATGTTCTTTTGAATTAGTGTTTTGGGCTCCTTCATATATATTCCCAGATGTGTGATTGCTGGGTCAAAAGGCAGATCCATTTTTAATTTTTTCAGTTATCTCCACACTGCTTTCCACAGTGGCTTATCAGTTCACATTCCCAGCAACAGTGCAAAAGGGTTCCCTTCTCTCTACATCCTCACCAGCTCTTGGTGTTTGCTGAATTATTGATGATAGTCATTCTGACAGCTGTGAGGTGATATATCTCATTGTGCTTTCAATGTGCATCTCTCTGATGGTTACTGATGTTGAACATCTTTTCATATGTCAGTAGACCATCTATCTGTATGTCCTCTTTAGAGAAGTGCCTATCCAGGTCCTTTACCCATTTTTAAATTGGGTTTTTTGTTCTTTTTTGATGTTGAATTTTGTAAGTACTTTATAAATTTTGGATATTAACCTTTTATCAGATGTACTAGCAATATGTTCTTCTATTCTGTGAATTTTCTTTTTATTTTATTGATGATTCCCTTTGCTTTGCAAAAACTTGTTAGTTTGATGTAGTCTCATTTGTTTACTTATCTTTTTTCTTTTGTTTCCCTTGCCTGGTGAGTTATATCTGATAAAAAAAAATTTCATATGAGCAATGTCTGAGATTCTGCTGCCTATGTTTTCTTCTAGGATTTTTATGGTTTGGGATTTAACATTTAAGTCTTTGGTCCATTTTTAACTTATTCCTGTGTGTGGTGTAAATGGTGGTTTAGTTTCATTTTCCTGCATTTTCCCTACACCATTTATTGAATAAACTATCTTTAGCCCATGGTATCTGCTTGTTTCCTCTGTCAAATATTACTTGACTATAAAGGTGTGGGTTTATTTCTGGGCTTTCTATTCTGTTCCATTGATCTATGTGTCTTTTTTTTTTTTTTTTTTTTTTTGCCAATACCATGCTATTTTGATTACTATGATCTTAGAGTACAGTTTAATACTAGGTAGCATGATTCCTCCAACTTTGTGTTTTGTTCTCAAGCTTACTGTTGCTATTTGGAGCATTTTGTGGTTCCATGTAAATTTTTGAAATATTTGTTTTAGTTCTGTGAAATATGTCATTGGAGTCTTTGTAGGAACTATGTTACATCTATAGCTTGCTTTGGGTAGTGTGGGCATTTTAGTGATATAGATTCTTCCTATCCATGAACAAAGTATGTGCCTCCACTTATTTGTATCTTCTTCAAAATGTGAACATTCCAAAGTAGGCAAATTTTGTGCTTCCAAGTGACGTCCAGTGCAGACCTTACTCTCCCCTCCTCTTCAACTCTCCCCTTTCCCCATTAACATTATTACTGAGTTACTGAGTGAAAACGCAAAATCAATAAAGATTTAAATATAAGGACATTATTGTTCAAATAGAATACTATAATGGTACACAAATTTTATTAAAGGGAAGATGAGACACTTTTTAAAATTGTTTTCTAGCCCTGGCTGGTGTAGCTCAGTGGATTGAGTACTGGTCTGTGAACCAAAGAGTTGCCAGTTCGATTCCTGGTCAGGGCATATGCCTGGATTATGGACCAGTTGAGAGCAAGTGAGAGGCAACCACACATGGATGTTTTTCTCTCTCTTTTTCTCTCTCCCTTCCCCTCTCTCTAAAAATAAATAAATGAAATCTTTGAAAAATAAAATAAAATTGGTTTCTAAAATGAAGTTCTTATACTGACAAATTTTATGTGCAAGCTTTAGTGACTGTGTGGAATGTTCAATTAAGTTCATAGAATAAAAAAGTTACAGTTAAAACATTAATTTATTAATTCATTATTTATATTTCTATAGTTACTTTAAAAATAACCCAAATAAGATAGGATTAATTTATTTTCCACATGCAGCTTCTCATTTGTTTGAATTGGAGGAATCTATATACTTCTTCAATTGGCTTATCTCAATAAGGGAAGATAACTATGACAAAGAAGCTAAAAATATCACAGAGATATAGTAAGATTTTATACTGAGTTTAAAGTAAACTCGTTTAATTTCTAAAGTAAAAATAATTTCAGTTTCTAATCTGAGATGAGCACAGTGAGTTTTGAATAGTAAATACTACTTAAAATTTGGACTATTTTTTTCTAATATTCTTTTTAAAAAGCAATTTGAGTACATCATTTGCTTTACTTACTGATGATATCACAACATTTAACTAAAATGCTTATTTGATAGTTTAATGCAGAAATCGTGGTTGGAAATAAGACAATCAAAGGGACCTTCTCTTTTACCATGGCTTAATGTATCCTCAGTGGTTAACAGAATTTTCCATACATTGGAAAGCCTTAGTGTGCTTGTGTGGTAGTATACAAGACAATGAGAGGGGTGTGAGCACACCTGCACACACAGACGTACAGACACACACACAGTAATGTTAGGCTCAGGAATTTTAAATAAATTAAAATAAACAAGAGCATAAAGTGTGTATTCAACATCTAAAATAGAAGCACAATTAAAAAGCATGGTAAATATGCATTTTTCATTTAAAAATTCATAGCAGCAAGTTTTAGAGGTAAAATATATGATTAAGAAAGATCATGACAAAAACAATGAGAAGTATTTGTATTGGAGGAACAAGAAAAGACAAGTTATTAAAGAGGTTCACAGAAAACATGTTTATTAAAATTTTCTCAGTGTTTGGAAGTGATTTTTATTTAAAGCCAAGAACATATAAGAAAATAAAGAGAATTTGCAAATCAGTTAACTGAAATACTTAATGACTTTAGACTCTATATCTTACAGTTTTATTAATTTTACCAAGCATAACCATCTTCTTTATGTAAATTTTATTTTATATTAAAATAAACTTCTAATAGTTTTGTGAAATATGAACTATAATACAAATTGCTCTGAACATCCAGAAATGCAAAAAATAAAGAAACCCAAAGTACCATTTGTTGCCTGAACACTGAAATAGCTCCAGTTTCTTTAAGTAAATGAGACAAATAAAAATTCTCGAGGCATGGAAGGAAGATGCAGTAGAATCATTATTGATCTCTATTCTTTAATCTTTCCGGAATCCACGACTTTGTCATGTTATTACTTTGAAGTTCTTTTCACTAAACGGGTGCTGTGTAATTTCTCACCCTTTGACTTTGGTCTGGGCATGTAACTTGCATCAGCAGGCAATTCTGATAATAGGATTTAAAACATCATACACATTCTATTTGCTCTCTTTAAATCCACCATCATTATAAAAATAACGTCCCAGGCAGCCAGCCTGCTACTCCACAAAGGAGGAGAGATGAGAGGAGCAGAGCTGCCACAGCCCAGCCCCCTCACTCCTGGAGAGGAGAGCCTTGCAGCCAAACCCAGCCTCACAGATCAAACCCAGCAAGCAAGTAAATGTGGAAGAATCCATGTTTTTAGTGTTTTATCCACAAAGAGTTGTGGCTGTTTTCAAAACAACATCATTTTGACAAAGTTAACTGGAACAAAAATCTAAATGCAAAGGCCTTAATTTTGCAGGCACAAAAAGAGGAAGGCAAGCCAAAAGAAAACTGAAGACTCAAGAACTGTGTCTTGATGGAGATGGACAGTAGCATTCCTTTGCTAATGTAATTGTCCAAAAGGAGGAATTTTTCTATGGCTACTGAAACATTTTATGCAAGTGTACTGTGAGAAAAGATTAAAATTTGAGTGATTATATCAACAGACACTTATGGGGAAGGTTCTCAAAGAGTGATGTTTGTACATAAGATTGTCTCAAATACAAAGGCAGAGGACACTGCTTTCAACCTAAAAACATCTCAGATCCATACGTTTTTTCTTTTTTGTTAAAACTTGGCTATGTCTTTTTATTAAAATTGAGAATTATAGGAATCACTCAATAAATTAACCCTCATGTATGTTTTTAGTACATTTTGCTCCATTCAATTGGCAAGCACCTTGGGATAATATATAAATGGCAATTTGCTTTATGACAAGAGAAAAATGCCTAGTAAACATTCTGTTAAACAACTTCTGTTGAGATCTCTGCATGGCTTTATTCTCAGCAGTAAAGCTATTCAAAAGTAAACCAAGGTAAACCTTACACATAAAAAACCTCAACTCTCAATTGTGTCTCTAATTAAATCAAAACAAACCTGCCCCATCCTCTCTTGAAAAAATTCAGACTAAAGCTCCTCTCGAGGAAGACAATATTTTAGGATATCTGTAACTCTTACTGCACAGTATATATACTATGCAATCAAAAACAAATATGGGGGGTAAAAATAGGTTTACAGATGTGAGTGTGTGGAATAGAGTAGGCATTGTATTGTTATTTTTAAGTGTTATATCATTTTCCATATAAACAACTGTAAACCTTCTTTTACCCCACCCTATATATTCTTAAAAATAAAAAAGATGGAGAATTTCCTTAGAATAAAATAAAATTATTGAAAAATAAAATATAATAATAAAAGGAATAACTAAATAGAAGGGTTTAACACTATAGTGGACAGAGTTGAAGACAAAATTACTGTAGATCACTATAAAATATGCATATTGAGGCAAAATATGTTTAAAAATTTGAGAAAGCAGTGTAAGAAATATATGAGGTATTATGCAAATATTAATTGATGAATAAGCAGAGTCTCAGGAGAAAGCTGAGAGGAAAAACATCTTTAAAGAGGTAATTTTCAAAAGCTAATAAAAGTTATCAATTCACATATTTAGGAAGCCTTATTATTCCTAAGCTGGATAAATTAAAAAATAAAAACAGCTCATTCCAAAGAAAAAATTTTAACAAATAGAAAAATCTTAAAAGCACTTTGAGAAATTGACCTATTATGTTTAAAGAACCTTCAGAAAGACTTATCAGCTGAACAGCAGAAACCAGAAGACTGGAACAATACCTCTAGTTTGTTGTAAGTAGCTGCTTTAAGTGAAAGGTGGTACCATATGCAGATGGATCCCCAGCCAGAATTGAGGTCCTCATTCCCCTGGGTATGCTCATGGTTCACAAATAATTGTACACAGTAAATGCTTTCAGTGAAAGGTAGCTGCTTCAGCCAACATCTCATGATTGCCTGATGGGGATAAACAAATATTAATTTCTCTTGTTTCAAATGGAGATGACTATAATTGCCATCTCAGAACCAGAGCCCCTGGTAGTTCATTGAGGCGATTCTTGCAGTGCTAATGCAGTTTACTGTCTCCTTCTGCAAATCTTTTTTCCTTTGTCCTTCTCTAGTGTCCTTCCAGAGAACACTCGTTAACAAACTCCTTACAAGCAAATCATTTTAAAAATTCAATCTTCTCTCTTACAGGGGACAACTGCCAAACTAAAACTCAAAGTGAAAGATAATTTAAAGGTATTTATTTATAGTTGTTATTAATAAATTTGTAACTAACAGTATCTCACTAAAAATTATCATTAGCAGTATCTCACTAAAGGAAACTAAAAGGATTTTTAGACAGTGATTTCCAAAAACAAAGCAAAAATGTAAATAAGAATTAAGAGTGCTGGATAATATCTTAATGTTAATAAGAGTACTAATGTATATTTGACTGGAATAAATTAAATGTCCACATTGTAAACTCTAGGGTATATAATAAAATAATGAAAGTATATGAAACTAATAACTAATAATGATAAATGTAATAACAAAATATGGGATTATTTTTAGACAAATTAAAAGTAACAGAATAATTGGATCAAATGGAAAACAGATTGTAAGTTGGTTATTATAAATCCAAATATCAATAATTAGTTTAAATTGAACTAAATATTCTATTGGCAAGACAAAGATTTTTCAGGCTAAATTGAAAGACATTTTTTAAAACTCTCTGTATTCCTTATAAAAGAAATATCTGAAATATAGGGACCAAAGGCTGTTGAAAATAAAAAGTTGGAGGTTTGAAAATAGACACATCATATTAATTCTAAATCAAAATATTCATATCCAAGTAGAGAAAATTTAATGCAAGAAATAAAAAAAAAACATAAATAATAATAAATGGGCAATCATCTAAGATTATTTAGCAAGTATATGTATCCTTAATTGCATATCTTCAAAATATAAAAGGCAGAAATTGATAGAAATAAAAAGAGGTGAGAGAGACAATGCATAACGCAAAAGGAGTTGTGAGTATATGCTCTGTTGTATTCAGATGATCTGGCTGTAGTAATCTGGCAGAAATATAGGTTTGAATAAGTTAAAAGGTTGATAGGTGATTCTCCATGTGCCCCTTCCCATTTTGATACTTCCCATAGAATTACCACGGTGGAGAAATGATTGGAATAAGAATGATTATCAGCTATTAAATGATTATAAAATACCTGCGTCTCTTATAATCACAGAGAATTAAAAATCTTAGCTTCCACCAATTTTCCTCACACTCCCAGACTTTTCTGTCAATAACTTTTCATAGACAGCAGCAGGTACAGCACTGAACAATAATCAGAAGTAAATGTCTGACTACTTGCTTAAGGTGGAAATTGAATTCAATATTAATACAGAATATAATCCTGTTATTAGATGTCTTTCATTTTTGAAGATTTACTGAAATGAGTGAATCTATGTCATATAATGGGTTATTAGATGTGGGACAATAGACTTTTCTTTTGAAAATGTAAGAGTGAGTGGTGAAATGCCAAACAAGAAGTATCTTTGATAACATTAATTTTACAAAATTAAAGATACTGAAACTTGTGTTTTAGTTTTTAGGATCAAAGAACCATAAATAACTTATATAATTCCATTATTGTCACATCATGCAGTGTATTTATGTTGCAGCCATAGAAATCATGTAGCTTAATATTATTTTGGTTATCAACGTTTCAACGAATTTGATTTCTTATGTTAATGAAACACACAGTTTAAGTGTCTCCAGTTCTACTGAACAAGGAAAGTTGCTGCATCTCCCCACCCCCTAAACATTTGCTCATGGGCACTTAAAAATGTTTCCTTCTATAAATAACAGTTTAATCTGCATACTTATAGCTAGGTTGTCTTAGCTAAGACAACTTAACTAAGTTAAACTTAGATAAGTTTAAACAAGTTAACTTACATTTATTCTTTTAGTTTAAAATTGATTGTTTGACTCCAGAAAAGTAATACAGAAAGTTAGGTTCAGGCATTAAGCCTTGAAGATATATAAGAAAAATATGGCACGATGGTAGTAATAATTATGAGTAAACATTTTTCTAAAATATAAAAGTTGATGATTCCTTTTTGCTTCTCTAATTTACAAATATATACCCACAATATTTTCTATAGGTGTTTAATAACTGCCCAAAGTAACAAGTTAATATTTCTGAGACATTTCTCAGGAATTAAAGGCAATAAACATGTCTATATAGTTTTCATAGCAATGAGAAACAAGTGTATGATAGACTGGCTATATGGAATTTGACTACACAAGTATTCTGAGGAAGTCATAATCTTCATTACATAATAAAGAGGGCAGAAACCACTGCAAATGATTTTACGGTAATGCTTGGCAAAACCAATTATTTTTCTGGATGCCAAGAATTAACAATGATTGGCTATGACAACTCCTGTGCTCAGGCCCACTGCCACAACCGAGCATTCACAGGTGGGTAAAGCATGGTCTGTGTGAGTGGAAGCACTGTCCAAGCACGACATGCCCAGTAACTGTGAATTTAGCTTTTCAAATGAATTGCTTTAAGGAATGTTAAGAAAATATTGTTCTCTAACAACGGAGTAATTTGCATTTGCAATATTTGGTTTTTGATATTTGTATGAGTTTTAAAGGTTTATTTCATTCAATAGATTCGTGGAATTATGAAGATGTTAGTTTTCAAGTATGTATCAGTACCAGACAGTATGGCTAGTTTCAGCCTAGAACAATTATCAGTTAATTTGCATATATCTAGTAGATTGGCTTCCGAATCACAGAGCTTTTCAGACTAAATAGTACTTATTTCTTGAGTTGTTCACAAGTGCTCATCTGCATGTATAAAATTTATCCTGTGATTTTGGCTTCTGAATGTGCATGTTAAGTGAAACTGTAGTGTTGAATCTTTTTAATATGTTTCAGATTCTGACTAACTTACTGTGTTCTAAAGTTACTTTTAAAGTTTTTAATGCTCTCACTTATTTCAGTAAGGACTGGTGTTCCTGACTCCCTACAACTGGGAAGCAACTGTGCTTCAACTGGGAAACCTGAATGAAAATGTAGGGAGATGTTACTAGAAATTCTAGTTCATCTACACATAAACTCGTATGTTAAAAAAAACATATAGTTAGTTTCAATAGGTTAGAAAAACTTATATATAGTGTAGATGTCATATTTAACCTGATATACTTAATGTGTTACACTAAGAATAATCTAAAAACAGGTATGCATTATGTACATTTATATTTTTATGTGCTGAACTTCTCAAATTGTAAGCAGAACAACTGAATTCATGCTGTTATATATAATATTTTGTCTTTTAGCATACCTTAGCAAAGCACAATAACTGAAAAATATGACACATTTTTAATTAAAATACAGCAGCTTGATATGGGTATGCTTTTGTATATGTCCAGGATTCTCATTATTTGAACAAAACTAAATTCTCAAGTCTTTTTCTTAGCTTACTGGTTTTGCTTATTTAACGGGAGATGCATAGTCTGTGATAATGCTTGCTTTATATAAATTTTACCTCAGGCAGCAGAAACTTTAGTCAAGAGCAAAGATAAGTTTACAGTGATCATGTATATTATAATTATTACAATAGCTTTATTAACTAAACAAGAATAAACTCTGTATCATTTACTCCCAAAGTGTAAACCTAGTATTTCCCACCCCTGTATCCTATTCTTCATTTGTGTTTTAAACACAAATACTACTTTTACAAAGTATGGTTTTCATACTTGTCAGTATTTAATAAAAAAATCATAATGATTTTGTAATGTATTTTAATTGTAGCACAATAGCAACATAAAAATTATTTAACTTTATCAGCACTCATGAGAAAAATTATTTTGAGTTAGTTTCATTTTTTTTATTTAGATTTGAATTTAAGGCGATTTATCCATTTATTTCTGCTTATTGACCACTGTGGTCAAAAATACTTTTCAAGTATTGAACAAGGGAACAGAGATAATTAGTCTGTTATAGTGGAGCTTAAGGGAATCAACTTAACTACCATGGAGTTTAGCAATTTGCTTTGGCACCAGTAGCCCAAGGCTTCGAATATATGAAGCCACGTAACTAACAATCATGTAAACATTTCAATTTGATTCTCGGACCACAACGAGAGTGCAAGCATTTTCTTACAGATTCAAGTGAACTCATAATCTGCTTGTACACTCAAATAGAATCATCCTGGTTGTTGAATTGTTTATCGTAACTGTCATTTTAGATCAGCAAATTTCTGTGCCATGGTGATTTTAAATCCATTCTTCTTGCAGTTTAATGTTCTTATTCATTTTTTCCCAAGAAAGTGTTTCAATTGACAGTTGTTTCAAGATAATTGCTCCTCATTTATGTGCTATTTTGGAGAATGTATTATATAATATACAACTTCCAAATTTTTGATGTATTTATATACTCATTGATTTACCAAACTTTTAATGAGTAACTATTACACTGGACACTGAACACTCATAGCTGGACACTGGATATGTGAACTTACTAAATACAAAAATATATACGCTGCTCTATTGGCATATAGCAAGTCTGATAATAATCTAACTACAAACTCTGAGCAAACTTGCATTTTCAGAATTACATAATTCCTTTGCATTTAATTTCCATAAGTTTATTGCCTCTTTTGTGAAGTATCTCTTCCTTTTACTTACTTGCATTATATTTACTCTTAACTACTTTGAATAGGTTTGAGTCATTCATTGTACCTATTCAATACTTTTTTCTAGGCATAATAATAAAAATTCTAGTGTTATCCACTACATTGTTAACTGTTTATTTTGAAATTTATTCATTTTATTCTCTAATACGTATTTATAATCTCAAGATCACTTACAGTTTATTATTTATTTTTTATCTAGTATTATGCTGACACAAAAACCTGGAGGTAATCAGCAACTTCAAAATTTTATCTGTGCACTTCTTTTTTAGATCTTCCAAGAGATAATTCCTTTCATTATATTTTTATTATTCTTGTTTATTCTATATACTGAGTCCAATTATTCCCCCTTTGCCCTCCTCTGTCCAGCCCACACTCTGCTCCCACAGTCATTCCTACACTGTTGTCTATGTCCATGAGTCATTCATACATGCTCTTTGACTAATCCTTCTTTCCACCACTGCTCCCACTGCTCCCTCCCCACTGGCAGCTGTCAGTCTGTTCCATGTTTCCATGTCTCTGGTTCTGCTTTGCTCATTATTTTATTTTGTTCATTAGATTCTTCTTATAAGTGAGATCATATGGTATTTGTCTTTTACCACCTGACTTATTTTATTTATAATAGTCTCCAGTTCTAACCATGTTAAAGGTAGGAATTCTTTTTTCCTTTCTGCTGTGTAGGATTCCATTAGGTAGATGCACCAGTTTTTAAAAATCCATCCATCTACTGATGGGTATTTAAGATGTTTCCAAAATGTGTCTAGTGTAAATAGCATTACTATGAACATAGGGGTGCATAGGTTCTTTTAAATTGGTGTTTCAGGAAATTAGGGTGTGCTCACAGCAATTGAATCACTGGGTAAAAGGCAGTTCCATTTTTAATTTTTTGAGGACATTCCATACTCTTTTCCACAGTGGCTGTGCCAGTCTGCATTCCCACCAACAGTGCCCTAGGTTTCCCTTTTCTCACCCTCTCCAGAACTTGTTGCTTGTTGATTTATCAATGATAGCCATTCTGATAGGTGTGAGGTGATATCTCATGGTTTTAATTTGCATCTCTCTGATGGCTACTGATATTGAACATCTTTTCATTTGTCCATAGGCTATTTGTCCTCTTTGGAGAAGTGTCTATTCAGGTCCTCTGCCCATTTTACAATGGATTGTTTGTCTTCCAGGTGTTGAGTTATATGACTTTTTAAGTATATTTTGGAGATTCAACCAAAATATGTACAAAATATTACTGCCTATGTTTTGTGCTAGGACTTTTCACTATTAAGTATAAATATCACTGTCTATACTTAAGTTTTTTTTTTTTTTTTTTTTCATTTTGAGTTTACTCTGGTGTATGGTGTAAGTTGGTGGTCTAGTTTCATTTTTTGCATGTATCAGTCCAGTTCCTCCAACATCATTTATAGAAGAGGCTATTTTTACTCCTTTGTATGCTCATGCCCCCTTTGTCAAATATTAGTTGATCATAGAGACATGGGTTTATTTCTGGGCACTCGATTCTTTACCATTGATCAATATATCTCTTCTTATGTTTTGATTACAGTGGCTTTGTAGTAGAGTTCAATATCAGGTTTCATGATCCCTCCAACTTTGTTCTTTCTCAAGACTGCTAAGGCTATTATGGTCTTTTCCAGTTCCGTATAAATTTTTGAAATATTTGTTCTACATCTGTGAAATATGCCATTGGTATTTTAATAGAACTTGCATTGAATCTATAGATTGCTTTGGGTAATATAGACATTTTAATGATGTTAAATATTCCTGTGTAGGACAGTAAATGCTTCCATTTATTTGTATCTTCCTTAATATGTTTCTTCCATGTTCATAGTTTTCTGAGTACAGGTTTTTACCTTCTTGGTTAAATTTATTCCTAGTACAATATTTTTTATGCTATAGTAAATGGAATTTTTCCTTAGGTTCTCTTTCTGATAGTTCATTGTTGGAGTATAGAAATGCCATCAATTTCTGAATATTCACTGTGTATCCTGCTATTGTGCCACATTCACTTATTAGATCAAGAAGGTTTATTTGGAGGAGACTATAGGGTTTTCTAAGTACACTATCATGGCACCTGAAAATAAACAGTATTACTTCCTCCTTTCCAATCTGGATGCTTTTTATTTCTTTTTCTTATTTGATGGCTGGGTCTAGGACTTCTAGTACTATGTTAAATAAGGGTGGTAAAGCGGACACCCTTGTCTTATTGCTGATGTTAAGGGGAAAGCTTTCAGCTTTTGCCCTTGAGCATAATGTAGGTAGTAGGTTTCTTGTATGTGGCCTTTATTATCTTGAGGTATGCTCCCTCTAATCCCACTGCGCTGAATTTTTTTTTTATTATTAGAAACAGGTGCTGGATTTTATCAAATGCTTTTTCAACATCTATTGATACGGTCACTTGATTTCTGTCCTTTATTTTGTTTATGTAATGTATTTTATTTATTGATTTGCAAATATTATACCATCCTTGCATCCCTTGGATAAATCCCACTTTATTGGGTTGTATCACATTTTAAATGTATTGGGGGGCCTGGATTGCCAATATTTTGTTGAAGATTTTAGCATGTTCATCTGAGATACTGGCCTGCAATTTTCATTCTTTGTTGTATTTTTACCTGGTTTTGGAATTAGTATAATACAGTCTTTGTAAAGAGTTTTAAATCTTCCTTCTTGAAATTTTTGGAATAGTTTGAAGAGGATAAAAGTTAATTCTTTTTTGTATGTTTGGTAAAATTCACCTATGAAGTCATCTAGTCCAGGGCTTTTGTGTGCTGGGAGGTTTTTGATTATTGCTTCAATTTCACTAGTTGTTATCAGTCTATTCAAGCTTTTTGTTTCTTCTTGATTCAGTTTTGAAAGACTGTGTTTCTAAAAATGTGTCCATTTTACTGAATTTGTCTGTTTCTTGGCACATAGTTGTTTGTAGTAATTTCTTGCAATCCTTTGTATTTCTGTGGAATTAGTTGTTACTTTTCTTTTGCTTCTGATTTTACTTATTTGGGTCCTCTCTCTTTTTTTTTATGATGAGTTGGGTTAAAACTTTGTCAATTTTGTTTTTATTTTCAAAGAACCAGCTCTTGGATTTATAGATCCTTTGATTTTTTTTTTGTCTCTATGTCATTTAATTCTGCTCTGATCTTGATTATCCCTTCTTTGTGCTCACTCTGGGCTTTGTTTGTTGTCATTTCTCTAGCTCTCTTAGATGTTGGGTTAGGTTGTTTACTTGAATTTTCCTATCTTTTCAGGTAGGTCTGTATTGCTATGAACTTCCTTTTCAGGACTGTCTTCACTGTGTTCCATATGTTTTGGATTGTTGTGTGTTGATTTTCATTTGTTTCCAGATACTTTTTTATTTCTTCTGTGATCTCATTGTTAACTCTCCATTCTGCACATCCCCCTGCTTGCCAGCTGCACCAGGTGGGGTCCTGGTATCCCTTCGCTGGTGCCACTTTCTGTTTTTCCTGTGCAGCTGTATTCAGTGGGAATGAACTTTACTTTCAATATAGTTTCTTTGTTGGCAGTGCTACTGCACATACACGGGGTCCCTGCCCAGCCTAGCCCAGGTCCCTTTTTAAAAAGTATCTATGTGGCACCACACCACAGTGTGGAGTCACTGACCTATTTTCCACAGATTCCACCTCCCCCCCCAAAACAAAATCTCTCTTTGTCAGGTCAGAGCTGGCCACAGCCTGCCAGTGCCTCTCACAGCTTTAGGAGGTAGAATTTCTTTCTTGAACTCTCTTGGTTGGTGGTGCAGCTATGGAAGTGTTGCTCACTGTGTGTGTGCAGCCTGAGTTTCCCAGACACCTTATATACCCTTAAGTCTCTCCCAGTTAGGGCTCGGAGTTACCTGTATGTGAACATTCACTCCCTACCTTCTTCCCACCCTCATGTACTTTGGAAGAGAAAGGAATTACTAAACTGCATTTTCTGCCTGGGTTCTCCTCTGCTGCAAGCACCTCACATAAGATATTTTCCTTTCAACTTATAAAATTTCTTATAGGAGGGTGCAAAGCATCCTCTGTACTC
The DNA here is from genome assembly GCF_004126475.2 of Phyllostomus discolor. Classification (NCBI taxonomy): domain Eukaryota; kingdom Metazoa; phylum Chordata; class Mammalia; order Chiroptera; family Phyllostomidae; genus Phyllostomus; species Phyllostomus discolor. The sequence continues at coordinate 69,559,375 of NC_040905.2, read as the reverse complement.
CTTGGTTTCAAAAATTTACATCAACAGAGATTCTGTTGACTATTTGTTTCACTTGTCAGATCAGCCAAAAATCCATGCTGGGGTCACAGGCAAGTGGGCTCAGCTTCCACATACTCAGCTGCCATCTTTATTCTTATGCCCTTCTTTGTAAATATTGTGTTATGTAGTTTTATATGTATGTGCACACGACTGCATGATCTGCAGAAAGAAAACACCAACTAGTATGTATTTGGGAATTTCTTCTTCCTATGTATAAGACTTTTTGTATTATTATTATTTTAGTTTAGTTTAGTTTAGCTATTATTCTCTATATAATAATCCCTTGACTAGTGAATTGATGATTTATCTTTACTGAAGTAACTAACATTGCTATCAAAAATTTTCCCCATGTATCTTACTCCCCTAAGCCTGCTAGATTTGTCAGTCATATTTTCCTTTAGAGAAGCCAAGTTTCCTTTTACAGATGTGCAGACCATGACGAAAACATACAGGTGGTTCATATAAAACAATTTCACTGTGTCAATTAAAACATAGCAATTCAATGAGCAGCAAATACTCAAAGACCTAATACTTATAAGCAATTAGGAAGGCTGTTGTATCATGAAAGGAGTATCAATAAACTGCTATTGCATTTTGGAGGACTAAAAAGTCTTAAATTTTCTTCAGTAGGGACATATAGGAAAAGTTAAATTGTAAGGACTTCATTAGCAGTGGATTGTGAAGGTTGACTGCTTGGCATTCAGAAAACTTCAAAGACTAGATAAAAGATAAAAGAGAATACTATAAACAAAGACACTTGAGGCAGACATGCCGAGTGGAGTTCTCAGGTACAGCAAAAATTCATTGAGGCCAGAGTTCAGAGTAAGTCCAAAAGTTCCACTGGAATCTAGCTAGAAGTTTAGTTTGGGCCATATCACAGAAATCACTTATATAATGCTGTCAACATTTTAATTTGTTTATGTGGACGATTGGAAGCCAACAAATTTTTGAATTACATTAATAAAAATTGTGCACTTATATGTATTTTATAATATATGCACAAAATATAATTTACAAAATATAACTAAAATTAGATAAAATATCAAGTATTTATTATGTAATTACATGTGTGAAGTCATGCCTAAATAAACAGGAAGCAGCACTGTGTGACAAAACAAAGATCAGAGAAAATGAATAAATCTGTGCATGGCCAAGAATTAATAGCAGAAGAAAAAATGAATTGTCATAAAATATTAGGCAAAAAAGCAAGAAAACAGCAGCTATTTGACCAGTTTATGCAATGTGGTCGGGAACCACAGAGCACAGGGGAGAAATAGACAATTCTAAATATGTGAGTGATGAAAAGATTGAAAGATAGATTTTAGAGATTTTGCGAATATAGATTTTGATATGTTAAACAATAGTGAGCTACTTGGGTTTTTGAAGGCATAATAGAAGAGTGAATGTCATTTTATATTTTGACTTACTCATTGTCTGAATTCAAGTAGCCCGACTTAGAATGAAAACTGTAAGTTGAAAAATTTCCAAACCATCTGTAGCTTCCCGGCTCTGGATCCACTCAGAAATAATAATAGGGGCAATTTCATTGTAAGGGAAAATGGAAGAAGGTAGAAAGATGGTACCAAGATAATAAGAGAGTCTTCATTATTCACTGAAGTTTGTAGTAATTATGTTTGAAGAGAGATGCTTTTATTCACCTTTCTTGGCACAGCCTTGTCCTTTTCTTGGATCTGAGGCACTTGAGAGACTCACAGAGATGAATGGGCTCCCATTTTGAAAATTCACTGATGTGCATTCTGCTTAGAAATTTTATGGACTCTGACAAATCTCACTTTTTACCATCTGATTTACTTTAACATATATCATATTATTTTATCTCCATTCGATAGAAAAATTTTTTAAAAATGTTCATTCTTTGATTGGCATATGGCCCGAATAAGTTTTATGAAAAAATAATAAAGAGGATCTTTAAAGTTTTTAATTAGGTCAAGTCAATTTTCTTTTTAAGCCAAGGGCATCATTATTAGACAGTGCCTAACGTGATACAGGATTTCAAAAGCAGCACAATCAATGGCTTTCCCATTGTCAGGGAATAATAGAGCTGAAGCTTAATTACATTTCAAAAATGAACAGCAAAAAAATCTCAAGGTACATTAACCTTTATCACAAGTTTCTGAGGTCAAAATTTATGAAAGTACAGATAAAAATCAGTCGATTTTCTCTGAATGTTAGTGTATATTGTAGACTCATCATTCCTTTGCTGAGAGGGGTTATAATGTTGTGAGAGTTCAATGCTGCGAAGTCATTATGACTTCAAATGGGTAGATGCTATTTAATTTTAACCCTTCTCTTTAAAGAGAGAGGAACATTTTTTTCTCTCTTTGTACTCATTGGAAGCTTAAGTCACCGAAAATATTTTCACCATAGTGCTTTTAACATTGCCATTTGTTTCATTCCTTTTACTCCAGAATATTAAAACAATCCAATATAGAATCTCCTATGTACACTAAACTGGTATCAACTACCATTAAAAAACAAAAACAAAAACAGAAAAACAAAACAAAAAAATTCACTTGACTAAAATCATTCCACTTAAGATAATTTTCTAAATTTGTATAAATTAAAGCTCTAGTGATAAGCTGCTGACTTTTAATATTTATAATATTACTATTAGTAAAGTCTTCTATATAAGAAATTTCTTATTGTTTAAATATACTCTCACCTACAATATATCATTTGCCATGCTATATATACTTCACATTTTAGAGTCAGTACAGTTATTCCTATTGAATAGGAAATGAGGCCAACAATACTAAATGCCTTGCCTAAGATTATACATTATTAGTAAGCCTGTTCTTTGTGTGTGTGTTTAATAGGAGAGAAGATGTTACCAGACAGGAACCAGCCCGAAGTGGGTCTGCCTCAGGCTAGCCTGTAGTGTATAGGTCCTTGTCTTCAGGTAGGAAAGATTTTATAACATGAGTCCAGGTGATTTTGATAGTGCATTTATTAAGGCTTGGGACAGTGAAACAAAGGAAGACCTTAGGGTTGAAGTAAGAGGAGGCAGCCTAAGTGGCGCTCTGCCCTGGTTCCCCAGAAAAGTTACAGGAAAGGAGTGAGCCAAGGTGGGGCTCCTGTTAGCTTACTGGGAAGTCAAAGAAAAAGGTGCCCTTGGAGACAAATCAGAGGGTAAGCCTGGGTGGAGCTGCTGCTGTCCACTGCTCCCCTGGCTGCAAGCCTCCTGGGTACCCTTAGAGTTTAAGAGGAAATAAAAACCTCACACTTGGGAAAAGGCATGGATGTGCTCTAGAGTGAGCCCACACTGAGGCACTGAGTCTTTATTCTGACGGCTTTATATTTTTTTTCCCATGGGTGAGAATCTTAGGGAATGGTTTTAGCAGAATATTCATCAGCTTTCCAGGTGCATTTTTAATATTCTGGTGCATCAAAATAAGTGCATAGGGAAGTTTGGAAATGTTGTTTTACTTTTATCTTGGGTCTTGCTAGCTTTTAATCAGGTTTCTGTTATTTGTTTCTCTGACTTCATCTGTCCTTGGATTTAGGTGACACAAATGGTAATAATTGTGTCTCTGTTCTCTATTTCCAAGACAGGGAGATTTAAGCTATGCATTTTCTGGTTAGGGAAGACAGGTATAAACCATTTGCTCTCAAGTGTCCTTGGTTAGGGGAAATAGGGTCTTGCAATTCATCAGATGACTATAAGATGCTCAAACTGTTTGGCCTCATTTGCCTAATTTTCTTGTTTCAGTTTCCCCATTCTACTTGCCCAGAAATTTTCCTAGCTTCCTACTACCCTGCCTCAATTTGAGTCCAGAAAAATATGCCATTTACTTTGAAGGACCCCAAATAAAATTAAATGTTAAAAAATGCTTACTTATTTATACTTAAAGATGTTTTTCAAATCGTCTTACATGTGCCATTATTTGAAAATTAAGTTCACAAGCTTCAGAGAAATCAGCAAAAACATCAGCATAAAAATTGACACACCTATCTTTGTTTATGGAAAAGACTTGTTGAATAAAATAAGAATCACTAGATGTACTAATAAAAAATATTTCATTTTAGTCTTCATTGTCCTTTAAAATGCTAAATGATAAATGTATCTTTTATCTTAAATAATAACATGCAGGCCTCTTGTCTCTTTTGCTCACTCTATAGTAACATAAATCTTTGTGGACACTTTAAAGAGTAAAATTATGCCAATCCAATAAAAATGTCTAATGTCATGTAATAATCAAAATATGAAATTAATTTCATGTTAAAACATCTTGTCTTTCCCAGATGAGGGAAAATATTGGCTGAAATCTCTCTTGCAGAAGCTTCTTGATCAGAATCATCTCACTTTTAAATGACACCAGGCCAAAAGTCCTCCTGTGATTTCCATATCTTGTCCGATGGTTACATACATCCTTTCACGTCATCAGAGAGGTGTGCAGTCAGTTCCTAAATGGGTCACTCCTTTCCTGTTATCCTGCCACTGTAGCCAGTCTCTTCTCTTTTAGTTGGTTTACATGTGGTCACACCCTAGAAATCTGTGTCCACTAACTGCACAGACACCAATTCCTGTAGAAACCCTACTCAGTCCTCTAGAGGTGAAGAGCAGCCAACTCCCTCTACCTTCTAGAGCAACCCATAAGACTTCCCAAACAAATTCTCTTCAAAACCCAAAAGCTTTCCAGTCTCTCCTATTCTTATTCTCCATGTTGGTGAGTTCAACAGGTTGATGACCATTTGGTATGGAAGTTGTCACTGTGGACTGTTTTATTACCCACTACAGTGCAGTAGTATCTATTGCCTCCATAATTCAATTGAAATCGGGTTCTAGGAGTTCTATGTTAATAGAACTTGATATGTAAATATATAGAATTATGGACAAATTAAAAATAGATTTAAGTATCCATTAAATTTTATGTTATTCATTTTAAGTATCAAAATTTAAATAAAACATTAAATATGCATTATAAATGTTAAAAAGAGAAAGAAATCTTATGCTTTATAGATTAACCTTGTATATTTTCCATATTTTCAAAAACTGTTTTCAGTTCTTTGTTTTGTGAAATTTTTTCAAATGTTACTGTTACCAATTTTCTTTCCAGAAATCATGCTTTATGATTTTTCAATTTTGATTTATGAAAATTTCCAAGCATAGAAAATCTAAATATGTGTGTTTACATAGGTATGTATCCTCTAGAATCAACTATTGCTGTGATTTTGCCATATTTGCTTTATCCATCTGTCATTTTTTTCTAAACCATTTGAAAAGAAATTGTCTATCTGTGCCAACCTGGTATGGAACATCCCAGAATTTCTCATTTCCTTTTTCTCAGGCCTCACCTTTTTGCCATGTTTACTGACCAGACTAGCTTGAGCGATTACGCCCTTTACATGATGTAAAATTGTAGTCACCGATGCTATCACAGACCTCAGAGACCTGTGCCCTGGTTGTTCCTGTGGGCAGAAGCCACTATGCACACCTCCTGGCCAGATTAGACAACAGCCAGCCATTTCAGGACTTGACAGTTACTTTGAATCCCTGCTACTCTGGAGCAGATAGCAATGCATTCTTATTGAAATCAACATGTACTCCAGATTTGAGTTTTCCTTCTCTGGCTTTGAAACCTTGAGCATCATCACCATTCAAGACTTACTGAATGCCAGACAGACCTAAATGGTATCTTACAGAACATCATTTCAGGTCAAGGTAATTTTTGTGTCAAAGAAAGGATGACAACTGATTTATGATTATTAAATTTGCTGATTTTATTACTTTATTCACACCCCTGAAACTGCTGGCCTAAAAAAAGTGGTGAACGTCAATGTTGAAGCTAAGGTACCAGTCTCAGGGAACACCTTGCACATAGGATCTTTTTTTTTTAAGATTTTATTTATTTATTTTTTAGAGAGGGAAGGGAGGGAGAAAGAGAGAGAGAGAGCAACATCAATGTGCGGTTGCTGGGGGCCATGGCCTGCAACCCAGGCATGTGCCCTGACTGGGAATCGAACCTGCGATGCTTTGGTTCACAGCCCATGCTCAGTCCACTGAGCTACACCAGCCAGGGTGCACATAGGATCTTACAAGCTGTAGTTTATGTACTTAATCGATAGCAAATGAAAATGTGTCCTGAACAGCTCAAATATGCTAGTTTGAGAGTCAAAGAGGTAAAAATAGAATTGCTGCTTCATATCATCACTCCCTTCACTTGGTGTTTCTCTTTCTTGAAAATTATGATCTGCAAGATTAGAAATCCTAGTCTACAGACTGGGGAGTATACTTCTGCCAAAAGACATAGTAAGAATTCCACTAAGTAGAAACTGTCACTACTGACTTCTTATAAATTTGTTATCCTATTGAACTATAAGACATAATAAGGGTACTGGCACTACCTAGGAAATCAACCCTCATTATTTTGAAAAGCTAATTGTTACTGAAAAATCCATGAGGGAAAAGTATGCCTAGGGTCCAATGGATTTACCTAGAAAATAGCCAGGGATTGATATAAACTACAAAATTTATTGATTAACAGAGTAAGAGCCACCAAAGTTTTTAAATACTTAAGAAACTCAGTGGCACCTTACCAGGTAAGCAACTCAAAACATATGAATATCTAGCCAAATGTGGTGAAAATCTCGAGTGGAAATTGGATAGAATGGGTGAAAGACATAGAAAATTACACACACACACACACACACACACACACACACATAATTTTTTGGTGCAGACCAGCAGAAGCATAAGGACAGTACTTGGTTTGCTAACACTACTTATCCAACCTCATTTTGGGAGACTGCAATTACTCATCACCTTGAATAATTAGACAAATATCTCCATTATCAGAGAAATAAGAAGATATTCATATTATATAAAATATAATTATGTGATTGGCTGCCAGTGGCACAAACAATGAGCCACACCATGCCCAAATTTGGTACCACTTTGGATCTGCTTGACTTCTCCCACTAGTCCAACTCCTAAACTGTCTGCTTCCTGGCCAGAGTGAAGCACACACAATTTGTGACTCTTTCAGTGGTATTAAAAGTACCAGTCTATGTTGTTGGCATTGCTTCTAACACAGGCAAAAGAGTCCCATTCTTCTCATCTACTGATAAGAGAAACCTAAAATCAGGCTCTGCTGGACTGTGCCCTTTGAAGATTTTGCTTTACCAGGGGCCCTCTTGTGGGACCGAGAGACAACCTGATAGTTGGAGAAAGTTAACTTTCTGTGGGATAGACTTTGCCTAATAGGAAATGAGAGATGGGAAGAAATAACAAATAAATAACTTGCCATCTCAAGCCTAAAGATATTATATATCCTACATGATACAATTCCCAGTTAAGTGAGAACTCCTTATTCTCTGAATAATAGTTTGAGTACTGGCTACTTTGTTATGCATATAATTCCACTGTGAAGAAGCATGGTTAAAACAGAAGAAAGAATCAGCAGGTGTCAGGTGTTGGTCTTTCTTGCAGGATTGACTAGCACTGTTATGGGCTGCATTATGTGTCCCCTAGATTTTCATTTTAGAGTCCTAATCCTCATTACTCAGAATGAGACTGTATTTTTAGATAAGGCCCTTAAAGAGGAAGTCAAGTTAAAATGAAATCACTAAGGTATGCCCTGATTGAACGTGACTGATGTTCTCATTAAAAGTAGAGATTAGGACACAGTCATGCAGAGAGGGGAGATTGTGTTAACACAGGGAGAAAATGGTCATTTACAAGCCAAAGAGAAAGAACCTTAGAAGAAATCAACTATGATCTCAAGCTTCTAGCCTCCAAAAGTATGAGAAGCATTTTTGCTTTTTAAGCTACTAGTCCGTGGTACTTAGTTTTGGCAGTTCTAGCAAACTAATATTAATGGTTCTTGCTTTCTCCCCTGAGATTGTGTCACATATCCTGTGGGTTGTTCAATCAACTGTATTGGGTATACTATCTTCCTATGCATGTGTATGGTGTAACATTTTAGAAACTCACTTCAATTCACTGGAGAAATGAAAAAGAGATTTATTTTGGCCTCTGATAAAACAGTTACATCCTGTCATTGAAACATTCAATGCAGAAGATTTTTTTGAATCCTTCTTGGCCTACCAACACTTCAATTCTGCATGCTGTGCTTATAGTTCAGAGTATTTGTTTTAACGTCCAGGATTTTGCAAATTAAATTTTGTTGCCTAAGGCAGCTCTTCTCAGAATTGTGTAGTCAGGCTAGAATTCTCTATTTTCTTTAAAAAATTTTCAATTTAAAGTCACATTTTATTACTCCATTGGTTGCTACCTTTAAAGGTTTCTTAATTTAATTACTGTCTTAGTTTAAGCTGCTATAACAAAAAGCACCATAGACTAGGTAGCTTAGAAATAACAGACATGTATTGCTAATAAATACTTCTGGAGGCTGGGAAGTCCAAGATCGTGGAGGCGGCATGGTAATGTTTTGATGAGGGTCCTCCTCTTGGTTCATAGCTGGCATCTTCTCACTGTGTACTCACAAGATGGAAGGGACTAGAGAGCTCTGTGCAACCCTTTCATAAGGACACCAATCCCATTAATAAGGGTGCCACCCAAAGACTCTACTTCCTAACACCATCACTTTGGGGGTAGGATTTCAAGATATGAATGTTGAGGGAATGTTAACATTCAGACTAGCAATTATTATGCTTATGTTTTAAACAGTAGACACAGGAAGTCTATTCAACCAGAAATAAATTTAATCAGAAATAAGGCACACATAGCAAAATTCAACTTAATTACATCAAAAATTTTTCATAAATTTGTAGTTATTTTGTTTTGGTTAATATCAATTATTAGTTGATTTTAATCTTGCCATCCAAGAAGTTTAACATATAATGGAGTAGCTATTCCCTTTCCAATTTCTCTAAAGAGACTGAATTAATACTTGTTTTTCATATGCAAGAACAGAAATATTCAAAATCATTTTACTGATCTTAGAAGTACACTTATACTAGTGGATTTAATAAATGTTTTTCTGTTGTTAATAATGATGAGAATGTTTCTCCCAGTGAAAGTAATTTTTTACACTAAAGGTTGACCTAACATCCTTTTTGTTATCATTGTTCACTTCCACAGTTCATTCAAAGTTGCAGGCACTACTCAGTTTCAGACCAAAGCAGTTCAACCAGGAAACTGTACATCCTGTTAAGTCACTCTTTCTCAGCCATTGCTTTTGCAGGCTTTCTGCTCTCCACGTGTTTGCAATTTTACTAAAATGAGCCCTGTCATGTCATCAGCATGGTATCTTTATAAAAGGAGCTTCAAATGCCCCTTGCAGGTTCATCTTAACCAGTAAAGGGCAACATCCTTACTACATATCTTGCCTCAGGTGGTACTCAGATGTTGGTGAAATGGCCTTTGAAAGAGAATTCTTGAGTTGTGATGAAAGCAGGGGATCTTGACCTGGTTTGTGTGAGCAGAGAATTTCCTGTTGACTATTACTTAGAGGCAGAGTATTTGGAAGGATGTTGGTCAACAGAGCAAGTCTAGAGCACTTGAGAGGAATTGTTCACACTTTTCACAGATTAGGTAGTAAGTGTAAGCACTCATACTCTTACCTAATTCACATAATTTTATACTGGTCCTTAAAATAATTAAAGTGGTTCAAAATTACACACAAAAGGAAAACATCTTTTGTTGGAAACCCTGAAAACTGTAAAATTGAAATTGAGAATGTTGGCAGAAATGATGACAATAATTCTTGGCAGTAATTCAAATTACTGAAATTAAAAATGGGCAAGTATCTGAACAATGATAGAGATCTTCATTGTAAACTTTATAATAAAATTATCCCGATTAAGTAATTATGTCAATATAAAAAGAAACATGGAAAAAAGACATTTTTTACTGCATTGTTTACAGTCTATAAATTCAAGAGATTTACTTTGGCTTACTTAAGAAAATGTTTTCTAAATAAAGGGAAAATCTTGATTAAAATATTTTTACTATTAATGGGAAGCAAAATGGCCTTAAAGTCAAACTAAAAAATCAAAACATAAACCACATAAAAGTAAAGGATAAAATTATCTTGCATCTCCAGCTTCATAGTATCAGTAATAAATTGGAGAATAAATATCTGATTTGGGATGCATGCAAATTGCATTTATTGTAGTGAAAGAAAGAAAGTAGAACTCCTGGCCCTTCTACCTGATTTGTTTCTAATTAGTTTTGTAGTTTGTGGTAATTATGTTGTTACCTTGGTCACAAAAAAGATTTTTAACCAAATCTTTCAGTGAGCTTTATTTTAATTCAGTCATACATTTCATTTGGCCCTCACTTTGGTTTATTTACCCATTTTAACTTTTTAGCTGTATCAATTATGTATTCTGTATAGTCAAGAAGACTTAGATAATAAGATTTATGAGGAAGAATACTGCCTGAGGTAACATGAAGAATTGAAGGATTTAAACCTCAGAGATTCAGGGGTCAGAAAGTAGGAATAATTAAGCTTTGGAGAAGCTCTTATGACTTAAATCCTTTTACTAGGTGCCATCCAAGGCAAAATTTTACTCTATTATAACATAAAGACTATTAATTAAAATAACATTTTTGTGTTCCTACTGAAAAATCAACACCTGTTTCTTCTAAGTTATAAGAAAAAATGCCCAGTTACCATGTTTAAGTCCTTTCTCTGTGCCAAGAAATATATTGAATGTTTTTATATAAATAATACTTTAAGAAAAACATTTTCCTAATCATTTACCACTGTTCTTACTGTCTATGTGGTAAAATATATATACAATAAAACTTATCATCTTAAATATCATTGAATAATGTTCAGCAGTGTTAAATACATTCACATTATTTTATAATGAATTTTCATAATTCTTTTCTGTTTTTTCATTTTTAAAAGATTGTATTTATTTATTTTTAGACAGAGGAGAAGGGAGGGAGAAAGAGAAGGCAAGAAACATCAATGTGTGGTTGCCTCTTACATGCCCCCTACTGGAGACCTGACCCACAACCCAGGCATGTGCCCTTACTGGGAATAGAACTGGTGTTGTTTGGTTTGCAGACCAGCACTCAATCCACTAAACCACACCAGCTAGGGCAATTTTCATAATTTTTTTTCATTTTGCAAAACTGAAAGTTTATACCCATTAATGCTTCATTCCCCTTTCCCTCCAGTCACTGTAAATCACCATTCTACTTTCTGTCTCTATGAATTTAAATATACTAGGTATCTATATCTAGGTATCAAGAGTTCTTATATTTAGATATCAGGTGGAATGATACAGTATTGTGTGTGTGACTGGACTGTACTAAGCACATTGTCCTCAAGTTTCACCCATGTTGTAGCATGTGCCAAAATTTCCTTTCTGAGGCTGAATAACGTTCCATTGTATGTAATATATACATTTTGTTTATCCATTAATTCTTGGATGGACACTTGGTTGTTGTAAATGCTAAGAAAAATGTACAAACATATGTTCAAGGTCCTGCTTTCATTTCTTTTTGGTATCTACCCAGGAGTGGAATCGCTAGATCATATGCTAAGTTTCTTTTTAACTTTTTTCAGAAAACAACATATAGCTTTCCATGATGGCTATGCCATTTTTACATTCTGCCAATAGTACATAAAAATTCTAATTTCCCCACATCCCTACCAACTTGTGTTATTTTCTGGATTTGTGTGTCTATGTTCTCTGTTTTCTTTTGCTACATAGTAACTATCCTAATGAGGGTGAGAATACACCTCATTGTAGTTTTAATTTTTATTGCCTTAATGACTACCAAAGTTGAGCATCTTCTGTGTGCTTGTTAGCTACTTTTATATCTCCTTAGGAGATATACATTTTCAAGCCCTTTGCCCACTTTTTAAAATGAGGTTGTTTTGTTGCTGCTGTTGAATTGTAGGGGTCTTTTATATATTCTTAGTATTATGCTTATCAGATGTATGATTTGTAAATTTCTTCTTCTGTCCCATAGATTGCATTTCCATGCTGTTGATGTGTCACTTGATGCACAGAAGGTTTAAATTTTTATGTAGTCCAATTTTATCTATTGTTTGCTGAGCTAAGATACAAGAATTTTGATTTACTAGAGTTGTGATAGGAGCATGAGAATAAGTGTGTTATGATTCTTGTGATAAATGTAAGAAAAAGACTAATTCCATGACAGCTTTTTTGTAATAACAGCCAATATGAAGAATATGTGTCTAAAACATAAGTTCAAAGGGAGAGGGAACCATTCTTAGATACAAATAATGTGTTTGTTGAGTAGATCATTGAATAGCAAGAAGGTGATTTAATTTTAATCGATATTGGGTGTTTGCTTTCCTACACTTTTCTAATGTTTTTTTTGTTATCAGATTTCTTTGCCTGTTCATTTGGCTTGCTCCTATGGTGTTTACTGGACATGCTATGGCTTGTAAGCTGGCTTTGATTTTCTCAGCTGCAAAGGCCACAAGACATCACCTCATCTAAATTTTCTTCTTTGATCTAGACTAAGTCTAAGGTTGATAAATTATTTATTCAGCTGAACAATTTTGCTATTGAAAATTTTTGTTAACTTTGATTAATAAGGAAGAATTGGTTACTAAAAATAAAAACTGGTTCCTAATTTTACAGGATACAATGTATTTTAAATATCGTGATCACTATATATTAAATCATTTATAATTGCTTGAATAACACTGGAACCAGAAGTGGAATCACTGGGTCATAAGTCAGGTTTTGTGGTTTTTTTATTTTATTTTTTGAGGTAAACTCACACTGCTTTTCACAGTGGCTGCACCAGTCTGCATTCCTACCATGAGGGTTCCCTTTCTCCACATCCCTACCAGCACCTGTGGTTTGTTGATTTATTTACTAATAATAGCCATTCTGACAAGCATGAGGTGATATTTCACTGTAGTTTTAATTTGCATCTCTCTGATGATTAGTGATGGTGAGCTATCATATATCTGTTGGACATTTGTATGTCCAGTTGTGAGAAGTATCTATTCAGGTCATTTTCTTATTTATTAATTGGATTTTTTTTTGGTGTTGACTTGTATAAGCTCTTTGTAAATTTTGGATGTTAACCCCTTATCAGATGTGCCATTGGCAAATATGTTCTCCCATTCAGTGAGTTATCTTTTCATTTTGCTAATGGTTTCTTTTTCTGTGCAAAAATTTTTTGGTCGATGTAGTCCTATTTGTTTATTTTTTCTTTTGTTTACTTTGACTGAGGAGATATATCACAAAAAATATTGCTATGGATAATGTTCAAAATTTTACTGACTACCATTTTGAGTTTATTCTAGTGTATGGTATAAAAAAGTAGCCTAATATCATTTTTTGCATGTATCTGTCCAATTTTTCAAACATTTAATGAATGGACTATCATTAACACATTGTGTGTTTTTGCCTTCTTTGTCAAATATTATTTGACCATAATGGTGTGCATGTATTTCTGGGGTCCCTATTCTGTTCCATTAATCTATATCTGGAGACTGTAGATTATTGCAACCACCATGGAGACCAGTATGGGTTTATCTCAAGAAACTAAAAATGGAACTGCCTTGTGACCCAGCAATTCACTTCTGGGAATATATCCAAAGAAACCTAAAACACTAATTTGAAAGACTGTATATGCTCCTAGGTTCATAGCAGCATTGTCTACAATAGCCAAGATTTGGAATCAGCCCAGGTATCCATCCATAGATGAGTAGATGAGAAAGCTGTTGTACTTTTACACAATATACTACTACTCAGCTGTAAAAAAAGAGAAGGAAATGTTACCCTTTGTGACAGTGTAGGTGGACCTGGACAACATTTTGCTATGGGAAATAGGCCAGTCAGAGAAAGACAGGAACCATATGCTTTCACTCATATGTGAACCTAGTGAATAAAATAAACTAACAAACAAAGAAAAAAACTCATGGAGAACAGACTGATAGCTGTCAGAGGAGAAGGGGTTGGGGGTTTGGTGATAAAGGTGAAGGGGTTAAGAAAAACCCTCATAGACACAGAGAATAGTATAGTGATTACCAAAAGAAAATACTGGGGATGTGGGGAAGAAGAAGACGGTAAAGGGGGATAAATAGTTATGGAAGGAGACTTAACTTGGGGTGGTACACACACAATACAATATACATGTGGCACATTATAGGACTGTAAACCTGAAACCTATAAATTTTATTAACCAGTGTCACCCCAATACATTCAAAGAAAAATAATAAATAAATAAATAAATAAATGCAAATTTATATTCCTACCTCAATACAAAAAGATAATAGCCTAAAACAAGAATGCTGATATCTCATCCTAGTGAAGGTAAATAATCAACTGAGAGACCCTTGGGTTAAATGAAGACTAATATTTTGTAAATGAAGTATAATTGGCAACAATTTTTCATTCTGTTAATTCTTTTCATAAAGATTTCAGATACAAAAATGTGACAAGTTGGTCTTGAAGTTTTCAAGACTTTCTTTTAATATCTATGACAATCACTAGTCTGAATTTTTATATCCTAAAGATAGGGCTCAGTTATTTAATCTTTTTTATATAATACTTTAATTTTGTTCTATTGCAACTGTAATAAATATAAAATTTTATAACACACCTTACTTAATATTTTACTAACCCAATAGAATTTTAATTTTCTTTCAAATTCACATAAGAACAATGTTAAAATGTTTGAGATTCAAAGTAAAATATTACAAAGTATTGAGATTTCTGGTTAAAGGGGAGGGAAATGATTGAAATGAAAATAGCACAGCTGGGTGTAGAATGTTCTCCCATTAGGCTGGCATTAACACTAAATAACTGCTAATGAAGTGTTATTGTTTCAAATATAATTAATAACAAATAGTCCTTCTCTGTGTATTAATAAACCATGTCAATTGGCATAGCTTTGGGAGATGAAAAACAAACAACCTTTAAAAACAAACATAGTTTTAATGAACCATATTGAATAAGGGCATCAAATATTTCTATCACATCTAATCCAACTCTACCTGTGTATAAGAGATAATTGGTGAAAACATGTGGTAAATCTAAGGCATAATTTCTAAAAAATATGCTGATTTTCCATTTAATTATGCTTTCTGTGTAATATTAAATATCTGAGGGAAAATTAAATGCTTTGGCCCAGGTTGTCTGAGAAGCCAATACTGAGATGAGAATAAATGATCAAATAATTTATTAGGAGATGCTTATGAGAGATACCGGAAGAAGACGGTTAAGGCTGGGAGAGCTGCGAAGTACAAGTATGATGTAAAGTGAAGGAAAAGGAAAGAAGAAAGAAAGATTATGTGGAAGCATTGTAGACTCTAGGGCAAATTTAAGAAGCATCCCTCAAGACTGTCAGGGAGATAGATGGTAAGCTAAAGTTGCACCCCAGACTCTGAGTCTCAGAGCATTCCTGTATCCCCCAGAAATGACTCTGCTTTTCAGTTGAGAATTGACTGAATTAACAATTTAAAGTGACAATTGAATCTATTACTAAAAGCCAGCTTGCTATATGACTTATTTCTTTGAAAATAACTTAGTTTCAACTCATTGGTATTTGCCTTACAGTATACATTTTTACAAAATTTGCTTGTCTTCTTTCAAACTGTGCTATAGCTGCTTATATTTACAAAAGTCAGAGCAATTGATATTTCATTCATTTATTTATTACGATTTTTTTAAAAAATTTAATGTTGGTTTCCAGAACATTTTTCTTTTGACTTCCTATTTTCTTCATTTACCAAGAAATTATTTTAAATTATTTTATAGAGAGATTTTTACATTTTTCTCTAATATAATTTTAAAAATTAAGCTGTAAAATCTTTGTATTTTAAAAATATTAATCCTAGATTCCTGTGAAGAAAATCACTTCTGCTTTTCTTTTTACCAAGGGCTTGTTCATCTCCTCATTTCTATCTGTTTCTTTATATTATAGTTAAAATAAATTCAATCCCTCAAAAGTGAGAATACCAAGGATGTACCCATTACAAACAAGACTTTAGTAAACAAAACTATGTACCCATCATAAAATAAGAACTTGAAATAAAAACATTGAATAAATAACAATTTATGACCCCAAGGTAATCTTATCTATATGGAAATGAGATATGTAAAATACTATAAAATGATGTGATACCCTTTAACTGGTATACTTACCAAAATAAGAGAGATGATGAAAGAAGATATGATAAATCTGCATTGAGTAGAAGGGTGGAAATTTCATAGAGAAGGAGTTATTAAAGAAAAAATAGCATATATCCTGATATATGTAATGACTAGAAAATGTAAGTGTCTTCGAATACATAACTGTTTAAAGGCCTAATGACTTTAAAACCTCTTAACAATAAAAGGAAGAGAGGAATAATAATAATAATAATAATAATAATAAAAACAGAGTGCCCATTCATGACGTACTTGCATTCCCTAGATTCTACATAAAGAAATGTTAGACTGATTGAAAAACAGTAAATATTTTCCTTTTAAGAGGTTAAGTGAAAAATATTTACATCTTCCACTGTTACCATTTCTCAAAATGTTTTCCGAACATCTATGCAATATTTTGTTTCAGAGACGGTTTATAAAATAAATGAAGAAACCTTCCTCAATCAAACTTCCTTGACCAGCTTGTCTTCTTTTCACCTCAAAATATTACTAGGTTGATGTATGTATTCACTCAATACTGTTCCAAATAGAGTCTGAATATTTTAATCATTCATACCTAAAAGCTAAAAAAAGAACATAGATGCTAAAATCCTCAAGAAAATATTAGCAAACTGAGTACAGCAATGCATCAAAAAGATCATACATCATGATCAAGTGGGGTTTATTCCAGGAATGCAAGGTTGGTACAACATTCACAAATCACTATATATGAATCACTGCATAAACAAAATGAAGGCTAAAAACCACATGATCATATTAATAGATGCAGAATAAGTATTTGAGAAAACCAGCATTGATTTATGATAAAAACTCTCAGCAAAGAGGGAATGGAGGGAATATAACTAAACATAATAAAGGCCACATATGATAACCCCCCTGCCAGTATTATACTAAATGGGCAAAAACTACAGGAATTCTTCTTAAGATCCAGAACAAGACAGAAATGTCCATTTTCACCACTCTTATTCAACATAGTACAGGAGGTCTTAGCCACAGCAATCAGACAAGAAGAAGAAATAAAAGACATCCAAATTAGAAAGGAAGAAGTTAAACTATCTTTATTTGGAGATGATATGATACTGTACCTAGAACCCCAAAGATTCCACCAAGAAACTACTATAACTAATGAATGATTTCAGCAAAATAGCAGTATACAAAATTAATATCCAAAAATTAGTTGGATATTTGCATGCCCATAACAAACTAACAGAAGGGGAAATTAATAAATAATGCCATTCACAATTGCTTCAAAAAGAAAAAAATAATATCTAGGAATAAACCTAACCAATGATGTGAAAGACCTGTACATGGAAAATTATAAGACACTGAAGAAAGAAACTGAAAAAGATACAAATAAGTGGCAGCACATACTGTGTGTTCATGGATAGGAAGAATTAACATCATTAAAAGGTCCATACTACCCGAAGCAATCTACGGATTCAATATAATTCCTATTAGAGTCCAATGATGTATTTCACCTAACTAGAATAAATATTTCAAAAATTTATATGAAGCCACAATAGCCCCACATAGCAAAATCAATCCTCAGAGAGAAGAATGGAGTTGCAGGAATCATGCTACCTAATGTGAAACTATACTATATGGCCAGAGTAACCAAAACAGTGTGGTACTGGCATAAAAACAGACACATAGGTGAATGGAACAGACTAGAGAGCCCAGAAATAAACCCATAACTTTATAGTACCTTAATATTTGACAGAGGAAGCAAGCACATGCAATAAATGGTGTTGGGGAAATTGGACAGATGTGTGCAGAAAAATGACAATAGACCGCATTCTCATACCACACACATAATAAATTCAAAATGGATTAAAGACTTAAATTTTAGAGCCAAAACCACAAAAATCATAGAAGAAAACATAGGCAGTAAAATCTTGGACATAGCTTGTAGCAATATTTTATCAGATATATCTCCCTAGGCAAGGTAAACAAAAGAAAATTTAAATAAAAGGCACTACATCAAGCTAAAAAGTTTTTGCACAGCAAAGGAAAAGATGAACAAAATAAAAAGACAACATGGAATAGGAGGACACTTATCGGTATATTTGATAAGGTGTATATTTTTGGATATTAATATCCAAAATTTATAAAGAACTTATAAAACACAACACCAAAAACCAAACAACCCAATTAAAAAGGACCTGAATAGAAACTTCTCCAATGAGGTTGTACAGATGGACAGTAGATATATGAAAAGATGATCAATATCACTGACCATCAGAGAGATGCAAATTAAAACCACAAGATGATTTCATATCATACCTGTCAGAATAAATATTAGCCACAAATCAACAAATCCTGCTGGTGAGGATGTGGAGAAAGAGAACCGTTTTGCACTCCTGGTGGGAATGCAGATTGGTGCAGCCACTGTGGAAAACAGCATGGAGATTCCTCAAAAATTTCAAAATGGATCTGCCTTTTGACCCAGCAGTCCCACACTTGGGAATATATCTAATGGTACACAAAACACTAACTTGAAATAATATTACCACTCTGACATTTAATGCAACATTATTTATAATTGCCAAGATTTGGAAGCAGCTCAAGTGTCCATCAGTAGATGAGTGGATAAAACAACTATGGGACATTTACACAATGGATTTCTACTAAGCTATAAAAAAGAAGAAAATTTTTATCCTTTGGGACAGCATGGATGGACCTGGAGAACATTAAGCCAGTCAGAGAAAAACAAATACCTTATGGTTTCACTCATATGTGGAATTTAATGAACAAACTGAACTAACAAGGAAAATAGGGACAGACTCATAGACAGAGAGCAGGCTGACAGCAAAGGGTGGTGAGGTGAGAGGGGTAGAGGGAATGAGCAAAAAGGAAAAAGGACTCATGGACATGGACAATAGTGTGGTAATTGTAGGGGGCAGGAGAGGTTTATAAAGGGACTAAGTAATAATACAAAGAAAATACGACAAAACATTTAAAAAAGCTAAAAAGGTTTTACCATTTAAAAGAAACCACAATGTGTGAAAAGTTGTGAACATATCTCCACAGTGGAGTTTACACACATACACACATACACACACACACACACGTTATTTCTCTCTACAATGTCAATTTTACAATGGCCAAGAATCTATCATGTTGACTGTATATACAGATTTTTTGAGTCAAACACTTGACACATATTAAGCACACTGTAAATATTCATGGCTCTGAAATGTACCTGAATATTGAGTTAGAGTTTTAAAAAAAATTGGTAGGGGCAGATTATCAGATCGGAATTATGTTAGATTGGCATGATCTTGCACACATTTAGAAAGATTTCTGTTTCCTAAAATTAACATTATGCAAAACCTAGCATGTCACTTCATTATTTTAGCTTCTCTTTTTATCACAATAGAAATAGAGTTTGATTAAATAAGTTTGAAATATGTGCACTTTCCCCCACCCTCTGCCAAAATATCTAGGATGCTTACATTCCAGTGAATTGGAGAATCACTAGTAGATTATTATGTCCATTTAAAAAATTTATCATATTTGAATTGTAACCATTTATATATCCTTAATCTTATCCTAAAAGTCTATTTTTCTTTATTGAAGAATGATTTTTGAGTGCCTTGAATTATAAGAACACACTATAATTGAGGCTTTTATATCTAATTGGTATTAATTGCATACTGATACACCATTACCTTATTGGCAGCTTACCACCTGAAGTCCTTTGAAATAACATCCATATTACTCTCTCAGATAACATGTGGTTTATTAATGATCCAGATTACCTATAAGTACACAAATTCAAATTTATTTAGTAAACTCAAGAAAAGTAATATATTTACTGATGATAAAGTGTCATCTGCATGTGTACCATTTCTTGACATTGTTATTGTATCTGTAATTTGGGCATTTTTGCACCTATATCTATCATAAATTTCCTCTGGATATATGGTGATGGAGGGGTATAAGAAAGTGAGGAAAATACATCTTAACATTTCAATCAGTTACCTGTTGCTCACACAATTTTTGCCTCTTTTGGCTCCTCCTTGACATCATTTCCTGCATATGAAGCACACATGGAAAACTGAAAAGAAGCTCTTTACATAGAAGAGCTTCTATACAAAGAATCTCTTTGATAATTGTATCTAGACCATGCAGGAGAAGAAAAGTTGAAAGAAAAACACACAGGCCCACTTACACCCAGACTCATACAATGACTTACACTAACACAACCCGCAGGCTCTATTTTCCCCAATTTTGCTTTGTGCTTCAGTATCTTGTGAGAGTTTGAGACCTTTCTGGCCAATGTCCAAGGGTTCCCATATGTTTTATGTACGAGATTGATTCTCACCAAGACCATGCAATATGGCCCTGCATTACTTATCTTTGTTACTATAAAACAGAATCCAAGTTCTTCCCTAATTTGGATTAGATCCTAAAGTCCTCTTCAATTAATTTGATGTACATTAATTTGTGTATTAGTTCTAATCACTTCATTTTCCTAACCACCAGCTCCCCAAGGGTGTATGGTCAGAGGGTGGGGCATAGGTCATGGCAGGGTTATAGTTCTTCCCCAAGTTTTTTGGGCTCCTGTCTCTTCTTGAGTTACCAATATGCACTATACTCTGTGATACTGTAACAAGTAGTTACATAATTGTGCAACAGCTTTAAAAATTATAGTTTTATTTTTTTAATTCCACCCATCCTGTAGAAGTAACTGAGTAGATTTCTAACATAGTCTTGTTTGTTTGTTTTAACAATAATCTCAATAACTGTGCTTAAAATAAATATGCTGCCTGACATTAGACTTCAGTGTTTTGTCAGATCTGTATTTAATGTGTGCTAGCTCCGACAGCTGCTTTTGTCAGTGCCCCCTTGTCAGTGCACTCTTTTCTCTCTGGCTCTCAAAATCTCAACTGGATTTTGACTTCGTATTAAAGACCTTTCCTTGTACCACAGCAGGGTTTTTGTTCATTTTTATGCCAAATCGGAATTTATTAATAGACATTTTAGTTAAGTAACTTTAAGAGTATGATCAGTTGCTTAGCAGTTCTCATACTTTCTTCTTGGGTTGGTAAATTCTTTGTGTTTTAGTAAGGTTGATATGAAATAAAGTAGTCTTTATAAATATAGCTATTGTTTCTTTTGTCTAACTCAATCTAGTTTGTATATGGAATTCTTTCTATGGTCTGTGGATACTTTTATACTTTCATAATAGTTTTGAAGTCCTCCAAATTCCTGTTGTCAAATTTCTTAAACCTTGCCCTCTTTAACATGCTTTTTGAGTTACAAAAATTGACCTAATTTACCTAAAGAAAAATTATTTCTTTAAAATAAAAGAAAACTTTTATTTTAAAATGTTCTTGAGATAGCCTCAATTTTAAGTTTATCAGATTAGAAATCTGATAATAGCTATTTGCAAATCTATAGTTTAGGAAACCACATATATCTTTCTGTCTCTTTTTTTTTTCTCATGGAAAGAATAATACCCACATAGCATAAATATTTGACTTGGTTTACAGGTGTTAATTTACATCAATGCATTTATGTTTTTCTCCGGTGTTTATCTTTTTTATTTCTAATTGACATGATATGTTTTCTTTTTATTAAATCATTTTTATTGTTATTCTGTTACAGTTGTCCCAGTTGTTCCCCTTTGCCTCCTCTGCCCATCCCACTCCCTGCTCCCACAGTCAGCTTTCAACTGTTGCCCATGTCCGTGGGTCATCTGTGCATGTTCTTTAGTTCCTTCCCCTTCTTTCCACAATTGTCCCCTCTCCTCTTCCCCTCTGATCACTTTATGTCTGTTCTATGTTTCTATGCCTGTGATTCTATTTGTTTGTTAGCGTTTATGTTTCATTAGATTCATATTATACGTGAGATCAAATGGTATTTTTCGTTCACTGACTGGCTTATTTCATTTAGTATAATATTCTTCAGTTCCATCCATGCTGTTGCTAAAGGTTGGAGTTCCTTCTTCCGTTCTGCTATGCAGTATTTCATTGTACCACAGTTTTTTGATCCACTCATTTACTGATGGGCCATCCAGTCTAAGTCTTTTGTGTGCCAGAAATTTTTTTGATTACTACTTCAACTTTGCTTGTTATTATTGGTCTGTTCAGGCTTTCTGCTTCTTCTTGATTCAGGTTGGGGAGATTGTATATTTCTAGAAATTTGTTCATTTCTCTTAAGTTGTCCAATTTCTTGGTGTATACTTGTCCATAGTAATTTCTTATAATCCTTTGTATTTCTGTGGTATTGATTGTAAGATCTCCTCTTTCATTTCTGATTTTATTTATTTGAGTCTTCTCTCTTTTTATCTTGATAAGTCTGGTTAAAGATTTGTCCATTTTTTTTATCTTTTCAAAGGACCAGCATCTGGATTCCAGCTTCTGGAAAATTGTTCTTTTATTCTCTATGTCATTTAATTTTGCCCTGAACTTGATTATTTCCTTCCTTCTACTCACTTTGTGCATTATTTGTTGTTGCTCCTCTAGTTCTTTTAGATGTAGGGTTAGGTTGCTTATTTGAGATTTTTCTATCTTCTTTGGATGGCCCTGTATTGAACTTCCCTCTCAGCACTGCCCTCACTGTGTCCCATAGGTTTTGTGTTGTTGTGTGTTCATTTTCATTTGTTTCCAGATGCTTTTTGATTTTTCCCTTGTTTTCATTGTTGACCCATTCATGATTTAATAATATGTTATTCAGTCTGTCCATGTATTTCAATGTTCTTAAGTTTCTTCCTTGAGCTTGGATTCTACTTTCAAGTCATTGTGATCTGAGATGCTTGATATGATTTCAATTTTCTTGAATTTGCTGATGCTTGTTTTGTGTCTTACCATGTGGTCTATATTTGAAAATATTCCATGTGCATTTGAAAAAAAAATGTTTATTTTGCTTCTTTGGAGGGGGAAAGTTTTCTATAAATCAATTAAGTCCATTTGATTTAGAGTGTCGTTCAGTGCCACAATATCCTTGTTGATTCCTTGTTTTGAAGACCTATCCATTGTTCATAGTAGGGTGTTAAAATCCCCTACAGGGATTGTGTTACTGTCAATATCTTTCTTGAAGTCCTCCTAGATATTCTTTATGTATTTAGGTGCTCCTATATTGGGTACTCATGTATTTATAAGTGTTGTATCCTCCTGATGGACTATTCTTTTTATAGTGACCTTATTTGTCCTTTTTTGTGGCTCTTGTTTTGAAGTCTCTTTTGTCTGGTATAAGTACCTCTATACTTTCTTAGTAACCTCTTTAAACATGACCATTCTTATAATATATTATATATTTTTAAGCCCCATGTTATCTAATAGAAAGAAAATTCTATCATTTTTTTCTTATAAACATAGAGTATATTAACTCATGATGTGAAAGCAGAATGTCATTCAGCATTTTCATTTCAGCATGAATAAAACTGTTGCTTCTTTTTAATAAGAGAAAATGATACATAAAACAGAAAAGATTTTATAACTTTTAAGAAAATAAATCAATGATTTCTCTCTTATTCTAAAATCAGTTTAAAGAAAAGTAGAAGAAAATCAAATATTGAGATAGTAATTAGGAATAAATTAGATATGTGTACATTGTTATGTAGAATTCAAGGGGATAACAGCTTTATGTGGTTTCAAGAAAAATGTTACAGAATAGTTTTTTTTTTCCGCATGATGCCAACTAGAATACACAACCTAGAATGTACCCTGACCTGGGATTGAATTTACAACCTTTTTGTGTAGGAGACGAGGCTCCAACCAATTGAGCCACCTGGCCAGGGCCATAATCTTTTTCTTCTAATGTACATGCTTAAATGAGGTCATACTTAAATGCAAACATGTGGATCTATAAAGTTTATATTTGAAAGTGTAAACAACATAAATTGGCATTGATCAATTTCTACATTGAATAAAACAAATACATACTGCATACAGGTAAGTAAATAAACAATAAATAGGAAAGTAAGAGATAGATTTGATAAAGGAAGCCAGATCATTAAGGTACTTTTTTGAAACAAATAAATTCAAAATAAATACAAAGGGTCAGTGTGAAAGGTGAATTAATGAAAAAGATATTAAATCTGTGTGTGTTTCTATGCAAGGCAAGGGAGGAATGTATGTGTGTTTGTGTGTTTTATAACTCTGAAATATAACCCTACTGTTTTGCAAAGAATCAATTTCCTTTTTTCATGTTGCTGCAAAATATTACAAATTTTTTATTAAAATACCTGAAATTGTGTATCCCTGTTGATAAATTTATCTTTATATACAACTCTCCCTTCGTATTCACTGGTATGATTGAATTTTAGATCCAACATTGCATTTGCATGTGGAAACAGCTGAATTGATCTTGCCATGCTAATTCTAAGTCTGTAAATATATACTCACCTTTTGTAGAATCAGATGATAATGATGTCAGGGGCAAAAAATCAGTAAAATTATCAACTTCCTTTATAGGCAGATAACCATGAGTGGCTTTCAGCAAATGGTAATTTCAACTTCATATTTTTACCATGACTGTGTCAAAAGGCTTTTAAGCCAGATCTTACAATGAATCATAAAAAAGTAAATAATCCCAAGAGAAAAGTGCTAGTGTATTATATATTTTCAATTCACCAGTGAGATTAAACTTGAAAATTTGATTTTATGCAAATTTCTTAGGAAACTAAGAAAAGTCAGTAAATAGTATAGCATCTGCAATCTTTCATAAATTTAAAAATTGTAACACTGAAATAAATGTAACTAAGGACAAGTAAAATATAATTATGAAAACAGAATAAAAATTCATACAAATAAAGTTTTTCTAAAAAGATTAAATAGATTTTAGATATTTGCAACTTTTCAAAATGAGGCTAATAGCAGAGTCTTTTAAAGTTATAATTTGGTTTAATTTTAGATAAATCTTTATATATTTAGATCTAAATGGAATCTTATATTTTGCCAATAACAGGCTTGTCTGCTAATTAAAAAGCTAATCATTCAGATTTCCAAGTACCCACCTTGTCAACATTAACAATAATTGGTTTTCAAAGGCATAAGGAATTCTAACTTTAGCTTAGTATAGTTATAATGTAAATAAATACACACCAAAAACATTAAGGAAACATAGAAAGGAACCTACAAATGTTGAAGCTACAGACATTAAAAT
The DNA here is from genome assembly GCF_004126475.2 of Phyllostomus discolor. Taxonomy (NCBI): domain Eukaryota; kingdom Metazoa; phylum Chordata; class Mammalia; order Chiroptera; family Phyllostomidae; genus Phyllostomus; species Phyllostomus discolor. Next base: position 69,534,136 of record NC_040905.2, on the reverse strand, counting down.
ATATATAATTGTATATATCTATTTACCTCGATTTTCTTTTGAAACATAATTTTAGCTTCTGCATTTAAATTTCTTACCTTTTATATAGCAGAATTTAAGTTCTTGTGTGGTACTGTGAAAATGTGCTGCTTTAGGGAGTTCACAAGACTTGGCATTTGTGATGCCTCCTGATAGTTTGGGATACATTTTTCAGTCTGGTTTTAATATTAAAAAAATAGAATAAATGACATAGTTATGTTTTATTAAGACAAGTACTACCATTTACTTATATAATAGAATAGTATGCATAACATGAGCAGAACGTTTCAACATATGTTTTAGTATATTCAAATATAATGGCCAAGCTTTCCCATTTCACACATGGGAAAACAGGACCAGATTTCAGTGATTTGCCCAATGTCATACAATAAATTGACTATCATGTGCAAGTCAAAAATTATCCCTTTGGAAGTTTAAAATGAGATACATTAGTGGTAGAACCAAAGGATACAGGAACAAGTGAGTAACTGTTTAACAATTATAATTGTGAGTTCGTCAGTCCTGTTAAATGAAAGAGGAATTTGAAACTTGCTTCAAATGCAAAACTTATGGAATGTGAATAACATACTAGTGATAGTAACATTCCAGGAGATTACTGGAAAATGAGCACAGGGTTTCGGAAATCAGACTAGAGAAAGACTGTGGATACTGTAGACTTTTCTGTCAAAAGGGAGGTAGAAAGAAAGTACTCCAAATGATTAAAATGAATAGAAATTGCCAAGTATTTCAGGAAACATGGATAACCTTTTCTAAAAATATTTCTCAAAATTTGATTTATGCTAGTTTTACAATTATGTCTTAAAATAAGTTTATAAATAAAATTGTGCATCTAACTTGCTGGTTACCCCTAAATCAGGACACCCCACAATACTAATACATAGTTTTTCTATAATATAGTGTATTTCAAAGTAAATGTTTATGTGAAAAAATTACAGAGATTTTACATTAGTAATTACCTGGAGGTGAATAAGAATGGAAAGAAAAATGATTCACAGTATAGAACAAATGTCTTTTGTCCAAAAAAACCCCAAAAATTTATTTTTGGATCTTTAATATTTATTTTATGATTGTTACACAATTGAAAATGCAATCACTTTGTCTAATGAGTAAACCATTCAGCTTCCCAAATTTCTGTAAGAATGAAAAAATATATCCTGTTATACCAATCCTTAATACACTCATAAAAATGTTGATATGGTTTCATAACAACATCTCATTAGTAACTGTTTTTCCATAAAATGTTCATACTTATTTTCAAGTAGGAAAGACTAAAATGGATTTTTAATCCACAGTAGGAAAGTGAATACATGACATGCTCAAAGTACATGCTAACAATGAGCTTGATTATCTTCTGAGACAATCTGTACCTTCTTAAATTATACATTATCAGAAAATCACCAGTCTTGTCATGTTGCAAAGTTGTTTTCTAAGAATAATAGATATCATATTCTAGAGTGAATCATATGTACCTTTTGAAAACACTGTTTCCCAGATTAGCTTTTGGGTATTATTTTTTTATTGCAGAATGTAACCCCCTTTTGGCTCACTGCGTGGCAAAATTCTAATTACTAGAACCAAAGGTTAATCTGATAAAGCATAAAACACTGTAGAGATTTATTCTTTTTAATGTTGTATTCTTCCTGAAAATAACATGGAAAACTAAAGTGAAGAAGTAAATTAATTTCAATAATGATGTAAATAACATTTCAGAACTTATTTTTGAAAGTGTTAACTTGGTTTTTCTGTTTTTGTTTTTTGAATTCTAAAGATACCTATTAGTAAATACTTTAGTATATGTGGGCATAATGATACTGCAAGAGACTTGATCAAATAAAATAACAAAATAATGAATTAATACATAGTTTTCCTTGAGAATGTCTAAAATCTTCCACAGGAACTTTTTACTGCTTTAACTCATTCACTGTACTTTATGCAGAAAATTTTCTATTGCCATTAAATTTAAGCTCTCTGTATAGCTTCATATCAAAACAAACAGTATATGTTTATAATAATTTGCATAGAGATTTTTGATTGGGTGATTGCTGAAAACAAAGATATATGAAATAAAGAACAAACTGACAGTGACCAGAAGGGAGGATGGAGGAGGGTAGTGGAGGAAAGAAGGGGAAAGGTCAAGTCAAGGAACTTGTATAAAGGACCCATGGACATGGATAACAGGTCGGGGGGGAGTGGGGAGTATTGAATGTGGGAGAGGAGGGATGAACAGAGTAGGGGAGAGCAATAAGGGGAAAATGGGGACAACCATAATTGAACAGCAATTTAAAAAATTAAAAAGAAAAGATATATGACTGTACAGACTCTCAAAGTGCTAAACCCTAAATCATAGGATATTTTGTACATTAGTGTTGGGCAACCCTTCCAATTTGCTTCCTTGAGGTTTCAGTTTAAATACTATCACCCTATTTAAGGACTTCTTCCATCCTTCAAAATAAATCCAGGCCACTTGTCCTGTTATTATTTCACTCTACTGTCTGTGATTTTCCTTCATAGAACTTACACATACTTATTATATATTGAATATCTCCTTACTACAATTCAAAAGTTACTATTTTATCATTAAATATCAGATGGCTGTTACAACTTTCATTATTAAATATTTTTGAATAAAAAATTGATAAACCAGCCTAAATTGTGCCTAACTTTTATAAAATTATATATTGTGTTTAAAAGAGGTTTGTACAAGAGGCATATCTAACCACCTACCTGACTGGTGATTCTGCTCTAATACATCTCTGAAAAGTATGTGGTCCAACTAGTCTCTGTTTGAGTATCTTCTGTGATTGGACATGTTGGAACCTTGGCTGCAGCCCAGTCCATTATTACACAGATTTCATACTGCAGTCTTTCCCATTTCAAGCTTAATCTGTCTCCATTTAATGTCTACATATTTACCTCAGCTTTATGGTTTCAGCCATAAAAGAAAGTGCATGCTGCTTTTCACATGAAAACTTTCAAATATTTAAAGACTTCTATCGTATTTCCCTTGAGTGTTATTGTATATATGCATAATATTCATACTTTCTGACCATTTCTTCTGAAAATTGGGTCCATGATCTTCCACATCCAGGTCATTTTTATTGAATGAGCTCTACTTTGACTGAATTCCTGGATATAAACTGTGGCCTCTTAAACATGTATTAACCTTATAGTATAAAGCAGTGGGAAACATACGTGTAGTGGACACCTGTGATGCACCAGCCGTACCTTATGACCCCAGCCTTTGGCTACTTAATTTAGTACAGCTGTGGTAGAAAACCTCTGTTACCGTGCTCAGTACCCTACACTAACTGCATGTAACAGGGTCTCTCAGTTCTGCTTTCTCAGATGCTCAAGGCCAGCCAGCTGCACACAAGTGCAAGCCAACAGTTCAGGGCAGTTAAACAGTGGGGACTGGGAGTTGATGGATCAATGCTCTGTCTTTCACTTTCTCTGATTAAAAAGTTAGGCGGATCCTCTAGTTGCTGATTATTGTAATAAGCTCATTATCAAAATTTTAATTGGTGGTTTTTATTCTCAAATTCCTCATTTTCTTACTCCTGGTGTCTACTTTAAAAAAAATCCATAATGAAAGCTAGAAAATTCTCAATTATACTTTGATATTACAGCTTGATACCTTCTGATATATTTTAGGAAACAAAAACTATTGAAATACTATGGACTCACTCTATCTTTAAATATTTAAGTTTATGTTATATTTGCTTTACTAGTTATCCTATACTAAAGTTTTTCATTTTGTGTGGGGGGGGAGAACTAGATCTCTACATTTATATTTTTCAAATATGTCATTGTTGATTCAAGAAAATACCAATAAAATATTAACACGTTTTAAAGCATCCTTCTTCTAGCAAACATATGATGTATTCTGCTGCCTTTTGTACATCTCAGAGGACCTAAGCATATAATTAGAGTTTTTACCAAGTGATTAATGAAGATATTAAATAGATAATAACTAATGATAGGAGTTTTTTTTTTTTTTCCCTTCAGGTATGGTTGTTTTATCTATTCACTTTGCTTCTTATATCTTTATAGAGCAACTTTTAAAAATTGATACCTACATTTTCATTAAAAACAAATAAAATATTAATATTAATTATCACCTGATCTTTTACTTAAAATCCATATGATGATAAAATTTTTGATATTTTGATGTAGAATTTTGGTACACTTATACTATTTAAATTAAATGTTACTATAAATTATATCATTTATTCCTTTTCATAATTATATGATATCATTTTAATTTTGAGAGGAGAAAAAAAGATTCTTAGATTATATAAACCTAATTAAGTATATGAGATCTGTCCGGAAAAAGTCCAGCTATTATTAATATTATGAGAATTATTTATGTGACATAAGTGTAACTTGGCAGCCAAGGAGAGTGGACTGGAATGTACATGCATGAATAATGATGACTTCACTGTACTAGCCAGTGGGAGCAGTAGACACCATTGAGTGAGCTTGTATGCTGTGTAGCTATTGCATTCAAAATGACTGAGTGAGTACAGCAAAGAATCTGCATCAAATTTTGTGTTAAGCTTGAACATTCCTCCGTGCAAATTATTCAAATGATTCAGAAGGCAACAATTGTGGGCAACTGGTGATTGGCAGCTTCATCATGACAATATGCCTGCTCAAGCATCATGTCTAGTGCAGAGCTTTTTTTGTAAAATATCAAATCACTTAGGTGACTCAGCCCTCCTACAGCCCGTATTTGGTGCCCTACAACTTCTGTCTTCTCCTAAAACTAAAATAACCTTTAAAAGGGAAGAGATTTCAGACTGTTGATGAGATTCAGGAAAATCCGATGGAGCAGCTGATGGTGATTGGGCAAACTCTGTGATGTTCCAAAGTGCCTACTTTGAAGGGGACTAAGACACTATTGTCCTCTGTACAATGTTAGTTGTATCTTGTATCTTCTCCAATAAATGTCTCTATTTTTCGTATTGTATTGCTGGGTACTTTTTGGACAGACCTCCTATATTCAAATATATGTGCTAATATGAAATGGAATTGAAAGTTGTTTCATATGTTTCTGAATCCCCAAGTAACATTTTAAAAATATATTTTTGTTAGAAGAAGAATGCTCAGAATCATACTTCTATAATCAAATAATTTAATATTATATATTTGACTTTTTACTCTGCTAAAGAGTAATCTCTAGATCCCCTACCAAAACATGAACTTAAAGAGGAGTATATCACAAGATAATATATTCAAAATTGGACATTACATATTAAAGATACTATTTTAAAATGTATATACAATTTCTGTAGCCATATATATAAAAACTGACTATTGGAACCAAATTTTAAAAGGGACTCTTTTTTCCTTTTTATCTAATTTATTGGGATTGTCACTGCACAGCATGGGGTCCAGCTGTATTAAAGATTTGTGGGGAATGAAATAGGTTTTTATTAACAAGGTTTCCAATTTCAGGGGGCTGGGAGCATTCCTTCTCCAAGCCAATCTCTCCCACAAAGCACAGAAAACCAGCCACCCCTAGGAATATTAAAGTTTAAATCCATGTCCAGAAGTTCATCCTTATGGCTTATCACTAATCCAAGGTTGATACTCAAACAGGTCACCAGGCTTTCTCCCTCATGTCAAAGTTGCCATCACCTCACAGTAGTGCTCTCTCGCTCAGATCTGGTGTGTGCTGTCAGATTACTTTCCAGGGGTGTCCCACCTGTGGCCTGTGGGCTACATGTAGTCCAGGATGGCTGTGAATGCAGCCCAACACAAAATCATAAATTTACTCAAACATTGCGAGATATTTTGTTGTCATTAGTGTTTGTGTATTTAATGTGTGACCCAAGACAACTCTTCATCCACTGTGGCCCAGGGACACCAAAAGGTTGGGACACCCCAGCTTTATATGGTCATGTAGGGGAATCTCCATCTATAGGGAAATTTCTCAGCTCATTCCTCTGTTTGCTGCTCTCAGGGTCAGAGAGAGTAGAAGGACTAGGGCACATGTGCCTTGTTGCACAGGGCCCTGGCATCCTGAGGCCATGCACACCCCAACATGGGACCCTGCCTCTGGAAGGTGGCTGCTTTGAGACCTAAGCCCAAGCAGTCCTGGTGTCTGCTGCCCCTACACATGCAGTGCAGAGCAAGAGAGGAGGCTTTTGCTTACCTTCAGTTTAAAAGTCATCTCCCCAAATCCCACAAGCCAGTGGGAGTATCCAGTTTTCTAACGAGTGTGTGCCATGTCAGCTGTATTTGCCTTTGAACCTCTTAAGGTCCCCATTTTGCACAAGGTGGCAGAAGCCTTGAACCATGCATACTTTGTACAAGCTCCCTTCTGCTAAGTCACAAGCTGCTTGGTAGCCTTGGATAATCTCTCTTCCCTGGTGTCCCCTCCCATCACAGAGAGGGCAGGCCACAGCTAATCTTCAATTCCATCTTGGGGTTTTCTCCCATCTCCTGCCTTCTCCCTTCAATCTGGCCTGACTTCCCTGTTACAGGGTGACACTTGTTAACAAATTATACAGGTGTCAGATGCACAATTTCACAACACATCATTTTTACCTTGTATTGTGTGTTCACTATCCCAAGTCAAATCTCCTTCCATCACCATTTATCCCTCCTTAACCTCCTTTACCTCCTCATACCACTGCTATCCATGTCCATAAGTTGTTTTCTTTTATTTTTTCTCAATTTATCTACTCTCCTACCCAGCCCCCAGAACCACCTGTGGCAGTTGGCAGCCTGCTCTCCATCTGTGATCCTGTCTCTAGCTTGATTGTTAGTTCATTGTGTTCATTAGATTCCACATATGACTGAAATCATATGGTATTTGTTTTTTACCAACTGCCTTATTTAACTTGGCATAATTCTCTCTTGGTCCATCTGTGCTCTTGCAAAAGGTAAGATTTCCTTCTTTTTTATGACCCAGTAGTATTTCATTGTGTGTAAGTGTACCACAGTTTGTTTATCTGTTCATTTACTAATGGACATTTGGACTGCTTCCAAATCTTGGTTATTGTAGATAATGCTGGAATAAACATAATAGTGCATTTATTCTTTCAAATTAGTGTTTAATGTTTCTTGAAATAAATCCCCAGAAGTGGAAACACTGAGTCATAAGGCAGTTTCATTTTTAATTTTATGAGGTAGCTCCACAGTGCTTTCCACAGTGGCTGCACCAGTGTGCATTTCTACCAAGCATGCATAAAGGTTCCCTTTTCTCCACATTCTTACCAGCACTTGTTTGTTGATTTATACATCTTTCTCTTATTGGCCTAGATTTAATTAAGGGGTCATTTATTCTATTCCATACACTAACAATTATAACCAGAAAAAAAAAAAGAATGTTTCTGCTAATCTTTTCTTTCAAATTATTTTTCTGGCAGGGGAATATTCTGGGTACCCTCTTGTACCCAGCCTAAGAGCATTATTTTAATGGTACAATGTTCTCTTGATATATGATTAAACTTTTTGGAGAGAAAATTGTGATTAATTTAAAAGTGAAGTATCAGGATTGACATTTAAAAATATCATTCTCAGTGTGTGTGTCATTTTTGGTTTATGGTTTGTTATTGCTGTTGCTGCTGTTACTCTTCTGACTTCCAGTTTCAAAGATGTTTAGAAAGGGAAAGTAACTTTCCTTAATCCTTTGTTATTTTGGATGATTTGATAGCCCATTTTGTCTTCACAAATTTTACCTTCTACTTTATATAGTCTGTTTTGGAGACATGATATGTAATCTAATAGACAATTAAAAACGGAGACTAGTAGGGTGGGGATGGGCATGGTGCAGTGAAAATGGAGATGATTGCACTTAACAATGGTAAAAAAATAAATAAAATAAATAAAATAAGCTTAATTTATTATGTTGCAAATCTTCTATCACTCCCCTGCAATGGTCTTGCATAGTTTTCAGTCAGCTATTGAGCATCTTCTTCCAGTGGCTTGACCTTTATATTTCTTCACCTCATTATCCATTTTTCTATCTAAATGAGAGTTAATTTGGAATCAGGGTACTTGGGTTGCAAAGAATATCTGAACTTGGGTTCAAATTTGATATATTAATTGCTAACATTATAACATTTTACTTTTAATTCTTATTTAGAAGCTATTTGACATTTATATTTTCCTTATTTTTTTCTTCTTTAGACATGCTAGCCAAGAAAATGTTTATTTATGTGGTCCTTCCATCTATGACAATGATTACATGAAGAATTTACTCAAATTGGCACATGAAGTAATGAAATTTAATGTTATGTATTATTTAACATGATTCAATAATGCTGTAAAATTTTTAATGTGGTATTATTTTTTAAGACAAAAACAACACAGCAGGAGTGACATACAAGAAAATGTGTGTATTTTTATCCACTTTTTGAGTGTTATTATAATTTTGGTTAGGTTTTCTGAGTAAACTAATATAAAAGGACAGCCATAATTTCAAAAAGAAAGAAACATGTAAGATCTTACTATTGTATTTTATGAATTATAATACAATTGACTATCCTTACCAGAAGTTAGTGTTTTTAAATTTTTTAATTTAACATTAATGGTGCTTACAAAATGAGCATTTGGGTAAAGGACACATGCATGCACTGCTTTTCTTTCACAAAAGTATATTCATGTCACAAACACTATTCTGAGACTTGCTTTTTCACTTAATAATTTATCTTTGATATTCTTTTATGTCAATACTTAACTCATGTCCTTATTCTGTTTAATTCCTGAACAAAATTGTACAGAACAGCAATATATTACATCATTTTTTTCTGGTCATTTCCCAACATTTATTCATTCAAGTAATACTTGAATAATTTTGAGCATAACTTGTTTTGAGCATGTGTGAATATATTTTATTAAATTAGTAGATCAAAATATCAAAGAACATATAAGCATTTATTTATTGATGGGTATGACCACGTTGCCTTTTGTTGAACTTCCAAACTTAGTGGTCTGCCATCAAAGCATACCAGTTTATTGTTTACTTTACACTGATGTATTTCACAAGGGCTCATACCTGTCCTTAATGTATCTAAGTCTATTTTTATAAATTTATTTTTCTATTACAGTTTACATTACATTTTAATTTGTACTAGTTTTTGTTGTAAGTCTGTTTTGATTCAACATGCTACCACTCACATATACTTCATGAAGCACAGATGACTCTCCTCTATCTCCTCTCACACTTAACACTTCTCATTAATACTAACAAATTATACTTTCACCTCACAGTTCCCACTTCAAAATTCCACCATCAGGAGTCCCTCTTCCGAGTCACAATACAACAACCATAAAACATAAAAATTCCACTTACTTGTCTCTCGACATGTTTTGAACCATTGTTATAGATTATAGACTCTGTATAGATTGTACAGACAACATTTTTATACTTTTCCTTTTTTTCCCCTACAAATTAGCATTCTCATCTGGTGTTATTTCCCTTCATCCAGAAATAAATCTTTTGATATTTCCTGTGGAGAAAGTTAACTAAGACAAACTCTTGATGTTTCTTAATCTTAAAATGTCTTTATTTCACTTTCATTTACGCAGAAAATGTTCACTCTATACAGAATTTTTAGTTAATATTTGAACACAAAACTTTTTATTCCACTGTATTTTGTCCTGCATTGCTCCTAATGAAGACTCAGTCATAACTTGTTTTACTGCCCCTCTTTCTATGAAGTATGTTCTATGTCTGATTGCATTCACATTTTTCTGTATTTTCCACAGTTAAACTCTAATATACCCAACTGTGACTTTCTTTTTCTTTCTCCTCCTTGGATTTCTTTGACTTTTGGTATTTATATTGGTAATCTTTTAAAACTAATATTTGAAGAAAAGTCTACTTTTTCTTCCTGGTTTGTATAATGTATTTTTTTTTCCTTGGAATCCTGTGTCTGTTTCTTTTCTTTGCATTTTTTTAAACTGATGTTTCAAATTGTGACTTTTGAGATGGTCTATTGTAAGTATTACAAGTTTTTTTGATATTGCCAAGCTTCTTTTAAAGTTATATGATGATATTTTAAATTTCAGACATCTAATTTTCTATAAATTCTAGTTTATTCTCATAATTTTCATTTTGCTGATAAAATTCTCTGATTATTCCTTACAATCAAAATTTCCTTTAATTTTCATACATATTTTAAAAAATTCTTAAAACATATTAATAATGTCTGTTTTCATTTTTTGCCTGCTAAATTTAAGTTTGGATCACCTTATGTTCAGCTTCTTTTGGATGATTCTTTGGCCTGTGTGTCAACATTACCTGTTTATCTCTGTTTTATAATGGTATGCCATTATTAGACAATATCTTTATTTTGTTATATACCTTTAGGTAGTTAAATTTTGTTCTGGTATGCATTTTCTTATATGTTGATCACATTTTGGCTTCAGTTTATGCTTTTGTAGACTGTGGCTTACAAATTCAAGGAGTTTTCCAAGTCCTTGTAACTCTATGGGACTCAAACTGAAAACTCAGCTTTTAGGTTTTGGAGGGATCTTCAGTATTGCTCCTAAAGCCTGGCCTTCTTTGTGTCTACACCTAGGTGTTTACAAGGTATTAATGAAGACATTGCACCATAATTGAGCTAGTATTCCAGTGTCTCCAACATGACTTCAGTTCTGGTATTTTAATTTTGTTCTTAAACCCATATATGCTGCTCTCTGATAAGCCTCGGGCTTAAACTGTGCCCTAGACATTTGTAGCCTAGTCTTCATTCAAGGGTTGCTGAGGATCTCCATCCAGCTATCACCCCCCTACCCCTGACACATAGGTGCTCATGCACACACACTTTTCACAACTCCCTTTAGTGGACCACTGTGCTCTATTTGTGTTCTAGTGTGCTTGTTTATGTATGGGGAATTGTCCCAGGCAGAGAACTGGGCAGTTATGGGGCTCACTTCATAAGTTTCCCTTTACCCAGTGATTATATTATTGTGATGCTTGATATCCAAATCCAGAAATAAATTATTCAATCTATTCTATACACTTTCACAATTTATTTTAGGAGGATTAGCTAAATTTTAGTTAATCATAGCTGTAATTCAAGAAAAACATTAATTTAGAAAAATAAGACTTTAAAAATTAAAACACCTTTATGCATTCATTGTGAATCCATTCTTTTTTAAAAGACTTATTTATTTAGTGAGGGAGAACATCAAAGTATGGTTGTCTCTTGTGTGCATGTTCCTGCTGGGGACCTGTCCATCAATGAAGCATGTGCCCTGACTGGGAATTGAACCAGCAACCTTTTGGGTTGCAGACCAGCTCCCAGTCCACTGAGCCACACCAGCTGGGACTATGAATCACATTCTTTTGTTTGAAAACATAACAATAGCATTCATGAAAAAGTACATAGTGAAGCAAACAGAAACATTAGTAGTAGATTTTGATTTATTCTCATTATTTCACTATAATATGCAGGTATGGAATATTAATGAAAATATAGAATATTTAGATAATATGACAAATTATATAAATAATATATTTTAATTAATAGTTAATTTTGTTCAGATTATTTGCCTCTCTTGAAACCAAAATGGTTCCAACTAGTTCTAGAACTTTGCTAGAGTGAAAATTCATCAAATTCTCATCCATTTTCAAGACCCTCACAATGTAAAGTCTTATTTTTTCTTGTATTTCCCTCTCAACAAAGACTTATGTCTTTTAAGATGCATAAAATATAAAACTTTGTTTAGTTATTTCCAGAGGGATATTTATTACTCATTAATCTAAAAAATCTATCTTTAGGCTTAGTTACATGTCCACAACTTGAAAATTTATATTTAAAGTAAACATAAGTATACCATATGAGTTTTAAATTGATTAGTAATATTTTCCATTCATTCTCTAGATCTAAATGGTGCTTTCAAAAGCTATGCAGGTCAGTAAAATTAGTATAATTAACTTTCTCCACAGCAAGCAATCCATTCTCTATATTGAGAATGTCACACTAATATGTTTTCCTGCTTATACCAAAAGAAGATATTTTAAAATAATACACCACACACAGACAAATTTCTCAAATCAGATTGTATGAGTCATAAAATCACAATTCAAGACATCTTCTTAAATCTTTAACTAAAATAAAATTGAGCTCCAGAAAAAGCACTATTTTTTTTCTATGCCTTCCCTAAGCCTAATATTGTACTATTGGTTCTTATCAGGGGTGGAGAGTATTGTTATCTGTATCTGTGTTTGAAAAACAGAGCTGCATACAATGCTGTCTCTTAGTTGATACATGACTGAATATTTCCCGTGTTAATTTCTTATAAAAATATAATAATAAGCATTGCTATTGTTAGCTGGGTAATTTTTAATTATTATGAATTACAATTTTATGCAAATTTTAACTTTACACTACAGAAATGTTTGGTTCAAATGAGATTTCTAACACAAAATTTAGTTAAATTTTATTTTGTTTTTTGTTTAAAAAACAGGTACATTTAAAAGCTATGTGTGCTTGAATGTACCTTCAGAGTTTTGGGGATTGACACCATGAATCTAGGAAGGCAGGTGTCACAGGCCCAGAACAGTTTTCCAGTACATGTGCATTGAAGGGTAAGTGCATATGGGGACTCAGTGTATTCATTACCCCAGGGCTTGGGCCTTGCCCTCCAACTGCAGCCACACTAGCAACAACTTGTACATATCCCCATTACAGGCACCTAGGCAGGGCACTACTACCTGCTCCTGGTCCTGCTACAGTCACAAGGGTAAGCTTTGGTGACAGTTTCTAGACTTTTCATCATATATGAGCCTAACCTAAAAGTGCCTTTCTTCAGTTCTGTGAGAAGGTAGCCAGTGAATTCCCAGTAACTGCAAGATCTGTTCACACCCCAAGGATATATAACCAAAAAAGTGGAAGGATATGAAATTCTTGAGATGAACTTTAGCTACTGGAAATAAAAGTCTATAGATAAATTGTTTTACCTCTTGTCAGATCCTCTATGATTTTTAGATACTTCATGATAGTTTTATAAGCTCTCCATAAGACTCCATTGAGACCTAAACAGTCAGCTTTTCATGTTGCTCTAGCCAGCTTGGTTATATACTTCCTATTTCTTCTCCCTGCTACTCTCCCTCTCTGCTTCCTTAGAAAAGCACTCCCTAATAATCTGCTATCACACTTGTTCCCAGGATCTGCTTTCTAAGAAATTCAAGCTAAGATAAAGTGACAGGAGACAGAATGAAATGGAATATAAGCGCCATTTCTGATCAATCATATTAAAGAACAAGTAGTAGACACGACTTGTTGATTTTATGTACAACAGTATGAAATGTTAATGAGATTTAAGCCAATAAAATAGCTCTGCCATTTTTAAGACTGTCTCTTTTATTAGTAGGTGTTGGGGGTTAGATGATAAGTAATAAGTAAATTTAAAACTACCAAAGGCTGTCCAGTGTAGCCGTTTATATAGTATGCTACAAATACTTAGGTACTGAAAAATGTCATGATAATAGGTTTCTACTTTTTTCCAATTATTTATCTCCAAATATAAATTCATTCATTCATTCAAAAATATTTAATGAGTAGCTGTTGTGGACTTATTATGTACTATGCTTCTAGGCACCAATAAACAAGAGAGAGAAATCTTTGCTTTCATGTAGTAAGTATCCTGATAAGAAGAGAAAGAAAACATGGAATATGGTAGATGGTGATAAATGATAGGGAGAAAATAAAGCAGTTCAGAAGAAAGAAGTAAAGGGAGGTAAGGCCTTTGTGGTTAGGTAATATTTGAGCAAAGAGACCTCAGGTCTTCTTTAAGAGAACCTATGTCTGTTAGTTGCCTACTAGATCTGTTAGCAGTGGAGATAATGATTCAGGTAAAAAAATAAGTTATATAAATATAATTTAATAAGTTAGAGGAAATTAGATAAAAAAGAATTATGACAACTTCTCTGACTATAATAAAGCTAACATTATTTATAGCTTTACTATTAAAATGAAAATTCATTGAGGGTTTATACATGCCAGTCCATCTTATAAGCAATGGACATGAATTTGGTCTTTTAACCCTAACTGGAATCATGTGTGTAGTAGGTAGGTGCTATTATTATGACCATTGTGCATCTTGACAGAACTGAGGTTCTGAAACTTTGAGTAACTACACTAAAGATACTGAGATAAATATTGCCGAAAGAAACCAGAATTCTGAGCCTAGGCTATCTGAGTACAGAGCCCAAGACCTACCACTACTTTATGCTGCATAAAGTGTTTTTCCTTTAGAAAATCTTTGGTTGACCTGCAGTTTCAATGACAAAGGGAAAAAAAAAGCAGTGAGAGAGACATAATTGTGTCAATTTTATTTGAAGAATTTGTCAAAGCATAAGGGAAAAGGAAAACAAAACAAGTTCATACGTTTAGAGTCAATAAAATAACATTGACTGATTAACTGAATAAAAACTGGTTAAGTTTTAAAATTGTTGTGGGTCTTCAAATAGCTCCTATAGTTCTCTTGCATTTCTGTTTTTGCTCTAGAAATCAATCATCCTAAGGTGATCCATATCTGAAAATATTTTAAAGGGCCATTATTTAGAGCAAAATTCATTAAACAAACATCATAAAAGAGTCTGTTCTAACCCTGACCAAGGAGCTCTCAGATGGCTGGAGCATCGTCCCCCACACCAGAAAGCTTGCTTGCAGGTTTGCTTCCCATTCAGGGCACATGCATGGGCTTTGGTCGGGGAGCCTATGGGAGGCAACTGGGAGACAGCCAATCAATGTTCTTTCTCACACCAATGTCTCTTTTCCTGTTACTTTCTCCTTCTCTTTCTAAAAATCAGTAAACCTATCTTTGGGTGAGAATTAAAAAAAGTATGGTCAATGTTTTTATATTCTTTGATATCCACAGTTTTCACAGTTTTGAATAATAAAGGTTTAACACACAATTGTTGTAAATAAGTTCAAAGATTGCTTTTAAATCTTAATTTTTAAAGAAAAAATATATTACAAAACTTGACCCAGAAACATTATCTTGAGTAGATTGTGAAAATGTTAAGGAATATTAAGCATAACCTGTTTCTTATATTTACATGAAGCTTTGTGCACATTCTTTTATTTTCTGAAAAACATCACTGAATTAAACACTTGGAAGAGAATACATCTATTTGCCAATTGTTAAATGGAATTGAGATGAATATACTTAGATTGACTTCTGTGTAGCAGTTCAAGTTAGAAGGTCAACTATTTTTTCTCATTAATAGCATTTTAATTCAAATGCAACTTGAATTGAATATACTATTGAAAATGTATTGAGTGATAGGGAGAGAAGAAAACAAATTTTCCTTTGATATTCTCTTACATAATCAATCAAAGGGAGAATTTTTGTTTTAACTTTCTTTCTCCCTCACTCATTTTCACAGACAATCGTGCTGTGGAAAATTTCCTGTGGCATTTCTTTAAATGAAACTGCAAAAATTGTATTTTATCATTAGTTTAGAAATTGTTATCTTTTGTTAATACTGTAAGATATAGAGAAAGGCACAAAGAAATAACTGGCAGTATTTTAATGTTTCTTTTTTTTCTGAGGGTTTAAATATATTTTTCCCCAGGACTTATAAGGAAGTCTATTTGTTCTGAAAAGGAAGACTTTAATTAAAAGTCATAGTTCAAATGAGCATATAAATTATTGCAATTGAAATAAAAAATTGCTCTATGTATTTATTTAGTTACTACTTATTTATTTACCTAGTAAAGTGATATCACTGTTATTCAGGAGGCAGGTTTTTTAATTCAAAAATATTTTTCTGTTTAAATATCATATTTGACATGATATTTTAAAATAATAAGCCAGAAATAGACACATACTCTCTCAGAGAGGCAAATTCACTTTTAGATTTCAGTAGGAAACCTATATAAACTTGAACTATCATTTTACAGACACTGACATTCTTCATTTATAGGTAAATAATTCCAAATCACTAAAATGAACTGGAAGGAATTAAAATTTGCTGTTCATAATCCTAAACTGTAGCTAACCATAGAATTTTAAACTATGTTTACAACACTAAATTTTAATAAGATATGTTTATAGGAAGATGATGAAAGACTCAAATGTCTGTTGTCTTTAATATCAGTATTTTTTTTCTAAATGGCACTAGAAAATTGAATACCTTGATATATTTGAGGCTACATTCTAAAGAAATAATACTTATGTATACTTACAGCATGTCTGTGAGTTAATTTAATTTATATGGAATTGAGTTGGCTTTTCAATGACCCATGAGCTGCATAAAGAACAATTTTATTTAGTGTTTTTCCCCCAAACTTCCTTAAACTTGGTAAAAGTGCATTAATTGTTGGACTGTCCCCTTAGCTATCAGAATTTTTTGTATTGTTGTTCAAGTACAGTTATTTACATTTTCAACCCCCCACCCCCCTCACCCCACTGACCCACCTCTCACCCTCAAAACCACCCCCCTTGGCTTTGTCTATGTGTCCTTTATACATGTTCCTTGATGTATAAATTTTAAATGTAGAATATTTTTGTAGATGTAGAATATTTTAAATGACTGACTTGATGTACAAATTTTAAATGTAGAATATTTTTGAAGATCTAGAATATTATAAATGACTGAGTAGAATTTTCTGTCTCACTAAAAACTGATAATATACATAGACTCAGTTAATTTATAATATTTTAACTTTTTAAAAAATTACCTTGAAACTCCTGTGGTTTTACAGTAAATGAAATAATAAAAATATAGTGAAAAAAGCTAATATAATGTAAATATTTGTCCTTTGTGATGTTGTGACATAGTTGTTTTCAGTAAGTTTCATGTGTATTTCCTGTTTCTGGAATTATATATTATTCATAATTCATAAAAATTGTTTAAGGACAAATAAGAATTCCTACAGTGAGATCTCTATCTCTCTCTGGGATAGTTATAGGAGTACTGTACATTTTATTTACTAGGGTTGTATAGCAAGAGGGCACTTAGAATTCTCATCTCTCCTTGCAGCTGAAGGAATGGTGTATGTGCATAAAACCGTATTTACTATGGTGCTGGAAGGCGTAAATATTGCTGCTAGGGTGGCTGATTAAGTTGTCTCACTGCATTTTCTCTGCCTCTTTGTATTTGTGATTGTTGTTATTTTTCGCTTGCTGTGTTTTTTTTGGCTTTTGATTCCATCTGCCTGAGAGGTTTTCCATATTATGACTGCTGTGTAATCAAGGTTAACTTAGTGATATGCAGGAGTTAATGTGATAGCAGCCATGTTTAAATCACTTCAAGAAAAAAAATCTTCAGCTTTGGAGAGACTAAATCCAACTTTGTAGACACTAGAACCAAGATGTAGGGTACTCTTAAAAAGTAACGAGCAATTGGGTATGGCAGATCAAAATGAACAGGAAAGATTTCCCAAATCCAAGTTCCCCTCACACTTTCTTATTATTTCAGTTTGAAATGACACTATTATGGAACGCATTCTCCATGAATGAGAGAATTATCCTCTATTAAAATGTAAATGTGCCAGAAAAAGACAGTATAAGAATCAATCAGTCATTTACATCTTAATGAGAAGTAGTCATTCAAACCCTTCCAATATTAGTTAACTGAAATTAAGCATTGTTAGGATGGAGATGAGACAGAAGCATTTTGGCAACCAAAAGTGGGAAGAGAAAATAAAGGGGAAATGAGACAGTGCTGAGAATTAATAGCATTAGGTACAATGTTTCAAAGAGGTTGAATCTCTGTTGACAAACATTTTTGGGGATAGGGTGCTAAACTCAAGAAAAACTTGCTCATGTTAAACCTTTCAGTGAATATATGCATTTGAGGAGAAAACAATTTTAGTCCCTGTAGAGTTCCATTCATGTTTAAGGATGCTGAGACACTCCAATATGAGTGGGGGTCCACATTTGTGTGACATTTTATGTGTACTTGCTTTAAGAACATAAATATAAACATGCATTCTGCATTTTTTCAGAATAACACAGAAGACAAAAAGTCTTCACCTTAAAAAAATTTTCCTGTTTATTATTTCAATGGAACATACATTTAGATTATATAAAATGTCTGTGATTATCAAACATTTGATCTAAACATAATATTTGGAAATATGCCTATTTAGTAGGTCAACATAACTTCTCATTCTTATGCATTTGCACTCTTCTTGTGTGAACTGAATACAATAATGTTCTATGCATAGCACTTTATATAGTTCATTGATCTACAATTATCATCTTCATCATTATTTGTGTGTGTGTGTGTTTGCCTAAAGTTATACAGGAGAGTCATACACAAGTAAACAGGTGGTTCGCTGGATTTAAGGACAATTCTTAAAGGTCCTTTAAGAAGAATTATCTCAATTCTTTCATGATAATCTGTTACCTTATATAATCTTAAAAGGCAGACCAAGATGACTATATTTTGATTATTAAATAGATATATGTACATATACTATCATACAGCATATATAACATCTTATGCATCATATGCATTGTATATATACATGTTAATTTAATATTATATATAATATAATACAAAATATAACAAATATTATACATGAACACATATAGTCTGAATTGCCACCATATAAAACTAATTATAACAAAATGAGTATATGTTATATAAGAGTAGTTTAAACTCTTTGTTAAAAAATTCTCTTCAATCTGAGACTTCAATAACATGAATTTGAAATTCTAACAAAAGTTCATAATAAAATTTATCTAGTTATTTAATTTGAGGACATTGTATTTATTTGTTTCACCTATAACATTTAAAAAAATTGCAACTATTGTGAATAGCAGGATAGCTATATACAATATGTGGCTTGTACCTGAATACTCATGAGTGAAATCTTATCCCTGTCTTGTTATATCTTATTAAGGCTATTTAAAATACATTTTTAGATATATTATGCTTATTTATTAACTCAACCAAGCAATATTATTATAAATATTTTTGTGTTATAATCTTCTAATTAGTCATTAGTTGGGTGTTAGTCATTTTTAATCCTCTTTATGTTTTGTTCTTGATTTTTGTAATATTTTTATTTATCTTATTCTTGGGATAAAAGTATAAGATAATTGGGGTCATGAATCAATTATAGTTATCTGTTGATGGGGAATTATCATCCTTATGTTATTTTTCAACAAATAGAGAAATTAAAACCAAACTTAATGGTTAGGTCTACATGTTAGACAAGATTTAAGTTAAGAACTTAAAGAAGGTAGTATATTAATTATAGGTTACCTGTTTCTATTTTAAATCTGTCATCTGTTTTTTTATTCCTTTACTAGAAACACAATATCATAAATATATACTTTTTATTAAAGATATTATATTAAATGTAAATGTGATTACTTTCACTATAAAACATTCTTACTGATATAATTGAGAGCTTTATCTTCAATAAAGGTTGTAATTTTATTTATTACAGAGAGGAAAAAAAATTAAAAAAAAGCCAGAAAATACAAATCACAACTGTTTAAATTCTACAGATTATTTTCTCTTGTCAACAGTCAGCATCAAAACTGTATAGTAAATTGCTTTTGAATACTTCTGTACCAGATGTCAGCCATCTTGCTTATCACTGAACAAGACACATTTGAACTAAACAGCTCAGTATCACATTGAGGGATGTGGCTGCTGATGGAACACAGGTGTAATGGTTGATATACTGTCACACAGTCTGACGTTAACCTAAGATCTTTGTTGAAATAGTTATTACTGATGGCACAGAATGTAATTGCTAATTTTCTGCCTGAGTGGTTACATATTTTCTCTAAATCTTAAGAGTTATTCATCCTTTTCCACCACCCATTTCTCAGAGTTTAAGGCAGAAGTGTCACTGGTCCATGGACCAGTAATTGAACCTGTCACTTGCAATCTACCGATTTCATTCTTCAGAAATGTGACTACTGCTTTATTCACACTCTTGCTTATTTTTCTCTAGGTATCAAATGTCTTATTTGAACCTAACCTAACCAATATTCATTGTTCACCTTTTAGAGGATCTTTGGTCACTGAGCAAAGGAATTGTGGGTGACTCAAATCTGATTTTTTAGATGTTTTCCTTTCAAAAGAATTATTTCTTTATAAGTTTAATTATAATAAGTCAATTGTATTGTAGGTGTACAAGGTGTGGGTGTATAGTGAAGAAAGGGGTACGAAGATGGAATAGATGTGCTATTTATATTGGAATGACACCCTTCTTGGAATGACTTAGTATAACTCGGTCTGCTGATACACCTTTCCAGAAATTTACTGAGTGATAGTGCTGAGTGCCTGATCATCAGCTAGTGTTCAATGGTTTTGAAAATAAATATGCTGTGATAAATTTAGTTCCAATAAATTTTGGTTTTTACTAAAATAATTAATTTATAGTCCAGAGTAAAATAAAGAGGGAGATAATATATGTTAATTTTATACTTAAATAGAGCACATTCCATAAACATTAATTGTAGATTTTGTCAAAGTCCTTTCAAAGTTGACAAACTCAAAATAACTGTTTTACTATAATTTATTTTATATACTTATTTTACTTGTAAAAGACTATTAATTTTCTCCAAATCTGTGTCTAACTAATGAATATACAGGATTATAAAACTACTGGTTGAAATTTTAGATTGTGGATCATGTCTCCTTAAGTGTAAAATAAAGGATTAAAATAATCAATTTGACTTAGTAGAAAAATATTCTGGTTTAAAATTCTGCCCTCACCCTTTTGTGACTTAGGGCATATTATCTTCATCAGTGTCTTTATCTTTAAGAGGGGTACAATAACCCTTCTTTTGTGAGTAAATGCAATATTAGTGACATGTAGATAAATTACCTCCAGCAGCAGCTACACATAGTAGAGGCTTGATGCATATAACCTATTGAGACCTGTTATGAATCTTAAAGTTCTAGTAATAATGAGACAAATTGCTAGTAGAAGAGCTAGCTACCAGTGTTAGGATCTGAGGAGGATGTTTTTAAGATTAAACAAAAGATGAAACACAAACCTCTGGAATTCAATTCTGATTGAGGAAAGAAAAGGGCCAGGTATGCTAATTGTGGTTGCAGCTTTACTCTCCAGGGGACCGCAACATTGTGCTCTGCCAAGAGGATTAACACCCTTTCTCTCTCTGGTACCAGATTGCCAGGTGGGAGCAAGGGAAGACAGACACACAAGTAGTAGAAGTCAAAAGGGTACAGATGGAGGTGCTTGATCAAAGAGGCCTGTCAGTCTAGCCTGGGTGAAGAAGGGTTTGGTTGGGAGGTAGACCCATCAAAAGTCTTGTGGAAGCCTGGAAAGTTGATTGGTTCTTTTGAAAAGACACCCAGTTAATCTCAAACCCAAACTAATATAATCCAAGGGGAACACAAAAACTCTCACTCTCTCTTGCCCATTAGTTAATGCACTCACCCATTTGTTAGTGTTCTCTCTTGCCTGGGAGCATGCAATCAGGTGGGGCTCCAGTACTGGGCTTGCAGCAGATGCTGTGGGTTCAGAAAGGACTAACCTCTTTGGCAGTCATGTGGACTCCACAACTAGAGCAGCTGGAAATGAGCTAAGCTACCTGTGTTTCAGGGTGCAGCCAAGAGGGGGGACCCCAAATAGGCATTTGAAATGGGGTCTAGAACTCAAGGTGTCCAGGAAATATCAGAAGGACATATAAGATGTCTTCATCCCTTCCCCCACAGGTGTGAGTTGGAGGAAGGGACACACAGAGCAAGAACATGCAGGGCTGTTTTGTACAGCAACAGCTTTGCAGCTAATCCATGGCATAGTCATTTAACATACCTATAGGCTTTGACTGGTCGCTTAGATATGCTAAATAGCTGTGACCATGCTCTGGGCCAGGGGGATGGAAAGGGACTCTCCCTGCCAAGATGTGAGCCAAGATGTGATGGGGTTGGGGGGCAGGTCCCCAGAGTTACAGCACCTGCGTAAGAGCTCGGAGAAGATTGGCTCCATGACATGGGGCCACACCTGCCCAGACTCACGATGGCAGCCCAGTAAAGCTGGAAGGATGTGAAATTGATGGCAAGTGTGGCTGAGTGTGGGAGAAGTCAGAAATGGGGTTGCAAAGGTTGGCGCAAGGATTTAAAACCCAGACACAGAAGCCACTGGGAGAGAGAACCACACAGTTTTGGCTGAGGGGGACTCCTGTGGCCCTAGGAGAGAGACCACACAGCTGGAGCAGTGGAGAGAGAACCTCATGCCTTTGCTGTGGGGACCCCCACAGCATTAGTAGAAGGGACCACGACTTGGCTTTAGCAGAGATCCCAGCGACCCAGCTGAGGGTTCTGGGAACCGAGGGAGGTCTCCCAGCCAAGATGGATTACTGGGAAGAACCAGGCTGCCTGAGCCAAGGACTTCTATTTCTTTTCCTGAGATACAGTACCCCAGACTGGGCAAGGGGGAAGGAAGGACTGTGTGTTTGTGGGTGTTTTAAGGGACTTTGGGATTTTGATGAAGACATTAGGTCACTACTTTAAGTTTGTATGGCATTAAATAAACATTTCCTTTCCTTTTCACGAATCTCTGGCATTGAGAGACATCTTTCCTATAAATGGCAGACATAACTGACCTGGGGGTTCCTTTTGGTAATAGTATATCATCCCAGGCCCCTTCCAGGCCCCCCTTTATTCTGTAACACCTGGATGGGGGCTGAAATCGCTTAGCAGGGCTCTACAGGACAGTACTTTAATATGAACTAGAAACTGGAGAGTGGCCTTCATCCTAGCCTTACCAAAGACAAGATTGGACTTTTTCCATGGTGAGATGGATGGAGATAAGGCACTGGGAAGTAAGAAAGGGAGCTCTCTTAAGTGCACATCATCAGTAACCCATACCACAGAGCCACATCCTCCTGTGTGGGTCTCAGAAAATTATTTTCCTTTAGGTAATGCAAGAGCCCCATTTTCACCAGTAGCAGAAGTAGATAGTATGCATATACAAGTGAACTACACAAAAATGCAAAGCTTAGTACTTGTGTTAAGATTCTCGTTGATTGATTTATACAGATATTACATTATAAATCAGAATTGGTGCTACAATGAAAGGAAAACCATGTGCTTTAAATTATACATTTTATTTTAGTTTTTAAGTTGCATATTTATAAGGTAAGATCTCTAAGTTAATTAGAATCAATTTGCATGACTTGGATTTTCTCTATATGTAATTTATGAAGCATTTTATAACTAGTCTCCAGATATCCATTTGTAGGTTGTAGCAGGAAAGGATGCACAGTGGATGGGTACATTTTGGAAAAGGATGGGCATTAAGGAACTTTATCTGTAGGATGAAATCTGCTTAAAATTGAAATTAAGAAGTAGAAATCATGAGCATCTCAAAAAAGTAAGTCACAGAGCAAGCTGCAAAAAACAGGGGTATAATATCATTTTCTTGGAAGTGCATTCCTGAGTCAGTGTTTAGGCCCTGGGTAGAGGATGATCAGTTCCTTATTTTCAGCAGTTAAGTACACATCCCAAACATTTTCCTTATCAGATTCTTACACTCTAGGACTACTACATTCCAGAAATAATTGTCGCTGGGTCAAGTTTCAGACAAGGAGGGACAGCCCCTCCATAACCTTCAGGCATTCAAATTAGTCAATCCACAGGGAGCCCCCTACAGCTAGTTTACCTCTTTTCACAACCCGACTTGTCATACATAAGCAGCCTCCTATGGCTCCAAGACACTTACTCTGGCCTCAGGTTCAGCTCTCTGTGTGGCCCTGCTCTGCAGCCTCTTCTATTTTGGAGCTTTGTATTTTATCTATCTGAATGTCATTGTGTTGTGTCCTGCTCTAAATCTTATATAAGGAATGCCAAGTAATGATGTGGAAGAGAACAAACAGGTCAAGTAGTTAAGAATCCATAAGTTAAAACAAAGCAAGGGAAAACAATAACTCAGGTTTGATTTCTAGGAAGCAGCATAGTCTTGCGGAAGTAGAACCTGCAATGTGGTCTTACTTCTATGCCTACAAAAGTAGCTCATGATTCTCACTGCCCAACATACTTCTCAGAAATCACCACCATAATCTACTCATGTGTTAAAGGCAAAAAACAGGCATTGTTCTCTTTTTTCCTTTGGATATACTTAATATAAAATAACATGGGCATAAATTAAGTTTACAATTTGACAGATTTTGGCATAAGAATATACCTTCAAAGCAATTACCACAACCAAGATAATGAATACATAAGTAACTTCAGAAGTTACCTCACGCCCCTTTATAATCTCTCTCTCCTACCTCTTCCCAGCTCAGCCTTGGATATCACTTCTTACTCTGTAATTTGAAGTCTAAATATTAGTAGGGTTCCTTAATTTAATATAAATGTATACATGCATAAAAACATACATATAATTTCTCAGTATAAATTCAAAAATTGTCATTATCTATAGATGTTGAACACAGTATTGTGGCCTTTCTAGCTGTTATTCAACAAACACACCAGTCAAACATACAAGATAGTCAAGTGCTTTCTTGAGTTGTCATTATATTAGTTTTCATTTATATGATACTTTTGATATGCTCAAAATTATATATAAGATATGTTGTTTGCAATAATTCCATACAATAAAATGTGAAGAAAAAGATTGTCCCTCCCCCATTTTCCCAAATATAAAAGTTGCATAATGCTATAAAATATTTTTACTAATATTAACTATTTAAATATACAACCTGTTAATTTAGTTGTCTTTCTTTTATTTTTTAATAAAAACTGAGTTGCATGATATGTATTATTATGCCTTTTATTTGTTTTTGTACTAATTCATCATGGAGAACTTTTCAAGTTAGTATATATAAATCACACTTTTCTTTATTTCCCAGTATAAAAACCATGGTTTAGTCAGCCATTTCTCTATTTATGGACTTTCAGAATGTTTTCAGTATTTTACTTTTGCAAGTAATGTTACAATAAACTGATTTGTGAAGGAATTTATCTAGTCAAAGCATTTTAAAAAGTATTATGTTATTTCATATTATACATTTTACATTGTCCTCAGACAAACAGATTTTCTGAAGTCTAATATAAAATAAAAGCAACTCTAGCACTGGGTAGTCTTTTGAAATAAATTATAATTACATGGAAATAAATAACTTCATCAGGAGCACACACTACACTTTTAAAGTCTCGTTTTTCTGTAGAACTCCCACTAGGAAAAAATGAAAATAAGAAAAGATATGATTTTAAAGCCACACACATTAAAAATATAAAATATTATGTAAATGTTGACAGTTCTCTTCTTCACAGAAATGTATCCTATAGGACAAATAACTTTTCTTTATCCAGGAGGGCTTTAAATAGCTCCAGTAAATTAGATTAAATTCATATAGAATATTATTTTACAGTTGAATGGTTCATATTAATTTTCATGTATTAGACATTTGAGCTTATTTGGATTAGTTTTGGTTTAAGACTTTAGCTAATATCACAATAATTCTATACAGAAACAGTCCTAATTAAGTAGTTAGTAGAGGTAGTAAATTCCTTTTTTAATCGATGAAGAAAATTGAGACTCGGGATCTAAGATGGCATCGGAGTAGGAAGGAGCAGATTTGGCTTTCCTCTGCTCAGGGGAGAGAGTCCTGACCGATCTTTGGAGTACAAAGGCAAGTGACCAGCATATTTCAGCATTTTTGAGAACGGAGGACCAAGGATTGTGGCAGAACCGAAAAAACAAAGAACGGATCCTAGGCGGAGTGCTGCTTCGAGAAGAACCAGCCTCAACACAACCTGCCCTCACCAGCAAAAAATACAGAAGGTGGTGGACAGAGTGACCCACATTTAACCAGCTGGCGGGAAGGAACCACCAAAGAAAGACTCAACAAAAATCAAAACCCAAAGGCAAACACAAAGCCAACTTAAACAACAGCCCGAGACCAGCGAGCGTGGGGGGTCAAGGAAACAGCACCACTGAAACTCACTGCTACTCTACTAAAGAAGTTCACATCATAAACCGAGGGAGCCAGAACAGATCAATATAAGAAGCTGAGGTGAACAAGAAGAGTCTCACAAACAATGGGAAGACAAAGAAATACTCCCCAAATGAAAGGAAAGGAGGAAGCCTCAAAAAGAATGCTAAATGAAACAGAGGCAATTCAACTATCAGATATTGAATTCAAAGCAGTGATTGTCAGGAAGCTCAATGAGCTCACAATGAGCTACGAGAAACTACAGGGAAGCTACAATGAACTCAATGAAAACTACATCAACATAAAAAAGGAAATAGAAACTCTCAACAAGGGCCAAGAGGAAATGAAGAATACAATCTCTGAAATGAAGAACACAGTAGAAGGAATGAAAAGCAGGATCGATGAAGCAGAAGATTGGATCAGCGAGCTAGAGGACAAAATAGAAGAAAACACCCAGAAAGAGCAAGAAAGGGAAAAGAGGCTCAGAAAGAATGAAGAGGGATTAAGAGAAATGCAAGACAATATGAAACGTAATAATATCCGTATAATAGGGATACCAGAAGGAGAAAAAGAAGAACAAGGGATAGAAAACCTAGTTGAACAAGTGATGATGGAAAACTTCCCTAATTTGATGAGACAAAAAGTCACACAAATACAGGAAACACAGAGAGTCCCAATCAAGAGGAACCCAAGGAGGCCCACCTCAAGACACATCATAATTAAAATGGCAAAATTTCAAGACAAAGAGAGAATCTTAAAGGCAGCAAGGGAGAAGAAGGAAGTAACATACAAGGGGGCCCCAATAAGGCTAACAGCTGACTTCTCAATGGAAACACTCCAAGCCAGAAGAGAATGGCAAGAAATAATCCAAGTAATGAGAACCAGAGGCCTGCAACCACGACTACTTTACCCAGCAAGGCTCTCAATTAAGATAGAAGGCCAAATAAGAAGCTTCTCAGACAAAAGAAGTCTAAAAGAATACACCTCCACTAAACCAGCTCTGCAAGAGATGCTGAAGGGACTGCTTTAAGGAAAGAAAGGAAAAGAGAGTGAGAGAGGATCACACGTACATAAAAGGCAATAAATAAGTACCTATCAATAATAACCTTAAACGTAAATGGACTAAACGCTCCAATCAAAAGACATAGAATAGCTGATTGGATAAGAAAACATGACCCACACATATGCTGTCTAATAATATTGAACATTATTTTTTTCTAAAATATAAAAGAAATAATCAAAGACAAAACATACAGCACGCATATTTACAGATGATATATAGGAAACAAATTATCTAAAAGAACAAAAATTGGACTCAAGTTATTTACCGTCACAGTCATTGTCAGAGTAAGGACAGCCATGTGTGAAGAAATATGAATACCATGGTCCAAGAAGGTTACATATTCTTAATAGTCACTCAAGAGTAATAATTTTAAAATAAAGGACATCACAGTTATAAAAGCGATGTGAACATTAACAGATATTTATACTCAAATAGGATTATGTAGTATATCATCTATTTCCTCCTTCAAAATGTATTTTATGTGATCATGAAATCCATTGTGAGGTAGGCTGAAAGTGATTCCAAAGATTTGTATATTTTTTAATTCTTGGGTAATGTAAATGTTCCTTTATTTGAGAAAAAAAATATGCACAGATGTAGTTAAAGCTGTTAGACTAAGAAGATTGTTCAGGGTTATCTGGGTGGGTCCTATAAGATTCAGGGGGAGATCTGTCATACACACATACATACTAAGCAGTGAGTCATGCTACCACAAGCCAAATGTCAACAGCCACCAGAAGTCAGAAAGGTAAAGGGTGAATTCTTCCCTAGAGCCTCTGAAAGGGGCACAGTCCTGCCCTCATCTTAATTTGGGGCTTTTTGTCTCTGAAACTCTGAAAAGATAATTTCAATTGTTTTAAACTATTGTCATGATTAATTTTCATGTGTCAACTTGGCTAAGACATGGTACCTAGGTATTTAGTCTAACATGTCTGGATATTGCTATGAGGCTACTTTTTAGATGGGATTAACATATAAATCAGTAGAGTCTTCGTAAAGCAGATTATAATCCATAATATGGATGGGACTTATCTAATCACTTGAAGGGCATAGAAAAAACAGACTGAAGTACCCAAGGAGGAGGGAATTCTGTCTCCATATCTTCAGACTTGAGCTGTGACATCAATTTTTATATATATTCACATCCTATTCGTTTTGTTTCTATGGGGAATCTTAATATAGCCACAAAATTTGCTGTAGTACCTATAGAAAATTAATACACCAGTCACTACAATTATCATTTTAACATACCAATTTAACTCAACTAAAGATTCAGAAATGGAAGAATTTTGATTTGGAATGATTTTTACTGTGTCAAATCTGTTTAAATATAAATTATAAATATAACATAAACAAATCTGGACATGTTACCTATACTATAATAATACAAAAATAACTAAAAAATGAAAAGATAAATAGCAGAACACAAAGTAAAAATAAAATGTATACTTCTAAAAAAGTTTTCTCATGATAAAACTGTTTTTTTGTCCCAAAACAAGAAAAATTTTATTTACAGCCTTTAAAGACTAGATAACTAAAAATACACTGTTACACTTTTAAATTATATATTATTTATATGGACATAAATTATATATAAGGAAACCTCAACAAATATACATATACTCACATAAAATAAAATACTCACAAAAGAACATAGTCACATATGGACACATGCATACAATAAAAAAAAACAGGCAAAATAGAGAAGACACAAATTATTAAAAAATACTTAATGTGAATTGTCATAAAGTTAAGTAAAAACAAAGTTTCTTAGCCATAAATGAAACACTTATCTGTTAACATACCTATTTTGCTAAATATAGTTGTCAAAAATATTTGACATAATTTTCACTGTATAGAATTATGAGTGCTTTAAATATTTTATAATAAGCAGATGTAACTTTCATTCTATAAAATATTGAGTGTCTACATATGGCCATGTTAAAGAACATAATATTATACCTGCCCTAAAAAGCTATAAAAGTGGACAAAATATATGAGGCGGCTTTTTTTTAAAAACTGGCATCAGAGAACAGACAAAGAAGAGCTATGATGCTCAATAAAAAAGACATAATAATCTAACTACTGCCTATGGTTCAGTGCTTTGTCCTTTGGGACTGCCGGGGTGTTCCTGCCCCGGATGGTGGCCCACTCTCTGGAATCAAGATCCTGTGGCCCAGATCCCTGAGTCTGTGCCTTCAGTGTGATTCTTCCTTTATTTCATCTCATCTCTGTTCCTTTTAATGTGAATGGACAGCATTTCTGCTGACACAGAATTCTCAAAAACCTTGTTGATCATTCCTTACTGGTATTCTCTGCCACCTGCAGCAAGGATCATCTGTCCTCCAGTTTCCAATCACACATTCTTTATTTCCATCTGAAACTTCACCAGAATGTGTTTACATTTCCAGCAACATTGTGATCCTTATTATATATATATGTTTTCTAGTGTAGGGAACCACCCCACCTGGTATCAGAAGCTGTAACGCCCGCCTAGGCTAAGGCTAAGGGAACGCCCTTGGAACCGTGAGCCAGCAAGGAGACAAAAGCTTATCTCCCTGGCAGGAATGCTGCTTCTGCTGCTTCATTCATAACTGAACCCCAATGCTTGGTTGGTTAACCAACGACGGGCAAGATTCCCCAAGGGGGGAATGATCTAAGACAGGAACAATCACGTGGGAGACCCCCAAAAGAAGGACTTTGGGGGCTACAGCAAAAGGGGGTGATGGACCCTCACTCCTCGGCTTTGATGTAGCCTGAGTCCTCAGCGTCTGGGAGAAAATCTCCTTATCTCTTGGTTGCCTTAGTTCCCTTGCTCCACCTAAGCCTGAAACAATGACAGGGTGGTGCAGCTCTGTGCTGAAAAGGGTGGATTCCCTGGGTGATCAGGCCTAAGAAAGAATGTGTAAGTTCCTGTGAAACCTGCTTTGTTTAGAATGCTCTCAGTTGAATGATAAGGGTCCAAGGAAGAAGTTAGTTTGTTCCTTAAAGTCTTATAGCTCTTTGACCCTGACTCAAAATAGACCCTCAGACTTCCTTGTTATCTATTGTTTGATCCTTACTTCCTAGAATGATGAGCTTTTACCTGAATTCTTATGCAAATGAAACCAATAAAAAGCCTCTCTGGAGGGGGAAACAGCACGCTCTCCCCACCAGAGAGGGTGGCCAAGTGGTGCCCTCCAGGAGAGAAGGTGGCCAAGTGCTCCCCACATGAGGAGTGGCTGTGCTGTTCCTATTCCCCCACAGGACCTGGTTGTCTCTGTGTATGTTTTTTCTTGAGGTTTGACGAGCCATCTGCAGCATTCTGTGATCACTGCTGGCCGGTGACCCATGCATCATTCTAGGATGATAGAAGCTTCCTTTACAGCCTCTTTTTTTTTCTTTCTAAAACTTTACTAGACTCATTGTTAATATTGTGTTTCTATAATCAGCCTTTTCAAGGCAATTTAAGTTTGTCCTATAATGTGCCTCAAAACTCTTCCACTCATCACTTTACCCAATCCAAAGCTATTTCCATATTTTTAGGTATTAATTATAGCAGCACACTACTTTCCAGTACCCAATCTGTATTAGATTTTTAGGGCTGCCCTAAGAAAGTGCCATAAACTCTGTGACTTAATATGAATACAACAGGAAGTTATTTTCTAACCACCCTAAAGGCTAGAAGATATGAAGGAGATGGAGGGACCATACTCTCAAAGTCTCTACTGCACGATCTGTTCCTTGCCTTTTTCTAAGTTTCCACTGTTGCCAGGAATGCTTGGCACTCTATGACCTGCAGTTGCATAACTAATCTCTGCCTCTGTTGTCACAAGAGGTTTACCCCTGTGCTTTACGTTGTCCCCTTACCAAGACATCTGTCATGTTGGTATATGGATCTGCCCTACTCCGCTATAAATTTATGTTAACTAATAACAACTACATCAACCCCATTTCCAAATAAAGTCACATTCTGTTTTACTAAAGGTTGATTTCAACATAGCTTTTTTGGGACACGACTAAACCCATAAAGAATAGTGATACATGTAGTAACAACATGGATAAACTGAAAATAAATTATGTTAAGTGAAAAAAATCATACCGAAAATGTCACATAAATTATTTCTTACTGTATTAAATAACCACAATAGGTAAGTCCACAGAGATAGAAAGAAGATTGGTGGTTGCCACAAACTGAGGGGACAATGGAAGAAGTAGGAACTGCTTAAAAGGTATGTGGTTTCTTTTTAGAGCGATGAAAATATTTTGGAGCTTTCATTGGTATACTCAGGCTGCATAACAAAATGTCACAGACTGGGTGGCTTGAGCAATAGAAATTTATTTCTCACAGTTCTGAATGCTGGAAAAGTACTGTCAGTGTGTGGACAGAGTTGGTTTCTAGTGAGACCTTTATCCTTGGCCCACAGATGGCCACCTTCTCCCTGTGCCCTCATACGGCCTTTTTTCTGTGTAAGCACATTCCTGGTGTTCTTCTTTTTCTTATAAGGACACCAGTTTTATTATATTAGGGCCACACCCTTAGGATCCCATTTAACCTTGATTACCTCTTTTGCTAACTGCTCTATCTCCAAATACAGACACATTGAAAATTAGGATCCCAAGATATAAATTTTGGGGGACAAGTCAGGTCTCAACAGAACTATATAGTGGTGGTAGCTGCACCACATTATAAACATGCTAAATGCCACTTCATTGTTCATTTTAAAATGTATTGTGTTATGTGACTATCACCTCAATAATAAAAAATAAAAACATTTAAATCATACCTTCTTTAATGCACCATATATAACTGTTTTCACAGTTAAATTATGCTTAGGTATAACAAAGATTTTTTTGGTAACTTAACTTTATTAAAATACATATAATAAATTTTATTTACTTTCCCAGTTCTGCTATTTATAACTATGTCCCTGGATAATTTATTTAACCACTCATATCCTCAGGTATGGCTCCTTACATTGAAAAATGGCACAATGATACTTGTTTTAAAGAGTTGTAGGAAAGGACAAAATTGAGGTAATATGTGTAAAGTGTTCTGTGTTTGCTTGGACCATTGATGTGCTTAATAAACATTAGCAATTAATATTATTTATGTGAAACAATATATTTGTTTTAATAAATTAATGAAAATCATACATTACAATGGTTTTCATTAGGCAGTGTCTAATAATTACAGTTTTATCTTTTTAAAGGATAAGTTCCATTTTCTTCCTGCTGCTTTTCTCAGGCAGTGGAAGAAGCTCTGTTCCAGCCTTCACCCAGTTTCAGTCCACACCAAGCCCAACAGATCCACCATCTTTCAGTCTCACATTGTCAAGTCTCTTCCCACCTAAAGAAGTGGATGGAAGATGAAATGGGTAAACTCATTGTCTTAGACCAGAGATTTTCAACATTGTTTATCTTATGTCATGGCACATATAAACTAATTACTAAAATTCTGTAGTACATCACAAAAATGTATTATGTTTTTTTTTCTGATCTGGCCCCCAAAATGGGTATAATTTTGATTCATTCACAATTAGATGTCTATTGTGTCGACCATTGTCATTTTTTAATTTGACAATCTAAATGAAAAGAAGTCAGTTCCCCTGACTAAATAGGCACTGCATATTTTAGAAATTCTTCCAGAACTCCCATTGAAAATTGTTGTCTTAGACAGTACAATCTGGTATAATAAAAATAGCATAGACTGGGTTGCTTAAACAACAGAAATGCATTTTTCACAGATATGGAGGCAGGAAGTCCAAGATCAAGGTGCCAGAAGATCCACTGCCTGGTCAGGCCCATTTCCTGGTTTTCAAATGGCCGTATTCTCACATGAAGAGCAAGGAGTATAGATTTTATTTCTTAAAATATTTAATAACTGCATGTAAACTGAATTTAATATATCAAGCAATTTAATTTTCGAGACTATGAAGAAAGTATATCTTCAAATTGAAAGACTGCTTTATGGATACTAAATCTAATATGGTGTTTTGATTTAAAAGCTACTATTTGGAAATAATTATTTAAAAGTAATTATATTCTAATTATGTGGCAAGCCACTGTTATTGCCTTTCATCAATTATTTATGTTTAATTATGTATCTATTTTTTATGTTAGAATAGGGTCAGTTATAAACTCTTACACAATTCCAGTTGCTACTTGTCTCAATATTTGGTAAGGTATAGGGTTAGTACTAGAAAATAGGTCCAATTTTAAATGGCAATAATTATGTGCTGAGGCATGACAAATTTAATTCTGATTATATCAGATAAGTAACCATCTCTGTTATTCAAGAATATTGCCTCTAGCTCCTCCAATTATCCATAACCTTGTATCATATATAGTTATGCAGTATAACTATACTGTAACTTTTGAGTACTGATCTACATAACTAAAAGTAAAATACACCTAATAGTTCTTATATTTTGATAATTATTTTTCTAAATTTATAGTATGGTTGTATTATAAGTAATAAGTTTTAAAATTCATAGTTCAAAATTAAGTTATTAAATTGATCAACAGGGAATATATTGCTTGCAACACTTATCTGATTTTTAAGGAAGCTTATTTGGAGGTAAGAAAGGAGGATAATAATTGAATCAATTCCACTCACTTCATTTTAAATATATACATATATATTTTAAGATTTTATTTATTTATTTTTAGAGAGAGGGAGAGAGGGAGAGACATATTAATGTGGGGTTTCCTCTGGAGCACCCCCTACTGGGGCCTGGCTTACAACACATGCATGTGCACTGACTGGTAATTGAACCAGTGACCTTTTGGTTCACAGGCTGGCACTTAATCCACTGAACCACAGTAGCTGAGGCTCATTATATATTTTGATTTTAAAAAGTGATTATTCAGTTCTTTTGCATGCTTACATTCATTCTTTTCATACTTCATGCTCTTGGGTGTGGCATATATTTTAGTAAACATTCCTGAGAGTCTCAATGTCCCATATAACTGGATGGTAAATGAGAATAAGACAGAAAGTCAAGGATCCAACTTCTGTACTTGAGACTTCTGTACTTGAGACTTCTGGTCTCAACCTTAAGTAATATATGGGATACTGGGTAAACTAGTCCATCTTCATAACTTACCAGTAGTCTGTGAAGCTAAAGAGCAAAGTATTTATTTGCAGGTAGCAGACCTCTTTGACAAAAATAAAAACACTGAGTAGTTGTCTTAGGCAACTACTCTGGGATCCTCAGTCATTGTACAGAATGTTCATTCTTGCCCCCCCTACTGAAATCCATCCTCTTTGATTTTCTAATGAAGAAATATTTTACTGTATTTACAAAGTTAAGGTCCATCTGGCTTTGTAATACAGGCAAAATAATTATATATCAGACTAAGAAAGTATGCCATAGAGTTTATAATAAAAAAGCAACAATTCTAGGCTTATGCGATCATATATCTTTAGTGCTTTAAGAAATCTTAGGGATTATATATGGCATTGTTTCATATATTGTGTGCTTGGAAAAACTTTATGATCTGATATTGTTAAATTGTAGAGGTCACAAACACAATCGCCAGACAATATCATAAGTGAGTGGGTCTAGATGAATGGAGTGCTGGGAACTCTGGAGGACACACAAATTTATTTTCCTTATTCTCTGTATTTTCCTTCTAAAAGTGGCTGAAAATCAGTCTATTGTTGTCATGCTGGATTTGGATTCAATACTGCCAATCAACAATCTTTAAGAGAATATCAGCACTTTAAATTCATGCCAAGTGTCTTTATTTTCAAATATCAGCAAATATATCTTCATAAGGCGTGTTTCTGAGGCTCGCTCTATGAGTTCTATTTATTAAATGTCCAATCTAACAATGAACTCATGATTAAATATGTTTTGGGAATATTGGAATGAACAGTATAAAAATTATTTCTTTGCTTCTAGACTTTAGGGTCTATAATAATTAAATGGAATGGTGAATCCTAAAAGAGAATATCATGTATAGAAGAATTCAGGAAGCTAACATTTATGAACCTATTTTAGAACCCTCAAGCTTAGTTCAACATTTGTTGATTGGCTACTATAGTAAAATCATGCATATTTTTCAATTTTACAGACAGATATTAAAAAGTACCTGAGGAGCTTGCAGGCAAATAGAAGGGGCATATATCTAATGGGAGACTTTTAATATAATCCAGTAAATGTGGAAGAAAAATACAGAAATATATTAAAGATTTTGTATATGATCAAGTGGTGAAAAACTAAAAAAATAAATTTAAAAATGTAGTTTTATCTTTGTCATTACTGTTGTGATTCAAATAGAAGAAGGTTGCTAGGGATTGGTGGGTGGGGGGATGGCTGATAAAGGTGAAAAGTAATAAGAAGTACAAACTTTCATTTATAAAATATATAAATCATGAATGTAATCAACAGCAAGGGGAATATAATCCATATCTTTGTAATAACTTTGTAGGGTGACAAGTGGTTACTAGACATACTGTGGCATATAAAAATACTATCATTATGTTGTATACCTGAAACTAATGTAATATATGGTGACAATGCTTTAATAAAATATAGTGATGACACCAAAAGCAAACAAGAGATATATTTTGGAAACTATTATACTTTGATACCTTGATCACTAAAAGTCAATAAAAATATTAGGAAATCTATACTGGGGATTTTTATTTTATTTCTTTTTATGTTTTATTAATTAAAGAGAGAGAGACGGAGATCAATCTGCTGCTCCATCTCCATGCACACACTGGTTGACTCCCACATGTGCCCTGACTGGAGGATTGGAATCCCCGACCTTGATGCACCAGGGTGATGCCCCAACAAACTGGACTACCTGGCCAGGGGATTATTACCTTAAATCAGAAACTATAACAGAACATATTTAACTGCTATTTCTATAAAGACAAAATATGTGCATCTTCCAGGATTACATACAGCTGTACCTTGATAATTTTTAAAATTATCCACTAAATTGCTGGTTTTAAATTTTTATAATTTAACTTTTAATAATCCACTTAAGACAAATGTGAGGTTTGCCCTAAAATATGTTTGTTTTGAATTTCAAGGCTTCTCCTCTATTTATGTTAAAATATGATGCTGTTTGAACATTTACTTTTAATCATTTTTTATGAAATCTTGATATATTTCAAACCTTTCCTTTGCTGCATCCAACACTGCTTAGACATTTATTGCCTCTGCTGATGTAAATAGACATTTAGTAGGTATATTTTACTAATTTTTCCAATTTTATGAATTCAAATAGTGGTAGATTTTCAGAATTCAGAAATGTCCATTTTCAAATTTAAGGCATCATTACTGGGTATTGATTAGTTGAATATATACACACATATATTAGTTTGGGTTACTTTGAAAATTAGTCTGTGGTACTATGTTTATATCAGAATTAGCTAGTATACACTGGGGAAATTGGAACCATTATTAAATAAAACTCAGGAGACCTGTTTCCAGATTATTTTATTCAGTAGCTGTGACCTTGATTTCTAACTAACCACACATAAGGTGTAGTTGCTGAATCTTGGGGGCCACATTTTCTCATTTAAGATATGAAAGTTTCAGATTAACTAATCTTTTCTTCTGAGTTTCTTAATACTTTCCTTCTGCATGAATCATTTGGAGTCAGAGCCAGTAGAAATGATTGTATTTTATTTTATTTTTTATTCTTAGTGTATTTGATCATATAAATGGTTCATTTCTAGTTTCAGAGATGGAATCAAATCAATGCCTGCTATCTTCACAGATGATTACAGACCTAAAACTCATGAGATATATAATACAATCCTCCTTCTGCCCTCTCAAATAGGAGAGAAGAAATGGGAGAAAAACAGAGTTTCTTAG
The DNA here is from genome assembly GCF_004126475.2 of Phyllostomus discolor. Lineage (NCBI taxonomy): Eukaryota > Metazoa > Chordata > Mammalia > Chiroptera > Phyllostomidae > Phyllostomus > Phyllostomus discolor. The sequence goes on along the minus strand of NC_040905.2, from coordinate 69,497,362 downwards.
AGTAGGAAAAGTAAAGACTGTGGTACAAATTTAAGCAGGTTATTTCATCAGTGATTCAGCAAATCGACTAGCAGTAGAAAGTCTAGAAATGAGTCTTTTGACTTTTAGTTAGGTACTGGGGCACTTTGGCACTGTACAGTTACTCATTATAAAATGTTTTTATAGACTGAATTTGAAAACGATTATTTAAGCTTCTTCCTTTCATGTTAAGCTAAAGTCTCAAAGACAATTAATTAATTTTAAATGTTTATAGAGTCTTGTTTTCAGTGAGGCTTGGACAAGTTATCTGAGTACTTTGGGTTGATGCTTTGAAGAATTAGGTGAGAAAGAAAAAGTGAGGTGATCTGGACAGTGTCACAGTAGTAGCATCGTCAGAGCTTTACTCAAATGAGGTCTGCCTAACTGCAGATTGTATATCCTTAATACTGCATTATGCTCATTTCAATATTAGGTATTCATTCATAATAGTAGTTATATTTATCACTATTTTCATGATATTGATGATTATTAAATACTTCAGAAATACCTGAGGCTATATCAGGATCTTGAGTTTGCTGTCTCTAATTCCTAGACCTTTCCACCTATTTCCATTCATATATGTGTATACTTTCACTAGTATTTCACTGAACTAGAGAAGGAGAATTTTGTCCTTGATTTTTCACCTGGAACTTCTATTTTTATTTCCTCATTATTCTTAACATGACAAACAAATGGAATATTCATCCCATAACTTACCAAAAACTGTACCCATCAACCCCAGGGATTCAGAATATAAAAAGGTAGTTGTAAATTTATTTCCTTGGTTTTATTGAAAAAGAAAAAAAGAATTTGTGTGTGTGTGTGTTGCAACTATTCAAGGCCTGGCAGGTTTGTGGTATTTGTGCAGATGGAAAATATTCACAGAGCCTTTGGGATGTCTGGCATGCCTTATTCACGGGTAGGTGAGCCACACGTGCTGCAAGCTGCATGTTTCCCTGCATGTCTCTGGGTGGCACACATCATGGCACCTGCTCCCCAGCATCACTCCCATTGTTGGCAGCCAGCAAGGAGTTACTACCTGCTTAAGTACTAGAGGTAAGCAAAACTGGGAAAATGACAGAAAATTATATAACATAACATAATTCAGAGCATGTGAGCCCACTTCATGCGATAGGAATAAGTTATCAGACCCAGTTTCAAGGTTATAAGAATACTGCTTCTCAGGCCCCTTCAGGGCTATGGGAATACCGCTTCCCTTCATTACCCAGAGGCCTGGGCAAGGAAGCCAGACTGCTTCCACTTACCCTACTGTGTGTTTCCAATCTTGTTAGTTTTTCTATTTAACTGATTTTCTATAACCTCTATTGAACAACAATTTGGTTTTTAGTTTAGATACATACATGTTCTCTATCATTAAAAGATGACAATGGTGCTGGGAACCTTGGAAAGCCACATGCAAAAGAATGATGCTAGACTACTGTGTGTTTGCATGTGCAAAAATAATTTCAAAGTAGAAGAGAAACCTACATAGAAGACTTGAAATAATAAATTAAATAGAAGAAAATGTAGGTACTACATTTATGGGCCTTGGTCTTAGAGAAGATTTTAAGAATTTGACATTAAAGGCAAGGTAAGTAAAAGCAAAATAAATTATTGGGACTGTGTCAAACTAAAAACCTCCTGTGCAGCAAAAGAAACCATGAACAACACAAAAAGGGAACTAATTTAAAGGGAGAAGATATTGCAAACAATAGTTCCAGCAAGGGGTTAACATCAAAATATATAAAGAATCATACAACTCAGCACCAAACATCCAAAAAATCCATTTAAAAATTGATTTCAAATGACTAACTAAACAGACACCTCTCCCAGGAAGGCATACAGATGGTCACCAGATATATGAAGATTCTCAACATCACTAGCTTTTAGGGAAATGCAAATCAAAACTACAATGAGATACCGCCTCACATTTGTTAGAAAGGCTATTATCAAAAGACAAGCAGTAACTAATGTTGAATATGTGAACAAAAAGAACACTCGATTCAGTGCTGGTAGGGGTGCTGCCAACTGGTACAGCCACTATGGAAAGCGTATGGCGATTCCTAAAAAAATTAAAAGTAGAATTACTATATGACCCAGAAATCCCCTTCTGTATATCTACCTGAAAATTTTGAAAACATTTATTCACAAAGATATATTCACCCTTATGTTCATGGATTGTGGCATTACTCATGGGAGCCAAGGCATGGAAACAAGCAAAGTGTCCTTTGATAGATAATTGAATAAAGAAGATATAGTACACTTATATGATGGAATACTACTCAGCCACAAAAAGGTCAAATAGAATTGTACCTCGGTACTCATCATTAATTCTTTGCAGAACTCGTGACAAGTGTCAAAACCAACCAGTCCCAAACTGTTTGTGAGCTACCATGAGACTGATGCCTCAACCTGCTTCATCGTGAGAGAGGGGGTGCTACTGGGAGCAAGCTTTGAGTGGAGAAATATTTTTTCCTCCTCAAAATGAGGTGAGTACAGGGTTTGACGAGTTCTGAAGCAGATGAATAATGAGATATGACTGTAGTTTCATTTAAGACGATCTGGATAGATCTTGAGAATATCATGCTAAGTAAAATAAGTCAGACAGAAAAATTTAAGAATTTATGATTTCAATTCATATGAGGAATATAGAACTGAAAAGAACAAATGAATAAACTGAAAAATAAACAGAAACTCATAGACACAGATAACAGTATGGTGATTACCAGAGGGAAGAGGCTGGTGACAGTAAAGCATAAAAGGGGAACTTATATATGGTGACAGAAGATGATTTGAGTTTGGGTTATGGGCACACAGTGCAATCTATAGATCATGTGTCATAGAATTGTATACTTGAAATCTATATAATCTTATTAACCACTGTCAGCCCAATAAATTTAATTAAAAATAAAAAATAAAATAAAACCCCAGAATAAAAAAATCCAAAAAATCTGTATATCTGAAAATTATATGTTATTAACCAATGTGACCTCAATAAAATTATTTTTTAAATGTTAAAATAATTGACAATTTGAAAATTTCAAATATTCTGTTTTGTTCACAGACTTGTTATTCTTTATAAGTTAATTAATTGAAAGTTAAAATCACCTCTGCCATGCACTTAGACTGTCCACATTTGAATTTTCACTCCAATTACATGTTAGAAAGCTTACATTATATGCTTATGATGCATAAGCCCTAGTTTCCTCATTTTTAAAATGATAAATATACCTTCCTTAGAATGACATAAAATAAATATGGTAATGTAAACAAATTGCTTTTATTGTCATATTTGACAAATGTTTAGTAAATATTGGCTTTTTATAATTAATATTAAATAATTACCAAAATAAATATATTTCAAAATTAATTTAATTGAAAGTTTATATTTCAGAGTGAAGGCAATTTCAAAAGTATTTAGTCTTGGAACAATAAGGGATTATATAGATGCCATTATTGCAGCGAGATATCTTTACAAGTGACTTTTTACCAGCAGCAATTTGGGTAAAGCTTTTCTTCTTTCTAATTTGCTCTGAATGATTCGTGTGATTTTTTTAAGTTCCTGTGAGCAACTGTGCAACTGAAATTAAAAATTCTACTGACCATGTGTCATTTCAGATTTAGTTCCAGAGGAAGATAAAATAATCAGGACAAATGAGGAACTGCCTACTGAAATGTATGATGATAAACAAATGTGAAAATACAATGAAAGGAGAGCTGCGTTAAAGTGCATGATTGGGCTTTGCAGCATAATTTGACATTTCTGAAACGGACACTAATTTCACTAATTCACTTACTTAACTAGAAGTCAATTTTAGAAATGAAAATTTCAGCTTCCAAATCTACCTGATCATTTGTTGTAAAATAAGAAAACTCTGGCTCAAGGCAAGATTGTACCTTTAACTTCACCAGGTTTGTTTGTTTGTTTTTGTTTTGTATAGGATGCCATTGGTTTCAAACTATACAGTATGTAGGAAAAACACTGATTTGTTCTGTACTGCATCTAACACAATCTGTCTGTATTATCATAGTTATTTTTGTATATGCTTTAGTTTCTATTTGCCTAGCATGGGATTTTAAATATACTAGTATGTTATAAATAGCTTTATATTCTTCTGATATGCATTAAAATGTATATATGGAAGTAGAAAAATAATGAATAAGCTCTATTTTTGGAGGTAAGAGAACTAGATTCAAAATAAATGTCATCATGGTATGATAGATACGTTCACCTTTATATATAAAATGTCGGGCTATTTAGTCCGTTTGTGTCTGTGTTGACATTGATCATCTCACAACAGGATTTCCGTGACAGAGAGGTCTCGTGATTCCTCTTTTCCCTTTCTTTGGAATCAATAGATCATCTTTTATTTGTAATGTTTCCCTCTGTGTTTTCAATTTTGCTTTAGCAGTTAGCTTAGAGAATATATGTGCATCCATGTGTTCTGAAGTACAAATTTTGAGAGTAATAAAAATGTAAATATTTATTTTCCCTCTTCCCAACAATGCTATATAGAAACTTGAAACACTTTACCCCTTTGGGCTTTACTCGCGTCTTTGGCTTCATTCTTGCCATATAGTTTAATTTTCATATATTTGAGGCCACATACAACATTACAGTCAATATTCATTTATACGTATGTATATGTTTATGCTTTACAATGCTCTTGAGCCTTCATGCACTTTCATGTTTTTATAAATCTATAGTCACTTTTTTCTTTTGAAGAATGCGCTTTTTGGTTTTTTTTCAACACTAAAGATTCCATTTCACTGCTTTCTGTCTTTTTCCACATTGTTTCTCCAAATAAGGCTTTTTTTTCTGTTTTCGAGACCTTCTCTTGGTCTTCAGTTGTCAGCAGTTATTCTAAAATGACCAATGCTTGATGGTACACAATGAATGCATCAATATGAGATCCATTCCAAGTGCACTTTATGTCAATAAATTTGAATGTAACAGAATACAAAAATAAATAACCATGTCAATTGTTCTGTATATCAAAGAAAAATATTCCCCTATCTGAAAAGATTATCCCTATCCAATTTTTCTTCATTATCTTACTACATAATTGTTTGAACTCAGATTTTCTTCATATAATTCTACCAAAACAATATATTGCAACAGATTGATTTTAGAAGCAAGTAGTGATAATCAAGGTGTCTTCTAGTAAGCCAGATATGAGAGATATTTATAAAAAATGTAAAGCACTCAATTACAGAATTAATACTTTATTTTTGGAAATACAGTTATGTTTTGTAAATATGTTACACTATATTAACATAATGGATATATTCTTCACATTTTAAAAATGAATTGAATGCATATTTTGAATACTTCTGTTTTAATTTCTAGTACATTAAACATGTATACACATAACTCACAAAAAGACACATTGGATACTTCGATATACTTAGAATATAAAGCTCAAAAAATACTCTTTTAGCTGTATATACAAGTGTCTTGTTTGAAATCCACAGAGTTTCCTGATATTGTTTTTCTATTTCAGAAACTTCTTAGACATGCATTATTCTAATATTGTTCTGCTCAATAGTCTTACATATCTTTCTATATTCCAATTGCATATATGTTAAACTTTTCACTTGGTTCTCTATATCTCTTGTGTTTTTCCATGTATTCCTTTTTTTTTTTTTTGGTCTCTGTGCCTCGGTTTGCATTTTTTCTTAAATTGATTTATCTCCTAGTTCAGCAACCCTATTATTGGCTGCCTATTCCATTACCCAAGTCTTGAGTTCATACTTGTAATTGACATTGTTAACATTTAGAATTTCCATTTGATCTTTTTTATCTACAGGCATTTCTCATGTTCTACAGTATTTTTAAGTGAAACTCTTGCAAATCAGAACTGTGTCTTTGCTTAGGCAGGTCTCATAATTACTGGGACAATGCAAAGCAAAGATGCTGTTTTACATGCACATATTTCAGTTTGTACAGTGTCATTCATGCAAAGCAAAGACTTCTGGTAACCCAATTTTCTACTGATATTTTACACCTCTTTATTTTCTTGAATGTAATTGTGTGGATTTGGGCAAAAGTAGGTTTACAGTTGTTTTATGGAAAATAATACAATTATTAAATAATAATACAAGAATAAATTCTGTGTTTTGCATACTCACAACTGTATACCTACTTTTGCCACTGCTCTGTATTTGCTTAAAATTCTAATTTGTTAATTCTGTTTATCACAGCAGAAATACTCAAAATGCTACTCTGTTGTAAGATAAGGAGTTGTCCCATAATGTAAATTTACTACATCACTGATTAAATCAGTTAATTTTTTAATATCAATAATTTCAGTGACAGAGCAGTGTATTAATTTATATTTTCTCAGCAGTTCTTTATCTTCCTGACCTTATCAATATTAGTTTCAAGTGATATGATTCCATTTCATGTGTAGTATACAAGTATATACTTCTTTTTCTCCCATCCTAACTTTTGTGCTATAGCTATCATATAATTCACTAATACATATTTCATAAACCTCTAAATGCATAGTTATATTTAACAGGAAATTAGCCATAAAGTTATGTAATTAATAAGAATAAACATATTTTGTATTCTGCCAGGTAGTTACCAATTGAGGTATCATATTTCCTTTGTCTCAAGAACTTCAGTCATTCCACTTATAACACAGGTCTTCAGGTAATGAACTATTTCTGCTGTGTTGTTTCTGAAACCTTTTAATTTCCCTTTAGTTTGAAACATTGTGATTGAATTTAGGAATCTAAGATGAACCCTATAATGTTAAGTTGGTAGTTTCTTTTCTATTTTTTTATGGATATTTAAAGATGCTTCTACGTTCATTAGTGATACTGGCCTGTAGTTCTCTTTCTTTGTTGTGTCTTTATCTGTTTTTGGGATTAGGGTGATGCTGGCTGCATAAAAAGAGTCTGGGAGTTGTCCATCTTTTTTGGATTTTTTGGAATAGTCTGTGAAGGATAGGGATTAGACTTTCCTTAAATGTTTTGTAAAATTTCCCATGAAACCATCCAGTCCAGGGCTTTTGTGTGCCAGGGGTTTTTTGATGACTGCTTTGATTTCATCAGCTGTAGTTGGTCTGTTCAGGCTTTCTGCTTCTTCTTCATTCCATTTTGGAAGATTATATTTTTCTAGAAATTTCTCCATTTCACCTAGGTTTTCAAATTTCTTGGCATATATTTGCTCATGGCTGTAGTCACTGTCATGAGAAAGATAGTTTTTTGAGTATTTCATGAGAGGTAAAAGTCACATTGGATACTTATCCACATTTATTTTTGAGGAGTCCAAAAGACTTATTGATAAATATTCTTTATTTAGACAGAAATCTTGTATTGTCATAAGACATGTCACATTGGACTGTGGTGTTTCTGTGGAAGCCAGGAGCATAGACTAAGGTAACTACAGAAACAGCAAGTATTAGTATAGCCTTCGTCCATCTGGCCTTATGATAGAGTTTTAAATTTCATTAGTTTTTATTAGAATTATGGCAACTATCCCAGTCTGTTTTCAGAAGCATGACTGTCCAGTTGCTCATGAATTTTATCAGGGGAAAAATTCTGATTCAAAAATGCAGTTCAAAATGACCAAAGGCTATTATTTGTAGAAGATTGTGGATACCAAAAGTTGCACCTTTCTACCGTGTTTATTGAGTTAAATTTATCTTCTTCCAATGGAATGCAATATGTTTCACATGCATTGTGTCTCACTTACATATGTTTATGTATTTTTCAAATTATTCTTATTGTTCTTAGACTACTCCTCCACAATTATTTAGTTATTTTTACCCCACAATAATGATGTTGATCTTGAATTTGATCAACGATAAATTCTTAGACCTGACAATATCTCATAATTTAAGCATCACAGAAATGTTTTTATAAATAAGTAATAGATTAGAATTTATTCTTTAACATAGGTTCAATAATTGAGTTTGGCTTTTAAAAAATTATTGAATATTAATGGTTTATTTTCTTCAAATTTTAAATCCAGAAAAATATGTTGTGGTTAAATTTGCTGGTATTGAATTTGATGAAATATAAGAAAGAATTTTCTGACAAGAAGATGGTAGATAGCTTGTTTTCAGATAAAATATTTTCATGACCATGTAAAATAATACCCTTATTGTCTGACATTAATATTTTTCAACTTTATTTTTAACCAGAAAAACAAAATTACTGATTTGAGTCTTAACATATTTTGAAATAGTTTGACAAAATTTACTAAGATTTAATACGTAGCCATAGATTATGAAGATACAAAAAATGCAAATTAAAAATTTTACAGTTGGAAAATCATGTGGAAGTATAAAGCTACTTCTGGAACAGAAAAAAATTGCATTTCAGTATCATAAATGCGTGCATGCTATGATTGGAGCTGAACTTGGATTCTAATGATAGGAAACATTCTTACATTAGTAATGTTATTTACTTCCCAAAAAGTAAAACAAAAGGAAATGCTATGATATTTTAACATCTTACCAGCATTATGTAAATTTATGATACTCATTTGTGATATTTTATGAGACATCTTAACATTCTGTTATTGAATTGCTTTAATAGCATCACAGTCTGTGTCCTATTACTGACTTCCATGAACAGCCTGAGACAATTGGGTTTTTGTAATGCAGCTTTAGATCAAAGGTTTGTCATATAAACTGCTGTCCATAGTAGATAATTCTGATGAGATTTGTATCATTTATTTCTGAGAAATAAAAATGTATTAGGATTTTACAAAGCATAATTAAAATACTAATTGAAAATACTCTGCTATATGCATAATGCTTGTCATCTCACTTTTTCAGAGTTAGGCCAGTATTTTAAATATATCTGACAAGGACACAATAGCAAAATAATGTCTTTGCAATGTATGTGCAATGTATAAATCCAAAAAAATCAACTGTTCGAAAATTTCCCTCTTTGTATTTATAAAAATAATTAATGGTAAGTGAATGTAGAGTTATTATAAAAATTGATAAAGGCATTAGTAAAAATTATAGATATTAGATCACATAATTAAGCCCTCCATGTGTTTTTATAGTTAACTGTACCTATTAACTTTTTATTTATGGTGCTATTCTCTATGTTAATCTTGCAATGCACATACTAGTTTCTCATTGTCTAAATTATAATACAACTTCACATAGGCCAAAGATTGTCTTAGTTAAATAATCCCACTTTTATAATTTTTGGGTTTAACCTTACTTTTCTGTGTGAGAAAACAATAAAGGAAATACATTTAAGATATAATGTTTCTAGTCATAGAAATTGAAACCAGTCAATATTGGTAAATTATTTTAAAGCATACAAAATTAATCACCCTTAATCAAAAACCATAATACTACCAGTTTCCTTTATAACTGTGTTAAGTAATGTGACTTTAGATTCTACTTCTTATAAGAACATTGCAAGTTTATATTAGAGTTATAAATCAAAGGGAAATGTTGCACTGATAATATCAGAGAGTAACGGATTTGCTTGGCCAGTGAAAGAATCTCCTGAATTTGCTACTAACCAAAAATAGTGTAATTTATTTGTAAATATTATCAAAATAAAGGAAACAGAAAATTTTCAGTCCATAACTAAAAAGATGCTTTATCCTTATTTAAAATAGTTATAATAATGAAAGTATTATACATCACAAAATGTTTTAAATTTTCAGGTTTACATTGGGGAATAGACAAAAACTGCACAGAATATAAAGCACCTAAGTATTTATGTGGAAGAAATATGTTCTTACTATTGTTTTTCACACTATATTTTTATTTATTTGTTTTACTTTGTTTTTATAACAAGCTATGAAATGGTCATACATTTATATTCTCTAAGGTGATGCTAGCATACATCCTATTTCCCCAAAAGTTTCTCCACAAAAATAATGTTTCTCATTAGACCAATTGTGAACTTTTAGTTTTCAGGAGAATTAGATGAATTTTAATATGCATATATTTGGCTTGGTAATTTATAAATTAATCTTTTATATTGACCCAGTTTAGTGTCTCTGGACCTAACATAAACCATAATACCAGTTGTAAGTTTTTAAATATTCTGATACATTATTGAAATACAGATAATACAAATGGTAACATAAACTTATTGAGGCAACATCAGTTAATAAGATTATATAGGTTTCAAGTGTACAATTCTATGATACATCTTCTATATATTGAATTGTGCCCATCACTCAAAGTCAAATCTTCCATCACCATATATCTGACCCCTTTTAAACAGTAAATCAATGTTTTATCTTCAAAATATACTTCTCTCTTGTGTTTGAATTTATTCTCAGAGGACTTACTTAAAAGCAAATATTAAGGCTCACTTGGAGGATAGCTGTTATTTTCAGTATCTCTTTGATCCTTCCTTACAGTCTGCTGAAAGCCAGGATGGAGGAAATGAGCCAAATCTGATACAATTCAGCTGAAGTTGAATTTTCCTTTATCAAGTCTTATAGGAAACACAACAATAGATAATTTTTTTCTTCAAACCTAGGGACTTAAACCAATTTTGAAAACAATAAATGATTAGGAGAAAGTTTTATTAAATAAACATGAAAGAAAATGCACCAAAATGACTCTTCATAGTTGCTATTTGAATAAATAATATATGCAAGGCATTTTATTAAAATCTTTTGTCAAATTTCTCATTGAAGACTAGATGAAAGATACCTGCATGCCCCTTAAAGGACTAATTTTTAAAGGGGCCCCTTAAAGGCCCCTTTAGTAAATATTCTTATACTTCCACTTTTATAAAACATTTAAAATAAAACACCTTAAAATATAGAACACTGTTTTTTACTTAATACATTAATAAGAATAAAATATTCCTTAAAAATATGATAATAGTCCTGGCTGATGTGGCTCAGTGGATAGACTGCCAGCCTGTGAACCAAAGTGTCACTGGTTCGATTCCCAGTGAGGGCACATAGCTGGGTTGTGGGCCAGGTTCCCAGTAGGAGGAGCTCAGGAGGCAACCACATGTTGATGTTTCTCTCCCTCTCTTTTTTTTCTCTCTTTTCCTCTCTAAAAATAAATAAATAAAATATTTTTACAAATCTTTAAAATGTGATGATAAATCTCCTTTAAAATAAGATAAATTAAAGCCGTTATATATGTATTAAGCAGAAAAATACCCCTTCCCCAAAGATATCCATATCCTAACTGTTGGGAACTGCCCTGCCTGGTATCAGAAGCTGTAACCCCCACCAAGGCTAAGGCTGAGGGAGTGGCCTTGGACCATAAGCCAGCAAGGAGACAAAAGCTTATCTCCCTGGCAGGAGTGCTGCTTCTGCTGCTTCATTCATAACTGAACCCCAATGCTTGGTTGGTTAGCCAATGATGGGTAAGATTCCCCAAGGGGGGAATGACCTAAGACAGGCATGATCACGTGTGAGGCCCCCAAGGAAGGACTTTGGGGGCTACAGCAAAAGGGGATGATGGACCCTCGCTCCTCGGCTATGATATAGCCTGAGTCCTCATCATCTGGGAGAAAATCTCCTTATCCCTTGGCTGCCTTACTTCTCTTGCTTCACCTAAACCTAAAACAATGACAGGGTGGTGCAGCTCTGTCCTGAAAAGGGCAGGTTCCCTGGGGGATCAGGCCTAAGAAAGAATATGTAAGATCCTGTGAAACCTGGTTTGTTTAGAATGCTCTCAGTTGAATGATAAGGGTCCAAGAAAGAAGTAAGTTTGTTCTTTAATGTGTTACAGCTCTTTGACCCTGACTCAAAATAGGCCCTCAGACTTCCTTGCTATCTATTGTTTGATCCTTACTTCCTGGCAATGTTTAATGAGCTTTTACCTGAATTCTTATTCAAATGAAAGCAATAAAAAGTCTCTCTGGAGAGGGAACAAGGCACTCCCCATGTGATGAGTGGCCATGGTGCCCTCCAGGAGAGAGGGTGGCCAAGGCGCTCCCCACGTGAGGAGTGGCCCTGCTTTCCTATTCCCCCACAGGACCTGGTTGTCTGCATCCGCAGCTGAGATGGATACTGCTGGCCGGTATCCTCCACACCTAACTGGCAGAACCGGTGAGTATATTCAATTTCACAATGAAGGGGAATTTAAGTTGAAGATAGAATTAAGGTTGTTATTCAGCTGACCTTAAAATCAGCATTTTACCCACGATTGTCCAGAAGGATCCAATTGAATCACAAGTGTACTTCAAAGTAGAAGAGGGAGACAGAAGAAGTAGTGAAAGGAAGATGCGATTACTGAAGAAAGCTGTGAGAAGTAGTATAGCATCATTAATGAAAATGGAGGAGAGGGCCCATGAGTCCAGGAATGTGGGCATCATCTAGAAGCTGGAAAGGATAAGGAGACAGTAGATCCCTATAAACTCCAGAAGGAATGAAGCTCTGCTCACGTCTTGATTCATTTTAGCCTAGTGAGACCCAGGTTGCACATATAAACTACAGAAATAGAAAGTAATAATTTTTTTAAAGTCACTAAATTGTCCTAAATTTGTTAAAGTCTCAGTAGAAAACTAATACATCACACTTTTTGTGTCATAGCGAGAAAAACCCCAAGACACTATTTAAGCCTATATATGTGTGCTTATGTGTATATACATACATGTATATATATATATATTACATTACTTTGGGTGAATTGTGTTTTAATGCTTTCTATATCAAACATAATGTCAATTGAGAAAAACTTTAGTTGAGTTAATTTTACAATACTATTCAAAATTTAAAATACTCCCATTGCCTCACTAATAGTATTTTGGGGAATTTACTCTAAAGTTATATTTACATTAATAGAAAACAATAGGTCACAGAAATATTAATTTAAGAAAAATATTTAAACTAAAAAATTTGAACTAACTATATATAAATATAGAGATAAGTGCTTTATCACCTCTGTGTTTGTGTGAGTATATTATTTTTATAGTCTATAATGTCTATATCTTCAGCAAAACACATCTTGGCAGATAGAGACAGATACAAGGGTTAATAACTTTCAAAAGTATAAATTTTTGAATTTGAATATTAAACCATAAACATAAACAATTTTAAGAAGTGGGTTGGTAAATTTAAAAATTAATGATATTGTGTCAAAAGTTTCAGGGTTAATGGTTGTGGGAGAAATTTGTAAATTTAAAGAATAATTGGTCTTCTAACACCATCCTACTTTTTGTTGAGGCTAAAGAGCTTTTGCTGACCTATTCACTGATTCTTCATGAATCACAAGATTCAAGAAATTGAATCTCATTTGCAACAGCAGTTTTCTTTGTCATAAGTTTAGTGGAAAAATACATGATCAATTGAATAAACAGCAAATAGAGGACTTTGTAGAACAGCTAATGTCAATCATCTTTGAAACAGAAAGTTGCTGATACTGATGACACTTCTAAGGGGTAAGTCTCAGGTGTATAAGCTTAAACATTTAGAATAAAGGTTCCATTCCAGAAAGGGCTTATGCTGAAATTGAAGTGGATTTTTCTAACCTATAATTTCCAAAGGAGATGACCATATGGTTAGATCACTTTGAAGTGTGCTACAGCACACTTCACTAATGTTAGGTGAGAAAAATTACCCATTTACAATTGCTTCTTTTAAAGGCAGTTAAAAGGAATGAAAACTCTCCCAACAAATCAGTTATGCTGTCAGTGGATCTGTATTAGACTACTCCTCCGGCATTTCCTCCAATGAAGAAGGTTGTAACAGAAAACCACAGATACTTCCTAAAGTCAAAAAATTTAAAGATTATTTATCAGGTTGAAAACTTGAAACAGCCCATATAATTTTGGCTCCAAATCCTTCAAAAAAAGAATATGATGATGGCCATAAGAGCCTCCTAGGAAATATGTTGCAAAAGAACCTTAAAGGTAATATGCTTGCTATACACCTGGTGGACAGTTACCAGTGGCCCCAGAAAATCAATAATATACAATTACTGGGCACTTGGTGGGGTACAGCTCAGAGGAGTAGCTTTATTTTCTCTGGAACAAAAACGAGTTAGGTTGAGAGGCTCAGCAAATAGAAAAAAATAACCGCAATAGAGACTGAGGCCATGAGGGTGAATCCTCATAGAGAGCATGATCATATTTTTAGCTATACTTTTAATTCTTATTTAATATTATGTGGAGTCTTATGTAACACTAACAAATATACTGAGTAAGGTAACAGAATGAAGACACTGACCTGTGAAAAGTCAGTGAATTATAAAGGGTAACAGTTTAAATAAGCATACCGTGTTTTAAAATTATTTTTTAAGATATAACACACTATAAACTGCTTAGAATCATTAAAAATATTTGGACGATGCAAAAACATTCCTATGGATTTCAATTAATAAGGAATGAGATTCATTAATGCAAATATATCTACTAAGTCAAAGTACTTTTATAGATCTTGAAATTCTTGCCACATGATTACAAATGTGATGGACTTGCTCTGAAAAAATAATAGAATACCACAACAAACAAAATTTATATAAAATTTCATATATTATATATAATCATAAATATAAGCCTATTTTTGATAAAACTTTTCTCTGAAAATTAAAGGGGAATATTTTTAAAGCAACAGATTTTTCACACTAAGGGTTAGAAAGAATTAGGACAGCTGAAACTCTTCCTAGTCCATACAGCTTCTGTGCTTTCAGAGAAAGCAATTTTAAGTGTGTCTCAAGGTCAACTGTGGAATATAAAACAGTAAATCCACATGTTCCAGCTTAGTTTCATTGTAGAATTACACACATTCATAGTAGAAAAGATGCAAAAAGAAATAGCATCTGCTCAGCTTTAGGCCTGATCAAGGGAAATTAGACTAATTTCCCAGCAACATATGCAAATGTTAATTACTTATCATTAGACGTAACAGAATCTTAGGGTCAAAGGAAGCATAATGTTAACTTGTAAAGCTTCTCTCTTTCTTTCCCTTTCTCTTTCTTTTCTTTTCTTTCTTCATTTCTTTCTTTCTTTCTTTCTTTCTTTCTTTCTTTCTTTCTTTCTTTCTTTCTTTTTTTTTTCTTCTTTCTCTTTTTCCTTCTCTTTCTCTCTTTTTTTTTCTTTTTTTTTTTGGCTTGTTTCTGTATCAGGGGTTTAGATAGTATCATCCTCAGTGGTTTACTCATAATCCAACAACCAACTACAGACAAAACTGGAACTTGAATACATGTTTGTTGTTGCGGTACAATTTTCTATCTTTTACTCCCATCCCAACCTGCCCACCCAGACATCCCCTCCTCCCTCCCATTTCCACCTGCCCCTAGTTTTTATCCATGTGTCCTTTATACTTCTTCCTGTAAACCCTTCCCCTTTTCCCCTGAAATTCCCTCTCCTCTCCTCTCTGAACATTGTCAGACTGTTCTCTATTTCAGTGTCTTTGGTTATATTTCGCTTGTTTCTTTGTTTTGTTCTTTAGGTTCCTGTTAAAGGTGAGATCATATGGTATTTATCTTTCACCACCTGGCTTATTTCACTTAACATAATGCTTTCTAGTTGCATCCATGCTGTTGCAAAAGGTAGGAGCTCCTTCTTTCTTTCTGCTTACATAAGCAGCTATACTTTCTTATAAGAGATTATTGCCACTTTTCTAATTTGTACTTATTTTTCTTGTTTTATTGCACTAACTATAGCCTCTGGAAAAATGTTGAATAAAAGATATGAGAGTTGACATTTTTGCCTTTTTCTTGATCTTTGGGTGAACGCAGTATTTTATCATTAAGTCTGATATTAGGTATAGCTTTTTCATGAATGCCTTTGTCAGGATGAGGAAGTTGTCTTTATTCCTGTTATGCCTAGTACTTTTTATCATTATTAGGTGTTGAATTTCACTAAATTCTGTTTCTCTCCTTATTGAGATGATCACATGATTACATGATTCATTCTCCCCATTTTTTTGCTTGTTTGTTGATATGGTGAATGAAATTAATTGATTTAAAAAGAATGTGTAAAGTTCACATATATAGAATAAGAACCACCAGCTCATAACACATTATCTACTTATATATTTAATTTGACTTACTAATACTTTTTTAGAAAAAAAAATTATATATGTTCATGGTAGATATTGGTATAAAGTTTACTTTTAATGCCTTTGTCTGGTTTTGATATCATAGTAATCCTGGTCTCATAGAACTAATAGAAAATGTTTGCTTTCTTGTTTTTTCTGGAAGAGTTTGTTTTGAATTTCCCTCTAAAGATTTTGTAGAATTTCTCCATGAAACCATCTAGGACTAGAATATACTTTGTGGAAAATTTTAAACTAAATTCAATTTCATCATACACTTAGGACCATTCAAGGTATCTGTTTCTACTTGAGAACAAGTAGTTTGTTTTAAGTAATTTCTCCATTTTATTTAACTGTAGAATATATTATAATCATATTATTTATAATATTTCTTTATTATGCTTTAAATGCCATTGGGGTCACTATTGATCTGCCCCTCTTAGTTCTGATGCTATTATCTTGTTATTCTCCTATTTTTCATTTCTTGATAAATTTGGTGAAAGATTTATCAAATGTATTGATCTTTTCAAATGATGTCATTTAGGTTTTATTAATTTGGTTGTGATCATGTTTTCTATTATTGATTTTTATTTAAAAATATTTTCTTTTCTCTGCTAGCATTGGGCTTAGTCTGTTTTCATTTCTTATTGTGGGAAGTTTATGTCATAACTTTGACAGTGTTCTTTTTTTCTAATGTGTAAGTATTGAAAAGTTTTAGCTGCATCATACTACTTTGAACATATTATGTTTATAAAAATGTCATTAAAGTGTTTTATAATTTCCCTTCTGATTCCTTTTCTAACCCATAGATGATTCAGTAGTTATTTAACTTTCAAATATTTTTATATTTTCTTAGTCACTTTCTCTTATTAATATTTAATTTACTATTATTAGTGGGCACAATTTGTATTATTTTAATAATTGTAAATTCACTGTGACTTGTTTTGTGGAGGCAAACTTGATCTACCTTGCTAAATGTTCCATGTGCACTTGAAAAGAGCACCATTTATGTTGTGTAAGGTACTTCCATAATTAGTTAACTCAGAGTGATCAATATTTTTCAAGTCTTCTATATTATTAATGATTTTCTGTTTTATCAATTAGCAACAGAATGTATGATAATCTTCAACTGCCACCTCTTTATCTCTGGTAACATGTTAGGGTCTCAGATCTATTTTGTTTTGTCTTAATATACTAGTCAATATTTTTCTTCAGTAGTATTAGCATCTCATATTTTTAATTATTTTATTTTTATTGTATTTTTCATTACCATTTAGTCACCTTTTACCCCCAGACAATCACCACACTGTTGTCCATGTCTATGAGTCCTTTTTTCTTTTTGCTCCATCCCTCCACTCCCTGCTCTCCCTGACCCTTATTTTTAAAAAGATTTTATTTATTTCATTTTTAGAGAGAGAGGGAAAGGAGAAAGAGGTGGAGAGAAACATCAATGTGTGGTTGCCTCTCAGGCACTCCCTACTGGAGTCTTGGCCCAAAACCCAGGCATGTGCCCTGACTAGGAATCAAACCAGTAACCCTGGTTGCAGGCCAAGGTTCCCCCCACTCTTATTTAACTGGGGCATAGGAGTGTATTATATTTAAATTAAGTTTCTTTTTTTTTTAAGATTAAGAGAAAGGAGGGATACAGGGAGAGAAACATCAATGTATAGTTGCCTCTCATATGTTGCCAGAAGCATTCCCCCACTAGAAAACACCATTTGTGTGTTTGTCAGGAGGTTTGTCAGTATTTTTCAAGGAGATTTAACTATGTTACCTTCTTTATTTCCTGGAAATATAATCTATGTCCAATAAGCAAAGACAATGGATAAATTAAAAACTGGCCTGCAACCCAAGCATGTGCCCTGATTAGGAATTGAACTGGTGACCCTTTGGTTCACAGGCCCATGCTCAATCTACTGAACTACAGCAGCCAGGGCTACATTAAGTTTCATGTACACTTATTTTTCTAGTATTTCTAGAAACCTAAGCCTCCCTGACCCATAAAATCAGACTGCTAGCCAGGCTGTACGAAGTTCCCACTTACTCTGCTTGGCTTGAAACTTTCCAAAGTGCTTCATTAACCACAGGGCCCTGCTCATTTGTTTATCTTTGCTCATGGATCACTGCTTGTGCTTCCTGTTGCCCAGTGCCTAAAAATACTGACATATGATTAGTCAGGGAGGTATTTTGTGATTATAGTGACTTTGATACTTTACCAAGAGTTTGTATTTCTTAAAGTTACACTTTACCAAATCCATTATTAAGGTTCATGTGTGTGATTTGTTTTAAAGATAAGTATATGCATTAGTCAATCTAAAATTTTCTCTAAGAGAAAAATATAGCTGTACACAGTGACAAATACTATATTTTCTGAATTTTGAAATGAACAGAAAAATTTTCCAATAACTATCGTGCTGCTGTTCATGGGATTTCATTAAATCTATACGTTGCACATGCAAGTTATTAGATTTTTAAACTTTCATAGGCAAATATCATTCCTTATTGAATAGTTAAAATTACTATTAAAACATGACTCTACCTATAATATGTAAGTGTTTTTCATGGAATGTAACTTAAAATTTCCTATATTATGCCTATCAAAATGTCAAAACACTGAGGTCAAGCTAACCCTTGAAATATTGAAGGAACAATATAACTTCTGTTTGGAGGTGGTTCCTCATTCAGTGGCTGAGAAAAACTGTAACACAGATAAAGACTTTTTTGACTATGAGCAGAGTAGGAAGAAATTTGATAAAGGAGATCTATAAATTTCATTATATAAAATGAAAAAATTCTATTTGTATCTTTTTTTTTTAGATTTTGTTTATTTATTTTTAGAGAGGGAAGGGAGGGAGAAAGAGAGAGAGAGAGAAACATCAATGTGCAGTTGCTGGGGGTCATGGCCTGCAACCCAGGCATGTACCCTGACTGGGAATCGAACCTGCGACACTTTGGTTTGCAGCCTGCACTCAATCCACTGAGCTACGCCAGCCAGGGCTATTTGTATCCTTATTTATTTATTTATTATACAGTATTTTTCCATCACCATTTATTCCCCCATACCCTCTTCCAACTCCAACCACCCCCTCTCTACCACAATCTTTAAACATTTTGAAAGAGTTTGCTAGTGTTTAAAATTTCAGGCATTTATCAATTTCTGGCATTGCATTTCTCTACACACATATATGTTGAATAATTTAGTTTGATTTTCAACCAAGGTGCCACAGCACACTGGTATGTGCTGCAAATATTTTTAAAACATGCAACACTTGACTATTTAGTCAGGGTACTGACCTCTTTTCCCTTAAATTATAAAATTTAAAAAATAACAACAACCAGCTCAATAGCCATCTGGTGTGAATGAATCAAAATTATACTTATATTTTTGTCACATCAGCAAAATATATTTTTTGGTGGTCTGTGGAATTTTACAAATTAGTTTATGTGTGCCATGAAATGAAAAAGGTTGAAAATCACTGATTTAGTTGGTTGTAATATGAGTTAGATAACATACTAGGCTAATTATAGAGTAATCCTTTAAGTTATGCATTTACAGTTGTATTTTGATCCATTATATATGCTTTGGAAGCTATACCTGGACTATCCAAGGCAATGTCTCAAGGTTGAGTAAAAAGTACCTAGAAAGTAGTGAATCCAGAATTTATTCAGGACTACTCTATAATTCAACTCATCTCTTCTTTTCACTAAAAAATTCTTTTGAATTATTTATAGGTTTAACCAGTAAACACAAAGTTGCCTAACTAGGGGCATCTTTTATAGCTATTCATATCATCTCATAATAGCTCCTCACCCGTAGTCAGAATTAAATATAGTAGAAAAATCAGATTTAGGAATTAGGTATGTGGGGGAAAGAGATATGAAATTCTTGCTATGAAGTTCAGCTTAATTAACTTAATGGTGGAAATGGGGGTTGTACATACCTACCCTCACTCAGTGGAGATGTCAACTGTCAGCTGTGAGGTAATGACATATATTTTGTATTATTCCTTATGACCATTTGTATTAAGGTCTAGCATCAGGGAGTGGGGTATCATTAGAAGCAAGACTTAGGTATTCCTGGCTTTCTAAATATGTTAATTATCTAACACTTCATTAATCTGTACAAGAGTGTCTAGATTAGTTTTTTTTTTTTTATTTTTTAGTAAGTGTAATAAAGTGAAGCAAATGTGGAATATAGATTCTCACATCTTCTAATTTTTTTCACAGACTGTCTTTTAATTTACATCTAGAGTAATACTATTTTAAATCCAGTGAGGGGGAAGGCCCCAGGAAAATGTATGAAAGGAAAGGTAAAGTACATGCAATTATACTTCCCCAAGATCCAAAATTCCCTAACAGGTTTAATAGAAAAGGCTGTAAGTAACATATCTAGACTATTATTAAGTGTAGTCTCTTATGAGGATACTGACTTAAAGGTTGGTGATGAAGGGTCTATGGCAGTATTTAGTTTTGATTTTTGTCTTTGCCGTTTGAATACTTTTACACTGAAAATGTAGTTACATATTCCGTCTGAGTTTAAAAATGAAATATAAATGTCTAGAAAAGTAGCAAAAATCATAACTATGAAAAAGATAGTAACCATAGCATTTTGCTTTCTTCAGTTTTATATACTGTTGTATTCAGTTTCTTTTCATAGCTAGAATGTGTTCATTCATCTTTGCAGCACTTAATTTTTAATGTTTTTTTCAACTTGACATTGGAGACTCAAGTTTCTTTCCTTTCCTCTCTTCCTGGCTTTTTCTGATTGAATTACTCACCTCTGTTTCAGACGGCCCAGTCCTACATTGTTACCTATCTGACACATCAATAATTCAATTGATTCCCACATCTGAGTTGTATCTTTGGGGTATGGTAGAAATGCTACAGCAAGCTGTTAACTCGTATAAATATGTTCACCATCTCAGCCCTATGGAATGTATCCATGTCATTACTTAGTTCATTCATGGATTGGCTCATGTTCTTGCTTCCTGAAAACTGCCAATGAAATAGAGCTTTATTCATTAGACAGTTTTATATTTTCATGAGGAAATGTTAGTAGGTGTTAACATATTTTAGAATACACAATATAAAAAGTTTTTTGTAGACATTACACAGGCCTCAAAATTTCCACATCTTTTGCTAAGATCTGATGTTTCTAGCATTTAGGATATGAGTTTAGCAGAAATAAACATAGCAGCTTAACGTGCTTTTATTCATTGTGAAATGCCAAGTCAGAAGTATGCAATTTAATACCTTTCCCAAGTCCCATTAAGAATTCTCACATTCTAAAACAATATGTGATTAACTAGTATAAAGAGAACTTCATATTTCTTAATAACTGGTTAAAAACTTAATGCATATTTGTATTTACCCCATAGAATGTATTTTTAATGCAAATATAATCACACTTTTTGTTTTCAGAATTTTTTACTTGGTACTCCTACTGGAAAATACCTCTGCAAAAATGAGCTCATTTACAGACTGTTCTTGACTCATTCAGGTCTCAGCTAAACTCTCAATTCTTCAGAGAATTCTTCTTAAAGAAAATACATAAAACATTCCTCTCTATCCCAAGACACTTGCATTATCTTCTTCCAAGTCCTTAAAATCGTGATCTCCTTGGCACCATATTTAATCACCACAGTAGTAAAAAATTACTGTTTATTCCTGTATTTCCGTTATCTAGAAGAGTATCTAATATCAAATGGGTACCCTATAAATATTTTGAGAGAATAGAGTTTAACTATTGAATAAATACCAACAAATGTATAGTAAGTACAATATTATTGGTCCTAACCTTATGCAGAATTTAGTTGATGAGAAAAAAAAAAAGATAGGCTTTTTTTCCAGTGCCAGCAGAGATGATACATACTATGGCTATAACTGAGAGTCTTCCGAGTTGTATGGTTGGCAGATGCTGGTTTCCACAATTTTTCAACTGCTAACAGTGTATGTTTTACTGAAGCTGTGCTCATCCAGCTTCCTGCCTGGTTTAGTATAACCCTATGGGGATTAAATTGCTGCATCCCCTTCCCACACATTGTGGAAGCAATAAAAACAGGTAAGAAAAAAATATATCAAAGAACCATTTATTTCAAGCAACTTAAATTTAAGCTTCTAAACCTTTGGTTCTAAATAAATTTTCTATTCTAAATATTAGTGATGACATTGTTTTACATTCCATGAATGTTGGGACAGCAATTTTTTAAAAAAATGTTTATATTCTTATTGAGGTTCTTCCCATCAGGATCACACAGGAAATAACTACTCTAAATACCTTTAGACAAGAGAAATAAACATACATAGGTAGACATGTAAATATAGATGTAGAAACAGATTGATGTAGACAGGAAACTAATTTCTAAGAAGCATAAATAAAATATAGCAGGGTTCATAAACAATATTCACATAGAAAGCAACAGAAATTCAAATGCAAACATGGACAAAACATGGGATTGCTGTGCTCTGTGTGTGGAAGTGGTCAGCGGCAACTGAAAGTTCAGTTACATAAATGGGATGAAGTGTGCTGCACAAGAGGGAAAATTAAATTCCATCTTCCTGCTCTAACACGGTGTCCAATTCAAGTCTATATCAATGAATGAAAAAATGTAGTTGATTTATTCTCAGTTAAAATTTTCTTTAGATTCTAAAATAATTATAAGTTCACATGCAGTTGTAAAAAATAACAGAGATACCGTGCATGCTTTCCCCCAGTGGAAGAAACCATCTTGCAAAACAACAAGATGGTATCACAACCAGGATATTGGCATTAATCCAGTTGGAACACAAAATATCTCATCATCTTAAGGTTCTCTCATGTCACTCAGTTTTAGCAACCTCCCACAACCACTAATGTGTTCACCCGATCTAAAATTTTGTCATTTTAACACTGTTTACAAAACATATCATATCTAACCTTCTAGAATTGACTTTTCACACAGTATAAATCTCTGGAGATTCATCCAATTTTTTGTGTGTATCATCATTTATTATTTCATTGCTGAAAAGTACAGGGGTAGATAAAAGTAGGTTTAAAGTTGTGCATATGAGAAAGTTTCTTATTTTATTATTTATTAATTACTGTGTTACTTATTTGTATTACGACTGTATATCTACTTTTGCCTTCCCCTGTATATGATGATATAGATGTGCTAGTTTAAACCATTCATTCAGCCACCTAAAGTCATCTGTGTTGTTTCCAGTTTTTGGACATTATAAATAAAGTTGCTAAAAACATTTGGGTACAGATATTAGTGCTAACATGATTCTTTTTTTCCCTGACAGAAATGCCTAGGAGTTTAATTGCTGGTTTTATGGTCATTGCATGTTTAGATTTAAGAAACAAACTCCTTTCCAGTATGGCTGTACCATATTACCTTTCTAACAGCTGTATGGATTGATTTGATTTTTCCCACACTCCTGGCTATATTTAGTGTTGTCACAATTATTTTTTATTTATTTAAAACATTTAGCAATTCAGATGGGTATATACTGATACATCATTTTGATATTAACTTGTACTTCCCCAATGGTTATGATGTTGATTTTTTCATGTACTTATTTGTTACCTGTTTATCTTTTTCTGTGAAAATTTTCTTTATATGTGTCTCCCATTTACTAAATGGGTTTTTATTATTGAGTTTTGTCAATATTTTATTGACACACTCTAGGTACTAGTTTTTATCAAATATTTAGTTTGAAATATGTTCTTCCACTTTGTAGCTTTTTTTCATCTTGTAACAAGATATTCTATGAAACAAAAAGTTTTAATTTTTGAAGTCCAATTTAACAGTTTTCTTGTTATGTATTATACTTTGTTGCCAAGTCTAAGAACTTTTACCTAGTCCTAGATTTCAAATATCATCTTCAAATTTTCTAGAAAATTTTAGACTTGTTTTACATTTTATTATTTTTAATTTTTTTGTTGTTCAAGTATAGTTTTCTGCCTTTATACCCCACCTCTTTCACCCACTCCAGCCATCCCCAGCCCCCCCACCTTTATCTCCTCCCATCCCCCCTTTGGTTACTGCCTGTTTGTTCTTAATTTCCATGTCTCTGGTTATATTTTGCTTGCTTGTTTGTTTTGTTGATTAGGTTCCACTTAAAGGTGAGGTCAGATGGTATTTGTCTTTCACCACCTGGCTTATTTCCCTTAGCATAATGCTCTCCATTTCCATCCATGCTGTCACAAAGGGTAGGAGCTCCTTCTTTTTTTCTGCTGCATAAAATTCCATTGTGTAAATGTACCATAGTTTTCAGAACCATTCATTTACTGATGGGCACTTAGGTTGCTTCCAACACTTGGCTATTGTAAATTGTGCTGCTGTGAACGTTGGGGTGCATAGGGCTGTTTTGGATCATTGTTTCAGGGTTCTTAGGATATAATCCTAGCAGTGGAATTGCTGGGTCAAAAACAAATGCCTTGTTTTACATTTTAGTTCACTATCAACTCTGAGTTATTTTTGTAAGGTATGAGACTTAGCTTTAGGGTCATTCCTAGTTACATAGACAACTATGAACTATTTTAGTTCTGTTTTCCACATAATTTTAGAATAATGTCTATATCTATAAAATAGTTATGATTTTAAGTGCAATTATGTTAAACCTTTATATTAGGTTGGAGAAAATTGACATCTTTGAGGTGTTTAGGTTTTCCCCCCATCTATGAATAGTATGCCTATTCATTTATTTACATCTTTGGACTTATTCATTAATGTTGTGATTTTTTTCAGTATTTAAGTCCTGTACATATTTTGTCATAATTACACATAAGTATCTTCTTTTATTGAACAACTATAAGTGACATCAAATAATTTTTTGTGTTTGTGGTCCTTGCTGGTGTTTCAAATATTTTCTAATTGTATGTGATGGGTATATTCTCAGAAGTGGAATTGCTGGGTCAAAATACAGTTTCATTTTTAATTTTCTGAAGTAGCTCCATACTATTTCCCACAGTTTCTCTAACTACATGCATTCCCACCAACAGCAAACAAGGTTTTTTATTTTTTTATTCTCCAGATCATCACCAAGCATATGTCATGCATCCTGTGACCTGAATGAACTCACTAATGAGTCATTAATTAAAACTTCCAGAAGCATGTTAAATATGAGTGATGATAGTGGATATCTTTTACCATACTACATGGAATTACATTAATTTACAAATATTGTACCAGTCTTGCATTTCTAGAGTAATGATGTATAAATTTTTTTAGATGTTGCTGAATTTTCTTTCATGATATCATGCTAAGGATTTTTGTGACTGTATTTATTATGAATATCGGCCTTCAGTATTATTCCTTCTTGTACTTTCTTTGTTCACTTTGAAATCAGGAAAATGATAGGTACTTAAAATAAACAGGAAGGGTTTCCTCATTTTTTGTTTTTTAGAAGATATTATGTAGAATTGGTGTTAATTATTTTTTAAACATTTGGTAGAATTTGGTGAAATTATGTGGGCCTGACAATCTATTTGGTGTAGCTTTTATATTATGAATTCAGTTTCATTAGAGTTATAGGCTCATCACGTTATATGAGTATACATTGTATTAGATAGGTTATGGTTCACTTTACCTAAGTTGTCAAATGTCTGGGAGTTCAAGGTCTGCCCAGAAGATATCCAGTCATGTAACATGAAAAACAGATACCAAAGACAAGAAACAGTGTACATTGGACAATTACACCCCAGTCCCCTTCGAAGTAGGCACTTTGGGACCTCACATAGTTATCTCAGTTGCCATCAGCTGACCCTTTGTTTTTTCGTGAATCACATCAGTGGTCTGAAATGTCTTTCATTTTCAAAGGTGATTTTAGTTTTGGGAAAAGCCAGAAGTCACAGGGTATCAAATCTGTAAGGGGCCTGAGTGACCTGGGTGACTTGATGTTTTACCTAAAATCTCTGCATAAGACATGATGCATGAGCTGGTGCATTGTTGTGATGAAGCTGACAATCACCAGTTGCCCATAGCTGTGGTCTTCTGAATCATCCAAATAGTTTCCATAGAAGCATGTTCCAGTTTAATGTAAAATTTGATGCAGATTCATGGCTCTACTCACTCATTTTCAATGTGACTGCCACAAAGTACACATGCTCATTCAACATCACGTTCCACTCCTACTGACTAGTACCATGAAGTCATCATTACTCAATCATCCGTATTCCAGTCCACTCAACTTGGCTGCCAAGTTACATTGATGTTATGCAGACTGTTCTTGTTAAATTAACAAATTGACATTGGCTGGACATTTTTTCTGGAAAGAACTAATATGGGTTTTCATAATATTCCCTGATGATACTTTTGATGTCTACAGAGTATAATGATATTTCTTGCCTCAGACTTATATTAGTGATATGTGTCTTTTTCAGTTTTGCTATGAGTTTATAAATTTCATTGCTTTATCAAAATAAATTTTTGTTTTATTGATTTTTCTAAATCTTTTTGTTTTCTTAAAGTTCATTGATTTCCTCTATTATCTTTTTTGTTTCCTTTTTTATTACTTTGTGCTTATTTTGCTCTTCTGATTCTATGTTCTTGATGTGGAACCTGTGATTAATATTGTGAGACTTTTTTTGTCTAATATGTACTCTTTTCTAAAGGTGAAAGGAAATGAAAGAAAAACAGAAACAAATCGATGTTAGAAAAATAGTTTTACAGTAGACAAACTGCATTAGAAATTAAATGTAAGCAAACAAAACCTCCAAAAAATAAGGAAGATAATCATAACAGATTTTAAAAATATTCTGTGCACAAGAAACACACATTGAGTATAAGGAAATAGAACATTGAAAATTAAATAATAGAAAGAATGTAATATGCAGAACTAATCAAAATAAAGTGGATGAATTTTTTAATGTGGACATTACATATCCTTGATTTCATGTAATGAAAGTGACACTATACCTCAATGTTTTACCTATCAAAAACAAACATAACCTCATTCTAATCATGAGGAAAATATCATGCAAATTAAAATGGTGGAATAAAATAATTATATAGTGTACCTAAATTAAAAGTTTATATGAAAAACCCAAAGAAACTGGTATGTCTATACAAATATCTTAACAAAATATACTCTAAACAAAACTTATCATTATATGTAAAGTAATCCTGCTACTAAACTATGTGCATAACTTTAAGGTTTATGAGATATAATGAAGAATAATGGAATAAAAAAAGAATAATACTACCATTAGCAGTAGGAAGAGGAAGAAGAGAAAGAAGGAAATAAATAATTGCTGACTTATTCTCAGTTATGTAACAGGCAGAATAACACAAAATAATATCAATTTAAAAGATATATATAACAGGATTAACAGGTATATTCTTATTGACAAATATAAAAATGATTTTGACATTCTTATAAATTTGGAAATTAAATATCATACTAAAAGATAAATCAACATATTAAATTATAATTTAAAAATATTTAACTGAAAATATATTAATAAAATGTGCCCTAATCTGTAAAATTTAAATTCCTATATGCCTGTTGTATGATTTACATTCTCAAATGTATGTATTGGAAAGAAATACCCACTTCGATCAATGGTCTAATTAGAAAAGCATCACACAGTAAACTTGCAAAAGTGAAGGAAATAAGAACCAATTAGAAATGGGTGAAATAGAGAATGAATGAACAATATATAAAAATTATCAAGCCAATAATTGATTTTAAGAAAGATTGATACATGATTGATGGAGAGAACAAATGACCAATACCAGTAATTTATAACAATGTAGCTTCATTAATGCCAACTTAGCTTCAATAGTGTACACATACCCTGCCCTTAAACAGCTCTGCCCACCTCTAGGTCTGTCATGAAAATTTAAGTAACTCACACTTTCAAGGCACACACTAAATTTAATATATTGCTAAAAAAAATGAGGGGCACTTTCATTGTTTATCAAAGAGATATCCGATCTACCAATAAGTGCAAGTTTCCCCAAACACTATTTCTTATGAATACAAAATATATGTAAACTGATGTGTAAAAATGGTGAGTATGTGTATATCCAGTCACTACCTTGATCCAGGCAGGATAGGTAACTTAAAGTGCTGTCCAAATAAAGAAGTTCAAGGTAAAAATCCCCACAGAGAATTTCCTTCAACTTCCCCAGGCAAAATTCAGCTTGCATGCCATTATTAGCCTTTCTTTTTATGTAACACATTTAAATATGTAATTGTGATAATACATCATGTTTTTATTCCTTGGATGGGAGAAATATGTATACACACTTCTTTTTAAAATTAAGGCAATGTTAAGGTTAGCTACTCATGTTTTCTCTATTGCACTCCTCCACGAATAGCAAGCAGTGTGCATTAGTGCTTGTGGAGCTAATGATCTCAAAATGATTTTGAAGAATTTTAAAACACAGGATGAAACCCATTAGAACTCAGTAACTGTTCATTTTACACAATATAAGTACTGACATTTGTAAATGCATAAACTGTACAGGATAGTTTAGAAGCATTTCATCAAACCAGAAGAAACAAATGCATAATGATACTACATAATTATATTTTATGTTCTTTTGGAATTTGGACTTTCTGTATTCCCTTTAATTTATATGAGTATATTGACTTATTAGAAAAAGACAATAAAAGAATAATACCTTTAAAGGAATTTGCTTTTTTTTCTTTTTGTTTTTATACTGATTAGCTAAATTGTGGTTAGAAACCCTTCTAGAATAGTCTATGGATAGATAGTCCATTAAATGAAATGAATGATTGATATTTATGTTAGGGATTTTGTAATGGTTAATGACACTTCCTTTTTAAATACTTCCACAATAGAGGACTTTCATTTTAGTCATGTTTGACAACCAATTAATTATTAATTGCATCACTTTATTTTTTGTCAAGGCCCAGTTTGCTTATTACATACTAAATAATTTGCTGACATCAACAGGTTTCACTTCTGACTTCAAAGTATATTTAAAACAAAGTATATCTCTATTATATTCCTTAAGATAAATAAACTAGTGGCTAAATTATTTTATTTTTCTTGAACATTTAGTTTTATGTTTGGTTAAGAACATTTTCTTGAGTTCAACATATGTTAGGCCTCCAAATAACAAAAATCAATTCTTTTCTAATTCAAAGCATTTGAGTTTGATTTAGCATTTATTTTAAATTCTTTCAGACATTTGATATCAGCAATTTGAGTTGAGCATTCTGGAATTTACTTAAATCTTTTATTTGCAATGTTAAATTTAGTACCTGGAATTGTAATACAAGAGATATTTAGGTAAGTACTAAAACCTAGCAATATTATTTCTTTAAGTCTCTCTTCTAAATAATAAAACATCAAGCATTTGATGGATTGTTTTTAGATTTCTTGGAATTCATAGTCCTTAGTTTAAGGTCACTGAAGGGTCTTCCTTTTCAGGTTTTCCAGAACAGTTTATGGTATCAGTAATATTACATGTGCATAACAATGAAATCATTCCCTGGTGTTTCTTGAGCGTGTACTGCCCCTTCACATCTAAATTCTATTTAGGGTAATCAGAGTATTTAATTTAATAGACAAACACATCTTGATATAATTAGTTTTCTAGCCAACTGATGTTCTTAAAGATGCAAAGGACATCTCTTGCGTAATAATAACCATAGCACTGAATTCTAAGTTTTTACCAAAAATGTTAGCTTAAGATCTGCTTATAAGCTATAAACTTGGTAGATGTAATGAATAAATCAGAAAGCAGAATAACCAAATAGTACTGAGATGAAGCCCAAAAGTTATTTAAATGAAATGAAGGGAGCAAAAACCCATATTTTGTAAGAAAATTAATTTTTAACGTCTTTAGACCTGTCAAGAGTAAGTAAAACATGTAATAGAATTTGTATACATATGAGCTTTTATGGTGTGTGATATCATTAATACATTTATGATTTTATTTCTCTTTATTTTCTATTATATTTAAATCAAATCAGCCCTTAAATTTTAAAATGGAGTGCCTTTTTAAAGTTAAACTGTTGATAATATTAGTTAATTAGTGATTAGTTATAGGCAGTAATAATTTTCTAATTTGAAATAAACAGAAATAGAAATATTTTCTCAATCAGGAATTTTGAATCTAAATAGATAAACACGAGTAATGTATCTGCATCATAATTTATTTGGCAGATTTGATCAAGAATAATTTACTGTAAAGTTTAGTAGCTGTTACATTTGTTATCTGCATTTCATTAAACCTTAAGTTACAACTGTTGTAAAATGCAATCCTGCCAATCAAAATAGGATATGAAGATTCCTTACACCATTAATAATAAGGGGAGTCCACATTTCAGGAAAAAAACAAATGCTGAAAAAATTAATAGAAAAGAAGTTAATAAACGGGGTTTTCTAAATTTTACAATGAGAATGTATAGGCTTGTTACTTTTGTTTGGAAGAAAATGTTCTTATCATGACACTGACTTTAAGGAAATATAAAGGTCACTGGGCTGTTCAAAGGTACCCTGCTTTTTAATTTCCCCTTGAATTTTTAATTTTTGTGTGTCTAATCTCTATTCATCTTATATGTGAGTATCTGTGTCTTTAAAGATAGTCTGTGCTCATTGTTTTCACTACAATTCTACAATTCTCCTATAACTTGTCTCAAGTATAGAGAGTATTTTTAATGTATTTTTCCTCTTACCTTCTCAGAAATTAAGTGTTTATACTTAGCCATTGGTTTTTTTCTGATACCTTCTGAAATCGTCCACATCACTAACCTATTCCTGCTCTGCCTCTTCTGCCCTCACACCCGTTCACCCTTTTCCTGCTTTGAATTTGGGGGGCAGCAGTCATGGTTCTCACTTGACCTCTCTGATCCCTCCTTTACAGTCATCCCCTTCCCCTTATATATTAATTCTGTTCATTGTTATTCTTTTATCAATTGCTTTATTTTCTCACATCACTTCAGCAATAGTCTATACTAAAAATACTCAAATCTGAATTTTATTCACAGAACCATATTTTCTTATTGTTCAAAATCTCCATTCACATAGTATTCAGACACCTTATATTTAATGCAAAGGTAAATTCAGGCTTGCCCTCCTCTGGAGCTCCCCCAATCCTACAAGCTAGAAACCTTGAAGTAATACTCAACTCATTTGTCTCCATCCCTACTTACATTCATTTGTAGTGGATTCTATTTCATAATTTATTAAAACCTATCCCTTCATCTAAATTTCAAATGCAATGTATTAGTTTTCATTCAGATGTCCTTTCACCCAGATTTACATAAGCAAAACAAAACAGCAACATACTTTTATTATTTCTTCATCACAGAGCTCATTTTCCCTCTTTAAATATGAGGTATTTATGTATTTTCCACTTCTTTCTGTTTCCCCAGTGTGTTCCCAAGAATTTCTTCTGATATCTTCTACATCATTAATCTTCTCCTGCCATCTCTTCTCTTAAACCAATTCATCTAGTTTTTATTTCAACATATTTTGGCATTTTATATGTTCTATTCCTAGAATTATTGGAAATTAACAGTTGCTAGTGTTTGTTTTGACTGGCTGTTTATTTTGAAGTTTAATTTCCTCCTATGCTTGTTTTTGTCAATTTGCTGAACATACTATTTGAAAAATAATATATTTATATGGATACTATGATGAATAAAGTAAGATTATTTTCATTCAATGGGATTTGTTTGCTTTTGTGAAGCATCTCATGCCTTTCCCAATTAAGAGTCACATTAAACCAATATCAAGGCTTGAAATTTTGAGCTGGGTTTTGAACTGGATTGTAATTTTGCATGGCCTTCCTTTACCCTGATATTGCAGGCATTTGATCTTGCACATTTGAGGGAAAATGTCTTATCTTTCATTCATTTCCTTGAATGTAACCTGGACTTTGATATTTTTCTTTTCCTGTACGTATGTCAGCATGCTTTTTTAATATCTGGAAAAGGGAATTCCTTTAGGGCAAGAGTGGACCTCATGCTCATCTGCATGTAGGATTCTAATTTCACTAAATAGTAAGACTTCACAAATGTCTGATGCTTCTATGATTAACAGTAAAAACAAAAATACATTTTATTTATCATTATGTAATATATTCAACAGGGGGATTAATGCAAGTAATCTAACCCACCAAAAACAGGAAACTGCTCACTGTTTGCCAGTCTTTCTAGAATGCAATTTGTGTAAGGGCAAATGTTTTGTCCTTTCATATGCTTGTTTATCCCACTGAGCCTAGTTTAATGCCTCCAATACAACAATTGTTTAAGTCATTTTTTTGAATTAATACTTTCTTCATGTAATTATATCCAGTGTTTTAAGATAATATAGGTGGAATGGTCTACCTACTCTAGACAAAGTAACTCTGAAACTCATTGATTGAACTTTGACATTAAATACTACTTGGCTATTAGATTTGCTATAATATACAGATAGTACTTGACTTAGTGGTTTTCAACTTTACAATGGTGAGGTAGTGATATGCATTCAGTAAAATGCATATTTTAAATTTTAAAATTTTATCCATTCCTGGTCTGTCAAAGCAGTATAATATTCTCTGTAATACGATACTCTGTAGTGATTCTGGGCAGCAGAAGTATGCTGCAATTCCCAGTCAGCCTCATGTTTGTTACAGAACACAACAAGGGGGGCCTGGGACGATATACTATTATTGAAAGAAGGCCCCTGGTCCGTTATGTCTGCCGCCAGAGGAAAGACGTCTCTCAATACCAGAGATTTGTGAAAAGGAAAGGAAACGTTTATTTAATGCTATACAGACTTAAAGCAGTGACCTAATGTCTTCACCAAAATCCCAAAGTCCCTTAAAACACCCACAAACAGACACAGTCCTTCCTTCCTTCCTTCCCCCTTTGCCCAGTCCAGAGTACCGTATCTCAAGAAAGGAAATAGAAGTCCATGGCTTAGGTAGTCCTCTGGTTCTTCCCAGTTAGTACTCCCTCTCGACCAGGAGACCTCCCTGGGTTCCGGCACCCTCGGCTGAGTCACCGGGATCTCTGCTAAAACCAGGTGGTGGTTCTCCCTTCTAAAGCTGCCGGGGTCCCCACTCTGCCAGGCCGTGTGGTTCTCTCCTCAGGGCTGCCGCGTGGTTCTGTTCTCAGGGCTGCAGGAGTCTCCACTCCGTCACGTCTGCGTGCTTCTCCTCTTCAATGGCCGCCAATTCTGGGTTTTAAATCCCCGCGGCCAATCTTCCTCTGCAGCCTCATTTCCGACTCCTCCCACACTCGGCTTCACGTGCCGGAACTCGTATCCTTCCAGCTTTACTGGGCTGCCATCATGAGTCTGGGCAGGCATGGCCCCATGTCCTGGAGCCAATCCTCTCTGAGCTCCCACGCAGGCGCTGTGATGCAGGGGACCCGCCCCCCCCAGTTACATCTAGGTGGGGAAGTTACTTCTGGGTGGGGAAGTTACTTCTGTTCCCCTGTCTTAGAGCTGATCACAGCTACTTAACATATCTATGCAACCAGCCAAAGGCTATAGATATGTTAAATGACCAACCCAGAGGTTAGCTGCATGGCTGTTGCTATGCAAAACAGCTCTCAATGGCCCTGCTCCATTTGTCCCTTCCCCCCAACCCACACCCTGGGGTGGGGAATGGAGACATCTTAAAATCTCCTGGACACCTTAAGTTCTGGACCTCATTTCAAATGTCCATTTGGGGTCCCCCCCTCTTGGCTGCACCCTGTAACATGTTCACTGTAGAATAA
The DNA here is from genome assembly GCF_004126475.2 of Phyllostomus discolor. Classification (NCBI taxonomy): domain Eukaryota; kingdom Metazoa; phylum Chordata; class Mammalia; order Chiroptera; family Phyllostomidae; genus Phyllostomus; species Phyllostomus discolor. The sequence continues at coordinate 69,463,719 of NC_040905.2, read as the reverse complement.
GTAGATATTCTATAGTGTAATATTAAATGCATTTTAATTTACTTCAGGTTTATTGGGATGTAACCTCATTGTAGATGTAAAAGTATCCATATACTACATGTTGTATTGGATATAATGCTTACCCGAAGTGTCAGGGTATTCAACTGTAAAATAGTATAATAGGAACAATCTATGGTAAAATGAGACCACATAAGTAGTTAGTATTATTAAGACTAAAAGACTTAGAGGACACTCATTGAGGAATTGTAATATGCTAGAGATTTTTCTAAATGCTTCATCTGCGTTATCAAAAATTTAATTCTATTCATTCCTTAAGATAGGGATAATAATTCCCCATTTTAGACATTAGGAAATTGAAACAATATAGGTAATTTACTTGCTCGAGGTGCCACAGCTAGGCACTGGAACATTATATACACCTTGTTCCACACTCAGCACTTCATACTGGACTCAGTAGGTAATCGGTCTCCTTTATATAGGTATGTATGTTTCAATGTTACATAATAAAATTTAATTTTTGTGTATATTTTATTACTAAATTTTTTTCATGGACCTGCTATCCTTTGAAAAATAATTCACAAATGCATTTTAGAGTTGAATTCCCTAGTCAAAAATTGTTTCCTTATTTTTATGACGACAATTAGATAAAATCAACATTCCTAAACATACTCCTCACTGTCATTCTTCCTACACATAGAATGTCTAATATATATATATATATATATATATATATACTCATTCTTTGAGTTTAACAGTGTCCAATGCTATCTCCTACTCTTGCTTCTTTATAGTTATTCTCCTGGTGATATCCTTCATTAAGTGTATTTCTTAGCAGTTTTCATATTCCTAAAATTATAAAGAAATTACAATGTCTATTTTAGGTATATTTGTGTATGTCACAAAAATTGTTGATTTATTTTCTAGGCATTTCATCCTAAATCAACTTTCTTCATTATGGAATAACTACTAGATAATGAAAATCATTAAAATAAATAAGGATGGCTCATTTATGTAAATAACTAATCTGAGAAATTATCTAAAAAACATGTTTCTATCTGCTGTAAGAAGAAAAAAGTCAATTTATTTAAGAATATCATTGAGCCACAAGGAGAATCTGAATCTAGATCGCTGTGTATATAACAGATTTGTGTCCAGTGCTATTTAAAGATTTCATTGTTTTCTAACTGATAATTCATTTATTTCATTTATTTCAAAATAGCTTCCGTAGAAATGATAAGCTAAAACATGTCGCTAACTGACTGGTGGTTATATTTACATAGATGCTATTCATTCTTACCAAATCTATTAAAATCACATAAAATCATTTAAGTGCATAAAGAATACAGTTAGAAAAGCATTGAGAGAGAAGAAACATACTCACATATCAGCATAATCTCAGGAATATTACAAGAGGAGTTGTATTTTACATTATAACAAAGGAAGATGTATGGCAGTAGGAAGCTTTATGGAAATCCTGGAGACCCTCAGATGTTATGCAGAAAGAAGGAAGGGACTCAATTTCAGATGGAAGATTAAAATACTGTCAGGAAAACTGTGGCTCACTTTTTCACACATCCTTACTTTCCCATATCACATTCATATCTTAGGTGTTTACCACCAGTTTGAAGCTGGAGGACTAGTTCTCAAAGAAGACTGCACTTAATTAGACGAGTCTGAGGCTCCCTTATTAACGACTGTTGCAATAAAGTAGGTCATTCTTATACGGAATGCTAATGATAGTTAAGGGTGAATTTGGTATAATATCCTGATTGTTTTACTTAAGCACACACAAAAAAACCCTGCCAATAGATATATCTGTCATTCAAAAGGAATAAACATTTAAGTATTTTTATATATTAAAGATACATACTTTACCTAATTAAGCCTGTCTTTGATTCAAAACAATGAATAAACCAGGCACATTAGGAAAGCTAGCACTAACAGGAGGTGCACAAATGCTTTTAGAATAACTCTCCTTAGAGAAAACATAATTCAGAGAACAGAAGAGAACTTAAATATTATATTTAGTTTCTTCGACAAATAGTATGGGAAAACTTGATATCTACATGTGAAAGAATATCCCTGAACTCTAACTAAACACCAAATACAAAAATTAATTCAAAATGGGCCAAAGACTTAAATGTTTAGCTAACACTCTAAGACTCCTAAGAGAAAACATAGAGGTAAATGACCATGATGGAAATTCAGAAGAATCCTGGTTCTTCAGTCTTTAAGCTTAAAATTTAATTACATGTTTACTTCTTGCAACAATTCATCAAAACAACATATTGATTTGCAATGGGGAAATGAAGATTACTATGAGAAACATCAAATCAGAAATTATTACATATGTTTTTCCCAGTCCATTTGGTCCAGGTATTTGTGCTAAGTGTACGCCAAAGGATATTTTGCCAATTAGTATGTACTTTGAAGTTATAGCCAGTGTTTGGTTATAAATATAACTTTACAAAAACTCTTTATGATATTAGATACTAGAATTGTGAAATTATTTCATACTGATTTCATACTTAAAATAAGAAATTAAAATCTACTTTGTTACTTTCTATTTTTTTCATTGCTGTTATTTACTAATCCACCAAAGACTTTGTCATTTTGTCTGGCCTCCACATTTCTCTGCCCTTTATTTTCCACTCCACTGTCCTTAGGCAGACTTTCCAGTTCCACTGTAGTGAACATGTCTCATATGCACTTTTCTCCACAATGTGTAATTTGGACTGTGTCATGTCAGGGATGGAACAATGCTTTAACCACATTTAACACTCGATTCCCTACTGATGCTTAATAAAACTTATTTTGATGAATCTTCTTTGTGTTTTAAGCTCTTACTTTGATTTTATAATTTAATGGAATAAAGTGTTCAGGTATTAAAAAGAAGGGGATTAATTTAGAGATTATATATTATGAGCATTATAGATGATATGTGCATTTTAAAAAAATAATATATTTCACTTAAATAATGCATTTTATAGTGAGTATTATCATAAGTACAATTATACTTCACACATATTATAAATTCACAATTCATAAAATGTGGGCTTAGAAATATCTTTAAAGATCTGCAACACAGACCTGCTTGCTTTTTAGGAGAAACAGAGTTCCAGATACACCAAAGCTTTAAATCAAGGTCAATAACACTGGCAGGTCTCCAATGAGCTGTTTCTCCTAAATCTTATCATGGCCCCTCTTTCACCAATGTCAGGTAAAGTACTAGATAATGGGAATGCTAAAGGTAGTTTAACTCAGCATAAAAGAAATGTTTTTCATTGACCTGTGCATTCATTAACATATTTTGAATATATTTCCTGATAAAACTAAATACATTTCAGCTAATTACAAAAGTATATAGCTAATCTGCATGATGTTGCAAGTCATTTGTTTCTTTGTATAGCTGTCCAAAGATGTTCAAAATCCCTGCTGCAGTAAAGCATCTTATAGTAACTGTTAAAATTACATTTGAAGTATGAAGATTTTCTATAACATAATATGGAAAATTACTTGCATTATAGTATATTTATTTTGCTTTCTTTCTTTTTTTAAAGATTTTATTTATTTATTTTTAGAGAGGGGTGGGAGGGAGATAGATAGATGAGAGAAACATCAATGTGCGGTTGCTGGGGCTCATGGCCTGCAACCCGGCATGTACCCTGACTGGGAATTGAACCTGAGACACTTTAGTTTGCAGCCCGTGATCAATCCACTGAGCTACGCCAGCCAGGGCGGCTTTCTTTATTTCACACATGCATGTACACACATACACACACAAACACTCAGAATGGAAAAGAGTGTGAAAAGTGTATTAAGAGGGGAAGAGAGAGAACTGAACTTACTGCTGGTACCAAGATTCTTCCATCTTTAAGCTTACATCAAAATATTTTCTCCTATCTTTTGTTCAACATATGTTGACTGTCCCATTTTAAGTGGCAAATGCCTAATTAGAAATACTTTTATGTGTTACAAAGAATATCGGGCTCACTCTAAACATTTATGTAAACTTCAAGTTAGTTCCATGCTAGACTTGAGCTTTGTGGTCAGTTTGAAATGTGACCATGAGCATGTGTTATTAATGTATGCCCATTTCTTAAGTGTAAAAAGTGTAAAAACAAGAATTTTTAAAATATTTTCTCTACAAATTCATCAACTTTTTTAAATGTAGGAATGGATTATGTGGCTGCTGTCAGCCTCAGAGCATCATGATCAGTTAATGATGTCTGGACGTCTGCCCGGCTGTTAAAAGGTGTACTCACTAAAGAATTCATTTTATTTTTTGTTCACTCTTCTATAAATGTTATATTGTTTCAACATTCTAAGGCTCACTTTTACGACTGCTCCTCTGCAACTTTTCTAGATTTGTCACAGTCCTTCCAATAAGTACAAAAAATACTCAAGATGTTAATCAGTTTTTAAAATTATAAATTTCTTGACCCTTGCTTTAGACCAAAAGTAGAATTTCTTTGTCAGCTTAATTGGCATAGACTGTAAGAAATAAAAGCTCAAAAGACAGAAAAGTAAGTAATGGGAGACTTTTTCATCATTTTGTGACCAAGTATTTTAAATAATTGAAAAGAAGTTGTGTCTCTAACGTGTTTGTTCTTTATTACTGAACCTGAGTTTGATAAAATTCCTCTTATCTTTCAGCTTCCTTCCAAGTTTTTACTTCAATTTAAAATCTTAGAACTTGCCTTGTCTTGAAAATCACTTTGTGCTCTTGAAAGGCTGTGAAAAGCTAAGTGATTTTCTATTTTCTTAATTTTTTGAAATGCAGATAAATGAGTAAAATGAATCTCTCTTATTTCCTCTTGAGCTGATTCCTTTCCCATTTAGAGATCTTTGCAGAATTTATGGCATGTTTCTACCTAGTTGTATAATTTTATTAGTTATCATCTAACATTTGAGTTGAGTTACCACTTAGACAATGCCATCCTTACAACTACAGTCCAAGGTTAAATTACCCAGTTTGCTTCTGAGGAAAATGTATATGCATATGTATATGTATATACACTTACACACATACAGATTAATACATAGATCATAACCTAATACATACAAACACACACATAGCATGAACATAATTATTAGTGTATTTTTATAGATTCTTTTTACATTGCAATGGACTTCGCATTATTCTTTCATATGGGCAGCACGGTCAGGACTCCTGGCACATACTCTGAATCTTAGAGACCTTTGCAAAATTTTTTCTATTACTTTGGTGGAAATAACAGCTATTGGATTATAATTAAATTTAGGTAGAAATTGAAAGATGATATTTGAAGTTTTCAATATCAACTTTAGAGTCTAAATATGATAATCAAACCATGGATTAGATTTTGTGCTAGATTGGTGGATATATTAGAGAGTACAAAATCAGGTTTTCATGTTATCAGTAGCTGCTCTTCTCATCAGAACTATTTTACTCTACATTGCTCACATTCATCTTACTTTCCTACTAAAGGAGATCATACTATAGAAAGCTAATATTTATTTTACAATTGGTAGCACACTTATGGTAAAGAAAAATGCGTCCTGAAGGTTAGCAAAAGTTGTTTTGGTGAAAGAATATTTCAAGCATTACCATTTGTTACCAGAGCAATGTTATGTAATTACATTTTTAATTATTTGGAATACATGAATAGTAATATTTTCCTTTACTAAGATTTCTTATTTAATTTTTGTGCTTTAATATTCTTCCCCTTACTGCACAAATCTCCTCAGTCTTTGTTTGATTTGGCATACTTATATTTCTTTTATGCACCAAAATATCTGTAACAATGTGAAAATTATTAATTTACAAATAAGTCACAGCAAATGAATATAAATCAGTATTCTGAAAACATAACCCACTTAAAATTATTTGCTTCTAATTAAATTGAATTTAGTCAGTACATGTATCCATGGGGAAACCCACAATTATTGTTTTGGACAATCATAATAGATTTCCTATATTCCCTTGCTTCTCTGCACCCTCATCTTACCATTTCTTTCTCTTGACTTGATTATAAGTATTTCCCTTTAAGATCTTACAGGAATAGACACATATTCATTCACCTCCTTCAGATATTTTGTCCACTAAGGTGACTTAATGGATGCTATATATTTATCTATCTGTATTCATGGAGAATTTGTTCCAGGACCCCTGAGGATAACAAAATCTGTACATGCTCAAGACCCTTATACAAATGACGTATTTGTATGTAATCTACACACTTCCTCCAATATACATTGAATCATCTCTAGATTACTTATAACAACAAATACAATGCACATTTATATGTTATGCTGATGCATGAAAATGCTCTCTTGGCTTTCTTTTGCCTAAACATAGTCAAAAGGTTTCCAGGTTTTGCATGCTAATTTTTTTAGGGTAACTTCATTGGAAAAATTAAGAACCAGCTGACGTCCACCACCAAGGGGAATTAAAAATCTAAGACCACCTGCTACTTACTTTGACACATCAATGCCAACCTTTTGTAAAGTGTCTAAGCTGCAGGTGGTAATGTCCAGGTGTGCTGGCATATTTTGCCACTTCATTTCTGTGTTCAACCTGATTAAAGTGCAAATGGACTATTTCAGGAATTTTTTTGTTTTTGCTGAATGTGTTTCTAATATTGTTATACTGGTTGTTGTTGGAGACAAGTTTTCTAAAAATGGATCTTTTGGGAACAATCAGACACTGTTCTTTTTGTTTTATTTTAGAGCTTTGCTTTTAAATAGTAATTGTCTCTCCTTAGCACTCCTTTACACTTACGTCTATTATTATACTTACCATGCAATGTTTTAATTGTTTGTCTCTGTCATTTTAAACTCAACTTTCAAAATGTATAGTAAGGAAGAAAAGTAAACAGATCTCATTAACAAATAAAACAGAGGCTCATTAACAGAGTAATGTTGTTTGAAAATACTAAGATTTCTTATTTAATTTTTGTACATTAATATTCTTCCCATTACTGCATAATGTTGAGATAAATTTTAATACAAATTTTAATTATAAAAAAGAAATCACTAATGATACACAGCTTAAAGTGATTGTACCTAAAAATTTAGGCTGTGGACTGAATTTTCATACTGTAATAAAGTTAGAATGAATGAAAATAAAATGAATATCAGAGTGACCTGGCAATATTCCCTTAACAAGAATGTTATACACTGCTTCTATTCAGTGCAGAGTCCAGACTGTATTGCTCTCCAGTGACAAGAAAAGTCTGCTCTGTAAGTCAAGCATTTATGTCTATATTCCCTAAAACATATTTTAGGTTAGGTAAAAGAAAAATTACAAACCTTAGTATACTTACTATATATTGTACTCTGACCTTAATGGCAGAGAATTGAATGATCAAATGTTTTAGAAGACATTTATATATAAAAATAATAAAGTTTTTATGAAAAAAGTGAGTAAAATATAATTATACATACATATATATATATATATATATATATATATAAAATCCAGGAAGTAATTTTTGGACTAAATATTATATGTTTTACTTTTTGTTTGATTATAACTGAAATATGATTCTACACATTTTATTTTAAAACAAGTACAAACAGTCTTTTATAAGTAGATGATTTTAAAGAGAGGCAAGTTGTAGAATAAACTGTTAACAAATAATTAAGAGAAAACTTCCCAAGGCTTTCTTTTTCTCCTGTCACCTACCAACTCAGTTCATGTGAAAACCAAGGAGATAATAATCTAGTTTTCATATATTATATGTCAGTTATTGTTTAAGATGCAGATACATTTCTACTCACTTAACTGACATTGGGGCTGAAAATCATTTCTATTATTCTAGGTTAAATGTATTGTGCTAAGCCTGAGATTTAACGGAGTTCTTATGACATCTGTATAAGACACAAACAGCAATCAAGATAAATATATCCATATTGCCTTGGCAAAATAAATGTAAGAAATATGTGTTTTATTTAGATGATTAATCCCATCTGTTTTGCGTTCTTTCTGTTAAGTATAATTTTCAGAGGGAAAATTTATCAGACAAAATAGACCTCAAATAGAGGCCATAAAAAGGGACAAAGGAGATCACTGCATAATACTTAAGATAATAGTCCAAAGGGAGAATATAACCCTTGCAAACATATATGCACCCAATATAGGAGCACTTATGTATATAAAGGAAATTTTGAAGGGCATCAAGAAAGATACTGACAACAACACAGTTATTGTAGGGTATTTTAACAGTGTCAACAATGAATAAATTTTCCAAACAAAGAATCAGCAAGGATATTGTGGCACAGAACAACACTCTGGATCAAATAGACTTAATTGATATATTCACAAGCTTTCACTCACAGAAGTAAAATATCCATTTTTTTTTCAAATGCACTTGGAATGTTTTAAAAGATCACATGGTAGGACACAAAACAAACCTTAACAAATTCAAGAAAATTGAAATCATATCAAGCATGTGCCTGGATCACAATGGATCAAAACTAGAAACTAACCTCAAGGAAAAAACTCAAAATCACTCAAATACATGGAGACTGAATAACATCTTATTAAATAATGAACAGGTCAACAATGAGATCAAGGGAGAAATCAAAAAGTGTCTGGAAACAAATGAATATGAACACAAAACAGCCTAGAACCTATGAGACATAGTGAAGGCAGTACGGGCAGTACTGGAAATTCAAAGCAGTACAGGCTTACCTAAAAAAGATAGAAACATTTCAAATAATCAACCTAACACTACATCTATAAGAATCAGAGGAACAACAACAAACAAAACCCTTAGCAAGTAGAAGAAAGGAATAATCAAGATCAGAGAAGAATTAAATGATATAGAGACTAAAAGAACAATTAAAAAGATCAATAAATCCATGATCTGGTTCTTTGAAAAGATTGACAAACCTCTCACCAGACTGGTCAAGAAAAAGAGAGAGAAGACCTAAATAAATGAAGTCAGAAATGAAAGAGAAGTTATAACCAATACTGCATACATACAAAACATTGTTAAAAATTACTATGAACAACTACATGCCAAGAAATTGGACAGCCTGGGAAAAATAGACAAATTTATAAAAACACACACTCTGCCAAAATTGAATCAAGAAGAAGCAGAGAGCCTGAATATACTGATAACAACTAGTGAAACTGAAGCTGTAATGAAAAAACTCCTGGCACACAAAAGCCCTGGAATTCACAGGAGAATTTTACCAAACATTTAAGGAAGAACTAACTCCTATCCTTCTCAAACAATTACAAAAAATTCAAGAAAAAGGAAAACTCCCAAACTTTTCATGAGGCCGGTATCATCATAATTCCTAAATCAGCTAAAGGTACAGCCAAGAAGAAAACTACAGGCCAATATCTCTGATGAACATAGATACTAAGATCCTCAACAAAATATTGGTAATCTAGATTCAGGAATACATTAAAAATATACACCATGATCGAGTACGATTCATCACAGGGATGGAAGTATGGTATACTACTTGTAAATCAACAAATCTAATACACCTCATTAAAAAAAGGCAGAAATCGCCCTGGCTGGTGTAGCTCAGTGGATTGAGCTCAGGCTATGAACCAAAGGGTCACCAGTTCGATTCCCAGTCAGGGCACATGCCTGGGTTGCAGGCCAGGTCCCCAGTAGGAGGCACGTGAGAGGCAACCACACATTGTTGTTTCTCTCCATCTCTTTCTCCCTCCCTTCCCCTCTCTAAATAAATAAATAAAATCTTAAAAAAAGAAGCCCAGGTTTCATATTAAAAAAGGACAAAAACCACATGATAATATCAATAAAAATCTCATGGTAATATCAATAGATGAAGAAAAAAGCATTTGATAAAGTTCAGCACTCATTTATGATAAAATCACTCAGCACACTGGGAGTAGAGGGAGTACACCTCAACATATTAAAGGCCAAATATGAGAAACAGGCAATAACAGGCTCAATGGGCTAAAGCTAAAACCATTTCCCTTAAGACCAGGAGCAAGACAAAGGTGTCCACTTTCACCACTCTTATTCAACATAGTACTGAAAGTTATAGCCACAGCCATCAGACAAGAAAAAAAAAAATAAAAGGCATCCAAATTGGAATGGAGGAGGCAAAACTCTCATTATTCACAGATGACATGATAATGTACATAGAAAACCCTCTACCAAAGTCTCTACCAAAAAAACTACTATACATAATAAGTGAATTTGACAAAACAGCAGGATACAAAGTCAATATCCAAAAATCAATGGTGTTTTTGTACACCAAAAATGAAATCTCAGAGACACTAGGAAAAAATCTCATTTACAATAGCAACAAAAAAATAAAGCACCTAGGAATAAATTTAACCAAGGAGTTAAAAGACCTGCACTTGGGAGACCTTAAGGCATTGAAAAAAAGAAATGAAGGAAGATCCAAACAAATGGAAGCATATACCACACCCATGGATTAGAAGAATTAACATCATTCTAATGCCCATACTACTCAAAGCAAAATATACATTCAATGCAATTCCTGTTAAAATACCAATGGCATATTTCACATATCTAGAACAGATATTTCAAAAATTTATATGGAATCAAAAAAATACCCTGCATAGCCTTAGCAATCATGAGAAAGAAAAACAAAATGAGAGGGATCACAATACCTGATATCAAACTATACTACAAGGCCACTGTAATCAAAACAGTCTTGTGTGGCATAAAAACAGACACATACATCAATGAAACAAAATATATAACTCAGAAATTAACCCAAGTCTCTATAGTCAATTAATATTTGACAAAGGGGTCATGAGCATAAAATGGAGAAAGGTAGGTTCTTTAATAAATGGTGTTGGAAAAACTGGACTTGTACTTGCAAAAAAATAAAACTAGACAACTAAATTATACCACACACCAGAATAAACTCAAAATGGGTAAAAGACTTAAATATCAGTTGTGACACCATAGAACTTCTAGAGTCATAGGCAATAGAATTTCAGATATCCCATGTAGCAATATTTTTGTTTCTATATTTCCTAAGGAAAGGGAAGTAAAGGAAAAATTTATATAAATGGGACTACATCAAACCAAAAAGGCCCTGCACTGCTAAAGAAACCATCATCAAAATGAAAAGGGAACTGGCTGTATGGGAGAACATATTTGCCAATGATATATCAGACAAGGCTTTGATCTCCAAAATATAAAAAGAACTCATGTAACTCAACACCAGGAAGACAAAAAATCTAATTAAAAATGGGCAAAGGATCGGGAGGGACACTTCTCCAAGGAGAAAATATTGATAGTCCATAGAGCTATGAAAAGATGCTCAGCATCACTAGCCATCAGAGAGATGCAAATTAAAGCCACAATGACATATCACCTCACACCTGTCAGAATGGTCACCATTAACAAATCAACAAAGAATAAGTGTTAGTGAGGATACAGAGTAAAGGGAACCCTAGTGCAACTGTTGGTGTGAATGCAGACTGGTGCAACCACTGTGGGAAACAGTATGGAATTTCCTTGAAAATCTATAAATGGAACTGCCTTTGACACAGAGATTCCATTGCTTGGAATATACTCTAAGAATCCCGAATCAACAATTCAAAAGTACTTATGTACTCCTATGTTCATAGCAGTACTATTTACAATAGCCAAGTGCTGGAAATCCTAAGTGCCCATCAGTAAATGAGTGGGTCAAAAAACTGGTGCGTTTACACAATGGAATACTACACAGAAGAAAGAAAGAAGGAGCTTCTACATTTTGTGACAGCATGGATGGAACTGGAGAAGATTATGCTAAGTGAAATAAGACAGTTGTTGAAAGGCAAATACCATATGATCTCAACTATATGAGGAATTCAGTGAACAAAATAAACTAATGAACAATATAGAACCACAGGCATGGAAACATGAAACAAACTTACAGTAACCAGAGTGTTAGGGGCTAGGGGGACAATGGTTGAAAGAAGGGGAAGGTACTAGACAAAGAACATGTATGAATGACCCACAGACATGGACAACAGTGTTGAAATTGACTGTGGGAATGTGGGTTGGGATGGGCAGAGGAGAGCAAAGGGGGATAATTGGAACAACTCTAATAGAACAACACTAAAAATTATTTAATAAATGAAAAAACCTAAATCAAAAAATAATTTGAGTAAATATACTCTGTATGATAAGAAAAATAAATACAAACTAATTCACATTTCTCTCATTAGAAATCTTCTGTGGAAGATAAGACCTTTATTCTCAAGATCTATTCCAGTTCCTGGAATAGTTGAAATCCTTAAGATAAGGGACTAAAATATTGAGGAAATTGCTAACAAATGAGTTATGCATAAAATTCCTTAACTCAACACTAAACATATACAGGTAACTCTTTTAGGGCTACCTATTTCTCTTCCTTTGATCCTTTATTATAAATAATTTAATATACAAGGGTGAGCAAAAGTAGGTCTACAATCACTCATGAGGAAAATAATAATAATAATAAATAATGTTATAATAATAAACTGTTTTGCATACCAGCAACTGTCAACCTACTTTTGCCTACTTAAAATGTACATATGATTTATTTTATTTTCTAAAAGATTTTATTCATTCATTTTTGGAGAGAGAAAGAGAAAGAGAAAGAGAAAGAGAAAGAGGAGGAGGAGGAGGAGGAGGAGGAGAAGGAGAAGGAGAAGGAGAAAGAGAAAGAGAAAGAGAAAGAGAAAGAGAGGGATAGAAACATCAATGTGTGGTTGCCTCTCACACACCCTGTACTGGGGACCTGGCCCTGAACCCAGGCATGTGCCCCGACTGGGAATCAAACTGGTGACCTTTTGGTTCACAGCCCATGCTCAATCCACTAAGCTACACCAGCAGGGCCATATGATTTATTTTCAGTCAAGCAGTTAATGTTGTGGCTGTTTTAATTAAAATATATATTTCTTTTTAAAGAAACTAATAGTTATAACAACTATAAGTGAATGTTTTTAGAATATATTGTTTTTGAGTCATATGTTTTTCGCAAAACATATAGGTTGTCAATACAAATATGTTCACTAAACTTTTTCATTGCTGTTTAAGTATAGTTGTCTCAATTTTCAGCTCACCATGCCCCCCACCACACCCATCCCTGCCTCCTACCCTCGAACCTACCCCCCTTGGCAATGTCCATGTGTCCTTTATACATGCTCCTTGATGGCCCTTCCCCTATTATCCCTCTCCCCCTTCCTCTCCTGCAACTGTCAGTTTGTTCTTTATTTCAGTGTCTCAGGTCGTATTTTGCATGAGAAAACATTTTTATCTGAAAATACTGACTTTAAAATAGTAGGAAATTATTTTCATAGTCCCAAACAGATGTTTTTAATACATACATTGTGATTAAAGAATCTATCCAATAGCTCATTTAAAATAATTAGTGGATTTAATCAATGGATTCACAAACTAAGAAAACTTTTTAGAAATACCATCATCCTGTGAAATAATTTATTTAAAAATTGTTTAATGTTTAACACAGTTCATTATGTGTTTTAGCAACATTGGAATAATGTGCTTAACAGACCTACTGGAATAGGGCCTTGGGGCAAAGTACTCTATATTAAAATCTTGATGTCCTTCTCAGAGATGAGGTATTGTGACTCCACTTTAAATTGGAAGCTTATGGAAAATTAATGAGGGACTTAGTGATATTAAGTGGAGAATAAATAAATCACTTTGTAAATAAAAGTCATATCCTTGGAAACCTCTTGGTTAATTTCTGATCTACTTAAATAAATTATATAACTAGAACACCTTTGTAAAATAAGAAATGTATTAACACACATGTTCAATCTCATTCAAAGCAATTTAAAATTAATCCAAAATATTTATCTGAATACTTTAATAGTAATTTTGTTTTTATACAAATAATGTTATGTTAAAGATCATATAACTCATTCACTTTCACATGGTTGTATGGTTGTTTTGGTGATTCTTTCTGATTAGGCATTTTGACATTTTCCAGTGAAATGTGACTATTGTATTGCTCTTTTGTCTTCAGTTCCTAGGAATGAGAGTGTGTGTGTGTGTGTGTGTGTGTGGTTGTGTATATATATATATATATATATATATATTCAATCAAATGTCTTATGTATTTTAAATAAATACTTTTAAATGGCCACAATTAAGACTAAGCAAATCAGAATGTTGTGGCTCTATTTTTAATTTTGATGTGTTCATTGTTAGTATATACAAATGTAATTGGTATGTGTATTGCTGTTCTATAGTGAGAGCAGACTTCTTTGCCATGGTCCCAACTTCACAGGAAAGTATAAAGGCTTTTATAATTAATACTAATAGCTGCATATATTTTACAGATTTTAGTTAACAAGGTGAAAATTATTTTCTATTTCTAATTTTATGAGTTTTTATCATAAACTGGTATTGAATTTATCAAATAATTTTATCAACCGATATGATCACATACTTATTTTTAGACTTTTAATAGATGAAAAGCATTTATTTTCAGTGATTGAACCAGCTTTAAATCCAGGAATGTACCTCTGGTGGTCATGGAGTATAATTCTTTATATATGTTGCTGGAGTTTTGTTATTATGTTTAAGGTTATTTGTGTGGTGTTGGTCTGTATTTGAGAGGTGTTGGTCTGAAGTTTGTGTTTTGTGTTGTTTTGTTTGGTCTCTGGTTTAGGCAGCATGGTAATAGTGGCTTCATAAAATGAATTGGAAAATATTCTCTATTTTTCTGAAAACAGCAGAGCAAAATTGCTAGTAATTATTTTGTAAAGTGTTTGGTACAATTCCATTGGAAAACATCTTGGCTTAGGGGCTATTTTTGTATTAATAATAATGAAAGTACCGCCCTGGCTGGCGTAGCTCAGTGGATTGAGCACAGTCTGCGAACCAAAGTGTTGAAGGTTCGATTCCCAGTAAGGGTACACACCTGGGTTGCAGGCCACAGCCCCCAGCAACCGCGCATTGATGTTTCTCTCTCTCTCTCTTTCTCCTTCCCTTCCCTCTCTAAAAATAAATAAATAAAATCTTAAAAAAAAGTAAAAAAAATAATGAAAGTACTATTATCATAGTTTTTGTCTAAGTATGGGATTTCTTTAATGCTTCTTAAAAATCTTTTTGTAAATTACTTTATTGTCATTCAATTACATTGTTTTCATTTTCTCCCCACCACTCCCCCCAACCCAAGCCAAACCCACCTCCCTCCCTATACTTACATGAATTTTAAGCTCAGAATGAACAACCACAACAGAAAAATGTTAACAAAATTATGAATCTTCTGAGTTAGGTGAGATTCCTCATTAGTAAGGGAGATAATAATCAGTCTCTAATAACATTATCCCAACTGTTATCTCTCAGTATAAATACCACCTCTCACAGAAATTTACACCTATACATTTTTTAACGAATAGATTATAATTTCGGGGGAGTTTCAGGCATACAGAAAAATTGGGCAGAAATTACAGATTTCCCAATCATATACTCAACCCATCCTCTACCTCACAAACACAATTTGCTATATTATCAGTATCTTGCATTAGTGTGGAGCATTTGTTAAAATTAAAAAAAAAAATTGCCCTGGCTGGTGTGGCTCAGTAGATTGAGCACTGGACTGTGAAGTGAAGGGTCACTGGTTCAATTCCTAGTCAAAGCACACGCCTGGGTCGCAGGCCCAATCCCCAGTAGAGAGGCAACCACACATTGATATTTCTCTCCCTCTCTTTTTCCGTCCCTTCCCCTCTCTGTAAAAATAAAGAAATAAAACCTTTAAAAAACAAATTTGTGCATTATTATTAAAGTTTACAGTTTAGGGTTCATTCTATGTGTTGTAGAGTAGTATGGGTTTTGATAAATGTAAGATGTTATTTCTCTATCATTATGGTATCATGCAGAATAGTTCCAATACCTGAAATAACCCCTGTGCTGTTTGTGGTCCTCCCTCATTTCTAACATATCCCTAGCAACCATTGATCTTATATTAATTATTTTAGTGATTTAATTCATGCCAAAATTCTATGAAGTTATTATAGTTATTACAACCATTATTCCCAATTAACAGGTGAGGAAACGGGATGCCGGTCATGCCACTGATAAGTATGAGACAAGCAGGAAGTCTGACTACAGACCCGAACTCTTAATCATTATGTTACAGTGCCTCATTAACCACATGAATTAATGTTCCAAGAGATAAAGATTTTTTTAATTTGCAAAAATAGTTTATCTCTTGGTTTTAATAATGACAGGTCAAGAAAAACTAAACAGTGGAACATAGTACTTACTTGCAATAATAAAAAAAATCCTTTTCAGTTTTACTAGATACATCTTTTACAGCCCAGGGTCACCAACTCACTAAAAATCTAAGTCCTAATAACATGGATTACAGAACGTTTTCCTCCCCCCATGTTACCACGCATATTTATAGCTGTAGATGTCAATGGCTAAAATTTCCTATTGTATCCCTGTCTTTATCTTTGATACTGTCTTTGGGTTCCCTTTTTAAATATTATAAGTACTAACAGTTCTTGTAGCTGTAATCCACTGATTTTACACAGGAGTCTAATTCATATATTGGGAGGTCCAATAAATACAGAATCTAGATCATTTTAAGCATTCAAAAAATGCTAGCTATTATTATTAATGGGCATTTTTGCAGATAGCAGTTTCCTTACAGTAAGCATAGCATATATTTTAAAAACACTTCAGATACTAAACACTTCTCAAGACTGAAAAGAAAATTATGAGTCATTACTGCATGCTATGTATTTACATAGCCATATTTGTTTAAAATTTCAAAGGTTTCTGATACAGGAAATATATTTAGGCCTGCGTTTGGAACAATGGAAGCTATAAAAAATTATTCTTTCCTGACCTGAGATTCTTCAGACCTACTTACAAACAAACATAGACATTGAAAAAAAGAGAATCATATTTTAATGGTCAAAATACAGTCACTCGCCCTGGCTGGTGTGGCTTAGTGCATGGAGCAGTGGACTGTGAAGCAAAGGGTAACCAGTTTGATTCTCAGTCAAGGCATATGCGTGGGTTATGGGCCAGATCCCAGTAGGGGGTGCATAGAGGCAACTACACATTATGTTTTTTCTCCCTTTCATTCTTCCTCCTTTCCCCTCTCTCTAAAAATAATTAAATAAAACCTTGTTTCAAAAAACAAAATATGATCACTCTATCAGGTGCGTCCAGACTTTTGGCATCTCTAGGCTACATAGGAAGAAGAAGAGTTGTCTTGGGTCACATTAAATATGCAAACACTAACAAAAACTGATAAGCAAAAAAAAAGGTTTTAAGTAAATTTATGATTTTGCATTGGGCCACATTCTTAGATATCCTGGGCCACAGTTTGGACACCCTGAGATCTTTTTTCACACAACACTGACAGTGCAGTAAATGTGGAGCCATGCTGGTATTAGCACAGTTCTGAGTGCTTGATAACACCCTGTTCTTAGTGTGGGTGCCTATACATCAGAAATATTTTTAACATAATTGAATTCTTTAAATTGTTGTCACAAAGGTTTATATTTTCATTGTCCTAAATCATGTGGGAATTATGCCATAAAGTAAATTGGCATTTTTAAAGCATAGTTAGGTTAAATTATTTTTAAAATCAGACTACTTTTGCTCAAATATCTTACATCAATTTTTCTAGTAAAAGTTCAAAGATACACTGTTTCATCTCAAATTTATGAAGATGTCCTTATTACCATGTTATTTTTTCCCATTTCTAAGCAAGACTGAAATGCTGGAATACGCTTCTAACATTTTACCTATTTTCATTCCCCCTACTATTTTAGATATATTGGGAAAAAGACTAGAGATCTTATTTTTCCATCTTAGGTCCTCTTTTAATCTGCTCATCTTTAATATGATTTGTGATAGCCTGTTTTTCTCTTCATACTTATCATACCTTGTCTCTTCAGCTTGGTTTCAGAGCAATGCTATAATGTTACAAGCACTAAGCTCTTCCAAACTCACCAGTAACTAAGGTATTTACATCTCAAAGAGACATGAATGATGCAGTTAATAATAAAATGACAGAATATGCCCGATAACAAATTCTACTGGTTGTCAGTTTTTGGTGAATATTTATTTTTAAGTGACAAGGGAGAGACAATTAAATAATACACACAGTCTTATAAATAATACACAAATATGAAAAACTCCAGAAGAGTTTAGGAACTTATTTTTAATTGATTTATTTAGTGACATGGAAATATGACCTTTTACTTGCATCTTCCTAAGTTAACAGTAATTTCTCCTGAATTTTTTGCAGACAAACATGGATATGCATCAGAGATCTCATGTAGAATTTCTTTCCTATATCTTCAAATAAAACAAAATATCCATTACATAATAAAGTCAATGAAGTAAATATATGTTAGCATGATCAATAGCACAGAATATTAAACAATATTGATTTGTTGTTCCTGCTTAGGTGTGGTTTTCAAGAAGTCATTATCAAGACCTACAGCAAGAAGTTTTATTCCTGTGCTTTCTCCTAGGAGCTTCATGGTTTCAGGTCTTACATAAAGTCCTGGATCCATTTCAGGTTAATTTTTGGAAGTAGTGTAAGGTAGGGGTCACATTTCATTCTTGCTTGTCTTTTTTTTTTTTTTCCATTGAGTATTTTAAGCATCTTTACTAAATATTGGTTGACTGTTAAATATATTTGGTTGGTTTATTTTCTGGATGTTTCATTGATATATTTGCCTATTTTTATACCACTGCCATGCTGTTTTAATTTCTATTGCTTTATAGTACAGCTTGAAATTAGGAAGCGATGCCTCCTATTTTATTCTCTTTTATCAGAATTTATTTGGGAATTCAGAGTATTTATTTTGATCCATATACATTTTAAAGTGTTTCTTCTCTTCTGTAAAAAAAATACCCTTGTAATATGTATAGGCATTGCATTGCATATGTAGATGACTTTTAGTACTAAAATTTTAACAATGTTAATTCTTCTAATTGATGATTGCCAAACATCTTTCTATTTATTTGTGTCTTCAATATCTTTCATAAGTGTAGAGATCTAATAGTTTTAAGAATAGAGATCTTTCACCATCTTTGCTAATTTTTTTCCTATGTATTTTATTGTTTTTAATGGTATCATAAAAATAAACTGATTTTGAATTTATTTTTGGAAAATTAATTGTGAGTATATGAAAATGCTACTGATTTTTGTATTCTGCAACTTTACTGAATTTGTTGATTAGTTCTAAATTCTTTAGTTGAGTATTTAGAATTTTTCTATATGTAAAATCATGTTATCAGCAAATAGAGATAATTTTACTTCTTTCTAATTTCTTTCAATTTAGTTGCCTTTTATTTTCATTTCTTGTCTGATTTTTCTAGCTAGGACTTCCACTACTATGCTAAATATTAGCTGTGAGCATGTCACATATGGCCCTTACATTACATTTATGTATGTTCCTTCTATGCCTATTTGTTGTGTTTTTATCATAAACAGATACTGAATTTTATCAAACAGTTTTTTTGCATCTATTGAGATGATCATATGATTTCTGCTTTTATTCTGTTAATGTGATATATAATGATTGATATGTGTATGTTGAATAGTCTTTGCATTTAAATGATCAATTCCATTTGGTCATGGTGAATAATTCTTTAAATGTACTGCTAATTTGGTTTGCTAGTATTTGATTTAAAATCATGTATAGGTATTCACTGGGGTTTTAGCCTGTAGGGTTTTTTTTTTTTTTCCCTAGTAGTATCCTTATCTGGATTTGGTATCAGGGTAACCCTGGCCTTGTAAAATAAGTTTGGGAGTATTCATACCACTTTGTTGTTATCTGTTCCTTTTTTGTAAGATATGAGTATTGGTGTTAATTCTTTAAAAATTTTGTGAAGTTTGAGAAGGGTTGATGTTAAGTCAATTTTGCCTAGCCTTACTTCATTGGAAGATTTTTGATTACAGATTCAATATCTTTACTTTGTAATTGGTCTATTCAGATTTTTTCTTCCTAATTTAGGGTTGGTAGGTTGCATGTTTCAAGAATTTTTTCCTCATTTTTCTAGGTTGTCTTGTTTGTTGGTATCTAGTTATCCATGAAGCTTTTTATTTCTGTATTACCAGCAATAAAGTATCATTTTTCACTTACATTTTTATTGATTTTGATTTCTCTCTCTCAATCTAGGTAAGTTTTGCCAATTTTATTTGTCTTTTCCAAGAACTAGCAATTAATTTGGTTAATATTTTGCATTTTTTATTTCATCGATTTCTGTGTCAATGTTTATTATTTCCTTCCTTCTGTTAACTTTGGTCTCAGTTTGTTATTTTTATTTCTGTTTTCTTAAGGCTTATGGCTAGGTTGTTTATTTGGGATCTTTCTTGCTTCTTAATATGGGTATTAATTGCTATAAACTTTCCCCTTAGAACTCCTTATACTGCATGCCATAAGTTCTGGTATGTTTTATTTTCATTTTCATTTATCTGAACTAACTTTTTTGTTTCTCCTTTAATTTCTTCTTTGATCCATTGGCTGTTCAGGAGGATGTTGTTTAACTTTTATGTATTTACAAATGTTCCAGTTTGCTTCTTCCTACTGATTTCTACCTTCATACTATTGTGGTCAGAGAAAATACTTAGTATAATTTCAACCTTCTTCAATATGCTAAGACTTGTTTTGTGGCTTAACATATGGTCTATTTTAGAAAATGTCTTATTTGCACTTGAGAAATATGTGTATTTTGCTG
The DNA here is from genome assembly GCF_004126475.2 of Phyllostomus discolor. Taxonomy (NCBI): domain Eukaryota; kingdom Metazoa; phylum Chordata; class Mammalia; order Chiroptera; family Phyllostomidae; genus Phyllostomus; species Phyllostomus discolor. The sequence goes on along the minus strand of NC_040905.2, from coordinate 69,443,044 downwards.
TTGTTCAGTGAAATGTTCTGCATATGTCTCTTAAGTTTACAGTTTGGGTGTTGTTTATATCTGCTGCTTCCTTATCAATATTCTGTCCATTGTTGACAGCTGGATATTAAAGTCCCCATATATTATTATAATTCTATTCATTTCTGCTTTAGTTGTTAGTTTTGGCTTTATTATATTTAGCTGCTTTGCTGTGGATGACCAAATATTTATAATTGTTATGTCTTCCTGAGAAATTGATACTTTTACAATTTTTAAAGTTTTTTGTTTTTTTCTTTTTCTGATATAAGCATTTTTTTTTCTTTTTCTGATATAAGCATACCTACTCTTGCTTTTTCTCAATTACCATTGCTTGAAATGTCTTTTTCCATTCTTTCACTTCAGTTCTTCTGTACCTTTAACACTAAAATTTCTTGTAGGCAGCATATCATTGGATCTTTTTTATCCTTTCAAGCATTTTGTGTCTTTTGACTGAATAATCTGTTTGTGTTTGCTGGTAGGTAAGAACTCGATATTGTCATTTTGCTAATTGTTTTCTTGTAAATACATTGTTCTTTGTTCCTGCTGTTTTTGATGGTATTTCTTGTCTTTTGAAATTAGTATGCTCTGACTTTTTTTATCATGTCTTTTGTGTCATTGATATAGTTTTTTACCTTGTGGTTACCATGAGGATTTTATAAAAAATGTTTCAAGCTGATGACAACTTTAACAGAATTTCTAAACTTTACACTTTTACTTATCCTTCCCCTCATATTTTGGTTATTGCTGATATAGTTTACATATTTTTATATCATGTAGGTAAAATCAGATTATTATAATTATGGTTATTTCTACTACATTCATTATTAATCTTTAAACTAGTTATAAGAATGCACCACCATTACCAAATGATAGAATCAAACTATGACTTTGTATTAGCTATTACCAGTGATTTTTATGCTACCTTTGAATGTTTTTATGATGCTAATTACTATCCTTCCTTTCACTCAAGAACCCCCTTTAGCACTTGTTATAAAGCGGGTCTATGTTAATAAACTTCCTTTTGTTTTTGTTTTTTTTTTCCCCAGGAAAAAAAATTTTTCTTCTTCCTTCATTTCTGGATGACAGATTCCCAGGGTATAGGATTTTTGGTTGACAGCTTTTTTCTTTCAACATTTTGATCTTGTCATTCCATTCTCTCCTGGCCTAGAAAGTTTCTGTTCAGAAATCTGCCTACAGTCTTATGGGGGTTTCATTCTCTGTAGCTTCTATCTTCAGCTGCTTTTAAAATGACCTCTTCTTCTTTTGACTATTGACAATTTACTTGTAATGCTTGTTGTTGTAGCCCTACTTAAGCTCAAACTTTTGGGGACTTTTTGGTGGGGCCTCATGGACCTGGATGTCTATTTGTCTTCCAAAGTTTAGGAAGATTTTAGCCCTTATGTTACAGAGGGGAGAGAGAAAGGTCCAAGTCAGGAGGCTCCTCTACCACCTCGGCTCTTGTCTCACTTGCAAGACACAAATTCAAGGGACAGGCATACATGTATAGTGGACATGAGACGGCAAGTATAGTTATGAAACACACATGCGCACAAAGCTGCAACCAGGTACCCAACTAAATAAATACTCTGCATAAAGAAGAAATGAAGTTGTTAGTAAGTTTATCAATAAGTTCATTTTATACACTTGAACCAAGGGTATGAGAGGGTACTTAGCTAACTTGAGTACACCAGCTATTGGAGTTCAGGGGCTATATACCTTAGCTAGCTTTCAGAGGTACCCTTCCTTCTCCCCCTTCTAAATCTTGGAAATAATGTACGGCTACAAAGGCTTTCTTTCTCAGTTAGTACAGACTTTTTGTCTTAGCAAAATTCATACAGAGGCTCCTTTTCCCAGGGTAGGCTGTGGGTGGCCACTCTGCGTGGTGTGGGCCCAGCTCCCACTGGGAGATGCACAGGACCCACACCCACAGGTAGGTTTTCCCATGGGGAATCAGGCTTGCAATATGCTTAGGCTGCCATGAGTCTTGCTTTTTGCTAAAACTCCCTAACCCTGAATTTACCACAAAACAACTTTCTAAAAACCCTGGCTAAACCTTCCAAGGATGAGTGTAACCAGTTTAACTACTTTTGCCTTTTCATTTGCTAATATCCTTCTTCTGCGATGTGATTACCATCATCCTCTCCTTTGTTTTCTGTATAAGATAACCACCTAAAGTGAATCTGTGCATGGTTAATGAGGGCCTTCTTGTAATGTGCCCAGTAAGACAGTAAAAACTCATTGGAGCAAGGCCTAAGGCTTTTGCTCCCCTTGAGAGAAAAGCCACGCCTCCCCTTTTCCTCCACCAGATTTGGTAGTCTGTGTGAATGTCTCATTTTCATCCATAATGATGTGGACCCCATGAGCCGGGGTCCACATCATAGGCCCCTCTCTTCCTCTTGTGCAGTTTTCACCTGTGATGTTCACAACACTTGACAATCTTAGTAAGGTTGTTACAGAAGCCTCCTTTTTCAGCACAGTCTCAAGGACTCTCCCTTCATCTGGTACTATTTAGCTTGTAATGCTCAGAACCCTGAGCAATCTTATCAAACTAGGCTCAGGGATGCTGAGTTAACTGGTGAGATATGTTTCCTCTTGCTTCTAGCTTCCTGTATTAAATTCTTTGTTAGATTGTAATGGAAAGGGCCTGTATTATTTCCTCCTCTGACTACTCATCCCTAGTTGCTACCTAACACTTACTGTTTTAAGTATACTTTCTATATCTTTCTGTTTATCTTCTCTTTCTAGAATTCACATATGGGAATATTGTTTTTTCATTGTGTCCAATAAGTCTTATAGGCTCTGTTCACACTTTGTTTTTCTTTTTACTCCTTTGACTGGATAATTTCTAATGTCCTATCTTCTACATAGCTGATTCTCTTGTTTGTATGGTCAGGTATATTTATGAAGCTATATATGGAATATTTTAGTTTGGCCATTTTCATTTTTAACACTAGAATTTTGGAAATATTTTAATGGTCTCTATTCATTTCTTGAACTTATTTTGTTCATACAATGTTTTTCTAAAATTTTAGTTATATATCTGTGCTATTATAGTTTACTAAACTTGTCTAAGATGATTATTCTAATTTTTTTGCCTAACATTTCATAGATCTCCATATCTTCAGGATCTGTTATCACAGATTTTTTTAGTTTTGGTGTTAGCTTGTTTTTTTGATTCTTGAATCTTTATGTTAGTATCTATGTATTTAAGTAATCTGGTTCCTCTTCCAGATTTTACAGATTTTTTGACAAAGACAGATTTTTAGAATTCAGTTCAGTCTGAGTTTCTTGGTGTCTGCTGATGATGTCCAAACATCAACCATTCAAGGACATATGAGCAAATAAAACCAGAAATTGAAGCTGATGTTCTGTTAACATTCTTTCTGATACTTATGTATTCAGACCCATTAAAATAATTTTTTTTACCTGAACCATGAAGCAAAAGTTTCACAGTCAAGAATGGTCTCTAAAATATCCAGAATGACTATCTGCTTGTCAGTACCTTCTGAATATTCATTATATTTTTAGAACTTAACATGAAATGTTTATATTATGCTGGCCTTTCTATTGATTTAAAATTCACAAGCAGATAGTAAGCATATTTCTAAATGTCTGAATTAACATGTTAAAATAAAAGAAAACACAAAACTTTCCTGTTATCTTCGGGTTGTTATAATTTAGAGCTATCATTTTTCTTGTTTAACAAATTTATTGTCTAAAATCACATTTCAGTAAGCTAGATCATTGAATGATTTACATAGCCCAAATCATTTTTTCAGACTTGAATTACAGTTTTACCAGTTTTGCATTATTTTCTCACAATGATGGTCTGCTGTTTTCTGAAGTATGACAGTAAGTTGGAGAAAGTGTCATGCTATCAAATGTGAAATAGATGTGTTTCCCTTGAGGAAAAACTTTCCACAACAGGTCAAACAGATGTCTGAAAAACATTGAAATTTATTGACTTTTCTTAAATTTACATGACAATGAGCCACAATATAAATTCATGTATCCTTGTTATATAAATTGAAAATAAACATCAAAATAGAATTGAAATTATGTCTTGAAATTGTCATTTAAAACCTAAGAGACTTTTTCTTTGTTCTTGCTGTTCCTCTTTCAAATAAAATAATAACTTAAAAATTAGGACACCAATACTGGATTCAAAAAGGAACTAGATTGCATGCAGAAACAGAACTGTGTTGTGTGAAACATTATATCTAATTGATTTCCTCTGTACTGAATCTATAAATTTTAAGGATAAGGTTATTATGGTGTAAGAACACAGGAAATGGTTGGGAAGCTTGTAAAACCAAATTAGACATTGTCTGGCTGAGTACTTTAAAAAATCCTTTCGCTTCACCTTTCTTACATTAACAGTAAAGAATCGAATTATATTATTTGTTAGGTCCCTTGAAAATATTCTGCTATCTTTACCAATCCTGGTTGTGTATCAGAATAACTTGTCTGGATTTAAGAAATACAGATGTAGATGCCTCTCCTGAAAATCGGTACTTTAGTGATGGGATATGGCTATTGCATTTCTAATTCTCAAATTATAAACATCAAGTCCTTGAATATTGTGATTTTGTTCAATATTATTTCATTATAAAGTCAGTAAGATGCCATAGGAACTTAACTTTTGTTTACATCAATTAACCTATGGCAAAACTGGTTTCACTTTATGTCATTTCACTTAAAGTCACAGAACCTATTGAAAATGTTAAGGAGTTACTCCATGTGTGTCTTCATGTATCTGTGTATCTCATATTGACAGAGTTATTTATTTTTCTGTTGTAAAGGTGTTATTTAAGTAATTTGGTCATTAATAATCCTCAGGTTATTTTTATAAGAAATGACATTTAGGGTCATTGGGGAGTTCTCATTTCCTTGCAAGTGGGTAGTTAGTTATAATCAGATATGTCCAATATATGATTCTACTACATATCCAAATATTTATTGGCAAATAGACCCAAGAACAATCTACACTTTACATAGTCAGTGACCTGAGGCACATCGCATTGCCAGTTAAGCACCTTGAAAGAAATATACATTGAAATAAGAAGCAACAATATACCAACAGCATGAATGATGAAACTTGTGATTTGAAAATGCTGTAAAATCTTTCATTTCAGATTCCATAGGAAAATGTGGGATTGTAAAGAAGCTGAGCATACAATAACAAGCAAAATGAGCATGATTTGCAAAGGCAAATATACCTGTAAAATATCAATATTATAAACACCAGTTATTTTAAAATTAAATCAAATTAGTGACCTTTATGGAAATTGATAAATGTTTAGATAGTAGTACTTAGATCTGTTATTTCAACCCACAAGTTAGGGATTTTTTAATGCTACTAACTACCCCTGCTGTACATATTAATGAGTTGTGTACTCTAATCATCTACTTTAGAGTGCAAATTAAAACTAGTATACACAGACTTTCACCCCTGGCTATTGATGGAGCAATAAGAAAATAATTAACCTCCCACTGTATACTACTATAAAACCAGGGAAAAAAGGAAATATTGGGTTACAAAAGTCAAAGGGCATTGAAGAATTTTGACCCTCATGAGAAATGAAACAAACAAGATGGGCCTATAGTAAACCTAAGGTTCTATGTGGAGGTACGTTTGTGACTGTGATTGAAGGGAGTAAAAGCAATAACATGCCTGGAAGTCAAGCTGATTTAGGGAAAGGGATTTGATAATTGTGGAGGCTGAGAAATTTATAATTTTTAGATTTTTTTCCTGAGAGATAGGAATTATATAGAACAAATCCCAAGAATTCTACATAATACTTGCTTTGAGTCTTCCATACATATCAGGTTAATCACGCTTTTGGTAAAACTCTACAATACATAACTCAATAGCATGGCAGAATATAAGGTGAGAAGTTTCCAAAGCTCACACACAATAAAGACTTAGTAAGTTCTAACTATCCAGAGCAAGGAGTTCTTATTTAGTCCTTGAGGTATTCAGTGGATATTTCAGAGGGGACATATCTTAGTTGAAATTTTGAGCTATTAATTAAATGAAAAATGTCTTCATATGTGCCAATTCAACTGCTTGTGGGAGCAAAGTCCAAAAATCTTTCAAGAAGAATAGCAGATTGGAGACAATGAACATTATAATGTTCACAAGGTCTAGCTAGCATCACTTTGCCAAGTGTGCAATAAAAAAATGCAAGACTTTACAAAAAGCTAGAATATGTGACCTAAAAACAGGCAAAAAGTCAATAAAAGCAGACCCAGAAGTGATAAAGTTTATGGAATCATCAGCCAAAAACCTTAAAATATAAATTATGAAATATTATACTATTTGGAGGAAAACCTATACATATGAGGACAGAAAAGGAAGGTATTAGATCGAACCAACCAACTGTCATTTTAAGGTAGTGAGAATAAAATAAATAAAATTAAAATTTCATTGACTGGGACTACCTGAATTATGCACTGTAGCAGCAAGTACTATTAAAACAAATATATAACAGAATTATTCCAAATGAAAGCATTAAGAGCAAAAACCTAAAAATGCAAAATAACAGAAACATTGCCCAAGGAACAATTTCAAGCTGTATTATATATATGTAAGTGTAGTTTGACAAGGAAGGAGCCACAGAAAAATATGTGAATAAAACACTGACCAGATGTTTCTCAGGTTTGATTAAGATTTAAAACACTATAAATTTAAGAATATTGTAGAAACTGCAAAACAGAAAACCAAAGTAAGACTGGTACAAATATGTGATCAAGAAAATCTTAATCTTAGATCAAGTGCAACAATAAGAAAAACAGATATACAAAATAGCAAATTCTCTGAAACTATGAAAGCATGAAGAAAATAACATCTTTAAAGTGTTAAGTTGTTGTGGCTGAAAGGAATGGCTAACAAGTTAGAATTCTATACCAAGAAAAAAATACTGTTAAAAAATGAGTATGAGATGGCTACAGCTAACAGAGTTGTAGGTAGAAATTAGCAAACATTAAGAGCACTGAAGACTGATATGAATTATAAATATGTAGTAACCATAAATTATATTTTATTGGTAAATTTACTGAAACATAATAATATTGATTATTAAAATAAAAAAATATTAATGATATATCATGAGGTTTCTACACATATACTAGTAAAAACAAATAATAACAAGATTATAAAGGAAATTATGTAGAATGATACTATTATAAGTTTGTAATATGTGTAAATTAATATGATGTGTTAACAAATAATTTAATGTTAAAATGTATTTTAAAATGAGTAGAATACAAAATACAAAAAATGGACAATAATAATCCATTTATTAAAAAAAAGATAATGCTCTCCAGTTCCATCCATTATTTTATTTTTTGAATAAGTGAATTACATTATTCATTTTTTGTATTTCCTAGTCAACTAATTTTAAAACACATTTTAACATTAAATTCTTCTTTAACATATTATATTAATTTACACATATTACATCATATAAGACAAATACCATACGATCTCACCTATGAGTGGAAACTAATCAACAAAGCAAACAAACAAGCAAAATATAACCAGAAACACTGAATTAAGAACAAACTGAGTAACCAGAGAGGAGGTGAGAGAGGATAGTGGGGATAAAAGGGGAAGGGTTTTCAGGAACATCTGTAAAGGACACATGGACAAAACCAAAGCAGGGTAGCATTAATGGTGGGAAGTGAGGATGGCTTGGGTCGGTGGGTACTGGTGGGAGAAAATGGAGACAACTGTACTTGAACAACAACAACAAAACATTTTTAAAAAGAAGATAAAGAAGACAGGACAAATACAAAACATATAGCATTGAAATAGTCAAATCCTATTAAATTTAAAATGTTATTAGTTGCAAAAGATACAATTAACAATGTAAAAGAGATTGTCATATTGCAAGAAAAGGAACCAAGAACTATTTTTGGTCTTCAAAAACAAAACAAAACAAAACAAAACAAAAAATTAAAAATTAAAAGACTTCATAGACAAGTGAAGGATATAAATGCATATGCCATGAACACATTAAACATAAATAAACTTCAACATGTCTAATAATATTATATAAACAAGACTTGAGAAAAAATATTACTAGGGAGTATTTATGACAAACAGATTTGATTAATTGAGAACACATAAGTATGTAAATATCTGTGAATCCACTAATATAGCTCTATAATACATGACAGAAAATTATACAAAAACAAAAAAGAAAGAGACAGCACTTCTCTCTTAGTAGTTGAATAATAGATGGAAAATCACTATAGGTAGGAGAGACTTCAATATAGGCAAATAACTAACCCTGTCTGACATTAGCAGTCAATGTTCCCAACCACAACAAAATGGGATACACATCTTTTCATGGGCATATGGTTCAAAATATTTTATTTAGTAAATGTTCCATTAAAAATAGCAATTCAGTTTTTTAATTATTTACCAAAAATTTTGATTTTTCAGATATCTTTCTGTTATTTACTTGTAGTGAATTCTATCTGGTCAGAAAACGCATTCTCCATGAGATTTGTTATACGGTGCACTATGTGGTCTATCTCATTGGCTGGAACCTGAAATGGACAGGGACATAATAGGAGTGTTTGCAAGGGAACTTTCTTACCAGTTCTTTCTTAAATGTTCTACAAACATCTTGATTATAATGGGGGTTACACAAATGTATGCATATAATTCAACTCATCAAAGTATAATAATAATGGATGCATTTCATTATATAAATTACTCTTTAATCAATGAAAGAAAACACAATTTCCTCTTTTCAATATGAAATTATTTAAAGTAATTTGGAAACAATGTAATGTCTCTTAAGCACAAAAGCAAAACAAATACTCCTGAACTTGCCACTCAGCATGAAATGGTACTAAATGCATTTAAGAATAGAGAATGAAGTATATTTTCATGTCATTGAAGAAATGAAAATTAAGACTATAGAGAATTACTGTATGATACTAAAATTGCAAAAGCAAGTAAATAAAAAAAATAATCATTTAAGTATTGTTGATGAATTAGTGCTAGACACAATTGCTGTGGGCAGTTAAACTGTGACAACCTCTTTGAAAATACAATCTGGCATTATTTTATGCAGTTGAACATGCAGAAACTCTATAGGTAATTAATCCAACTTTCAGGTGTACATACCAGTGGCATGCAAAGGAATGTACATAGAATATCATTGTAAAGCAAACACTGAAACTGAGATGAATCAAAATATCTATTCAGCAGAAAATGAATAATTATACTGTGGTGTATTTATATACAATTAAATTATGATTCAAGAATAAAGATAAACTACAACTGAATTAACAAATTGGATGAAATTTAGAGGTAAAAGGTGGATTGAAAAATTGTTGCAAAAGAGTTAATACCATATAATATGATTTTCATAAATCTCAATAGCAGACATCTGCATTTTTGAAAATGAAGATCTTGTAAAGATTAAAGGTTAATCTTAGTGCATAACCAGGGATTAAAAACTGTTCTAAAATTAACAAGTAATATAAAAATTCCACAATTCCTTAGAATTATAATTTGCTGGGAAAATTAAATCTTGAAATGTTGTTTTTTTAATATTGAATTGGCACTTCAGAAAGTTATTGGTTTGATAAATCAGTCATCATTATCTAAGAACAGGAAGAAAAAATAGCAATCCATGTAACCTTTGGGAAAGAGAAAAGCACATACATTCTTAAGAAACTGGAAGTAGGTGAATCTTTTCCAAAGAAATGAATATGACAATTGAAGCCATGATCTATCATAATTTATTCAGATATAAAGACCCCACCCCATCATACTCTCTTCAGATATCTAAATTCTGTATTATCTCAGTCACGATACAGAAGGTGGTGGGAAAAAGCTACCTATGCAGGACATGAATGTGCCCTGACACACAGAGTTCTACTGTACATACTTGAAAGCAAATTTGCTACATCTCAATGACTTTTAACGAATTGAGTGCTATTTAGTGAAATAAATATCTAATCTTAACAATGTCTTTGATTCTTAAATACTTGACTATGAAAGATTCATTACATGTTCTTTTGTTTTTAACATTCTTGAATTTACTTTCGTGCCTGATAGTACTCTAATGTAGACATAAGTTCCTGAAAGAGTTATTGAACTCTTCCATGTTTAACTTACTATCATATCTAGCTTAATCATAGTTGATTAAAAAAGCATACTGCAATAGATTATTCATTTCATTCTATAAAATAACTATGACAAAATGAAGAATATTATCATTTCACACCTACAATATGCCTCACTTTATAATTCATACCTTTAATATGCTTAGAATATGGTTTTAGATTTGCTAAAACATTTTTTAATCCTCAATAACTAATGACATTTGGCCACATTTGTGTCAAACACAGAAAAACTCATTGATTTTCCTTGTGTGATATTTTGTTAGCAATACTGAATTATGGTAATTATTCTGGATAGTCATTTTAAGATTTTCTCATAACTGCACATGTAAACTAAGGATGACATACTTTCCCTCTGTCCTCTAGGAAACAGATCTTTTTTTTTTTGATATATAAAGCAATTCTAACTCAATATAATCCCTTCAAAATGAGGCAATTATTACTTCAGTTACCATCAAGAAGTCATATTGAAACTTCTCATGAGGAAGCTAGATAACCAACTTAAGAGTACTTATCTACATGATTACTCATATTGACTATTTGTGGGCCAATTGCCAAGAAAAAATTGTGAAGCCAAATGATAAATTGAGTCATAAGCTGTATAAAGAAGGAGATGTGTTGTTACCCAATCATCCATAGTATAGTGTGAGTGCACTGCTGTTTCATAGAGACCTTTAAATATTCTAACAGATCCTTCCCCATTTCCTAAATAACTGCTTAGTCAATTCTTAGTAAATGCAATCCTTAACTCTTATAGTCAATAACAAAAATAGTTTAAACTATTTCACAGATATTTGTGTGTGAAAGAAAAATCTGGGAGTAAGTTTTAAGAAAAAGTTGGAGTAAGTGCTATCATGAAATATAGAGTCCAGAAGCTGAGGCAGAATTTTAAGTAAGACCTTTGTGGCTGATGTTTACATATATAAAGATTGACCACACATTGTGATGCATTATTCAATGTGGAATGATCCTTGACCATTACAATATCTTGTTTAATTTATTTGAAAAATAATGATTGTTTCTCTGTCATTTATAGGTATTGCAACATGGAATAATGAGCAATTATTTAGAACCACAGTTATGTAACTTAGAACATATAAGAATAGTTCTCAATTTTCCAAGACACCATAATATTTCCTATCCTAAATTTAAATGAGCTTACCAAAAATGCTTTAGAAATGGGCCCATCCTTTAGTTCAAATTGTAGGCATACACAAGTGCTCTGTTCCTGTATGTAATTTATTCTAAGCAAAATAGCTATTATGGCCACCATCTGTTTTGGCTGTTATCCTATTTTTGGAGGCATTTGAACAATGATTTAATGAACAAGTGAATCGTGGACTTATTTAGAACTCTAGTCACTGCCATAAAAATTAATTGTCACAGTGAAAATATACAGAAATTTTGATTCAAAAACATTCACTGGGGGCCAAAGTTCCAACAGATATTATCTTTCTCTTTTAGTTGACACTCTATTATTTCTGAACAGAAGAATTCAAGTTTTTAGAGTAAATTTCCTTCAAGAAGATCCCAGATATTTATGTCATTGAGAATTAAATCAAGGAAAATGAAGGATAATTACCTTTAAAAGAAAAGGTTTAATAAAGCAGAGCTATGTTCGGAACTGCCCTGCCTGGTTTCAGGAGTTGTAACCCCTCCATGGCTAGGCTGAGGTGAGCAACCTGGGGGCCATAAGGCACTAAGGAGACTAAGTTTATCTCCTTGGCAGGGGCACCACCTCTGCCTTTTTTTACTTCACCCAGCCTGGCCCCCAGTTCATGATTGGTTAGTCAATGACAGGTACCATTCCTCAAGGGAAGGATGATCTATGACAGGCACGATCACGGGGCCCCCAGGGAAGAACTTGGGGGGTGCTATAGCAAAAGGGGGTGATTGGACCCTCATCCCTCAACTTTGACATAGCCTGAGTCCTCATTCTGTCTGCCAGAAGTCTCCTAATCTCTTGGCTGCCTTACTTCCCCTGCGTGACTTAAGCCTCAAACAATGACAGAGGGTGGTGCAGCCCTGTGCTGGAAAGGGCGGGTTCCCCAGATGATCAGGCCTAGGAAAGAATACATAAAATCCTATGAAACCTACTTTGCTAAGAATGCTCTCAATTAAATGATAAGGGTCCGAGAAGGAAATGAGTTTGTTCCCAAAGTTTTGTAGCCCTTTAGCTAACAGACCCTGCTCAAGTAGCCCTCATAGTTTCTTGTATGTTATCTATGTTTGATGCTTACTGCCTGACAATGATTGATGAGCTTTACCTGTATTCCTGTGCAAAATGAACCCAATAAAAGCCTATTGAGGGCCATCTTGGCCCTCCTCTTTTGAGAGATTGGCCACCTTTCCTCCCAAGCAGATCTTGTTTGGGTAGGCTGTATTCTCAACTATGGCATCTGGGGAGCCCTGTGGGCAGAGTTCCCCCCACATAGCTTATATATTATATTAATTTTTAAAGGTTTTCTTGTATTTGGGAAGCATAGTTATTTTTCATACAAATGTGTAATTTATGCACACCAAAGGGTTGTTGTTTTATTATTATTGTATATTTTATTGATTATGCTATTATAGTTATCCCAATTTCTTCTCCCTTTGCCTCCTTCCTTCTGGTACTCTCTTTCCTCCAATAATCCCCATCTAGTTCATGTCCATGGGTCCTTGCATGTAAGTTCTGTGGCTTCTCATTTCCTATGTTATTCTTAACATCCCCTCGTCTATTTTGTCCCTACCAATGATGCTTCTTAATTCCTGCACCATTTCCCCATTCTCCCTATTCCCCCTCCCAGCTGATAACCCTCCAAATGATCCTCATATCTATGATTCTGTTCCTGTTCTGGTTCTTTGCTTAGCTTTTTTTTTATTCAGTTGTTGATAGTTGTGAATTCGTTGCCATTTTAATGTTCATAGTTTTGATCTTCTTTTTTCTTAAATAAGTCCCTTTAACATTTCATTCAGTGATGACTTGGTGATGATGAACTCCTTTAGCTTGCCTTAACTGGGAAGCACTTTATTTGTCCTATTCTAAGTGATAGCTTTGCTGGAGAGAGTAATCTAGGTTGTAGACCCTTACATTTCATCACTTTGAATACTTTTTGCCACTCCCTCTTGCTGCAAAGTTTCTTTCTTGCTCTTCCTCCTCTTCTGACATTCCTATGATTCAGATGTTGGCATTTTTGGAGATATCTCACAGGTTCTCAGCCTAACCTCCTTTTTTTGAATTCTTGTTTCTTCTTCTTCTTTTTTTCTGGCTGAATGTTGTATCTCTTCCTAATACTCCAAATCATTGGTTTGAATCCCTAGCTTACTCCCCTTCTCTGTTGGTTTCCTGTGGATTACTTTTTTACTTTACTTGGTATAACTGTCATTTCTTCCTTTATTATTATTATTTCTTTTGCCATACTCAAAGATATCTCTAGTTCCTGATATCAGTGTTTCGAACACAGCATCTACTTAGTTCTTTTTCAGGAGTTTTGTTTGTTCTTTCATTTGGGCCATTTTTCTCTCCTCAATTAGCAGCCTCCTGTGTTTGTTTCTGTGTATTAGGTAAGCTGCTTTGACTCCCTGTCTTAGTAATGTGGCCTCTGTAGAAAATAAGTTACATTGTGAGAGGTGGAGTCTTAGGTAATTGCCAGGGTGGGGCAAGCTTCCTCATTGCTATGTGGCTGTGTGGAGAGGGCTCCAAGAGGGAATAGTGCCCCTGCCTGGCTTCTGGTGGTTTTGGCTGGCACTCACTGTTTCCTGTCACTTTATCCTCTTCCTATGTGTTACTGGCACCTTTCCAGTTGCTGCCCCAGTGGTGAATCCTGGAGGGAATGGGTTTGCGTATATTTTAATGCTGTGATGGCACTTTAAGTAGAGGAAATCTAGCCATTTCTTCCACAGCTCCAACCCCTGCTACGTTTTACAACCAGAAGTAACTGGGATCTATCTTCTTGGTGCTGGAATCCTGGGCTGTGTTATCTAGCCAGGGACTGTGATTGCTGGCTTCTAAGGTATCCCTCCACTCCATTCCACCACCACTGCCACATTGCCTTCTTCCCCCATCCCTGCAATTCCACCCTCCTACCCCTCTGGATGAATGTGTCTTCTTTAAATTCTTAATTGTTGGACTTCCATACACTGGATTTTCTGATGGTTTTGAGTGTTATCAATTTTGAGATCTGGTTATAATTCTTTCTATGGTTGTGCACGGAAGCTAAGCATGTCATCTCTGCCTCCATCTTGACTGGAAGTTCTATATTATATTAATTTTTAAATACCATTACAAATCAGAGTACTTTAGTCAGCTAAAGTCTAAGGATTTATTTGTATTTATTCAGGTGCATATGGAAGGCAACTAACTGATGTTTCTCTCTCACATCAATGTCTGTCTCTCTGTTCCTTTCTCTCTAAATGCAATGAAAAGATGTCCTTGGGTGAGAAACTATATGTATATATAATGTCAAGGTGTCTTCAGGGCCACAATAATTCTGAAAAGTTTTATGGTGATTCCATTTCTTGCCTCTTTGAACTTTTGGTGACTGTCATATTCATTGGCTTGTGGCTACATGAATTCCAAATCTCTGGCTCTGTCTTCCCAGGGCCTTCCTTTTTCTGTGTCTTTTCCTCTTCTCTCTTTTACAAGAATAACTTAAATTTCAATTTAGGGACTATGAAGACTGATATAATCTCAAGAATTTAACTAACTGATTACCCTGCAAAGATGATTTTTTGCAATAAGGTAATGTTAATATGTTTTAGACTTTATGATGTTGCATTTATCATTTTGGGGGGACACCAGTGAACATATTACAAATAGTATCTGTCAAGGTTAAATATAAGAATAGCACCTAGTAACTCTAAATTTAAGTGTCTAGTTTAAGAAGAGATAAGAAGAGAGAAAAGAAGAAAATGACACTTCTATGTTGTGGCCAATACACCATGTGGCCCACCTTCATGTCCTCTTGCCCTTAAAGCATTGTTTCATATTTCAAATCTTTTCCTAGGCCCTGACTGACCAGCCACTGCTGCCTATAAGTATGGTATATCCTTATATCACACCAGTTGTTCCTGTATATAAGAGATAATTAAATATAGTGTTTGAGGCTTTGCTAACTGGGAGTATTTCCCCTTAATGAAGGTTGTTTAGTGCTACAGTTAAACAATACTACAGTACTGATGCTATCCATTTTCAGCCTATACCAATACAAGTTCATTTATTTGTTAACCAAACCCAAGCCTTTCTTTATTCTATTAATTGCTCATAGGAGAACTCCCATG